>NW_027225571.1:3605000-4805000 GCF_038994185.2 Dermacentor albipictus | reverse complement strand
TCTTGCACACAGCCAGTACTTCTTCGTTCTATCAAAAAAAGCCCCATATAGGCGGCCCTCAAAACTGTCATTAGCCATGACTACTTGGGCCGCACACAAGAGGCTCACGCCAGAGCACCGCATGTATGCTGCAGTGACTGAAATGGCGCCGAAAATAATCGTCACAGCAAGTCAGTGATCTCCCTGCCCGTTCCCGCAACCTTCATTGCCATTTCATTTGTGGTGTAGGGAGCGGAACAGGAGGTCGCACTGGTGGCGGCCACCAGTGGGACCTCCTGTCCCGCTCCCTCCCCGCAACAATCACAGCCACTTACGTGGCCATCGGCGGTGACCACTATCATCCCCTCTCCCTCTGTTTTCTGGCGCTGCAGCACACGTAGCAAAGAGGGAACGTGAGCGTGTTAGAACGTGACACGAGGAAGAGAAAAAAAGAAAAACTGGAGAAGGGAAAGGGGGAAGCGAAGGGAGTGTAACAAGAGACCGCGTTCAGATATGGGGCGCGTTGTTGAGCTTTGTTGTGTTCGGGCGCACTTGTGGTATACAGTGTCAAGGCATTTTGTGAAATACAATGCAGATTGCTAATTACGTAATAGGTCTTAATTGAGTAATCAACTGCTGAAAATAATTTAATTCCATGACTACTGTCAATGAGGAAATTGTAGAGCAACATGAAAAATCGCGATGCAACTTTATGTTTCTCAATACGTGCCGCATAAAATTGTTTTTCCAAGCATGGAAGAAGCCCGCGACCACACGAAAGATTGCCGCGCGACAGGCTGCTCGAGGCACTTCGCGCGTGTTCGTGGCTACTTTCACGGTCGGAAAAACACTTTTATGTAGCACGTATTGACCAACAGAAAGCTGTATCGGGAGTTTTTCATGCTTGTCTACAATTTTCTCCTTGACGCTTTTCATCTAAAATTAGAACTGAGAAGTTCATACAATACAATTAAGACTAATTATCTAATTAGATGGATTGCAAAATACATGGACGGCAAACAACATTACCTTCGATATTTCCAGCTACGTGGCATTTGCATATCTTCAAGTTTGGCTCAAGTTACGTGGGACACCCGTTATATGCAGGACAGGCAACTGTTGCCATTCAGAGCGTCCCTGCTAACGTTCACGAATCTGTTCAACCAGAAAGAAACGAGTTAAAAAAGACACGATGCAAGATACGATTTTAATACCTACGATGCTTGGTCGTCAATCGTCCAAAGGCTGAGCACCGTAGGTCTTGTAATTGCACCTTGCACCGTGTTTTTCAAATCTTATTTTTCGGCGAACAGCTTGGCTAACGTTAGCTGTGACGCGCGGTATCTCTAGACACAAAGCCATTTCCAACGAAAAGAAACAGTGTCTAATTGATATATGGTAAGTATCCACGCTCACTGCAAATTTAAAGGAGAATCTGCAGATACATAAACCAACTAGGACAATCATCTCCCATGAACGCACTCGGCTCACATGATTGTATTAGTGGTGCGCATACGATGTTAACTCGCTGCAATAAATACCATGTAAAAAAATACGTGTTTGTGGTGTAGTGGTTACAGTGCTCGTCTGTCACTCGACGGTCCTCGGTTCTTATACGGTTTGTCTGGTGCGTAAGTTCCGTGAAATGCCACCGTGTGCAGATCTACTACACCTTGTGGTCTCGCGATGGCGCCACTGTGTTGTTTAAAAAAATAAACCACTGTCGCACACAATTTTCTTTAAAAAAAAAACAGCCGCTTACAACACTAGGGACTACCCATATTTGGGCGGCACAGTAGGCACCGTTGTTTTGAGTGTTTGTACCATATACAAATGATCCATTTACTCGGCAGCCCGACTGGGAAGCGTCGATATATTGAACTTTTGTACTACATAAATAGGTACCATTTACACGGCTGGCCACTTCGCAAGCGTCATTTTTTTTTAAAACTCTTGTACCACATATAAAACTCCGACTAACCAAACTGCTTGCCTTATTGCGGGCCGCGTTACTAGGTCCTGTTATACTGTTGTCTGCGCATACTCGGGCCACGTAGTAAGGGTCATTATTTTGAACTATTGTCATGGAGAGACACTGATAATTATTAGAAAGATTTGACATACAGTACACCGAGTGCTCCGCCTGAACTCATTTTTTGCGACAGTGGTAGGATCATCAAGGACAGCTTTATTTGCCATGCACAAAACGGTCGTCTTCATCCGCTATTGTATTGCCTGTTGTGGCCTCCGAAAAGCTTACTCCGACGCCGGCGCTCCACACTCTCCATGATGTACTAAAGCTCGTACAAATACACTAGCGCGAACGTTGCGCGATAGCGCAGTGGTCAGGGATCCCGCCTCCTAAATTCACACTGCCGCAAGGGCATGAGTTTCATTCCCATAGTGGCATTGGTGGCAAAGCTTGGCGAGGATACGCATGGTGAAGCGGCACGTCGAGAAAGACGACGCCGTAACGAAAAAGACGGACTTCGTTCTGCAAACTTCGTTTCGAAGTTCTTAATGCAGTCGTAGTAAAAAGAAAACACTTAAGCATGATCATATAGTGCCGAATAATTGCTGCAGATATGGCGAACATGGCTCACTTTCATTAAAAATGTGAAAGTATGCGCTCAAACAACACTACTATACCTTATAGGTATGTCAATGCGAAAGCATTATACGTGTCTGTCCCATGAGGCAAAAAAGCCGGCGTTTCCCCCAACGAGGGGTACCAACAATAAATGAGACGTCATCAGTGTCTTGTATGATGTCAGTAGTAATACAAAAGATAGTAAATGGTAGAAGAGCGTTAATTAGTAATAATTTTGTGTAATCCATGTAAATTAAAGTGAAAAAGGGAATTAGGGGGAATTAGAGGGAGATAAAGTAAATTAAAGTAAGAACAAGTTAGAGTAAGGTGACTTAAGGTGCAGTAAAATGAATTAAGGTGACGCGAATGAAGGTGAATTAAGGTCAATTAAAGTGAATTAGAGTGGATCAAGGTGAAATAAGGGGGATTAAGCCGGATTAAGGTGGATCCAAATTAGTGCAAGGCGGTTTAAGGTAGAGTCGTGGAGGACACGTGACAATGTATGACGTCACGTATCATGGGCGTAACCAAATAGAGAAGCCATAATGCTTTCGCATTCAAATCACGTAAGGATGCTTAAATGGGCGTCAATCTTTCTTCCATACTAATTTGCCTATTTGTCTCTCTTTGTTTTTTCTTTTGAGACACAATGGTTCGAAACAGGTATATTTCTCTAATGTTTTTTGTGCGTGGGAACACGGGGTGCGGTCAAATATTTCGTCGTTTCAATTAAAATGACCTTGTCTTAACAAGGCCAGGTCTTAAAAATACCGTCGAGGCACTTGTCCCTTCTTGTGCCGCCTTCTTTTGGTCCCGTCTACTGCACTTCACCGTAGTCAAATATGCACCACCGACTGGCCGAGAGTCCTCGTCTTAAAATATCGAGCTTGCAAGGGAAACTTAAGTCACTGTGACATACTCTACTTTTCTGAGACCAGCACAGGTCAGCACGAACAACAATATAGCTATACGCTAGGAATTTCTAACCTGGTCGGAGCCGTGCATTTCAAATTCCCATACAACTATCAGCCGTTAAGGTGAAAAATTGCTGCCGTGTATTAACTTGCATTTAGAAAAATAGGACAATAGATGTTCTCTGTTCGCTCAGCAGCCTACTATAAACGCACGTGACACTCGATGCTTCATCTTTTATTAAAATGGCAATAAATCTCAAAAATTTTAAATGCTACTCTTGAAAATGTAATGAATTGTCCTTCCTGTCAGATCGGTGCATCTTCAGAATTTGCATATAGCTGTTTACCGAGAACGTCAGTGCTCATGCGCACAACGCTCGGTCGTTCCGATAGAACATGCTAGAACGCTGTCATCCCTATATACTCTAAATAGGAGATTGAGCAGAGCTTGCGTGAACATCCGCAATCGGATTCATCGTCGTTTTGCAAAAGTAACCGCGCGTCGCTCGCATCTTTATCGGGGGACGCGCTTATCAAAAAAAAAAAAGATTGGGCCGAACCATTTATGGCCAGACTCCGCGTCCAGAAACATTCTCTTGAATTTGGAATTCGCCTCAGTGAAACTCGAAGGAGGTGGCAACTCGCGCTTCTGCCACTTGGACGCAGACTCGAACGACATAGCCTGACGCTTACGAGCGTCCTATACAGTCCGCGACCTTCATCGGTTGCATCGCATCTGCTGTCGCTGACGTTCTTCGGAAGCAAGGTCACTGGCCGTATTCTCCTCTTTCGCACGGGCACGTTGTCGTTGGTTATAGTCGCATCTCTGCTGTGCAAATTCGCTGTGGAACATTGCTGCGCAAATGCAAATTCAAGGCAGCTCATTGCTGTGCCTCAACGCTTGAACTGTGAGCGGAGAAGACGCTCAGTTACACCTGTAGTGTCTCGCAGCTCGAAATGCGCACATGCCGGTATCACGACGATGGTATCAAGCATATGATAGCGCTCTGCTAACCATATGGTTAGCAGAGCGCTATCATATGCTATCTAAGCATGAGCTAAAATCTTCGTAGAAACCCATCGGTATATGAATATATATATATTCATATACCGATGGGTTTCTACGAAGATTTTAGCTCATGCTTAGAAACAGCCGTTTTGAAATAAAAAGACGGTTCCTTCGTAGACACGCCGTCAGTGGTGGCGACCATGGGATGACAGGTGACACGCGGTAATTAGTCGCTAATACCAAAAATCTATAAATTATCTCTTAAATTTTCAATGTCGCGGAGTCATTGCGATTGGGAAATTGAAGCGATCTGTCCGTATGCGCCATATCAACTTTCCGATCTAAAAAAAAAAAGAAATTCCATAACCCGCGGAACTGAGGCACGACAAATTTCGGCTACCAGAGTGCGCGGAACGGAAGTTGATAGGCTGCAGCGAGCGCAAATTAAGCCGCGTACCTGAAGCGACATTCTGCTTATGTCACCCAGCGGCGGGCAGCCAGCGCGGTGTGACTGCGAGGAGCAGTGAGCCACACTGTAAGTAAACTGGCGCAAGTAAAATGGGATGCGTTCTTGCGTGCGTGTGTGTGCGAGAGAGAGAGAGAGAGATACTCCCAAGTCAATGGTAGTCCGCACACACACAAACACACACGTTTGGCGGCAAACGACAAAATTGGCGACAACCGTGCTGTTAGCTGCTATATGGCACACAATGGCGCATAGTGTTTCCGAAACAGCACGCAATCGTTGCGTGCCTAAGATACGTGGGGCAGCAACAGGCAGTAATACCCTGAGCGGCCAAGCGATACGGGTAACGGGCACCTAACGTTCTATCTCGTACACGCAACCACGCTCAGGCGTCGTCTGCCAGCAGCCATCAATCGTTCCAGGTAAGTGAGCGGCGTTCTTTACTCTGATTTCACTATTTTTTATGGCATAGTCTATCAACAATTAAGATGTAGCACTATCGATACAAATACGTGAACTTAAGGAACCCTACGGGTACTCATAGAAAAATGTTTACGCTCCATGTTTCTTTGCTTTATATTAAGTTTTCTTTAAACATTATGAGGGTTTCATCTCAGCATTAAATATACCACTTGAGGAACTGCGGTTTGCATGGGTCTATACAAATACCATGTATGTTAAAAAATGACTGCTTCTCACCACAACAGCGCGGCCAATGATGGAGTTCTCGCCGTTTAGAGTCAGCAGATGGTCCGTCAGATTAATTACTGCGACACCACACTCGTCTGCTACGATGTTTCCCAGGTCTCCTACATGACTGGAATGATCCCGGCCATGCCGGCATTACCAGAAGTAAAAAAAAAAAGTTTTGGCCTCTAAGGTGCCAACGCAAAGCATGGGCTATATGACGGATGCCGTATTAAGGGGCTCCAGATTAATTTCTACAATGTGCTCTTTCATTAACGTACATCTAAAGCTAAGCACATAATGACTTTTGCATTGCGCCTCATCTCAATGCAACCGTTGGGAATCGAACGCGCTACATCGTGTCCAGCAGCAGAATGCCATAGCCACTGAGGCACCGCGGCGAGTCATAGCGGGACTGCAGCCGAGTAAATTGTAAAGCTGGATCCACACGATGAACGTGATGACGGAGAAATGAGTTACGTAACGCATGACATGCATTGATTCACTTGGCAGCTTGTATTCACAACAAACAGGAGAAAACACAAGGATAACGCGAACCAATCAACCCCAAACTCGCTCTTCAAAACATGTATGCAAGCTCGTAGGGATCCTGCGTTGTTTCACCCTCGGCCATCAAGCTAGCAGCGCGAGCTACACGTGTTTGTTGCGATCGTTTCAAACGGCTTGAACTGAGGATGACTGCTGTCAAACTAAGGCATCTCGACCTCAGTATTTTGGTACTTCTAGCCAAATTCTAATTCTAGTATTGGCCGCAAGCCAATGGTGATTTGGCTTGCGGCCATATATTATGAATTCCTTTGTGTGGATCTAATGAACGCTGCAGGAACGGCTGACGTACACGACTCCATGATATGAAATCCCCAAACTCAAATCCTCATTCAATCTATCGGTGTGAATCCAGCTTAAGCAATGAAGACATCTATTATTATGGGCTATTATAAGGGACCAGTATGGCGTAAACAGGCTATATTAATGCGGTAGTGCTCCTAAGGAAAGTGCCTCTGAATTAGGCACACATTTCTTTTACAGGGTGTTTTTTTCTTTAGATGCACCAAATTTTTTTAAAGATTGCCTATGGGGAATTGCACAATTATAACCCTCGGTTTAAATTACTCGATGAGACGGCCATTACTTCTACGAGAAATCAGAATGTTCAACCGAATATTCAACGTAATTAAACTAATTTACTTTTACTTAATTAGTGTGCGCCACATATCTCATTCTACTAATTATAGCCGCTGAATTCGCACGGCGTATCCATTGGGAACGAATTCTCTGGACAGCACCAATCCCGAGATATTCATTTCCAAGGTGTCCGAAGAAATGCATTGGCGTTCCAGTTACCTTTTTAAAGAAATCGCTCTTTTGTGCATTGAAGCACAAAAGTAACTGGAACACCAATGCATTTCGACGGACACTTTGAAAATTAATATCTCGGAACTGGTGCTGTTCAGAGAATTTGTTCCAAGTGGATACTCCATGCGAACTCAGCGGCTATAATTCGTACATTGATATATGTGGCGTAAAGTAAATAATTAAAAGTAAATTAACGTAATAACGTTGATTATTCAGTTGAACATTTTCAATTCTTGTAGAAGTAACGAGTTCCTCATCGAGTAATTTAGACCGCTATCTGCCACTGGCGAAAAAGTTGGTGCAACTAAATACACAAAAAACCACACTGTATACACTGAGGACTATGGGAAAAGAAGCGTGCTTTGAAATATTCCTTGTGTTCGCCTGTCATTTGGCCTCGCGACAGTACAAGCAGGCTTGCTTGCCTAAGAGACGTAGTACCAGTTATCTGTAATTAAAATCATTCAGCTGTACTCTTCCTTCAGTGCACGCAGGATGTGCGCTTTTAGCAGCGCCCGGAAGTATGAACCAGCAGAAAAAGAGAGAGCTGTCTGTTAAGTTAAGAGATCACTTAAAACAGCGCTAACAGCCAGCGCGGCTGTTGTTCAGATTATTCATATTAGGGATGTTTAAACGAGCCCTAGTGCCCTCAGCTCCTATGGGATAGCATTCTCGAGCGCTAGCATTGAGTCAAGTTACAACTTCAGTATATCATGCCTGGCTCTTTGTTTCTTTTGCTGCAGTTAGTTACAGGACACGTCGTTGACGTCGTCGCGGCTACGACGCAGCGTGAGCCAAAGCACAAAATGTTAACAGTGCCGATCGGAGGCAGCGTCATTAGAGAGTTTTAGCCCAGCGGGTTTACGGCCAGCGGAGCGGAGCGGGCGAGCGGAGACGCGACTGCGCATGCGCACCACGCTGAGGCGGCCAGCGGTTTTACGGAGCAGCGTTTACGCCCGCTGGAAAGCACTCCCCAGCGGAGCGTATACGCAGCGCGCGAGCGTGCGTAAGCGCGCGCGGGCGTGTATGGGAAATGCAAGACGGCAGCCGCGAACATGAACGCCGGCAGTTCTGCATCGAAGACGGCGACTGCCGCGCTGACCCGTACATTAGTACTCAGTACATTATTAACAAATAATGCACTGAGAACATGTAATATATCTTTATTCAACATTTCTTGCATAATAAAAGCAAGCGTAATTCAATTTCATTTTTCAGTAACTCCTATTCGAACCACTAGGTGGGGCAGCAGAGCGCCCCGCTCTTTACCCCGCTCGAGCGGGTGATCCGCTGGGCTAAAATTCTTTTTTCGCGAGCCGCTCCGCTGGCGCAACGGTGGAGACCGCTCCGCTCCGCTGGCCGTAAACCCGCTGGGCTAAAACTCTCTATTGTCTTGGTAATGGCGGTCGCATATGCCATGCCAGAAGTCTTGGCCATGACGGGCATGAAATGTCTGTATAGTCTTGTACTTCAGGTTAAATTGTCTAGCTCGCATTTTACATTATATTTACCCTGAGTGATTTATTCTGCGCGACATTCTGCTATGGCAGCTGGCATAGCAAACTTTAAAGTACACACGAAAAGAATACACGACAACGCTTTGCTCAAAAAAGCGCATGCGTGCGGCCCCCAGGGCTCCAACGACTACATGTACTGACGTCAGGGATTAACGCACAGGCCTCGACTTATATGTAGGCTATGTTCCGACAGCATGATTAGCGTGCTACACACGCAAGGCACACAGATCATCGGGCTATGCCGGCATGGCGAATCGCCCTCTGGCCTCTTGCGCCACAGTATATACGCGGAACGTGATGTGATCGCTTTGCGTTATTTGCTATGTGCCACTCAAACAAAGTTATAACCGGCTTATTTATGAGGTTCAAGGAGCGCGCCTCGTTCGAAGAACAGGGAGCTGTCAAATTTCTCGTGTCTCGGCGTTCCGGCGTTGTAGTTAACCAATAATGAAATACTAACTAGCCCAACTATCCATCTTATGGAGAACACAGAGTGTGTGTGTGTGGGCACGTCCATGTAAAAACCCTATCACTGAATAGAACTCGTGTTCATTTTTTTCCATGGTCCCTAGCTAGGCGTCGTGCGCCGATGGCACGCCATTGTTCCTGCTTAACCGTCGGAGGCAAACGTGAGCCCATCGCAGCAGTCCCCGTGCCGTCCGCATAGCCCCAGCCACAACATCTATTGGCACGTGTACTTGTTTGTCTTTATCGGGCGACACGTTTCACCGCCTAACAAGTGTTATCGCACAGCGCGGGACGCGCCTGCATGTATTCGAAGTTTCTGGAAAGTTATCGATGCTTCTATCCGCTTTCCGTTGTCGCCGAACCTTGTGTTATCTGATTTCATCGCGTGACGCGAATGGTGTTGAACTTTCTGGAAGGCACGCGGCTCCCAATGATTAGTCTGGAACATTCGACGACTGCTGTATACAAGCCGATGCGCTTGATCCGCTGATCAGATTTTCGACGATCGCCGACCGCGTTCGCCGCTATCTTTGTGCTGTAAGCGTAGCCTGTTTTGTGGGCACAGGTTCGTCCAATAGAAGTTAGCTTTGTCTTTCACAGTATTGCTACTGTGTTCTTCAACGTCACCACCACGTGACACTATAATGCCTATTTATCCCTTTCGTGTTCCTCCAGGGCCGGTATTTTGTAGCGATGCCTTTTCCGATTCTATGCTTCTTCACGCTTTTCGCGCTTGGCCAGTGGTCAGAGCGACGGTCTGCCCACATTATCAACGGGATCGGGCGGCCGTGTGTGGTGGATGATAAGAATAGCATAGAATAAGGCATAAGGCATTGCTGCAAAATAGAGGCCCAGGAGTACTTCAGCCTTATTTCCTACGGCTGTTAGGAGTCCTGGCAGTGTTCTTCGCAACACGTGCTTTGCGGGTGCAGAAGCATTTCCTTCCCATGGTTATTGAATATGACCGCCACCCCACCTAATAAAAGTAACGAGTCATATTGCGATTGCCATCCGTTTTAATAAACTGAACAATACAAGAAATGGTTAAGTGAGAGATTTATATGCATATATTACGATATTACAACGGCACGAGGTCAATAGTTCAAGTTTTTCAGTACTTGAAAATGTGTTTTCTCCTTCGTTCTAGAACTTAGCTTAATGAAATGCACATTTACAGGTATTCACCAGAAACTTCTACCATTCTTCTACAATGAAAAACACGTCTGTTTCCTCAATACATCAACAGATACTCAATTCGAGTGTGTGTTTCTTTCTCGGCGCTAGTTGAACATTCCCTAACCCGCTGTAAGGTTTGTTAAAGTCAAACTTCTTCATTAGAACAAAAGAAAGAACAAATGCCTTACCGATCTCCGTCATACGGAGCACCGTGACTCTTGTTGTTTGGATTTACCAGATAGAGTTGTCAATTTACCAGATAGAGTTGTCAATGAGCGCAACCCCATTATCTTCAAGCAGCTGCTTACTGATCACCTTAAACCCTAACCTTACAATGACCGTACTGTGCCTTCATTCTTTTGCGATTGCCGTCTCACATTGTGACTGTTCTGCTGATTTGCTTTTGCATTCTATTCAGTGTGCCTCTTGTTGTTGTTGTTGTTTTATTTTTTTATTTTTAATGCGAATCCACAGGCTGAGTCTTGTAAGAAATTGTAACCATATCTTTGTTTCTATCCTTATCTTCTGTAACCCCCCCCTTATGTAATACCCCGACAGGGGTCCTTAAGGAAAAATAAATGATGATGATGATGATGATGATGATTATAGTGGGAGCCTGTCGACGAGCAACCTGCGCGCAGAACTGAAAGTAAATCAGCTACAAAACTACGCAACAGTTACAGAACGTGAGAAATCTTGAATGTGTGGCATGTTTGCAAACGTATATTTGAAGGTAGCTCGAGGAGCAAGCTATGTGCATGGACTCGGAGGAAAACAGTCAGCTACACTCAATGCTAGGGTATACAAGACATTCAAATACACTGGCATAGCTACATGGAAAAATTTTGGCCCTGTTATCAAGAAGAAAAGAAAACAAATATTTGTTGCTGACTTGGTGGAAATAGAAACATGTAATAGCACGTTTTGTACACGCCTAGTTAACGTTACGAAATATACCTAAAGGTAAGGTGGGCTGAAAGCTGTTGCAAAAATAATTTGAATTGAAGCGGGATTGGAGCGAGAGGGTATTCTTTTTTTTTTTGCTTTATATATAGGGTATCCATATACAAAGATAACGGCAAAAAGTATCCTCTTTTGTTTTTGCTAGTAATACAGCAGCAAGAAATTTGCAGACTTAAGAAATTCCTCCTGTTGTGAAATCATTTACTGCAGCAACAGTTACATCCCGGACTACCCGAAAATTCCCCGATTGTGGGCAAAGCCTCTAGAACCCTGTACATAGCCATAAACTGTATGCAACACTGATTATGATGAGATGATCACAACGACGTCGACGGCCTGGCGACAAAATTTCGTACAATAACGTCAAGCACAGCCTAAATCAGTCACCCAAAAATAAAGCTATGAAGGACCGCTGGATTGAAAACCGTTCTAATAAGGACTAACTGCAGCATCGCACAGCAGCTATGCCACGTGAGAGTATTCTAACATCTCTGTCCTCATTACGTCTTATAGCGCTAGGCTACCACGGCAGACGCGATCATCCTTCGAAGAACTTAATTTCTTCTTCAGCGAACAATGTTGTTCGTGCCAATCGCTTTTGAGATATTTGTACATACAGTGCATTTTTTATTTTTTACTCCGGACACTTAGAAAGAAAGCCTACGAAATTTACTCGAATTACATCACTACATAAGAATTATCTGCCCGGGCGGACGTCACCTTCAAGAAAAACTAAAGTAATTCACTAACTAAATAAACTAAATACGTGAACGAACTTCTCAGTTACAAACTTTAAAGAACATGTTTATATTGGAAAGTTGAATGGCGTTGTCTTACAAGTGCAGTTACGTGTTCCTACATTTCAAGATAGCAGTGTAGACCGAAACAAACTGGCGTCAAATCATTCGTTTTACCTTATTACACACGCCTCGCCGCGAAGCTCGGCTCCCTCTACAACACCCCTTGTGAAGTAGAAGTGTAGCGAACACTCAAGCTGCGGTCGCAGCTTCCCCTTCCCACGAGCTGATTCCGATTAGCGTCCATCCAGTGCACGGAACAAGGGCACTTTTTCGCCCCCATAGAAAACCGGTGGATGCAGACATGTGGACTAGCTCGCCGACCGCTGCAGTCACTGCTGACGACGCTCGCGATCTGGCCACAGCTTGTCATGGTGCGCTTATTTTAAAGCGAAGCTTTCTTTGCCTACCCGCCGTGGTTGCTCAGTGGCTGTGGTGTTGGGCTGCTGAGCACGAGGTCGCGGGATCGAATTCCGGCCACGGCGGCCGCATTTCGATGGGGGCGAAATGCGAAAACACCTGTGTGCTTAGATTTAGGTGCACGTTAAAGAACCCCAGGTGGTCGAAATTTCCGGAGTCCCCCACTACGGCGTGCCTCATAATCAGAAAGTGGTTTTGGCACGTAAAACCCCATTATTTAATTTTTTTTCTTTGCCTCGTCTCCCCACTTTCCGCGCGCTGCTGCTGCTGTTATGGTCTTGCGCGTGTGCCGCTGGGTTTCTTGCAAAACCACATGGTGGCGCTCGCCTCCGCATTTAGCGGCCGGCGCCGCCGTGGCAGCGCTTCACAGTTTGTGCGTACGGCATGTGCTGTACTTGGTTTCCTATATGCCACAAAAATGCAGGTGCTCGGCTCTGGTCGTCGCGTCCTGGGCTATGATAATGTAAACGCTACAACCACCAATAACCTGAAGAGAGCGCTTGGAAGTGGCGTCTCAACATCGTGCTGGCAACGTATGCAGAAGGAGCACGTAAACACGCGCCATCAAAATGGCCCCAAAGCTTGCACCTAGCGTCGAAGACACCTAAGCCCGAAAAAAGCGTCGCGCGGTACAGGAGCGTCTTTGCTACTCAGCGAAACGTAGTGCAGACCGAGAATGCATGTATACAGTCTATACATACAATTACAATAATTAATTGAATTACATAGAACGCCATAATTCAATTAAAAATTGGAGGACGCTTAAGCTTCGCCTTCAAGAGTGGAACGCGACAGCGTTCCCGTCGACCCGCCAAGGGGTGTAAGACAATGGGCTACGGCGCAGCGACAACGCGCCCCGCATCGGACGCGGTGAGCGTCGAGCAACGCCGCGTTCGGCGCGGCAACGAAATGTGCGCCTGAGCAAGCGACGCGCGCCTGAGCCTTAGAAACAGCGCGTTTCTAAGGCAACACCGCATTCACTAGAGACGCTTTTGTACCGCTTTCAAGCATCGAACTCGTGGCTGAGTGGTAGAGTCTCCGTCTCACACTCCGGAGACCCTGGTTCGATTCCCACCTAGCCCATGTTGCAAGTTGTTTTTTATTCATAAAGTGCCTTCTGGGATTTATCGCTCACGGCCAACGCCGACGACGCCGACGACACCGGCTTTTCTGCGACACGAGCTCCTTAACGCTGTCGCGTTAAAATTAAACACTTCTGACACTATGCGATGTGCCATGTGAGGCAATGCTCAACCGTCTCAGAGATTATGAACAATGACGCACAAGAGCGTCTCAAGTAAACACGTCTCCCTGTGTGTTCTGTGGACTACGCAGAGAAACAGCATTGGTGCAAACAAGGTAGCGTTTAACATCAACTCACCACTCTCTATTGGACTAAACGCTGAAGAAATTACATTCGCCGCCAACATCACCGCTAATTATTCTCAGTAAACGCAAACACACAAAGATTCGCTTACATCGATTCCCACAGTGATTGGGATCCGCATTTTTTTTTGTCAACATTAGTAACGCAGGTATAGGCAAATTTTGTTTCTTGGTGTCATCGGTGCGAATAACAAACGAAACGTACTGCGTGCAAGCCAGCCGAGCTTCCTCGCTGATATGGTCGGTGTTTGTTTTCTGTCTGCGAGACGAAATGCCGTTGGATCGTTGCATGCCACCGTGCCAGCAGTTTATTATTGGGCGCTACTTTAGAGAACAGGTGCACGTTGGACATAGTTTTGTCCTACTAATTACTATTTCAAATTGAAAAAAGAACTGTAGCCGATTCCTATGCCACCGTTAGTGGCGATGGAAACGATCGCCTCGTCTGGGTGATGGTGAGGTATGCCGGCCTTACGGCGACGCCGGCTCCGGTGGTCCGCGCGATGTGCGCTTTTGACCGCGGCTGTCCGATCACTCCGTCCATCGTACAGTGATATCCAAAGAATTGGTCGTTAGTCTGGAGTCCGATCTGAGGCTCCATTTTGTCAGAACTTTTTCGAAATTGTTTGGGTGGTTGTTGCGACGACAAGCCGGGCACCGGATCAAACCGCGTGTCTCCTGCTCCTACGGGTAAAGCATCGCGGAAATGGCGCTTTCAATCGCTGCTTGCGGGAGTCACCAACTCAGCACATTTTTATTTCGTGAGCGGAAATTCAGTAACACATTCAGGCACATTTATGCCTTCCACAATCGAAATAACGCATCTATAACCGTGAAGCCTGCGTATGAGAACGTGTTGAAGGCTATTAAGACTGCTAATGTGACGTTACTTGAGGTGCAACTGATCGTTCCACCTACATTCAAGGTGAATCCTAATCGATGTTTCTAACAGTGCGGTGAAAATTTGGAATGACACGCTACAAACACTCATAAGCACCCTTGTTGGCTAATGCACGCCGCACAAGATAACGCAAAAGATTAACTGTTGCGAAATGATGGGAATAATCGATTACCTAGTATCGGAATCCAACGCTTGCCTTTTACCGAGGCGGCCCATTTCTCGCGAGGGCATTCATCAACAGGAAACCTATAAAAGCTTGAGCCTCTTGCGTGTTTCGGCGACACCCAGGTCAAGAGTCCTCGGTTGAGAAATTTTTAAGAAGATCGATGATGGCCATTTAAAAACAAACATTTTTAATATAGCGCGAAATTGTTAACGGGCATATCTAAGCGCGTCTCGTAGATTTTAGTACCGATGAGGGCAAAAATATTTTCGTCAAATTTGAACTCCAAGACTACAGGTTGAAACCCTTTGAAAACCGTGCCCTTCACAGACGCAGGGGGAAAATAAGTCGACTTTGGCCGATATTATGCATTGTTCCGTTTTCGCCATTTTTTCCCTATCTTAGCCATGGTCTGTGATAATAAGTTAGAATTATTGCTATTCACCTGCAGTCTATTACTAAATAGATTTAGAGCCGTATGAAGCTTTTTGAAAGAGCTAACTAAAATGCGGATTCGCCAAAATCAACAAACGCGCATCTGACTCATCCGGTGGTTCTATATATATTTTTTTTTCATGAAGACAAATCGGGCCCTCGCATACCAAAGATTGCTTTCGTTGTACATGGCACTCAGGCAGTATAATATATATATATATATATATATATATATATATATATATATATATATATATATATATATATATATATATATATATATATAATATATATAATATGAATAGCAGACTTCGCCGTGTCCGTACTACATGTTTATACTTTGATGCTACTTCGTCTACTTAAAATAGGTAATGGTGTAGGTGGTGCTCTGCGCAAACACGAGGGACAATCTACGTGCAGGATGTGTTTAGAGAAGTTTGATCAGGCATGTCCGGTGACCACTTTTCATTTTGATTAATATATATATGTATATGTATATATTAATCAAAATGAAAAGTGGTCACCGGACATGCCTGATCAAACTTCTCTAAACACATCCTGCACGTAGATTGTCCCTCGTGTTTGCGCAGAGCACCACCTACACCATTACCTATTTTAAGTAGACGAAGTAGCATCAAAGTATAAACATGTAGTACGGACACGGCGAAGTCTGCTATTCAACATATTCGGAAGCAGGACGTGTCATACGATGCGTATACATGCGCTACCAATTTCCAAGTTCTCTTTATTAGTGGTCTTTATAGCGAGATGATTGAAGATCGACAGACTCCAAAAGGAGCATTAAGAAAGGACCGCTTTCAACAGCAAAGTAAGTGATAACAACAAAGGTCCCTTGTACCTGTTCGCGAACGGAAACTAAAGATGACTTGAGGAGCGATCAGCGGAGATTACTGTTCGATGAAGAACTGCGCTTTGCTGCTACGGGTCAGCTAACGTTTCCATTAATCTATGCATTAAACTTTCGTCTTAGATATGTTCGTGATTCCAAATATTACAAACACCGTCAACATGAACGCATTTCCACCCAATTATTTAAACAGGTTTGTAGCAGAGCGTAATTGCATCATTGCTCCATTTGTAAGAAGCGTTGTGTCACGTCATTCCATTCTTTTTTTTTTCATGGGCCCAGACAACCTGCGATCAAGAGAACAGTATAAAAGCTGCAATGCTTGCGACGCTATCCCATATTGTACAGGACAGCCGGTTCGATTACTCAAGAAAATGAAGCAGAGCCATAGCGGTGCACGAATGCGTGATATTAGAAAAACATTTCAGGTGGCTTTTTTGCTAGCTCTGTCTATCGTAGGTTATTATTTCGTGGTGTAAATAACTTACCACAAAGCGACAACCTAAGCAGTACGCTCATGGAGTGCAATCTCATAACGGACCCGCTTTATGCACCACAAAGTCAAAGCTCTAAGTGCCCGAAGTTTTTCTTTGTTCTTTAAGCCGGCAGTAAGCCAAACAAGCTTGCTGTCACTTCGCATAGCCATGATTTCTCTCGGTGAAATGCAGGATTGTAGACATATTTAGCCGCATTTCGATGTGTGCGAAATGCAAAAACGCCCGTGTACTGGGCATTGGGTGCAAGTTAAAGAACCCGAGGCGATCAAATGTAATCCCGAATCCCTCATATATGGCGTGCGTTATAATTAGACTGTGGATTAGTTCTGGCGTGTAAAACCCCAGAATTAAATTTTTAGTCTGCTTCGGTTTCCTTTAAGAAAATTGGAATGAAAAACTAAAGCCATAAAAATAAATGGCGGTATTGAGTTTAGAAATTCATCCCTACATCGATCACTCAGTTTCAACTCAAATACAGTTGAGCTGCTTGCTCTAGGGAGCTTGACAGGACTGGAGTCCTTGCACTCACACTTTCCTGACATTATTGCACCGCTGAAGGATACTTCTACAAGGAAAAAAAACATATTTTTGGACGCGTCTGTGGCTGCAGTAAGATTGTAACAAGTTCACCATTAAAACTTTTAACTGGAGTCTGTTGCTGTGCAATGAAACAATCCCACTGCCAGGAGCATAAGGCGAAAGACTTGCATGTCTCATCAGTCAGTCGACCTTCAAAGTCCTTGATTGAAAACTCGTCGACGACATGAAAGGTTCAAAAAAGCTACAAACCCACGACCTTTAGTGTTAAGGTAGGCGAAGTTAATTTAGGCACAGTTATGTAAGATACCTTACCAGTACTGACCTACGGGGCAGAAACCCGGAGACTTACGAAAAGGGTTCTACTTAAATTGAGGGCGACGCAACAAGCTATGGAATGAAGAATGATGGGTGTAACGTTAAGGGTGGGGGGGGGGGGGATAAGTAGAGAGCAGATTGGGTGAGCGAACAAACGCGAGTTAATATGACCTCTTAGCTGAAATCAAGAAAAAGAAATGGGCATGAGCAGGGCATGTTATGTGGAGGGAGGATAACCGATGGTCATTAAGGGTTACGGACTGGATTCTAAGAGAAGGGAAGCGTAGCACGGGGAGGCAGAAATTTAGGTGGACGGATGAGATTAAGTTTGCAGCGACAACATGGCCACGATTAGCACATGACCGGGGTAGTTGGAGAAGTATGGGAGAGGCCTTTGCCCTGCAGTGGGCGTAGCCAGGCTGATGATGATGATGATGATGATGATGATGATGATGATGATGTAAGATAGAGTTAAGGCACTCGAACTCACAACCTTTGGTGGTAATTAAGGCGACGTTAATTAAGATGGAGGTAACTAAGGCACTCGAAGCCACGACCTTTGGTGTTAATGAAGGAACGGGTAATTAAGATAGAGTTAATTAAGGCACTCGAACCCATGACCTTAGGCGTCGAACTCTCGATCTTTGGAATTAAGAGGGATCACTAAGTGAATTGCGCTAAGCGAAATAAGGAGATGGCTAAGCGATTTATGAGGGGGAGTCAGCTAAGAGGGATGACTAAGTGAATTAAGGGGGATGTGTACGGCATGGGTCCGTGTTTAATCCATCGGCACATAAGCTTTCCCTTCAAGTCCTCTCAGGGATAACATAAGAGACATTGAATTTTTTTTACTATCCCTAATGATATCAAGGAAAACGACGAATCCAGAACAGCAGACACAAAGAACTGGTAGCGCACAGCTACCGCCCGCAGAGCCACTACACCCTGTCTCTGTCCCGAGTAGTGTCAGTTAGTGTCGAGTGTAGATGCACCGGCCGCACCTTTGTCCTGCCCGGCCTCAAGAAATACAAAAAAATTCGGTCTGTATTAACAAAAATCATTTTTCGTAAGCGCATTCCACGATTGACTATCGTCGCAGCCTAGTTGGCCTAGGGCGGTATAACGTAAAACTATTCCAATTTTTTCTATTCCAACTCTGCAATCAGCCCTCCGCGATTAGTCAAAAACGTTTTTGGACCCCCACTTCACCTGTCCGTCACGCGGCGTCATGAAAACCGCGATAGCTCCACATCTGATATGACGTGTACACGCTGATTATGCATAATTTGGCTGAACAAGAGAAAAATAGTTATTTCTCACTCGACGCCTTTTCGCCATTAACCCGCTGCTATTGGCCAAAAGGTTTGAGGCTGCACCCATTTCACCTGCCTCTCACGCGACATCCCAAAACCGCGAAAACGAACCGCGTCAAAGTGACGTGTACGCGTTAAAGATGCATTAATATGCCGAACAAAACTGAATTTTCTTCTGAATAGCCACAGGCTGCCCCGTTACGAAAAGAATAAAAGATGGCTGCCGCTGATCACTCAAGCACTGGCTACTCACACCTGCCGTAGAGCATGGGTTTATTTGCCTGTAATAAAGCTTTCTGTGTGGCCGTGTAACGTTTTGTAGAACTTTCGGCACGTTTACGACCTCGTTCTGCCAACTTTGCTGAAGATCCGTTTTAGCGTCATTCTTAAGCTTCCGTTGCATGCCGCCGCGATTGTCGACGGGCCGCCGCAAGCTAAGTTAGAGAAAGTGAACCAACTGCAGACGCCGGTTCCACCCTCTTCGTCCGGTTATCTATTTTCAGTGCACTGGCTTGGCCCCATCAAATCCCTCTCAACTTAAGCGTACTCCTCGCCTCTTGTGAGCCAATTAGATAAGACAAGCCACTCAGCGTAGCCAACGTTATTCGTTTTTCAAGCAAACAAAAGTGACATCCTATGAACCAGGAGACCGTTTGATTGGTTTGTTCAGACAACCCCGCAGGTGACCGCCCGATGCTTGCGCCGGTGGTTACGCAAGTTTGACGTCAGCAGATTGGAATAAAAACATACTAGAATAGTTTTGCGTTATACGGCCTCTAGTCTCGTCATTGCAGCGATTGCTGACATGACAGGCCCAACTCGGAAATGCAGCCAATGACAAAGCGCCCTCTCTTGTATAGACCTGCGTAAAAGATCACGCAGCCTCTACATTGTGTGAATACGGTAGCAGTAAGAAACGGAGCGCTATCTGCATGCGGAAGACGGAATATGCGGGATCTTTTGAGTGTGCTGGGAATACATGGCTTCTTCCCCGTATTGGTTCAGAATACTCGCATGACGCGTACCTAGTAATAAATGGAAATACGCAGTTTCAGTTGCTCTTGTGAGCATAAAACATATCTCCTCTGGCGCCAGATAGGTGGGGCCTGGAATATTTATTGCGAGCTGTACTGATGCCAACGTTATGCATGATCGCATACTGGCAGCAAAAGCTTCTTTAGTATGCAATCTCTTACACATTCACAAAGTTTGCGCTTAGAAAATAACGTAACTCCATATGTGCAGAAGTTGTGCGCACGGCATTCACATGCTACCCCGAACTTGCTTTCTTCCAACTCCCCCACAACCTACTCACTATTTTTTAGTAATTTTGACGTCCAACTAACCAGTCATTACCAAGGGCTGCCCGTTTACTGGTGTGCTGCTAGCTGAACGACTTCTTATTTTGTAACATATGCAAGTTGGCAGGTAATGCTTCCATTCTAGTGCTTCAGTACAGAATCGTGCGTATATACGCATCACACTGCTGGAACGCCTGTTTCATTCCACAAGACCTTTCTCACTTTACTGCAACTAACGACACAATGAAAATCAATGCAACAGCACAATAAAGATATGTCCTCCCCCATTTCCCACTTCTTGATTGATGCACCAGTTAAGTGAGCCACAACTATACTTTATTCATAAGGCAGAGAGTCCCGCAGACAGTTTCCAAGCCCCCGGTTGTCCACAGTTGGTTTCATGCAAACGAAAACGAAAAAGAATCCAAAATCTGTCGTCTTAACTATATTTACAAAGAACCGCCAGGTAATTGATCCTGCTTTTCATTCGTTGAGCTTGCAGTCAAATCGAATATTAAGTCGCCTTGGAAGGTGTTTCTAAAAACTAGTTGGAGGATTCACTTTATTATAATTATTTTTTGAAATCTTTCATTTTATTTGGGCATTGCAAGGCATAGGCCTGAGATGTGAAAGAAAAAATAATTGGGAAAAACATAGAGAACATGCATTTTCTCGATATTTCTATATGAAATGGGTGTTCTTTATTTTTTAGCTCCATGATTTAGATTGGTGTTAACAATTCCGATCCTGCTTGGAAATATTCTGATATATCTAAACCAATCCCAGACAAATACTGGCTATCATGAATTTGTAAACTTTTGCGTTCACTCAAGAGCTTATGCTTGTTTCTCCGCAGGAGTATGCATGTTCAGGAAACAAAAGGATGCTCTCTGCCTGGAGCTGCCGAACTATATTTTAGGAACATATTAGGAGCGCTTAATGGGCGGCACGCAGATGAGTATATACACAGGGCCCACGCAAAAGCGTTCCTTCTCTTTGACCTTGAGGAAATTACCGGGAGCATAAATGTCTAAATACCACCAGTGGAGCAACAAGAAGCCGTTGTTCGGTTATTGATGGCCAATAAAGTGCACAGATGAACAGAAGGAAGATAAATAAAGAGTAGCGGCATAACTTACAGCCACGAATTGATTTATTAAAAAGTCATGCATTTATTAGAGCACTCGCACAAAAATGCTAATTGCATTTAAAAGTCTTTGTTTACTACATATCCCAAATGCATTGGTTTTACTTCGGCCGAAGCGGTATCATTCTGTTGTCAACACCTTCAGACCCTTAAAGGCATGGTAAGGCACGTTTTGTCCAATTCGAAAGTTCTTGCCACCTGTGGCGCTTCTCGTGATATCTCGCGGTCATAATGTGAAGGGGTAAAGTAAACCGTATTTTGGAGGCAGTTGACTGCATCTTGATCCGAGCCATAGTCCTCTACTTTTGCAAGACGGCACTTTATGTTGTACAAGAATGCGATCACCATTATGAAGTAGCGAAATTATTATGTAGTGCGGTTGGTATGCTCAGCTGACCACACTGAGAGATAGAGTACTCTATAAAAATGTATTTGAGGACAGGCAGAGGACAGGCTGATGTCAAAAATGTCTGGCCTATTACTACATTCTGACTGCACGAGAAGAGGTTAAGCATAGGCATATGAGGAATAACGCTCGGTATTTGCAGTTGGCACGTGAGTATCCATGTAAAACAAAGGCCGGCATCCAAACAAGGATGTCGCAAGGAATAAGAAGGTCGACACAAACGGCGTATGTGCTGCTGTTTCCGTTGCATTTTGCCTCCATCCTCACACGCCTGTATTTCACTAACCTGTGTCCCTGCCCACTTGCTAAGCTTTCATTCGCTCTAGATCCTGAACTTATATATACGAACTCTTGCCGGAGGACAATTTTATTGCTGCCAGTCTAAACCTGCATTGCTCAAAATCATTGGACCACATGGGCTGCTTGCTTAGTTGATGTAGAGGTCAGTCATGGGTCCAGCAAAATTTCTTCAGCAAATGAGCTGTTACCAATTAGGCCTAATGAAGAGACTAATGCTTGCCATTCACAGAATATTTCCGTGTTCTTGCGTGATAGTGTTCATGCAGCTGAAAAGCTTGTGGGAGGATTCCCAATGGGGCCTCTATAACACACCAATTGCAAAATCGTGTGTAAAGTTTTTTTTTCTTTTGTCGAAGAACATATGTATGTCGCTGATGTTCGGTCCTGTAGAAAGCCGCAGGACCAAGATTTTCAGCTATTGTGACAAAATGAAAAGTAACTTTACCCAACAGGACTGTCGAATCATTGGGGCGAATTTTAAGACAGGTTATTATTGTTATTATTGCTAATATTATTATCATTAATTTCGTTCAGCAGCATAAATCGATCATGAATTGTAGTAACGTGTTATACTTATTTCTTACGAACGCACAGAATGTACAGGTTTCCCAGTCTGACATTGCTCTTGTGAGTCCCGACAAGTTTCATCCGCCACTAGAAATGACGGCCGGCCTGTGTGCCTGCCCTTACACACAGCACTTCTAGCGATACCATGAGATTCCGTCACTTTGCTTTCACGCGTTGTGACAACGATGCTTTACACGACTTTTCCACCGCCGATTGGTCTCAGGTTACAAGCACTGGGAATTCTGAACATCAGGTTCGCCAAATCACACAGCTTATCCTTCATGGCATGCGGACATATATACCCCAGTGTGTATCTATGAGCTAGAAGTCTTCTCATTGGTTCTCGTTTGAACTGATAAATGCTTGAAGCATAAAAAATTGTGCGCACATAGATGGTGAACACTCACAAGATAATAGCTAGGGGCAGAAATTCCGTCATTTTAGAGCTGCTTGCAGACGTCTCTAAAAGCAAGATCACGATTCGTATACCGCGTTCCTGGAAAAGAGCGCCTCTGAACGGTATGTGGAAATATATGCGGAATCACTCCAGTGAACGCGGATAGTCTTTTAGCCTGCTTGACTCTACTGGTGTGGAAGTCTCAATGGTTGCTGACTGTTCTGCTGCTCACTTTTCAATATATAGAACTTCTTATATCAACGGCAGTACTGTCAGCAGCATGCGTCAATTAGGGTGCCTAGTTAGGAAGCTCATCCATGAATGGATCCGACATTTGAAATCCTCATTGTCTTCTGGGCCAGATTGCATTCAATCGGGCATTTTAAAAGCTTTTGGCAACATATTTGCGCCAGCATTTACATCTCTTTCTCCATAACTGTCTAAATGTTTCCACTTTTCCACGTATTTAGGAAACTACTCGTGTTTTACCTGTTTTTGACTCTGGTTACAAAACAAATGTCTCAAACTACAGGCCGATTTCACATTCAGTGCCACATCCAAGATCTTTAAGGTTTCCCTTGACACCATTGTACCTTCTAGTGCAAAGAACTTGTTAACTGCAAACCAACACGGATTTTTCTGTGTTGGCTCAACAGTCACCAATCTTGCGAGCTTCATGTCAGTTCTCTGCGTCCGTGTTCCAGAGGTGGGTAAGTGGATGCCGTGTACTACGACCTCAGCAAATCTTTTGACGTGGTCAGTCGTCCAATGCTTCTTGTAAAGTTTACGCGTCATAGTGTTCATGCTTCAGTTGTTTCTCCCGTTCGCAGCTATCTTCTGGACAGGTCCTGCTCTCTAAGTGTCAATGAAGCCATTTTTTGTGTACAAGGCCACTAGCAGTGTCCCACAAGGCTCGGTATTAGGTCCATTCGTGTTCTTGGCATTTGTCAACGATGTTTCTTCTGTTAAGTGGAAGTCATCCTTTCTTCAATATGCCGATGGCAACGAGATTTACAGATATTTCTACTATTTATGACTATCGAATTCTTTAGTCTGATCTGTTGGCGTTTGCAAATTGGTGCAAAAATAAAGGTCTCAGCCTCAACGCTCCTAAGGCCAAAATTACGACCTTTACTCGCAAAACCGAAGGTATTCTGTTCTCTTATTTCGTGGACTCCTTTCCACTTAATAGGGTTGCGGAGGTGAATAATCTAGGCGTATTCTTTTAATTCCTCGTCAAGCTTTTCCTCTCATACTCAACCCATTACTATGCGTGGACTGCGCTCTCTAGGTTCTGTTTACCGCCTCGCACGCGAATTGAAATCTCACACTCCTTTCCTAATGTTGTATCAGGCTATATGTCTTTCCCAACTCCAATATGGACTGGTGGTGTGGAATGGTATTTCCAAATAGCACAGTGATAGACCAGAAAGAGTTGAGAAAACGTTCGTAGCAATTTGCCGCCATTGTTCTTGCGCCGGCATGGGTCGAATACGAAGTTCTTGTTGTTGTCCTGAGCAAGAAAGCAGTTACTGAATTCAATCCAAGCAGATTTGAAATTAGTAATGGTTTAGGGAAGGTCGTGTCTTCTTCGATAAACAATATTAGAAGAAATATATATGGCTGCACCACCGTGACTGCTCGTTAATCTATTGCAGTATTCCAATGTATAGTTAGGGAAGCAATACAAATTTTTGTCGTCATCAGATAAGCCAAGTTTCAGTAATGGAAATTAGGGAAAACGAACTAGATAGCAATGTGAGGAAGTTATTGATTGCTTCAAAGTGCTTACGAAAACTTCTCGCGTTAAAATGAATTCACTTGATGGGGTTTCAGTAGGGAAATCATAATTGTTATGTCAATTGGTTAAAAAGTGAGCTTTAGTCTATTTTGGTTAGGTCAGTTTCGTCTCGAATGCGCAAAACTTCCTAGCTTTCATTTGGCAGTTGTCCATGCAAAGAAACATCCAGTTCCTTTCTTTACTCAAAGTTAGGGCTTTGGAAAAGAGAGCCTTGTTAGATGGGTTAGAAGCTCGTTTACAAAAACGGGAGCATTAAATGAGCCAGAGAATCCAATGTAACCAATACAGAGTTTGGCTTTACGTGCTTTGCTCACAAAATCAGCTTTCTTAGTTCTGGAACAGAATCGAGGAATGATATGTTTCTTCTCATTAGCTCTGATTGGTACGTGATTAACAATGTCCTGATCGCTAGGCGATACGGGACAGCCAATTCTGTTCCCTACCGTTTTCATTATTGCGACACAGTCCTCTCCTTGGGAGCAGGCAACGCCCTTGATCTCGACATTGCCAATGCGAGAGTACTGTTCAAGCTACTCCATCTTCCGAGTCAATGAGCGGTTCTGAGATTTCAGTTGTTTGTTCTCAACAATTAGGGTAGCATTTTGGCTACGTAGTTCTTCTACAAGTCCGTTCAAGTGTTCGGCACTTGTATTCAAGGAATCAACTTCTTTTTTAGCTCGACAACATCAATCCCAGACTCCTTCATTCTTAGCAAGATCTTAGCAAAGACGAGTTCATTCGTGCTTTTAGCCATGTTGCTAATCATTTCTTCCAGCTCCTCAATTTTTTCGACAGTTCTGCATTCGTCGGCATACCATGCATGAGTATTAAACAGAGACTCGGGTACAAAAAAGGGGGGGGAAATGGTTGATGGCCGCAGCAGCAGCAGTGGCTGAAGAAAAAAAGGAATAGGAGGAAAACGTATGAATACCTGCGCAAACAGAGGATTCAGGCTTAGATATGGGTCGTGCAATGCCGCTGCTGCCAGTGAAGAGCAGGCGTCGTTGTTGGCTTGTTTAGAGGGCGCGCCTAAAGCCCCTCAGGCGTGCCGCGATGGCAGCGATCTCCAGTGATTTTGCGGATGCCAGCACCAGACCGCGAAGTAGCTACGCAGTCTTACCCCGTGTGCATGATTCAGCGCCGTCCAGGGACGCAAGGCGGCGGGATGGCACCAGTTTTTAGCGAAGGGCGGCACTCATTAGAGACATCTGCGCACTGGTGTCGACGAGGGACTTGACTGGGACTCCATCTACCTCAACGGCTAATATACTTCCAAGGGTAGGCAATGGAATCAGAGGATTTACAGGCTGCGTCGTTGATGCCGCGTCACCTTCTGGAGCTGCGCCGATTAGTTTTCCTGTGGCACGAACGCGGGGGAAGAAGAGCGGTGGGCCTGCGGCGAACGAGACCGACGACTTAGGGGCGATGGTTACCGGCTGGTTCGGAGGGTCGTAGGGATGTTGTCGGTATTCGTAGATGAAGGACGCACAGAGAAACTGGGAGCACCTTGTTCTGGATGGTCGGAACGGAAGCTCCACCTAGGGAGCGATGACCAATGATTACGGCAATGACGAACGGTATGTCGCACACGCGAGCAATTGAAATAAATCGATCTATCATCCGGTGTTCTCCAGTCAACCGGATTACGACGGCGAGTTGGAACCGCTGAAAAAGGGCAAGCAGTGGTTGGACGGGGCCTGTCCTGACTGACAGCGGCATCATGAATGGGGCAGAGACGGGAGGCCTTAATTTGCCATATCTTGTCTGACAACGACAACATACGTTGTCTGGACAATGCTGACGAGCAACGGTGGAAGACATGGCGTCGAGCTCGCGATGAAATAACCGCGTCAAACTTTCTTTTCTAGACAGAGGACGTCCATGTGGCTGTTCCTCACACGAAGACGTCAAAGGTGTATTTGGTAGCCTGTTGAACTACTGCGCAATGCGGCGACTCTTGATCCATTCAAAATTGCGGCACTCTAGATGATCGCTTCCACCGAGTCATAGTTCTTGCAGGTAAGCAGCTTGAATGCGTCATCTGCTATGGATTTTAGAATGTGGCCAATGTTGTTGGTCTCGTTCACGTCTTTGTGAACTTTACGACAGGGCGCAACTACATCTTGATTATGCGCCACGTACGATTCTGTCGACGTTTGAGCACGGGTCGATAGCACCTTTTTCGCTGCCAGCTGACGGCCAAAATGCTTTCCAAAGAGGTCTAGAAGCTTCTGCTTGCAGATATCCCAACTCCTTATGTCGTGTTCGTGGGTCTCGTACCATGCTAGCGCTGTGTCTCGGAGGTAGAATATCACATTCGCTATCATTAGCGTTGGAACACACCGATTAGTTTCGCTTGCGCGCTCGTACCAGGAAATCCAGTCTTCAACGTCCGTACCATCGATGCCATTGAAAGTCCCTCGGTCTCGCGGCTGGTACAACACGACGGAGGTCAGAGTGTGCGCACCGGAGGTGGACGATTGGTCATTGCGGCGCTTTGGCTGTCGATCATCGTGTCAGAGCTCACGCGGCGACCACTGCGGAGCTCCGTGTTGGTATCCCGCACCTCCACCAAAATGTTGGAAGGCGGAGGCAAGTACGAATGTTGTTTATGCAAGGCGAATGCTGAAGGCCCCAGCTGACACTAGAACATGGCAGCCGAAGCGTCCGAGGAATAACAACACTCGTTAGGGTCTCTTTTCTGCATGTCCTCTTCTGCATCACGACAATATGTAATTCCATTAGCCAAGTATTGCATCAGTTAGATATATAATTTAGGTCTGGCTGAAGAATGTTAGCATCGTTATCTGTAACTACGAGAGCTGATCCAGAAATAAGGTTCCCATCAATTTTAGAAATTGGCTACATTAGTTATTCTCAGAGAAATTTTCATCATTGGAAAGATGAAACTTTACTGTATTTTTCTACAGAATCGTCATCTTTTTCTGCGGATTTTCGTAGACGGTGTTCCAATTTATGTATCTTAATGTCGTAAAACACCGCCGCCAACCCGTTGAGGAAGCGTTTCGCCTCTTCTTTGACTTCTTCGTCGCTCCGGAAACATTGGCCTCTCAAATGTTCCTTTAACTTGGGGAACACGTGATAATCACTAGGCGCGAGGTCTGGACTGTGCGGTGGTTGGGTCATGACAGTCCAACCAAAGTTTCTCAAAAGTTCCTGGTTTTGACGGGAGACGTGAGGTCGGGCGTTGTCGTGAAGCAGCGTTACACCGGCTGCCAGTCGTCCTCGCGGGAGGATCTGGATAGCTCGCCTGAGTTTTCTTAGTGTTGCACAATAACTATCTGAGTTGATTGTTGTCCCACGCTCCATGAAATCGATCAGCAGTATCCCCTTACGATACCAAAAAACACTGACCATGACTTTGCCAGCAGAAGGAGTTTGTTTGAACTTCTTTGCGACTAGTGGCTCTGGGTGATGCCACTGTTCGGATTTTTGTTTCGTTTCGGGAGTGAAATGAAACACCCACGTTTCGTCTCCCTCAACAATGGAGTCCAACAATCCTTACATATATTCTTGACACTTTTGAAGAAACTGGCGAGCACAGTCGAGGCGTTTCTCCTTGTGGTCTGATGTCAATAGCCGCGGAACCCATCAAGCACAACACTTGTCATACCCCAATTTTTCAGTCAAAGGTCTTTCCACTGTACCGTAATGACTCCCAGGAATCTGAGCAACAAGTTCACGGATGGTGATCCTTCTGTTTTGAAGCACTTCGCGTTGGACCATCTCGATAACCGCCTCCGAAACTGACGGTCTTCCACTCCGTTCTTCATCGTGGACTTCCTTCCGACCAGCACTAAACTCCCTGCACCACTTTCGGACGTGTTGAACGGACGTGCACTTGTTTTCATACACCTCTGTCAACTGACGATGAATATCCACGGGTGGAATTCCTTTGGCGGGCAAAAAGCGAATTACGAAACGAATGTCGCACTTGGCGGGATCAACGATGGGAACTTCCATATCGGATGGCTGCTGAGCCAAGAATGAACGGCGCAGCGAAGCGCGACCGGGGGGAATCGAGAGTGGGGGAACAGCCGCGCGCAGCAGTGTTGCCAGATTTTGCTTCGCACCTTCCCGTGTGGCTGGAGCGCTTTGGGAACCTTATTTCTGGATTAACCCTCGCATTTCACGAAAAAGTACGCAGTCGCCAGCGAAAAATTGTATGTTAGAGGAAACTAGAGAAGGGAGGTCGTTAATCTAAATGAGAAAAAGAAGGGGACCTAGTACAGAGCGTTGTGGGACTCCAGATTGAACATGACATGGGTAAAGGAATGTTCATTGTTTACAAGAAATTGGGAACGATATGAAAGGAAATATTTATTCCACAAAAAACAGACCACTATGAATATTAAGCTGATAAGTTTATGAAATAAAAACACGTGGGAGACCTTGTCGAACGATTTGGAAAAATCGAAGTAAGCACAGTCAGGTAAAGTAGAATGATCCAGAATACGGTGTAGTTTATGACTAAATTATATTATTTGTGTTTCGCACGAAAATGATTTCCGAAAGCCATATTGAGCTGGTGAGAAAAAATAGTTAGATTCAAGAAAGATGACAAAGTTCGAGAATATAATGTGTTCCAAGAGTTTGCAGCATGTGCTAGTAGTGGAAACGGGCCGATAATTAAATGGTGAACTTTATTGCCCGATTTGAAGATTGGAATCACCTTCGCAATTTTCCATTGAGCTGGAAGAGTTGGAGTGTCAAGTGATTGCTGAAATATTTTTGTTAGTATGATCGAACTGTAAACGCAAGTATTTTTCAAAAAAATTGCAATCAATGGAATCATAACCAGGGGACGAATGGTGCTCTGAGTTGTTGCTGAGTTTCGTAATTCCAGGCGTGTTGACAATAATTGAAGGCATGCATGGGTAACTGTAAGGCAAAATGTCTGGAAGATGAGTGTTTGTAACTATGGAGAAATTTATCGAAAAGGTGTCATTTAGAGTGGTAGCACCTTGGTTAAGTGGATCCGAGTTGCCAGCTGTATCTACCAAAGCAATGGTGTTATGAAGACTGGGGTTAATCATGCGCCAAAATTTTCGAACATCATATGTTAGAACAGGAGGTAAGTTATTCGACATGAAATTATCTTCAGCTTCATTTAATGCTGCGATGTGAGTATAAGATGCAGATTTGTCGGCTGCCCTGCGGGAGATGGAGGATGATAATTTGGCCAAGCCATATAGACGTTTTTTTTTTCGATTAGAAAGCCGTTTCATATGAGTATTATACAATGGTGGTCAAGGATTAGACGTGATAATAAATCATTGACAGAGAGGAGAAATACTAGTAGCAGAAAGGCAGATATTATGACTTAATCTATGGACACACTGGAAAACAGCACAAAAACAATATCGTGGCAAACGTAATGACATAGAATTAAGAATGTATGAGTTATCTTTCAAACAGCACTATCATGTTCAACATAATGATCTTAGCGTATTTTGTGAGTGGGAATCTCATGCTACAGCGGAAAAGAGCAATTATGTTACGAACCATTCGACAGGTCGCCGTATTCGTGAACGTGAAAACCATGCTTCCCTTGCGGTATGTTGCTTACGTTGCCAAGGAGCGTCACATTCATGCTGTTCAGATCCTGTGGGTGCGGAAGACGAGAAGCTGCATTTAGTGGACAGTTATGAGCCCGTGCATGTTAAACTGAACCTTCTTATTAAAATCACCTTCATCCAGCGGTTATCGTTTCATACACAGAAGCCATTATCTTTCCGTCTATCTCGGCGTTGAGACAGGGCCTTGACGTTCTCCCGTGGGAGACCTAAGCCCGGATCGCGTTAAACCCTGCCGGACGTTCAACAAAGTTGTATCCGTCTGTACATAGAAGTGTTTAAGGAAACAGCTGTATGCATGAACAACCGTCACGTCTTTAAGGATTGCTGTAGCCGCTGGACGAAGAGATTGTATATCCTAACGTCGCATTTTTTTTTGCACTGTTTCATCTCGTTTTCCTTCCCTTTGTCTGGAGGATTCCTTCAGTTACCGATTATACGTGGAAATCTTCCGCTGCGTGCCAACTAACCTGGTGAAAAGAAACGTAACCGCTTGCATTGCCTACTTGAAACACGCAGATTGCATCCGTGACGTTCTGCTCTCTCTCGCGGGCTGCTCCCAAAACTGTAGCTAAGAGCAACAACAACAGCAGAGGCTCCTTCTGCATGGCTTCTGCAAGGGAAAAAAAGCAACGGCTTTAGTAAGCTTGAACGCACGAAGTTTATTTTTTACAAGTGCGCTAGGAACTTTCCTCGGTGTCGTAAAGTGATAGCATGCATGAGTTTTGAGAGATCTGAATACCTCACGCGATATGTGTTAATCGTAAATTGTTCTTCTCACCTTCACGTGCATTTGATGACGCGCACTAGGGTGGTTGCTGGGGCTAGTTGGTAATTCATCATCAAAAATAACGTACAGCGCAAAGGACAAGGACAGCGATAGACGACATACGCAGCGCTGACTTCCAACAAGATTTTATTGCGTCGCCACATCGTGTGTATATATACAAGAAGATGCATGCGCAGAAAATGTACGACAGTCACAGGGGATGTCCTAACAGCAAGTCATTGAACTAAGAACATGGTCACCTGAAAAAATAAAAATTAAGCATTACGATTACTATCTGTTTAGAAACGCGACTTCACCAGGGGTCAGCGCGATTGAGGGCGCACTAACGCACATACTTCGAAGTTTTCTGATGAAATCAGCTTCCACAATTTCCCTGGTGAGCTGTGAGCAGTGTCTCGCTAAAACTTGCGTATCTTCAAAGAATGGCACGCAGCCGCAGTCCCGTCAATGAATGCCCAAGTGGCCTTGTACAGTGCTGCGGACGTTGTTACGATGCTCTCTTAGTCGATCATTTAAGCACCTGCCCGTCTGTCCAACATAATTACTGCCGCAAGACAGGGGAATTCGGTAGACTACATTAGTTGTGCACGTCACAAACCGTTTTCTGTGCCCGACAGAACAACAACTCTGATGCGATTTAGGCGCGTTTACACGCTTACAGAGCTTTGCCAATTTTTCCGGGGCTGAGAAAACGACTGTGATCCCTGCACGCTGCCCAATTTTCTTCAGCCTATGGGAAACATCATGCACATATGGCAGCACTGCAAACCTGCGTCGTTCAGCCCGCTGGTTTCCTGATTGAGCGGGAGCATCACGTTTTGTGCGCCTCAGAAGCTGTTCCGCTATGGCTGAAATGAAGGCCAAAGGGTAACCAGCCCAAGAAGACGATCAACCTGAGCAGCAAGACTATGTTGCATCTGGTGTGGGCACGATTTATTGAGGCTGTTAATGAGACATACCTTTATAATACCTCGTTTAACGAGCTTTGAGTGTGCGGAGTTAAAGGGCAAGAGTGGCTTATTACTTCTCGGTTCGAAGCACCAGCACACATGTTTGTTAGCAAGGCTCAGCGTGAGATCTAGGAAGCGCAAGGAATCATCGATGGGGACCTCATGCGTAAGTTCTAGAGGCTCTAACTCTTTCTTAAAGATATCCAAGACTTCAGAAACAGCAGGCTCAAAAGCGGGATTAGTGCAATCAATAAATATCAGGTAGTCGTCCACAAACCTGCACACCTTGACAACAGAGGACGCGGCTAGGTGACCATGAATATTGCGATCATGATGAGCTAGGTAAATATCACTTAGTACGGGCGCAAGACATGATCCTATACAAACACCTTTCTTTTGTATGTAATTTTGTTCATTCCATGAGATGTAAGTTGATGTCAAGTAGAAGGTGAGCAATTCAAGAAAGCCGCTAACAGAAACACCTGCGGCATCCTGAAAGTCAACTGCTCCAAAGTCATCAATGCATTCTTCAACAACGAGAAGCAACTTGTCATGCGGAAGTGAATAGTAAAGATCTTTAACGTCGACCGAGAACATCTTGAGTCCCTTTTCATTCTCTTTTAAAAAACTAATAACTTCACCAGAATGTCTAACGAGAAAAGGATCGTCAATGGTTAGAAGGTTTAGTTTATCTTGCAAAAACAAGCCAACAGCTTTCTGCCAAGTCGCTGCTTCAGTTACGATAACCCGCAGAGGGCAGTCATTCTTATGCGTCTTAGCTGAGAAGAAAATGTCTAGGCTTAGCTTTTTAGTTTTTTCTATCACTTTTGCCAGCTTGTCAAGTCTAAGGGATTTGCATAGTTTTTTTGCTTTAAATTTCACGTTTGCAAGGGAAACACTGTCGTCACGTTTAAAAACTGAATCAATGGCAACGGTAGCCTTCGCATTGAAGTCACCCAACGGCAGGACAGCGAAACCACCTTCTTTGTCAGAGGGTAAAAGTGATAACGAGTTCGCTTTCAGAAACGATAAGAGCATTGTAACAACGTCCGCAGCACTGTACAAGGCCACTTGGGCATTCATTGCCGGGACTGCGGCTGCGTGCCATTCTTTGAAGGTACGCAAGTTTTAGCGAGACACTGCTCACAGCTCACCAGGGAAATTCTGGAAGCCGATTTCATCAGAAAACTTCGAAGTATGTGCGTTAGTGCGCCCTCAATCGCGCTGACCCCTGATGAAGTGGCGTTTCTGAACAGATAGTAATCGTAATGCTTAATTTTTATTTTTTTCAGGTGACCATGTTCTTAGTTCAATGACTTGCTGTTAGGACACCCCCTGTGACTGTCGTACATTTTCTGCGCATGCCTCTTCTTGTATATATACACACGATGTGGCGACGCAATAAAATCTTGTTGGAAGTCAGCGCTGTGTATGTCGTCTATCGCTGTCCTTGTTCTTTGCGCTGTACGTTATTTTTGATGATGACGCGCATTTAGACATCCGCCCATAGGACGTGATGTATATCTTATGCAGCGCATAGTCTCACGCGTTCCAGACAGATGTATAGATTTTCCAGGGAAATAGCTCTCGAATGTTTACGTTTCAAAACAGCGCTGCTATTTGTCACGCTTCGGTGCAGAAAGTTATCGGTAACCGCAATATCAAACAGCTTTGTCAATGTGCGCTGGCGATGCGAATCTCCGCACTTTGTATAAAGAGACGCGTAGTGGAAGAGCCAGCAGTTATTAGAACAGCGCCCTCCTTTCCACTCTTTTTCCGACGGCGGCTGCCACGTATCGCCCATACCATGGTTCGAGGCTATCTGGCATGCGCTCCTGTCTTCCCGCTGATCTTGCTCACGATAGTACATAGATCCTCAGAGATTCCTGGATCTCAATTGCGGTATATTGCAATGTTACTGCAAATGACGGCTCTTCGCGATTCCTGGCCAAAGTACCTTGCGAAAACAAAAAGACATGGTTGAGTTGCCTCAAATGTGGCACTGACCCGCCTCGGTGGCTATAGCGTCTATGGCGCTGCGCTTAAGCCCAAGGGCGTGGGTTCGAATCCCGGCCGCGGCGACCGCATTTCAACAGGCGTGAAGTGCGAGTGCGCCGGTGTATTTAGGTATAATGTAAGGAACTCCAGCTGGTGGAAATTAAGCCGGAGTCCCCCACGACGGCGCGCGTCGTAATCAGATCTTAGTTCTGGCGCATAAAACCCCAGACTTTTTTTTCTAATGGAGCGCTGCACGTTAGAGGTAAAGATATCATCACTCGTGGGCTAACATCACATTATAGGCGGAATGTCGGCAAGACGTCGGAGTGAGTTGCTGAAATTGAAATGTGTTTTTCTGATGCTTATAAAGCCACCCGCCGTGGTTGCTTAGGGACTATGGTCTATGGTGGACTATGGACTATGGTGCTTAGTTACTTATGGCGTTTTTCACTGGTCGATTCGGAGCAGGATTTTTTGCTCCGCGGCAACGAATCCGAATTTCACTGGTCGATCTGGAGCGGGTTCGCGCGTTCCACTGGTCGTTTCGGATCAACTCGCTCCGCGCCGGATCGCTCTCACTTGCTCCGCCGCCGAGACGCGGATTCGGGCGGAAATAGAACGCGTCACATGGCGTCACTTCCGTCTTCAAGCGAAATCGGTACCCGGTCGGTACGCACAACATTGTGTTGGGCATAGTTTGTGGAACCGGTTTGTGTCACGTGCACGCAGACTTCCTGTGTGATCTCCCGCGGAGCGTTCGTGCGCTCCACTGGCAGACTCGGATTGGTGAAAGCCGAGCGCTCGCTCGAGGATTCAGGCGGCTGCTCCAGATCGACCAGTGAAAAACGCCATTAGTGACGCGACCTCGTCCTTAGTGACTAAGCACGAGGTCGCGGCATCAAATCCCGGCCACGGCGGATCGAAATGCGAATACACCTGTGCACTTAGATTTAGGTGCACGTTAAAGAACGACTAGTGGTCCAAATTTCCGGAGTCCCCCTCTACGGCGTGCCTCGTAATTAGATCGCGGTTTTTCCACGGAAAACGCCATTATTTAATTTAATTTTTGATGCTAAGCCTAACACTTAAAAATGTCTTCGAACAAGGACAGATCCATCTTTGATCGAAAAAAAATAGTTTGCCCTCACAAGCTGCTTAACTACTTGCATAAAATTACTTCCGAGGAAAGATTATTGACAGCTGCCTTCCTCGTCATAAGCATTTTCCAAATTTCAAGTATATCGCGCTGCTCCATAAACCTCGACATCGTTAATACGAACAAAACGGCACCTTCTTAGCTTCGCCGCTGTAAAGTAACATTTAGTTTCAATAACAAAAGCTAGGAATTCTTACTGTACGTAATCCCTTTAACATGCGCAAAGCAAACAGCCTTCCTGCTTACGCTCCATATACGCATCGCTGGAAAACATGGAAGCATATAGCTAGGGTAAAACTTTAATATATGTTCGCAGGAGCAATATTGTATACTGCGCCTTATGTAACAAATTTTGGAATGCAATTTAATGCCAAACATTTAGCTCAGAATATATCAATTTAATTTTTTCTCCGCACAATGACCACTTTAGTATGAAAACGCACACAATGGTTTCATGGCATTGCACAACGACAATTATGAATTCGACTATTTGCTACTAGCGATGTCCACACGAGCAAAGTGTATTAATTTTGCGCTATAGATCAGCAAATAGGGTTAAGTATTGTTTGAGTAAATGCGTTCAATTCACCTGAAGATTTTTACAGGCGACCCTCGCGTCCACGGTCACGTATGCGCTCCTTCGTTCTCCAACACGCACAGAAGTGAAATGCAAGAAATGTTCGTAGTGCGAACCAAAAAATCAGTGACCTTTCTGGGTGCGGAAATGCGGTCTAACAGACGACAAGGCGAGCCGATGAACCGTGAAGTTGACATCTGCGTCACGAGAATTGTTATTTGACTAATTTAAAACGGCACATCTTGAGAGCTGGCCAGCCTCGAACATCAATATATCGACGTCACGTACTTTTGCAGTGATGGTAGGGTGCATCCGTTTCCATCCGTTCCCGAATAGAGTTCAATTTTGGTAAGAAGCTTCGGTACGCGGTGCATTATTGCAGCACCGCAGAGCCGCCACAGTCAAGGATTCAGGAAACATGGCCAAGATGTATTATAAATGCAGCACTTGCCAATAACGACGGTTCGCAAAAATTGTTAGGACGATAACGAATGCGACAATTTTTTTGTTCCGAAGTTGCATACTCAGTATTCTGAAAACGATACAACTTTAACTGACTGTTCTCCAAAAGGTCCGCCATAGAGCCCTGCACTTTTTAGCTTTCTTTGCCGTTTGGTTTCAAGTTGTGAGGGGGAGTGGCCTAATATCAATGCTTCTGCGGGTGATTAGCAAACAGCGTCCTCTGTTGATGTTAGGTATAGAGGAGCATTCATCACAAAGTAATCTATGTAAAAAATTACTGACGATTACGTTACTTCCTAATGCGAAATTCGAGCGCAGCAAATAAGCTGTTTCACCTTTTCGATAGATTGAGGCAAAGAAATCGAGCAACACATGTATGCGCTATCACAGAATTTTTTTTTTATTTTTCACACGTATTCCTTTAACAAAGACTCCACTAACAGTTCTTGACAGTCATGAAGGAAGCTTTGTGGTCGGAGAAATAGACTGATATATGTTCGACTTGGTACACCAATGCTTGATTCTCAAAGACGAGATCTATACAAGTGCCTCGCGAGGTTGTCACAGCCGTGGGACGCGTTACGAGCGAGAGGAACGGGGTGTTCTCCCGCATAAGTGTTAGGAAATTGCTGTTTGTCTTTATGTCAACATTAAAGTCCCCCACTATTAACATCGGTGTGGATCGATGGACGGTTAATGCGAGTTGCAGGAAGTGCACGACGTCTTTCGTGAGTGCGGTAGCGGACTCACGAAAGCGGTATCAGTCGGTCGCTGCTAGCGCTGGGGGGATGAAAGGGGGGCGGAGCTGGTTACGAGGCCGACGATAACGCCGCCGACGACGCGAAACCCAGGAACGGACGCCAAAGAGCCATTTGTGTAGCCAGCCCTCCTCCACAGTCTCTCCTCCTCCCTTCCATCATCCTCCCTCGCCCGGAGAGCCGACAGCGCGCATGCGCGGCGGCGGAGCAGATTCGTCGGCGAGCTGGTTACGAGACCGACGACAACGCCGACGACGACGCCGACGACGACGCGAAACCCAGGAACGGACGCCAAAGAGCCATTTGTGTAGCCAGCCCTCCTCCACAGTCTCTCCTCCTCCCTTCCATCATCCTCCCTCGCCCGGAGAGCCGACAGCGCGCATGCGCGGCGGCGGAGCAGCAGATTCGTCGGCGAGCTGGTTACGAGGCCGACGACAACGCCGACGACGACGACGACGACGCGAAACCCAGGAACGGACGCCAAAGAGCTGCGCTCTAAAATTTGCGGTTTTGCCCGAAAGGCAAAGCATCGATTGCAATGGCAAATTAGTGGATAGCTATACGAAGTAAGCATAGTAGTTTTATCGGCCGTATAATCTTGTAAACATATGCATTCTAACTGATAACAAGCATGGTGTCACGCACGCACAAGAAAACAAGAACACGTCTGTACGAGCGCGGAAACACTTTCAAAAGGCTGCAGTGAGGAAACGCGGCCGCAGCAGCGAGCGAATCGACCTTTGTGCTGCCATTCGCATCAACGCGAAGTAAGCCATGAAGTCACAGCGCAGCGCGGTTCTCTGTACTCGTCGCAGATGGCTTTCAAGATACTACGGCCCGGCCGGACCCGCTCCCGCCGTGTGCTCCCCGGCCGCCCTGGGCCGTCTGGAGTAAAACACGCTCCCCCTACCCTCCCCTCCCCTAGACGCCTTGTGCGCGATGGAAGACGGCGCGCTTCGTCTTCGCTTTCCTCCGTTGCGTGCACCAGATTGAGCCACAATCGCCGACTCACCCTCGCGTGCTTTCACTCGCACATACAGCCTACGGCGCGCGGCGACCATTTTATCACCTTTGGACCTCGTACGGAACCTCGCGGCAACGCCGACGGCAGAAATGCGTTTGGAGTGTCCATATAATTGCTGCCGCAATAACATGCGATTGTTTATTTCAGTGCTCTAGCAAACGTGTTTAGCAAACGTGTCTCTAGCGAGTGGGTTTCCTTTGTATACTGAAGCTACAAATGAAGCATTTTCAGTGAAACCTTTTTGAGTTTCCTTTGTTGCTTCGTTCAATAGTAGAGCGAATGACAATTTTCTATTCTATGAACCTTGCTCCATCCTTACGGGCTAATGTAAAACCAATTTGCCAAAAAATATTTTGGTTACTTCAAGGTCATTGCGATAAATACGTCGCGTCCACGGCGTACCACTAATTCAACAAAGCTTGTTTCTCCTCACTCAAGCACTCTTATATGGCAGTTCTCAAACTAACTATAGCATTTAACTGAAATGATGAAGAAAAAGAAATGAAACTGCACAGAAAGACAACTTGCAGCCCATGGGAGCCAAACCCACAACTCTCGCGCTGCGCGCTTGATGCTCTACGAATGGAGCTACGGTGAAAGCTGCCCTCCTGTACGCTTTCTTTGGTGTTTGTGAATACGCACAAGATCTAAACTTGGGCCTGTTAACCAGCGCTACTCATGCATTGTAAGGTACGTCGAAGACGGAGGCGGGCAAAAATAGACGCTGTCTTTTTAATGGCGGGCCGGAAGAAAAACGTGCAGCCAACGCGCTTGATGGTCTTTCATGGCGTCGACCTTTGCGCGCGCCTTCCTGCGCTGCGGAAGCCCACATCCTTCTTACAATATCCGCGGCGGCGAGTGACGCACGACCTTTTTAACCAAAGACGTCACGTAGTACATGACGTTTAGAAGCAGGGACGCTGACCAATAAACTCTCGCACGCTACCTCATGGCATCAAAGGAATAAACGGCTTACTATTATCACCTCCATATACGAGCACCTTTCCTGAATATTCTTGATTAGGGAAGCTTTCACCTTCTCCAGCTGGGCGTCTTTGCATAAACTACGTGAGAAACGCGCGAAAGCCACCAAGAAAAAGGCAAAGCAGTGAAGGTTGTGACTCAAAGTCTTGCAAATGGGTGTGAAAGCGCGCGATGTCTAATAGTAACTGCGCCATATATTTTCACAAAACCTACGGTATACTTCAAACACTAAGTAGGAAAGCCGATCACCAGCTACAAGGATAACAAACTTCATCCGTAGGGGACAAAATTCTTTAGGCATGAAGCTTGTCAACCTAGAAGAGAGCTAAAATCGAGGAGCAAGACACTTCCGCCTAAATTAACAGGCTTCGCACAGAGTCCTCACCTTTTATGAATAAATCGCTTCGAAGCTCCTAACAGCGATGCTTCTAATGATATTCCAAAGTACGATTAAGCAAAGTTGGCCAACAAGTGCGGGCAGTGAAAATTCGCGCTTCTAAGCCGACAGGAATGCGATTGTCATTTCCAAAGAACTTACGCAAAGCCTGTCATGTGTACATCGCTCCAGGTGCTGTCTTCCACGTTGCTGTTTGCTCACGTCAAAGAACAGTGGGAAAGGGGTAGAAGACGAGGACGTATTCTGGCCACGACGTTTCTATGGCGGCGCATGTGGCGGGCTTGTCCTTCGTATTGTGCGATAGACGCTGGCTCCCTGCTTGGTGACCACGAGGCGTGTACTTGTGTGAGTCTTCGGGGAAATGCGTGGATAGTGTGTGCGCATCCGACTTTGCTTTGACGCAAATCTGTTCAGTTCTTATACGTGACATATGTCGCCATCGTTAGCGCTGAACGCACACAGATTAAAACACACAAAAAAACGAATTTTGATATGTTGGGCTTTCCTGTCTCACTGGCCCATGTCAGTTTCTCTTTATTAAATGCAGCTTCAGTAAATGCCACAATCTGAGGAGCGCGGGTACTCACGTCCCTCTCTGATAAAATGGCTTTGCCGCGACATCAAATTCACAACGCGAATTAGGGTAGTTATTTTGGTTGGTACCCTCTGGCCAAAATGAAACGTTAACGGTAGGTCAAACTAGAGTGCTCTCGCATTTGCTGCGATCGCTAACATTAGGGGTGACGCTGACGTTATGGTTTAGGCCCTTCAGTATTCCATGTACAGAAGTTTTAATTCTAATCAATAGTGTTTAAGTATGCGACTAATCTTCTACGTTGATTTTGTTCCATTTGTATTCAGGCATTGCGGTACACAATAGGGAAAGGGTTCTAGATTAGCACAAGAATCACAAGGACGGCAGGCTTAGTCAACGCCCTTTAGCCAGCCTTCATCCTGAAATATATTTCAAAGTTATAGGGATTTCAGGTGGTACTTCGTGGGGATTCGGGACGTCCTATGCTGACAATTCGTTCTTGTGTCAATAAGTGCAAAGGTGGTGTCGTGTTTAGTAGAAGTGTGCCGGCATGGATAGAGTCGCAATGAACTAGTGGACAGAAACAACTTCGAGCGTTATATTCATCAGATTGCAAGGAGAACACATATTGTGGATTCACAGTCATCCAGCATCTTAGTTACGCTAAATCAACATCCTGCCTTTGCGTCAGTTTGAACACAGGAGGCTTCATTTTCATTCTTACTAGCTTGCAATTCTTTTCGGTTACAGCATTTATTTGTACCCAAAAGCGGCTCTTTCCTTTGAATCAGCTCTTTTACATGCTACATGGGAAAAATCCACCGCCTTTGCTCACCAATTAGTCAATATTTGACCTACAATTTCGTTCATGCTCTGCGTCTTCGATTTCGCTTGAACGCGAAAATGAATCACCCCTGTGATATTTAAAACTTTGTAGTATTGCTTTTCAGACACAACGTTCGGATGTGTTGGTTCATTAAGACTATTGTATTTGATCATTTGTTGTGATACGCGGTGCCATACCTGCCAGAAATTGTGGTACAGGTGTCTTATCGTGTTATCAAGTTCCTTTTTGTCGTGAAATATCTCGACAGCTTGAATCAGTTCTATCACCGTCGCAGTGTAATATAATGCAGGCTTTCTGGATCAGGGCGTTATGTATTTTTATAGAAATACAGTGGTCATAATTTACGCTAGCACCATAGATTTTGCCTACTTTTGTTTTGCTATTGATGCTACATTGTAGTAGAGGCTACATTATTCGATCTCCTGCTCGAGAACGGATTTAGTGGTGCTCATTTACTTGTGCAGGAAAGGGAAGACAATAAAAAAAAAATGATGAAAGAGGCTGCTCACTGCACTCTTTTGATGGCAAAATGAGTGTTTGTACTGAATTCCAGCAATTTACTATTCACTTGGAGCCGGGAAGCTCGTAAAACGTTTTAGTCTGATATAACAATGACAAGGCTACGATTTAGAGTCCAACACATACATTTTTACGTGCCAGTGATCTTCTCTGGGCATTCCTCCATTTCGTTTCTTTTGCAATGAATTAGTGTCAATCGGTTACTTCTTAGTGTATTGTCCTCCCTTCTCTTCTTCGGGGAGACGGCCTTTGGAAATGTAACTGCGGCAGGTTGACCTGCCCTTGAACTCTCCTCTTCTGCTCTCTTTCGATGTTACGACCTGGGTCAAGGTGAGAGGGATATACACATCGCCATGGTGGAACTGCGTTTGGAATTCAACTGAGTTTACTGTTCATCTTATTGTTCTTGGTTTCTTCGGTCCTGTTTTCCTTTTGATAAATTTTGTTATGTTAGTCATTCAGGCTGATTGCTCAATCACACTATATCCATACACTACTTGCTTTCATTTACTTGTAGTTATTATTTAACTTTATTTAATGCCAAAAATACATGTATGAAATAAGCCATACTCTTGGCCAATCTTCCTGAGTCGGTATAGGTGCCACTACCTAGGAGGTCATCATCAGCACCGTAAATGTAACCTTGAGCTTTATCACTGGAAGAGTGGTCAGCCGAAGGAAAGGTGATATAGAGAGACAGAGAGAGAGAGAGAAAGCAAACGGGGAGATATAGAACAAATAACGAATACCGAACCATTCTTTTATTTTCATTTAGTTACGTATTTGTTTTGCCGATTGCAAAGAACATCATCAGTGTGTCGAATGCTTTATATTGTAGGCGCAGTGCTTAATAAACGGCTATAGACAAGACGTAAACATGAAATGACAATAATTAGCGTAGGTTCATTAAAAAGTCGATGACACTTCAGCGTAAATTAGAGGGAAGATGACTCCGGCAAAAAAGGTAAATTTCTGTGAAGTGCTCTTTGCCAGGCCTTTACTAGGGTGGATGACTGCTGACACTGTCGGGAACGTCAGCAGCATTTATTTTTTCCCCACGGCTCTCTGTCGGTGTTGATCATTGCTCGTAGCTGTACACTTGACACGGTACGGTGCACAGGAGTCTCAACTGCCAAAGAGCATACCATGTCCAAGGAACAAGTGGAAGACGTCAGCAGTGACGTTTGTCTGGCCACTATAACATGAATTGTTCAGTACGATGACTAAGAACTCTACTTTTTTGTACAACACAGGACACTTCGCCGCGTTCTGAAAGAGTAATTCATCTAGGAGAGACAGACAGACAGACAGAAAAGCTCTTTAGTGAAGGGCATAGGTGCTTATATGCCTGCGTATTACCACTGACATGCTGCACCCTTAAAAGGACACTAAAGGTTACCAGAAACTCAAGTTAAAGTGGTAGAGCAATGTTCTAGAACGTCTAAGGCATCAATTTAATCGCGAACAGAGCTTTAGTAACCGAGAAATTGAGGTAAATGCATGACACGATTTGAGACCCCCCAGCGACATTCCGGTACTAGCCCGATGACGAAAGGACTCCTCATAATTTGTGTTACTAATACTCAACTACTCGCATTAAAAATATCATTTAATTCGATTAAAAGACGGAAAAAAATGCTACTTGTCTACGTCTATTCGATTCTAATAAAAAAAAACATTTTGACGTTACCCTTCAGTAATATGGGTGTTCGAAAGGTTTCGTTTTCGCTCGACTCAGCGCGCTCGACTCTGCGCCGCGCACGCTTTGGAGTTTCAGTACTTTCGTTATCGCGTCGTGCTGTGAGGTTTCTGCTGACTCGCGAAACTTTCATTTGGAACAAACAGCGAGAATGCCACGTCCATGTGATGTCGTGGGAAGCCCTCGATGCTTTCTCGCTCCGGAGAGCCGGTGTCGAGGCCGCCGTCGTAGTACGCAACGACGCCGGCAGTGCGAGCCCTCAGCAGCAGGTCGCGCTCGTCGGTGCTCAAATCGCTGAAGTAGAGCCCACCATCGCGAGCCAAACTGTCGGCGTCAGGGTCCATTGCGACGAGCGTCGAAGTTTGCGTCATAGAATGAAGTACCAGCTTATGAGCGTCTTGCGCTGGAGTTTGAGGTATAGCAGCGGCGCCTGGTGGCGGTGCGGGAAACGAATCTGGGTCGTGTCAGCTTGGGTCGTATTGAGCCCTGGCTGTGGCGAAGCATGTTTCTAGGCCGAGTTTTGCGTCGATTCGCACTTTTTTATGCCCTGTTGCGAGTGCGAAAAGGCTCGTCACTTCTCACAGACCATGCCGGCCACGCTGCGAGCTCGCCGCAGCCTATAGTTTAACGAAAACGGACTCTCCGTGTGCCGTGGGACGTAATGTGGGACGTAATTCGTTTCTCCTTCCGCTAGCCACCATACTCCCGCTTTCGCTCTGCTGTCGGCTCTGTCTTGGCTCTGTTTCTGGCCGCGCGTTTGCGTTTTGCGCAGAAAAGCCGTAGCGCCGTCTGCAGACGCCGTTCTACTCACCGATGGCGCAACGTCACTATGAGACCATGATGTCAGTACTCCTCGATCGGAGGGCGGGCGATTTGAACTGCGCTAGAGGTACGCGGACGCTTCAGAACGCATTTTCTCTTAAATGAAGTCTCTCCTTGGCACGAAACAAGCGTTTCGAGGTTTCTGTGATGGTAGTTCAACAGTCCACGTTGACTTAGTAGTAACCTTTAGTGTCCCTTTAAGGCACGTTCACACCGAAGGCGGAGCGGACAAGCGGACAAGCGGATCCGGCAAAACGGCCGCGGATTTTCCGCTTTGCGGAAAATACGCGGCCGCTTGGCCGGATCGCGCCCGGACCGATTTTTTCCGCGCGGACAAGTTGGCCGCTTTGGCCGCAGCCAATCAGAGCCCGACACTGAGGAAGCGCTGGTGAACGAATGTAAACAAATGTGTTTTTCTGGGCTTTTCGCTTATGTTCTTGAAAAGCGTTAAAACGGCAAGTTGGGCCAGTTGGTTGGGATTCATAGTAAGGTTTGTTACAGCGCAACACAAGACAAGGACAAAAGAAGGTATAAAACGACGACACGGCGCCGTGTCGTCGCTTTAAACTTTTTTTTGTCCTTGTCTTGTGTTGTCGCTTTTCAATATTTGTAACAGCGCTACACAAGGGGCGAGTCTTCTTCGTCTGAGCTCATCATTTTGCAGAAGTAGATAGCCGACGGGAGCGCGCCAACCCACGACGAAAAAAATATCGAAAGTGCGCGTACAAACCCAAAGTGCCGCGAGATGGCGGCACGTTCCTGACATATTGCTAAAGAAATTGCGAGATGCCCCGCCTTCCGTGCGACGCGGGACGCCAGGCAAGCTTGTCCGGTCTGAACAGGCGTACGCGCTCACCGCCTCGCCGCGTTGAAAATCCGCTTGGCCGCTTAGGGGCTCCGCTTTCGGTGTGAATGTGCCTTTACTGAGGGGCAAAAAAAATAATTACAGAATAGAGTGGAATAGTGATATTCACACCTAATACAGATAATTACAGCTTTGACAATGGATAAAAAATCGAGGGCTTCGTTCGAAGGGCTATAGTGCATGCCCATTGGTGGACACAGAATCGCTGTGTGTCTCACATGTATGATCTGTGCCTGTGTCTTTGTACGTGCACTGCAAGAATTTGAAGATGACCTACCAACGAACCCACATAGCGTCTCCTGAAGTATTTCCGTCAAATAGAGATAACTCAGACTATAGCTTTTCCAGAAGAGCAATGTCGTGAGGTAAGACAAAAAGAAGACCGAAGGTTCCCTCTTACAGGGCAAAGCATGTGACTTAACATACCCTGACGAGCTAGTGCATCATGAGAAAATTTCTCAATTTGCTAAAACCTAAACCATTCGTATCAATACGTGAGGGATTCGACTAATATATCCTCCACCAATGCTAAAGAATAAATTAAGTGGATGCGTTGTTAGTGCTTAAGCAGCCCCAAATGACAGGAAGTAGGTGGGTATACCAAATAACAGGTCATTAGAACTTCCCATTGTACGCAAAGTTCTTCGCCATCGTCCTTGCACGGGTGGTCCAAGAAAGCGTACGGCTTATCTAACTGGCGTTCTGGTCCTGACACAGTTGTAGCCAATGAAACCCTCCACGGAAACTCTTTGACAGCACCGACACTCTTCATAAAGCGTGGTTTTCTCGAAGTAGATGTTCAACTCCAAACACGTACGTGACGAAGACAACGCATCAAGTTCCACTAAATCTGATGACGCTTGCAGGGCCTTTTAAAACAGGCACCGGGACCGGACCCAGGTTCCGGCTTCATCTACCCAGGAGGTTGCTGCAGCGGACGTGCACTCTCCGCAGCACCCTCCACTGAGAAGCAGGGCATGCCAAATAATGGCCTCCGCGATCGGGCGGCACGTGGAGTACGCACGCACTGCTTGATGTCAGAGGTCACGGCAAGACGCGGCCAGCCCTAAACGAGGTGTAATGAATGGATGCTCTAGTCTAACTCCATGTTTTTGTCCCTGTACGTGCTCATGCAGGATCACTACTACATGCCATGGTTTCCTCTAGATCGGCCAAGAGGGAAAGACACGTGACACAAAACGGGACATAGCTTTCGCCAAAATCGTCACAAACGCTATTTAATTTCTCCGCTAAGCCCCAAATTGGCTCAACACGCAACCAAAAATGATGCGTTCACCATTTAAATGCTTAGGAGAACAGCTGTGAGGAAAGGTGCTCGACAAAGGATACACGTAGCGTGATCACAGGCTGCAGTTATCCACCTTGGCTGTGGTAAATTAAGACAAACATTTATGAGGAGCAGGACAGAACATACATAGACATGATTTCAAAGCAAGTTCGCATGTCACACAGCAGTGACTTAAAAAAATTCTCTAAAATTTACCCAAAGAAACGCAAGTTCGTTTCCCAACAAACCGCTGGGTGGTAAGCCGTCGCATCGTGTGCACAACCTGACAATCATTTCAGCCTTAAGGATCTCCCTTACTGTCATTTATTTATTCTCGAATACCACATCATCTTCTTGCAACTGCGGCTAACATCCGCACATGCTACAATGAGTGGCAAGAAGACTGTCCTCCAATTCGGTCACAATGTGCGTTCCTTGAAGCGATCGTTAAGGCATCTAGCGGACTTCTCCGTGTAGTATTTGGGACAGCTCAAACGATCGCGTCAGGGAACACATCAATAAAGTGCACAAATCGAAGGGAAGCCTTTTTGCTACTCATTTTAGCCTGTCCGGTTGTCAGCCGCACTTAGCTGAAGTTATATCCAAAACTGCGGCTGACATCCGCACATGCTACAATGAGTAGCAAGAATCTGCCCTCCAAATAAGATCACGGCCTCTCGAATCGTTTAGGCAACTCGCGTACTTCTGAGTGTAGTACTTATTGTAGCATTAACCAGCAAAAGCATAGACTTTAGAGTTCAGATTTTAATCCAGAGGGAACTATCCTATGGGGCATAGATTTGGACATCACCCTATTTATGTGTATATAGTTCTGTTGCGCTTCAAATAAACATTTCTTGAAAGTTAGCACTTGTTTTGTCTCGCATCCTCCGTCCGTGTCTTGCTTTGGTGCTATTATTCTAAAGTCATGTGCCAACAAGACTAAAGTGCTCTCGTCAAGAAGAATCAATATTGGCCTATTTCTAAAGTTCTATGCTGCTGTCATCAATTAAAAAATATCACTTACACTGGAATAATGACCCACATGTATCTATTTATGCAAGCAGCATGCAATACCATTTACATTTAAAGCTGAACTACAGAAGCAAGCCGAAAAAAAGTTAATTATGGGGTTTAACGTGCCAAAACCACGATCAGATTATGAGGCACGCCGTAGTAAGCGATTTCGGAATAAGTTGGACAACCTGGGGTTTTTAACGTGCACCTAAATCCAAGTACACGGGTGTTTTCGCATTTCGACCCCATCGAAATGCGGCCGCCGTGGCCGGGATTCGATCGCGCGACCTCGTGCGTAGCAGCCCAACACCACAACCACTAAGCAACCACGGCGGGTAAAAGAGGAAGCCACAGTAGAGGAGCAAGTGGGCAAGCGCGTTTGAGTGTCTTGAAGAACACACAAAGTTTCTAGTTCCCTTTAACATGTTATTCTATGAACTTTTACTTTCTTGCGCAAAAAGAATAGGTAAGCCCTCGTTTACGTCCCTTGAAATGCTCAAATAAGTCTCAATCTCAGTATTGTTCTCAATCTCAGGGCCAGACAATGAAATCTTCCTTACCTCAGTAAGGAAGCCTTCATTGCAGTGAGGCTACCTTATGTCACTCTGAAAGGTTCCTTACTGAGGCGCCCTCGGTGAAGGCTTCCTTGGTGCTTCCTTGGTACTTCCTCAGCATAAGAAGCCAAACAATGAAATCTTCCTTACCTCACTAAGGAAGCCTTCATTGGGGTGAGGCTACCTTATGTCACTCTGAAAGCTTCCTTACTGAGGGGCCCTCGGTGAAGGCTTCCTTGGTGCTTCCTCAGCATAAGGTAGCTCCAAAGCTACCTTCATGCGTCCTTACGCCGCTCCTGGCCCTGAACGAGCGCTTCACCTCACTGCTTAACCACGTGGCATTCGCTTGCGCATGCGCACTGTCGCCCACCTGCGGAGAAGAGCGAGCACGGTACGTCTTGCCAGGCATGTTCGTTTCAGTCACGCGTGCGGCATGCAAGCATTGCTAGGCGTTGCTAGGCGTTGCAAGACGCCGGCGTGCCAGCGTTGCTGGAGCACATCAAGTTTTGCACTGTAATGCGCAACTTTTTTTTTAACTTTAGTAAACGAAACTAGAAGAAAGCGTCCACGCGTCTCTATATTAGCTATTCAATTTAAAGATTGTGCGACGATACAACATTTTTTAATAGAATAATGGTGTTCGCGGAAAGATTTGAAGAGATAATCTCGAACCCAGGCACGCGGCAACCGCTCCTTAGGTGAGGACGGGTGAAGGGAGCTTTCAGAGTACGCTTGCTTCCTCCATCGGTCCTTCGCTGTAAGGAGGCCTCACGTAAGGTTAGGAAGCGCTCGAAGGAAAGGAACTAGGGGTGTGCGAATATTCGGAATTTCGAATACGAATCGAATATTTTCCATATTCGAAGCGTATTCGATTCGAGAAATGCATGTTCGGAAATTCACGAATATCCGAGGACGGCCGAATAACGGTGGAAACGGCGAATATTCGGATAGACTGCGAATAATTGAGCAATTAACCAATTGTATGCTTGCTCCGCATTCTCCTAAGAACATGTTTATTAACTGAGAACTTCGCATGATCCGCTCATTATCTGTATGCTCTGTTTCAGTCTATCTGCTTCAGGCATTTGAGACATGATCAGTTTCGGTTTCTTTTTCACCAAGCTTTATAATTCCAATTATTTTTGGAATGCCCCATTGCCTTGAAGGCTGCAAAGGCAACTCAGGGTTTGCTAACATTGATTCAAGATGTATCAAGGCTCTTTGTGCGGAGTGGAAATTTGATGAAGTGGCCAGCCTAGGCATGTTTCTTGATCCGCGCTTTATGGCCACAGTTCATCAGGCATCTGGTCAGATGATCTGGCTGAAAAACCTTGTGACAAGGGAGCTCCAGGAAGCCGTCGTGGAACACCATGGGGACACCGCCGTGCCAGCGTCGACTTCGTGTCCACTGGTGGCATCGAGTGTATGGAATGCTTTTGACGATCTAGTGATGAACAAAGAGAAGACACATTTGGCATCTGCCCCTGAGAGGGAAGTTACAGACTACGCGCAAAAGCCTCTTCTGGAAAGGGGCATGAATCCTTGTGAGTGGTGGCAGTCCATTGGCCGCTTCAGGTACCCGCTTTTAAGTGCACTCGCCCGGAAGTACTTGGCGATCCCTGCCACTTCAGTTCCTAGTGAAAGAGTCTTTTCTACCGGTAGAAATGTGACAGTGCATAGAGAGCGTTTACTTTCTGGCCATATTGAGCAGTTAATTTTCCTTCACGACAATCTGTAACAAGCGTTTTACCTGACTGAGGGCATTACCTGAGTCCGTTATCTATAATTGAGTACCTCTTTAATTTGAAGCAACCTTGTAAAATGCAATGTTATTTTTAAAAGGGTAATAAAGCTATTGTTACCTCTCTTGCAATTTTTTAATACTACACATGTATTCGATATTCGATTCGATATTCGAAGAGAGTTCTTCGTTTTATTCGTATTCGATTCGTAATCGAAAATTTCAATATTCGCACACCCCTAAAAGGAACGTTTTATTGTTTGGGCCAAGCTACCTTCATGCGTCCTTCCGCCGCTCCTGGCCCTGAACGAGCACTTCGCCTCACTGCTTAACCACGTGACGTTTGCTTGCGCGTGCGCGCTGTCGCCCACCTTCGGAGAAGCGCGAGCACGGTACGTTTTGCCAGGCACGTTCGTTTCAGTCACGCGTGCGGCATGGAAGCGTTGCTAGGCGTTGCACGACGCCGGCGTGCCAGCGTTGCTGGAGCACATCAAGTTTCGCACTGTAATGCGCTGCTTCTTTAGATTTAGTAAACGAAACTAAAAAATAGCGTCCACGCTTCTCTATATTAGCTCGTCAACTTAGAGATTGTGCGACGATACAACCTTTTTCATTGAATAGGGGTGTTCTGGTGTTCGCCTAAAGCTTTTAAGAGATAATCTCGAACCCAGGCATGGCGGCAACCGCTCCTTACGTGAGGACGGGTGAAGGGAGCTTTCAGAGTATGCTTGCTTCCTCCATCGGTCCTTCGCTGTGAGGAGGCCTCACGTAAGGTTAGGAAGCGCTCGAAGGAAAGGAACGTTTCATTGTTTGGGCCTCAGTCTTAATCTCAATAGTGTTGTGTACTACGTATGATGCACCATGCCGTTGCACGTATATTCTGCAACCACATAAAAACAATTTAATCGCAGGAAACTTGTGAGGAATACCAGCGGGATTGAAGAAACTATACACTTTGCAAAGAAGACACAGATATTTGCTATATCGTATCAGAGCTTGCTAATGTCGATTTTTGTAATTTAATTAGTTGAATGCTGGCGTTTTACGTGCCAAAACCATGATTAGATTTTGAGGCACACCGTCGTGGGGGACTCTGGATTAATTTCGACCACCGCGGGATATTTAACGTGCCCACAATGCGCGGGATACGCGCGTTTTAGAGCGCAGCTCTTAAGCTGGAACCGCATGGCGCGTTTTCTGCGAGCGAAAAACGTGAGGCGCGGCGAACGCCCGCGTTGCCGCCGCCGAGCGAGCCCCCGCACGAAAAAAGGGAGCGGCGCCTGCGCGTTGCGTTTACCGGGTCGCCAGACCAACATAACACCCAGGGACATGAATTGTCTCTGTTACCGCATATATATTATGCCCTTAAACTTACAGAACACTACAATAAAAACAATCTTAGTGTAATTAGACAGCGACATTTCTTTCCGAAGTGTATTTATCAAGCTTAATTCCAAGCAGCAAGATTCCGTGCGAAACTGCGACTATGTACGTGTACCTTCCGCATGCTGAAAGGCCGCTGCTTGTTTACAACTTTACATAGAAAATAGAGTGTCGGCCGCTTACTACCAAGCAGAAGAGGCGATTGCTACTATTAAGGGGGATGCTGAGGGCATCTGCTATACCGTCTACGCTGAGGGTATCTGCTATAGCTCGCCAAGTCTGGTCACGTTTGATGTTGTTCTTGTATTTGCGGTCGCGTACGTCCCGCAGGACGCAACGCATCTCCACTTCAGTTATTAGGGCCTCGTTGAAGGTGGCTTTATCCATCTTAGGTGAACACGATGGGCGAACGAAATCATGGTAGCACGTGCTTTCTTTGACGCACGCGCCAGTGCTGCCGAGAAAAAAAATTGCGCCAGAGAAGTTTCGTCGAGATGCGCAGAGAGCAGTGCCATCTGGTGGCAGTGCCATTGGCGGGTGCGCCGCGCGACGCGTTTTTTTTTTTTTTTTTCTACTCCGAGCAGCAGCACGCGGCGGCGCGATTTCGTGACGGATCATGCTGGGCACGCGTCAAAATGACGCGCGCGTCCCACCATCCGCGCGTCAATCGCGCCTGAAATCGCGCCATGCGGTTCCGCCTTTAGGCGCCCGTTCCTGCGGCGAGCGTCGGCGTCGGCGGCGTAACCGAGCGAACGAGCGCAGTGAAAGGTGAAAGAGCGATGTGGAGCGGCAGATGAAAGGAGGCGAGCCGCAAATGACGGCGACCAATGAGAGCGGCCTCTTCAGTGACGTGCGCGGGGGAAACTGGTATCATGCGGACCCGCCCGACCGCTCGATGTGTACTCGTAGCTGGGCTCAGCCGGACCACTCGTTTCGTACTACCAGCTACAGCAGCTATATGTTTTATTGACAGCATGACACTACTTCCAAGTGCGCATATGAGATGTTCATTCACTTTTATTTAATTGATTTTGAGGAAGTTGTTCTAAGTGTATCATACCATACGTCATGCAGTAAGGAGGTAACAGTACTGTCAGAGAAAAGTAAAACAAGTTACAAGTTGGCTTCAAACATCCTGCTCAATAATTTCCTCGCTTGCTATTTCGCAGAAAACAACTGCCATAGGAACACATTGGGAAGCGCTTCACCAAGCATTGTTTATTTTCTTCGCAAGTAGAAATTAAACCTACAACAGATAAGTTTATCGCTACATGAAGCTGCTAGAAATGACTTTAAAATGCAGTGAAATATAGGATAAGTACTGAAAATACGTAAACACGATCAAGTACCTCGAAAACTGCCGTTACCTAATAATATCACAACGATCTCGCACACTAATTTAATGCTACGGGATAGCCATACGTAAAATTAGGCATTGTAAAGAAAGTAAACGCTAAAGATCACAAACGTGACATGAAGATGCCAAAATTTTCTGACCAACAAAACGCTAAATAGAAATTATTTTGAAACATGGTAGAAGTTATTTGAATATATGTAAGCCACAGCTATCGTAACAGTCACGTTTTCGCAAAAAAAAAATCGTAATAGCACTGACTTACACACGAAGCGAAACTAAGTGTATAACGCAGCATAACCTCGCCTAATTTTCAGTCATGACAACATTCTTGGTGAAATATAAAAGTACTAAACCGCAATAGCCTCCAACGTGAATAGAGAAGATTTCCTTGAAACCTGTGTGTTCCACCAATTTTTTATTGCAAATGAATATTTAGGTTGTTCTTTTTTTCTTTCAGAAGTATTATGCCAAGGAATGTGCACCGTATATACCCGCTGATGCAGCAACGAATATTCAAGGATCTCAGTCATTTGGACAGATTACCTGGTGTTCTTATTAAAGCGAAGTTTTTATTCTTTGCCTACCTGAAGGTGGTTTAGCGTGATTGGTCGAGTTTCTCGCCGCAGAGGCTGAGCAGGGGGCTTTGCCCAAGGTGCCGCTCAATAATAAAGTCACGTGTACAAAGGTAGGATTTGCACGGCGGTCAATGCATTAGGCCACGGACGCAGGAATATAACAACCTTACTACTTGTTTCCTCATGTAAGCTAGCACGTTGAAACGCTTGGCGAGAGTGTCGCATCGCAAAGCACTATACTTTATAGTTACAAAAGTGCGAGCACGCCAACTACCCTTCGCTTGTGGCAGCCAGTGCTTTCAGACGATATGTAAGATTTCTCCCGCTTTTGGGATTCGCACCCTAACCCACCTTCGGGATCGGCTCATGTCGGCGGCGGAAAGGGTGCGCATCTGGCTGCCATGGCTACGTTGGACTACGAAATGAAACAGCCATGAAACAGCCATGAGCCATGAAACAGCGGCATATAGCAATGATGCTTCACAAGAAAAGAAAGGAAGAAACAAAGCAGGGAGATAGGCGGCACCGTGTGGTACAAATAGTATACGTTTCACTTACTTTGACAGTCATCTTCCATTGTTCTTTCTTTTTCGTATTTTTTTATATATATTATTGATTCATAGACAAATCATATGTGCTCACGTTGTACTATTCTGACGGCATTGAAAGAGTCGTTATTGGAATGCATCATGTAACCGCACAAAAACAAGGGAAAAAGAAGTAACACACAAGACAGGCGCTTTGTCCCTTGTTTTTGTGCGGTTACATGATGCATTCCAATAACGACCACCAACTAGCCCGCTTATCCCTGTTAAAATTGAAAGAGTCGGTTGTGCAATAAAAAATAAATAATATCACCTAAGGAATAACTATGGCATTTGTAAGCTTTCTACAAGATGGGAATGTTTGTCGGGAGTCCCACTACGCTCTAAGCTTTTTAATCACTGGCAGATGATGTGCATCCGAAAGTTTAAGAAGTTCAAAAGCGAAACCACAGCAAGGCTTCCCGAAAGAGACCGTGAAATATTTATTCGCACGTTACGTCAAGTTTCACACTGCTTGAGAATTTTACCAACAAGAAAATTCCCTCCACTGGGAATGACAATTTTGCCTGTTCAACCTACTGCACTATAGCGCACAGTATATCATCAAGGTATACCGTGACAATTGCTGTAAGAGCTCTTAAAGCTACAGCGATTCTGTGGAACCATATATAATCAAACTGTAAAGCGATGTAGCTGAATTAGGAGAAGGAAAGCAGATTCAGTCTCACCGTAACAAGTGAACCTCTGCTAATGCTTCCAGTAGCAAACATCGTAGAACTTTCAATGAATATCGCCGCGCTCGTAGTTCATTGGGATCAAATAGAAAAATCAGTAGCAGTTAGTTAAACTCAACGGCCAAAAAGTAACTGTAACATCAATTATTACAGCCGGTAGAGCAAGCACCAGCAGCTATCCAACCGTTTACAATAGAATGGAAATTGATGTACACGTGCAGTTTTTGTCAAACTTTCCTGTAAGACCGTATGCGCATCAAGAGTTTTAGTCATGTGTAATAATTTTACCCGTACGGTGTGCATAAATATTATCTAGAATCTACAGGTTAGCTCCGCTAATTTTCGTGAGGAAATAAAATTGAAACAAGCGGAACCAACTATTTCACTGGAATTTACAGATGGAACATTAACCTCTCAATGTGTGTAAACTTTCCGACACAATAACTCGTCAGTATTAAAGCAAAATTGTTGAGTCGATACAACTACATCGTTATCTACAGGACAAAAAAGTGAAAACAGTTTGGAACAGCGCGGTAGCTTCAAGTTGAGCGTGGCTGATTTATGTAAATGTCTATAGCGCTGCTAGATGCAACCCTTGCCTTAACATACGAACGCGTTCGATTATTGGCCAGCCTTAGTGTCTTACGTGCAAAACGTATCGTCTGACCAATAGGTCTTCCATGTTCTAGCACACTTGTGCCATATACCATTATGTTCTGATTCTTACGCATGGTATTTGTCCCGACATTTCAAGAGAGAAAAAAATAACAAATCTTTGCCATAAACTGAGACCTTTTTTGTAGCTTTTATTTTTTATCGTGTTCTGCAGGTGTCCTCTCGTGTTTGGATGACATTTTTATAGGGACGTGGAAACGACGTCATAGCACACACTTTTTTCATGCACGCAAAAGTTCAAATATTCGAGGTTCAGTGGTGATTTATGTGAATGCGCTTTGCTGAACGAATTCCGCAGGTCACTAGGCACGGAGAATTCGCTGCCATTTCCTATACAGTAAAGCACATTGGCATCCATAGATGCCCATGATGCTGAAGCTTCACTACGCTTAGAGAGTGAAGAATAAAAAATGCGACTTACTTGATCAGTGAATATTTTTCGTATGAATGGTTAGAACCTCCGCTCATGTCAGTTTGTGTGAAGTGTGTTACACAAAATGTTCTGTGCCTAAAGCACACGGTCCGGTATGACCAACTGATAGTAGATAACTTAATGTGTATTTCACGATGTTTATGGCAAGCTCATTAAAGACACAAAGTAAACTTACTGGGCACAGTCGAAACCCAAACACTGTGATTAGATAGAAGATCCCTGTAACAGAGAGATGCAAGGTGAAAGCTATTTTTGTGCAATAAATGTTTTTCTTTTTTTTTCCAGAAGTGCAACTATTCAATTCGTGCAGCATCAACCCGCCTTTCAAAGTACGTGTTCAACTCAATGCTAGCACATCGTTTACGTCTACCATTTGTATTTGGCACAACAATTTTATCTCTAGTTAAAAAGCTAAGGAGCCAGTATTTATCATAACACTTGACAGGGCATGCTAGAAGAAGCATGGCCCTCACAAAAAGCTCTTGCACTAGAAATGCTCACAAGGGCGAACTCCTGCGAATTCTAATGCTGGACTTACTATTAACAATATAGAGCAGTCTATGGCAAAGAGCCCTCACGAACAAAAATCTTTGTGAATTCAACACCATGTGCTTATACTATCCTTCGCATTTCATCATCGTCATCATCATCATCAACAACAACAACAACATCATCATCACATTTTTATTCCCACTGCAGGACAAAGGCGATCCCCAATAATCACTCTCTTGCGCTAGTTGATTCTAACTTGCGCCTGCAAATATCCTAATTTCATCCCCCCACCTAATTTTTTGCCGTCCTCGACTGCGCTCCTCTTCCCTTGGCACTCACTCTGCAAGTCAAATGGTCCACCGGTTATCTACCCTACGCAGGGCATAGCCTGCCCATTTTCTTTTTTTTATGCGAAGCATATTACGAGAGCTCAACCCAGCTCCTCAGGCGCGGCGGTGTCGCCTTCAATACCACGTGACACCGTGACGTCACGACATAGGAGAAACGGGGCTCCAACTCGCGCCGTCGCTCGCGGCGTCGCCCCCCGCATCGGACGCGGTGAGCGTCGAGCAACGCAGCGTTCGGCGCGACAACGATTTGTTCATGAAGTGCAACGCCGCATTCACCAACACCGACGACACCGGCTTTTCTGCGACACGAGCTCCTTAACGCTGTCGCGTTAAATTAAAGGCTAGTATGCTTCGCATCCTGGGCGTAACCTTAGCTAAGCCACAGCCATTTTTTTTTCTCGAATGCCAACTAGAATATCGGCTATCGCCGTTTTCTCTCTGATTCACATCGCTCTCTTCCTGTCTCTTAACCTTACACCTAACATTTCTCGTTCCTTCGCATTTAACGTACCGAGAAAAAAAAGCAGTGCGCAGCCCTGTCATTTCGCTGCAGTGCCATAAAGTACGCACACATTCAGATGGTTTCCCTTCCATCTACAAGTCCCACACGTCAGAACAACCTACGCTGCCTTCTCGTACCATGTGAAGGCTGCAGTGCTCAGGAATGTGCTGCTGCACCTGCTTGCTTACATACCTAGCCGCACTCATTTTATCGCTGCAGTGCGTCCGTACCTCGGAATAAAAGAATAGACTTATCAGCTAAAATAGTTCATTTACTGTTCCACGTTTACTTCACCTTATGCTGTTTTTCTATTGCTAAGTATATTTATCTGCCATTACTTTAGCTCTTGATATTTTTTTCATGTTCCTGCTCGTAATTAGTTTTTCACTCGTACTATTTATGATTACTCTACAATCCCCGGTAACACTACCACAATTCGTGCAGGAGTTTTAGGGATTTGAGTCCATACGAATCAATATAAAAATAGTGCCCTAATTCTTAGTGCTTAGCGACTACAATTGTGACTATTATTTTTCACACACTATAGCAGCAGTCGAATAGGACGTTTATAAAAAACTGCACTGTGAAAAATTACGAAAAACATTCGGCAGCATGTTAAATTCCGGTAACACGTGAAGGCGAAACCCTGCTGCACACTTGATAATGCATTAAGTTGCACGATACGAGCCGCAGTATGAAGTACACGTGTGCCGCTTTAGGTCGACCTCCTCAACGACGCATGCGAGCGCTTAATGCACTACCTAAAGGCGCAGCATGCTTGTCGAGAGTAAGTGTTACACACGTGTAACACAAGCCCAACCCAGTTACATTGCATCCTCTCAGCAGGGGAAAGCAGCACTCGTGGTCGAATGCCACGCTCTTGCCACGTCGCACATCGCAGCTCGTTTCTCGCTTCGCGAGCATCTTTTGCCGTAGCCTGCTTCCGAAACCTATCGCACAATTCGCTAGGCTCCGGGCGAACGTTCTCCATCGCCGTCTATCCCGCATCGCAGTCGACTGTGGCCCACAACTGCCGCCGCCGCCACGTGACGTCAGCGACACAACACCTGTTTCTCTGTCTGCGTGCACCACTCGTTCCCCTCTTAAGTCGCCGCTCACTCAGAGAAAGTCACGTGGTTTTTTTTGTACCACTCGACTAGACGCCGCGTTCTTGTTTTCAAGGCCATCACGCAACGAGCCACTTAAGGCTCTCGCTTTAAAAAGAAAAGCTGAGTGCAAGAGTAAGTTTGTTTTACTGGAAAAGTACTACGAATCTCCCGGCCAGTCATGACCCTTAAGTATTTGGCGGCAGCTGCATGATATTTGATAATTCAGTTATCTCATTTATGAGCGAAGCCTTTCTTTTGCGAATGTCGCCGGGTTTTCGTGATCGTGGGTGCTGCGTGGCTGTTTTCTAACCGACTACGCCAACCAATCACACCGGAGAAGGCGCGCAATACCACTGCTGGGTCCCTTGCACCACCACCAGATGGCCCTCGCCTCCGCGCATCCACCGTACGGCTGGCCTTTCCCAGCATCGCTTCCCGCGCTGAAAGCTCGAAACACCCATCAAGTCGAATGGCAGGGCATTTGAATATATAGCTCTGAAGGCAGGCCAACAAAACAAATTTCGCGCCTTCGAAAACAAAATTACGTCACTTCTGTTTTTAACGGACATGGCGTCACATGATTTTTTCTTCCACCGGAAGTGTTCCCTCCATATACATATGACGCTAAGCCCCATTAACCGCTAGTGTTGACGTACCTGTACAGGGAAAAGATTGATTCATAGTGAATCAAAAGAACTAGGAAGTTTACCAGCAAGTATGCGGCCTGTATGGTGGGCAACACAGCAACAAAGCACGTCAAGCGGAAAGTCAGAGAAGCTGAAATAATCTCATGGGTGGCGGCAGTGGAAAAGAAACCTGCCATGAGTAACTACTTATGAGGAAAAAACGAAATCAGGAAAGAAACAATTTATGATAACTCAAAGGGAAGTTCATTACTTTTCGAAGCGAGGTCGGGGTGCCTTAAAAACACGCACCTATAAAGCGAGATATAAGAAGGAAGAAGAAGCATGTGCTTGCTGCGGTAAAGCAAGGGAAACGATGGAGCATGTTTTATTAAAATGCGGAGATACCTGCCTAGAGGTCGATTGAGGCACCACTGGCCTCCTTGAAGCCCTTGGGTTCAGTGAGAGCAGGGGAAAAGTAAACATGTCCGCGATAGAGATTAGTAAGAGGCGATTCGAATATTGGTGGAAGAAAAGCTGGGAAACGACGAAAAACGGAGACGTACAGAAGCAAAGTTCGCAATACGGGACCAGAAAATTTGGTTGTGGGAGTTCATAGTGTTTTTTGTTTATTTTTGAACCTAGGTAGGACATTAAGCAGTATAATACCAAGAGCTTGGTGGTGCAGCCCATCGCCCCGTTCCAAAGGGCACGCTCATAACACCCATCCATTCATCCATCCATCCACGGCAGCGGTGGAGACGGCGGCATTGCATTAGCCTCTCTACAATGACTGAATAAAGTCTTCCGCATCCCTTTCTACAGACATTCAATAAACACAAAGTCACGTTTTGACTTTCTATGCACTCACACAAAGCTTCGCTATATATAGATTGTAACTCGTTGGACCTACTGCACCTTTATTTATAATAGAAGGGCAGCATTCGAATGAAAAGCCTATAAATAAATTGCACTGCAAGAAAGAAAGAAAGCTAGGCGCCAGATGAAGCATCGTAGAATTTAGAGGCATTAAGGACATGACGGCCAACCAAAGTCTGTAAATCCTTGCTATTAGCAGCCAGGAGGTTGATAATTGATCGCTGACACATACTTGAAAACTGAACGTCAACCTTCGAGAAACTTGACGTTCAAGAGAAAAAGTTACTGCTACACAAAAATCATGGCTTAAAACATCTGAACATCACTATTCCACAGTCTGAATAGACTGTGCATAAACTTAAGGGCTCTTTAGCTTAAAAACAAAGCAAAAAACAGGTGCAACTTCAATAAGTGTAGCTGCAGAAGCTGCCACTGAATAGCGTGCAGCAGCATGGAGGTAATGTAGAACTTAGACACGTAGCTTCTTGGAGATGACAACGTCAACAGAAAATAAAAATGCTTGTCACTAATAGGAATACGAATTCAAACCCGTTCTGAAGGCAGTGTTCATCAGGGAATGTGCGCCGGCCGGTGATGAACTACTTCTACTATTTTCAGAGCCTGCTGATGAACGTTCAACACCGGCCTGACTCCTGTCATAGTATCATACGCGTAGACGTGTTGTTCAGCAGGCCGTCAACGCCGAGTGCTTGTTCAAAGTATAAAAGTAAGGGTAGGAAATTCTTCCCGCTATATATTTTACGTGAGTATTAGCAGATCTATGCGCTGTGCGAAGAAAGTCAATCTTGCAAACATCTATTCTGATACGAATTGCGTTTTCTTCACAATGTCATCGTCATTGTTTACGTTAGAAAGCGAATGTACTACCGCGTTGGTTCCTCAGCTATGCTCAGCAGAAGAAGCCATTGCCTTTTTAAGGACCTAAAGAAAAGACGCGATATAATCACTCATACCCTATGAGGTCATCATACATAATTATTTCATTCGTTACTTCACTTTGAATATAGACGATATTCGAAATTGCGGGAGGAAGCTTTTCCACACATCTGACTTGTCCTTACCAAGATGGCTGCGTTCCCTTTAGTAGCACAGTTAAAGGTGAGACGCGCTGTTTGAAAGATTGAATGGAACGGAGACTGAAGGCGGCAAGAATGATGTCACAAGGCAGCACATCTACATCTTATTTACGATTCAAGCCCTAGATCCGCCGTCTTGGTTAAGTCAGACAACGTGTGTGGAGAAGCGCACTTGCAGGATTTCGCATATCCCCTATTGACACAGGAAGTTCCGGAAATCCGCGAAGTACAATGAAGTGTGGTATCAACGGAGAGAGAGAGAGAGGGGGGGTAGGGGCGAGAGAGAGAAAATGGAAGGAATGGCAGTGACGTCAACAAGTGACACGTTCGGTTTCTTGCCTCTCACAGGCAGAAGGGGGTTAACGAATGAAAAGAAAGCGAGCAAACACAAAAGGTGCTGCGTCATTTAAAAGCGCAGATGGAAACTACAGTCGCTCCCCGATGTCTGTCGGAATCACGAACTTCAGAAAGGCCCGTATCGTTTTCTGAGCTCCTGACGCATGTGGTCCCGGTTGAAGTGCTACATTCGTCGCTGAGAATTTTCTTCATTCTAGGCGAGCTAATTAATGCCGCTTGGAGTAGAAGGAGGTGTTCATTGTACAGAGAAACAGATGCAAAAGGCTCTATGCATCGGCAACTGTCGCACGAAGCTTTGTCAGACATCTCCGTAAGGAACAGTTACGTCTCTGAATGCTACACCGAGCTATCGGAGCCATCACCTATCCATCGTGTGGTTACCACCAGCTTGTTCTGCGCTCCGCGCTGCCTGTGACGAAGAATAGGACTGATTTTTGGGGCGATGTACATAGTCTTGTGAGCTCAAACACTCTACTAGCAGTCAGTAACACGTAAGACATCAGAGCGTATAAGTACATGTTTTGCCGACAAGTGTAGTACTGAAGAGGAATTTGTATTCACACCAAATAAGCACACAAGTGGGAAGAAATGAAGAGACGTGACGTCTGAAATCGAGGCAAACAAGTGCGTCATACTGACTGATGGCAATAGACCGTTTCGTAAAAATTTCGTGATTCTTTCATGAATAACTAATTGACTGGATGGGTCTAACGTTGCAATGAAACAGCGCAAGTGCTACAAGAGACGCCATAGTTGAGGGCTCGGGATAAATTATGACCTCACGAATTCTTTTAGATCGCCGTAAAACATAAAGATAGGCATTCGTCCCAATTGGAATGCGGCCGCTGCGGTCGGAAGTAGAACGCGTGATCTCGTGCTCCGCAGCCCGGTAGAGAAGTCGCGATGACTTAGAAATGACTTGAAACTAATGGCTAACATTTTATTTTTGTTGGGCCGTTTAAACGCCTATAGCTAAATAGAAATAACATATATACAACAGAATGATTAAAAGCATCATGATTATGTTGTCAACAAGTAATGTCATGGTACTTGTCTCTGGCTTTAAAAAACGTACTCTCTGCAGTACCGTTTTGGCTCAAGACGTTTTGGCTTCAGCCTCTTTCCGCGAACACTCTTGGAGTCGCTTACCAAGATTCACTCAATTACCTCAATTCCAGCTAGCCAACGTTCGCTGCGCATTGGACGTAGACTTCCTGTTAAAGGGCCCCTCACCAGGTATCTCCATTTTCTGTCTGAGACGCTCACAGCATACAATGAGCGATAACGATCGTGGCTTCAAAGTATTACATCGCTAAGCGCCACGGTAAGATCTGAAATTTCAAACCGAATGCCGTTTTCTCTTCTCCTCGCGGTCGCTGCGCTCCAAGCCGGAGGATGACGCCGGGTAACATCAATCGTTCTTCAGGAACACTTGCCGCCGTTCACTCTCAAGGCCTACGAAAAGTGTCTTCTCATCTGTCGGCGCACCTATGAAAGCGCCAAAAACGCGCATAAGAACAGTTACGCCTTACATCATCTCAACCCTAAAGAAGGAGCCAGTCGGGCTCCGAAAGGTTGGGTTTTTAAATAAATTTCGGTTGGAGTTTTCCTTCTCCTTAATTCAGTTCTCCCCAACTAGCCAGATATCTGCCGAATGTTTACCTTTGATCTTGTTAAATGAATTAGCGATTATTTGAGCACGCGCCATCAATGTGTTGTTCTGAATGGTGTATCGGCAACACCTGCTCAAGTAAGTTGTCTGGCGTGCTGCAAAGTTCCGTACTCAAACCCTTATTTTATCTTGTATTCAAGAATGACGACATCGAACCTGGCCGTACCAGGACGACTGCATTGTGTATCACCCTATAACGTGCATCAATGACACTACGGTTGACTTCTATGCAGGCAGATATCGATACCATTTGTAGCTCGTGTGGCACGTGACCAATGCATTTAAATACATTGAAATGTTACTACATTCAGTTCACATACATGAAGGAAATATCTGATACATCATATTTTACAAACAGCAAATAAGTAACAAAAGTTGATAGGGTAAAATACTTGGGTATTGCTATAACACTTAACCTAGATGGGACTGTTCACAAAGATGCGATTAGGGAAAAGGCCTGCCCACCTGAAAGAAACTATACTTTACCAATATAAGACCTACTCTGTAGTGTTCATGTATCGCTAGGGATTCCTGCAAAGCAAAATGAAAAGATCAATTGGAAAGAGCAAAGAAACGTGCGGCAACGTTTTTGAGCGCTAATTACCACTTTTTCGTCAGACGTTCTGAGATCCACGAACGGCATTACCTAGAAAACATTCTTCCCGTGATGAAAACTTTTTGCAACATTTAAAATGATTGCCCGGCCGCTATCGATAAAGCTAAGTTTCTTCTACTTCCGCATTTACTATTGAAAGAAAAGTCAACAGTAAAAAAGAAAAGTGAGAGCGTATAACTGTGACCTGATGTCTTGAATTATTAGTTTCCTGCAACACAATCTACGAATAAAATATTTGATGAGACAGTATGTATGTCTAACTTCTTACGCAACATTGATATTATGGTGCGAACGTTGTTCGTTGTCGCCCTGTAGTACCACGTTGCCCTGTTATACCCTGCGCCTTTCCTTTACCTTTGCCTAGCGCTTCCTTTTCCAAATGTACTGTAAAACGTAAAACTATTCCAATATGTTCTTATTCCAGCCTCCTGACGTCAAATTTGCGTAACCGCCGACGCAAGCATCGGGCGGTGACCCGCAAGGTTGTCTGAATAGACCAATCAAACGCTCTCCTCCTTTTTCGGAGGTCACTTTTGTTTGCTTTAAAAACGAATAACATTGCCTACAGTGAGCGGCTTGTCTTACCTAATTGGCTGACAAGAGGCGAGGAGCACGCTCAAGTGGAGAGGGATTTAATGGGGCTGAGCCAGTGCACTGAAGATCGATAACCGAATGAAGAGGGTGGTGCCGGCGTCTGCGATTGATCCGCTTTCCCTTACTTGGCTTGAGGTGGCTGGTTGAAAATCGTGGCGGCATGCAACGGAAGGTCAAGAATGCCGCTAAAAGGGATCCTTAGCAAAGAAGAGTTGGCAGAACGAGTTCGTAAACGTGCCGAAAGTGCTCGAAAGCGTTACACGACCACGAAAAAAGATTGTATGCAAATAAATCCATGCTCTCCGGCAGGTACGAGTAGCCAGTGCCTGAGCAAACAGCGGCAGCCATCTTTTATTCCTTTCAGGACGGGGCAGCCTGCGGCTATTCAAAAGAAAATTCAGTTTTGTTCTGCATATTAATGCATCTTTAACGCGTACACGTCCCATTGACGCGGTGAGTTTTCGCGGTTTTGGGACGTCGCATGACAAGCAGGTGAAGTGGGTGCAGCCCGAAAAGTTTTGACCAATAGCCGAGGGTTAAAGGCTAAAAGGCTTTGAATCAGAAATAACGTTTTTTTTTGTTTGGTCCATTGATGCATAATCAGTGTATCCATATCAGATGGGGAGCTATCGCGGTTTTTGTGATGTCGCGTGACAGACAGGTGAAGTGGGGGTGGTTCAAAAACGTTTTTGACCAATGGCGGAGGGTTGATTTCAAAATTGGAATAGAAAAGTTTGGAATATCTTTACGATATAATGCCCTAGGCTCGGGGGCTGTAGGTTCTCAATGTGAATAAATAAATAATGAAATATAAATAAATAAATAAATAAATAAATAAATAAATAAATAAATAAATAACGCTCCGTTGTATCGAGGTAGACGAGGCGGTAGTAAAAAACGCAATACTGGTGGCTTAAACTAGTCCTGAAACACCCCTCGGGCTTTGCGAAAAAATATATTCAGCGGATACCACACGCTGCTGTGAACATCTCAGCCACATTTTGCAGTCGTGCGGGGCGCGTGCAGCTTGCTAGGGAAGCGCGAAGTCATCTTTCTCTCAGACGCTCTCTTTTCAATATAAGGCTGCTTCTCACTCTTTTCTGGGTGCTTTATTTCGTAATATAGCAGATTCCCATACGCGGCTGCTATTTGCTGAGATCACTCAGGAAGGATGTTTGGATCAGTGCGCTTCTTTCTACTGTTACGGTGCATATTTATTGACGACGTTTAATAAACAGGCTAAAGTAAGGGAAAATCTCCTTTCAAATTTCGATGATGATTACGTACTTCCGGAACAAGTCGACTATTGTGTACTCACGCTCGGCCGCGGCCGCCCACGTAGAAATTAAACTTTAGCCTCCCCGCTTATCGGTGTCGTAGGCATCGGGTCTCGCTAATTTCGACCAGTTTTTAACGCCCAACTAGCCTCGAACCACGCGAAACTTAAGGTGAGACCACATGCATGTTTGCCAGCGCGCGATCACTCCTGGCCGCTCCTTGTTAGACACCTTGGCAAACTTATTGATAGCGCTTCAAAGGGCGCAAGTTGGATGTGGCTACTATCCGTCGGTCAAGTATGGTGAAGGACAAAGCCGGTCCGCACCATGTATCACGGTCAGACTGGAGCATATGAGCGCGAGCACGCACTCAAACCCTGTCGTGCACAGAGCATCGCTGCACAGACGAACTAGCACGTAGCTGCCTTCTGCTTCATAGCGTCTATAGATACCGCGGCCCCCGTGGGGTGCCGTGACGAGTCGACTGGCTCAGCGCACTGCGGCTCGCTGAGGGCAACTGCGTTTGGCTTACGTTAGGTACGTCGTAGGTGCCAAAATCCGACGCAGTGGCGGCTAAATTAACATCCACAATCGAAGTTGAACTGCACTCAGTAGACGGAGCGTTATGGACGCGCCACGTTCCACCATAACCTTCGCAGTGCAAGGGATTGAAGAAGGAGCGGAAGCACCGCGAAGGGCTGCTTTGAGTGCCAATAACTCCGCTTTTGCTGAACGCATTCAAGTATATTTTGCAACAAAGTATATCTGAAATAGCCTAGTTTAGCTTCTAATCAATTTCTCCACTTGGATACAAAGTGTTTCCGAGCGCCTTTATATGCTATAGAGCAAGCAACCAAGCAAACAGGCACTTACGTTCCGCGACGCTTCTGGAACAGAGCAGAAGGCGAGGAAGGGAGGATATGTCTTTTTTAGATCAACTAGCTTTTTAGCGGCAGGAGCGTCGAGTGACACTCTTGTTTCTTGCGCAGCACTTCCGGTTCATCTCTTGAGACGACCGGGGAGCAAATTCAAAATAAATCAGAAAAAAATTGAAAAAAGAGTGCAGTACAAAATTTATGGGTTTCATTATAGATATGATATCAGAGCATAAGGTTAGTCACAAGTTGAGTTACAGAAGTGTCTAGAATAATTATAGTTAACTGGAAATACCTGAGACGACTGGGTACGCGAAATTCAAGATAAATCAGAAAAAAAGGAAAAAAATAGCACAGTACAAGCTTTATTGGTTTTACTATAGATATGATATCAGAGCACAAGGTTAGTAACAAGTTGAGCTACTGAAATGTCTGGAATAATTAGAATGAATTAGAAATCCCTGGATACCGCACATCAAAGCGCAGAATCGTAGAATTTAGAGACCCGCCACGTGAGCACGACTTCGCCGAAATTCCTGGAAACCCGGAAGTAGAAAGCGGAAGTAATGCTGTCACTAATGACGTCACACACAATAAGGTGGCATTATATTTAGCAGGCTACTTAATGAAAGCAGTTTCCTCCAAGTTCGATTCGTGCATTACCCTCGCTCGCTTAACCTAAATAACACCAACACTAACATTATGAAACACCTAAGTGAAAGATTAGGGTCACCTTACATATTTTCTTTCTTTTTTTAAAAATGATAGTGCCTCAATACTGACCGTTCCTGTACTAGCTCTGAGGCAAGTGAGAAATCAAAACAGCCTTTATGGATGGGCAGTAAGCTCGAAGACACTGAATATATGCGCCTGGGCGCAGCCGTAGTTAAGGCCGAGTTTGTCGATAATTTTCCGCTGACTTGGTAAAGGTAATTTTTTTTCTAGGCATAGCTGGCATTCGAAGGCGATGCCGACAATTGGTATTACTTTTGAACGATGACCATGATTCCCTAGGAAATGACAGAAGCAGCAGGAGACGGATTCAGTCGGGCTAATGCAAAACATAAAAAGCAGGCACTGGTTCGCGCTCCGTAGGTAGTTGCGCTGTTTTCAGAAAATTTCACGCTGTATGTAACGCGTTCACTATCTAGTTCATTGGTGCAAAACTAGCGCCTTTCTAGGGAGTCTGGAAGTGCCAAACCTTACTTATTTGCTTTGGAGTCTCTTAGGTAGTACGATTAAGCTCACGCGGTAGCCTTTCCCTGATGGCTGCACTTGGTTGGCGCTCTTTAGTAACTACAGATCCATATATAAATAGATATCACTTCTATAAAAAACTCAAGTTCAAGAGTAACCAATAACTATTAGTCGTCAAAGAGGCAGCATAGATTACGTTTAAGTTGAGTCACAACAAATGGTTCTCAGGTATACATATATAGTTGAAGAGTTGAAGTGGATAAACAAGAGAAGCCTGAGATTGCACTCAACGTTTCGATAAGTTGACTTGTTTTAAGTAGGTAAGCATTTCTACGCCTACCGAACGCGAATCCTGTCCGTCCGTGATGTAGGACGAATGCAATGACTCATGCTCCCTAAACAATGGCGCATGCCCCCGCAAGCATTGGCTCGTATACCCCCGTAAGCAAGCAAACAATTTAATGGCTCATACCGTAAGGCAGATGATACAAGCGAACAGAGCGTAGATTCATTGAAATTATCCACACGTCACACAGAAATGCATACGTTTCACTAAAGAAGCAGCTCAAACCAAGCATCCGAACCCACAATAAACCACTGCATACCCCCCTTAGCAAATGTAGTGGTGGTTTTCCAACAGCTTCGCTGGACATCCAGGTTGATAAGGATCCGTAAGAGTTCATAAGGGTCGAATCATGTTCGACAAGGTTGGTAATGACCGATGAGGGTTGATAAGGATTTTTACTGGCCGGATTAAGTTTCATAACATCGATAATGAGACCGGGCTGCGTAGAGTTGAGCAAGTGGCACTACGCTTACGCATACTCAGAGAACTCCCAGAGAAGTGTCTGCATGCTTTCTTTTTGCGTGTGTGAGACCAATAGGTGAATTCCTTCGCAGCTGTTACATACGGTGGCTCACTCATCCAAGGGGCAAGGAAAACAAGATGGTACAAATGTGTCTTTCAGGGAAAGCACTTAATTATTGCCCTGACGAAGAGAAGTGCCCTTGTCGAAACGTTGACTACAGCCTGATGCTTCGCTTGTTTATTCATTGTTGACTCATTCAGTAGAATGTTTCTTATAGGACATGTATATCCATTTTCTGCGCAAATACAATGCAGTCCAGCGACTGTGCGGAACGCTAGAAAGGGAAGGCAGGTAGGACATCCAAAACTAGAACAATTTCTGCACTTGTTGATTTTGATGCAGTGCTTAACGTCTTCTTGTTTTCAGTGAAAGTGCGAATGTGTCTGACAGATAATGCCCTACAGCAGCATCAACAATGTGCCTGAACGCAGCGAGATGACCTATATTGTGGTGAAGCAGTGGGGCATTCTATAATGGGTGTAACAGTTTTTTGATTGTAAGATGACTATAGGCGTAGGGAACGAGGCGATCTTGCTGATGGGTTGTACGGAGAGGTGGACATTATTTGTCTCTACTAAAATAAGTTTCGGATAGAGTATTATTAAAAAAATAACCGTTCTATTAGAATCTTGGTAGGCAGTTGCTTATATGGCATATTTGGGGGAAGCCACATTTTAATGCCTTTCATTGTTTAAAATTGTGAAATTCGTACCTAATTCGAAGTATTCAACATCAAATTTAGTGATCGATCTAGGCAATATCCAAACCGAGCACCCTGGGAGCACAGAAAAATCAGTTCCGCTGTTGTTATCGGACGGAAATGCCCTGTGGCGAACTATGTAACCAAATTTGAGTGACGGCTTGTCGTGAGGAATATTGATACGGTACATCGCGGTAGATGCTTGCCAGGCAAAACGTTGTGTATCAGTAGCTGCCGCGACTGGCAGAGAAGTTCGGTTTTAAACATCGTCACCCTTTTCGCCCGAGAGCGTTTCCTCCTGACATCATAGCAGGACTGCGTTTTCTGAATTCCCTGATCGCCTGGCTTCAATATTGAAATGAATTCAGGGGTTTTACGTGCCAAAACCATGATTTCGCTATGAGGCATGCCGTAGCGGGGAATCAGGATTCATTTAGACCACCAAGGGATCTTTAACGTGCCTCCAATGCACGGGACACGGGCGTTTTTGCATTTCGGCCCCTTCGAAATGCCGCCGCCGCGGCCGGGATTTGATCCAGCAACCTCGTGTTTAGCAGCGCAACACCATAGCCGCTAAGCCACCGCGGCGTGTTGGCTTCAATATTGCCGATATTGAGCACTTAGATTCGGTATCTCCCCCCCCCCCCCGTTATGTAGAATATTCAAGAACTTCAAATAATAATGTGGCTACCTCCAACTTTGTCACATTTACAATTGTCGTTAGGATTTCAATATTAACAATAATTTTACAAATGTCGTTAATCAATCTTTTGAAAGCTACGTTATTCGCGACAGTTTGCTCACCTCGCATGGAAACTCCTCTACAAGGACTCCACGTTCGCAACGTTCGTCGCCTTCATATACAAAATCTGCATAGCCTACAAAATACACCGCATATAGGTATGCGTGCTATAATATATTGAGTCATCGCCCAGCAGCCTCCAAAAGGATGCTTGGTGCATGCAGTTGTATGTACTAAGCTTGCGCGTTTGCCGCATGTGTGCTTTAACAAGGCGAAATAACAATTAACAGGATGATATGCAATTTATGGTTGTTACAATGTGTCTAGAATATGGATGCTTAGCGTCAGTCGCGGGCTACAGAGATAAACAAACCTATCACCTGGTCTCTTGGGCTTGCCAAGAGGTTTTGAATATCTGGCGGAGGAGCAATAACGGGATATAAGGTACGTTTATTAAAAAAACGCTGTGCCAGAACAGCGAATCAACTGGCTCGAAAAAAAGAGAGCTGAAAATGTACGCAATGTGAGCATTGTAGCCCTTAGCTAAACTTGATTGGTTATAGATATATGAAATAATACTTTGAGATATATATCATGATTTTTTTTAGGTGCAGTAAAGTTATTTAGCGCTAACTAACGGATATTTTCTTCAGTACGAGAAATGTCCTTGCGAGGTCAAGAGCTCCTGCTCGTTACCTATCATTGCAAATACCCGCATATCCACTGCCACTCCCTTTTCTCTAGCTGTCCGGCGCGATGCCAATGACGCAACAGGCTATTCGACTTCCAGAGTGTCCAGTTGTGAGGCTGTCTGAAAAGTTGCCGCGGCCGAGGTCATCCTTGTCTTCGTGTACCTGGAACAACATTGAAAACAAAGAAACTATTTTATGGAGGCTAACAGCGGGAGCGCAACTATATGTAGAGAGGCTGGTTTTTGATCAAAACAAAACAAATAACACCTTTATTTCGACATTAAATATCAGAGAATACAGCCACAACGTTCAGGCACCGACAATTTCTATCTAATGCGCTGAAAAAGGTTTTGCTTTCTCATCAACATTGTATATTTTTGACATTCATTGCAGTAATGTCACATATTTCCGCAAATGTAGAATAAGGCGCCCAAAATGGTGTTTAAAACTGTCAGCAAGACACCCTATCAAGCTAAACTTATCGGGTCACCGTTCATCTGCATCATTCAGCGTCGGACTGTTACGCATTTTGAAGTTATAAAACGCTGCAAAAGAAATGTACTACGTTCGAATTCGTAATGGTTTTAACGATTTGTATTGGTGGAGCACGTGGACGCTAAGCAACTTATCTACAATGCTATAGGTTCACTTCTGTGCAAAAAAAAAAAGCGGCAGGCAAAGGCAATTCAGGCTGCGATGTGTTGAAATGTCAGGGCACGCGTATTGCTCTCATCCTCCCCTACTGCCTATCTCGCGCCCTCTACGCGCTCGAAAGGAGCGTGCGTCGCCAGACATCAAATGCCTCCTGAAAACAATGATGCGTAACCGCCGCAGCTGCAGCTATCGAGGTCACCTAGTACATAAATAAATCAATAATAAATGTTGCATCGGCCCAATGCTGAGTCAACACGATACCAGACCGATCCACACCAATTTTTGTTATTTTATTAATATTTACCATGCTTAGTAATCTTTTACTGAACTGTTGATGTGCAGAAACCGTTTCTTGGTGCCTTACAACGTGTTCTGACCGCCAGCCAGTCATGAAGTTGGACATATTATCAGTGAAGGCAGCCCACTAATGGCAAACAGTACTTACAGACGAGGCGCTTTTGTCAATTCGGCCCTTGAACATCTCACATTTAGCCCGCAAGTACAAATAAAGTCGTATGCTACGTATACCTCGAAGTGTGGCCTACATTACCACTGCAGCTTTAAGGCTGTGCGCTCAGGTCACAAATTTGGCCATTAGGGAGCCTCGCATTCTCATAACGGTTATCCATTTTGGCGGCGCTGCCTCGACCTCATCGAACCCATCTCTTTTCAGCCAATTAGATGAGAAAAACCGCTCAATGTAGGCAATCTTATTCATTTTTAAAGCAAACAAATGCTACCTGCTCTAAACGAGGAGAACGTTTTATTGGTCTGTTCAGACAACCCTGCGGGTAAACGCCCTATGTTTGCGTAGGCGGTTACGTAATTTTGACGTTCGTAGATAAGAATAAAAACTGATTTGAATATTTTTACGTTATAGGGCCCATGATCATCAACCTGAAAGGGAGTAACGGACGCGAACTGACGTTGTAATATAGTCGTTTTATTTTTGCACCATTCTGTTGCGCAACATTGTCGCAAGTGAATATGGAAGGCATGTATCTTTACGTTTTTGTACACTGTGTAACGTTGCTGCAAGCTTATCAAATTTGGAGTAAAAGTGTTCTTGTGCAATAAACTATTTCGCATTGAATTAAACACTGAATGTACATTGACTGCAACATGTGTGTTTATGTCAAAACAAGTACGCATCACATAAATGGCACGCTGATCGAATGGTTAAGTGAAGGAGTTAGCCGTTCTTTTTTCGAGTGTTTAGTTCGCTGTGCAGGGAGAGGCCGACGTTGCTTGACACATCAGCCTGACATGACTTCCTCATAAGTGATGCTGAAATGTGGCTTCTCTAGTGGGTGAGTAGACGAGTAACTGAATATATCAGTGTCAAAATGTATTCCGGAGAAACTTGACACCAATGCAAGAAGGCCACTTCTCGAACTACGGTTTGCTCATCCTTATACAATATAATTTTCAGTATCACTACGTACCACAATGGAGCGGCCAATGATGGAGAGCATGCCATTCAATTCTAGTTGGCGATCTGTCAGCGCAAATACTGCAGAGCCACTTTCGTCTGCCTCTATATTTCCAAGGTCTCCCACATGACTGGAATAAACAAAACCATTTCAACACTTAGAAAAAAACGTGGCCAGGGAATTCATAGTGCACTTTGCTGACACACTAGGTAACTTGAGAGACACATGCATATCATTAGACACTACAGTCAGAAGGCCATGACTTGACCGAAGAACAGTCGCTATTACAAAAATAAGCATAAAAAATAGAAGAATATACCCATGACAAAATTGAACATAATCAGAAATGCAAGGAAAAGCCCTCTTCTCAGTGACACAATCAGCTGTGTTGTGATAATACTATACAAGCATGCATTTCATTGCGCAGTCAAAACCAATAGAAAATTTGCAATATGCGGAGTACGGCTTGTTGGAAAAGCTGCTGACGGAAATGTATTTTATTCGGTCGCGCTGCATGGGAAAGAGTCTTTAAAGAGTTTATTACGTGGAAATGCGGTAAAGAATTAATATCATGAGAATGCACATCTTTTTTGTTTTCTTATTTTGTGTGTGGCAATCAGACTGGTCTTTGGCAATTTCATGAAAAAAGAGGCAGCAACTAAAGAAAATATATAAATGTATAAACAATCACTCGATAATTTAATGTTCTAACTCAGCTTACCGGCCACGTTATCTTTAGTGGCTGAAAAGTACTTTCGGAAAGAATATAACAGCAGTCGACGTATTCATGAGCGCTATATACGATTCGAACACTGAATGCAAGCGCAACCATGACTCCAGTATTACGTTTTCTTTTCTTTTTTTTTTGCATTTGTAACGAAATTGTACACCAACGTCCCATCGTCTACAATCTCGCTACTCACTACAAGGTCTATCAATTTCTTGAGATGATCTAGCTCTTACTAAAACCGACACATGTCGAACAACCAAGATAGAGCAGACCATTTTTAGGCTCCAACAAGAACTAGAAAGAAAAGCACAATGACCTTACCGATCCTGGTCAAATGGAGCCCCGTGGTTTTTACCGAATGGGTTGTAGTGGGAACCAGCTGACGTGCAACCTGCAATGAGAACTGAGGGTGAGCAACTCTTCCAGTTTAGTAAGAACTGCTGAGAAAAGAGACTTCGTTTGATTCGATGAGTCTAGCGCGTTAAGAAAGCAATAATGGCGACCATACTGAGAAGCTATAGCGATAAACTTAAATGGGTCCTGCCACTGAGAACACATTAGAGTGAGTTGGATACCTTTCAATGAATATAGTCGAACAGATATGTTTTGAAAAGGAACGAATAATAACGGTGACATAAAGAGCTTAACGTTTACTTTCCCAATTCTTCCATAACACATCGGCTCCTTTCAAACAGTAGGCGCCGATAGCGATTTCCTGCCTGTTCCTCTGTTGCTACTCCCCCCCCCCCTTTCTTTTATCGTCTTTTCGCAGTGAACTTGTGGTAACCTGTGCAGGCTGACATCTGACGAAGGTCACCAAGAGCGACAAAGGAGAAGTGACAGGATGCACGCAACACGTTAGCAAGCATTGCTTTCCCGTTTGTTAAAAATTTGGAGCGTTGCGCATGCCTGCGTGAGCTTTCGCTCGAGAGTAGCTAATTCTTATGTACAATCGTAAATGGCTGGAGTCTGCGGGCCATCTAGCGGGTCTATCACGTCATAGGTGGGACGTAATAAAGACAGCTTTACTGCTGCAGTCGCGAACGAACTATGATTAATTCGAGATTGTGGGTTCCCTGCAGCATGCTGAGCAGTAAAATTTGGCTCGCATGTTCATAGCAGTAGTCTTTAAAGGAGCCCTAAACCACTATTTATCGATGTGTAGAAAGGCATTTGAAGTGAAGCTAGGCTATTTCAGCAATACTTTGCCGCAAAAAGTACTTCAATGCGTTAAGCAGAAGCGGAGTTATTGGCTATCAAACACGGCCTCCGCTATGCTCTCGTTCCTTCTTCAGTGCCTTGCACTGCGAAGGCTACGGCGGACTGGGGCGTGCCCACACCCTAAGTTCCTTGTAAATGTCTTCTAAATGTCACCGTGGCGCACTGTTCAAATTTCATTTGGGATGCTAACGTACACGCCGCGACTGCCGCCGTTGGTGACTACGACGCGCTAAACATAAACCAAACGCGGTTGTCCTCAGCGAGCCGCAATGCGCTTAGCCAGTTGACTGGTGGCGGCACCCCGTGCTGGCCGCGGTGTCTACGCGACGCAGCCGACCGCAGCTACCAGTAGCTGCCGTGTATGGGAATCCACTCCATTACAAAATAAAGCGTCCAGAAGAAAATTAGGAGCAGGCTTCTGTTGAAAAGAGAGCGTTTGAGAGAACGATGTCTTGGAGATCCGCTTGCGAGCTCTGCCCACCGCGTACGAACGCAAAACTTGGCTGAGATGTTTACAGCAGCTTATGTTACCCGCGGACAATGTTATTTCATCAAGCCAGAGGGGGTGGTTCAGGGCCCCTTTAATGATCGCGAACGTCTCCTTTCGAAATTGTTGCAGTGCCGATTAAGTGGTCATCGTGAAATATCCTAATAAGCATTGCAAGTCAAAAGGACGTCCACAAGACTCTTGCGCACACAAGTAATGATAAAATGGAAAACAAAGGTATTTAAAAAAAAATCAGACGCATACCTTTTTACAGATTACAAGGGCAAATACAGTAATTCGGGACATCTAGAACCAGCACATCTAGAGGTTGCGAGAATTCAACAAGCACAATTTATTTTAGTATAAACAGCGATCTTCACGAATAATTAATCGTACAAGCAACGAATCATCGAACGTTTAAGTGAACATACATACACACCTAGTTGTATTTACGTACACACGTAACAACATGCCCCACATGTAATAATGCATGTAAATTACGTGACCATACAACTGCTACGAAATGCATGCCATATTATAACTGTGGAAATACGGAAATCGGCAAAATCTGTGTGCCCATCTTGGCTAAGAAAGGAAAATGGAGAGAGAGAGAAAGCAAGGGTAGGGAAGGCAGGGAGGTCAACCAGAACAGCATCCGGTTTGCTACCCTACACTGGGGGTGGGGGAAAGGGGAATAGAAAGAGGAAGAAAGGGAGAGAGTCAGCACTGAGTACATGTGGGAGGGACACCTTACACAATGACACTATAAGCGGTCTCTTAAGCCCGTGCACTTTAAGTACCGCACTAGTGCACGAATCGCTTTTCGAGCCAGTGACGGTTGTGGCCACGGTCCGAGTATCTTTGACTCGGTGAATGGTCTCGAGTCTAGTCTGTGTAAAGTTGCCCGCAGAGGGAGGCGGTGGACATCGTAGCGAGGGCAGGTACACAATACGTGCTCGATGGACTCCTCGCACCCACAGGAGTCGCACATCGGGCTCTCGGCCATTCCCATACGGTAGGAGTATGCGTTCGTGAACGCCACTCCCAACCACAAGCGACACAACAAGGTTGCTTCGCCGCGGGAAAGGCTAGGTGGCAGTTGTAGCCGTAGCGTGGGGTCCAGTTGACGTAATCTGCAATTGAAGCCACTTGATGTCCAGAGATCTTGGGACTTCTTGCGCGCAAGTAGGCGAAGTTCTCTGGCAGCGTCCGACCTCGCCAAAGGTGTTGGACGCGTCTTTGTATCTTCGTGGGCACACCGGGCAGCCTTGTCAGCTAGGTTGTTGCCGACGATGCCACAGTGAGCAGGAATCCACTGAAATACAATGTGGTGTCCTCTTTCCAGAGCATGGTGGTGCAGTTCCCTGAGTTCAGATGTCATTTGCTCGTAAGTTCTGTGACGTAACGCGGACTTGATGCTATGAAGGGCTGCCTTGGAATCACAAAATACGACCCACTTCTCTGTTGGCTCTTCGGTGATGTACATCATAGCGGCATGGAGAGCTGCAAGTTCTGCCGATGTAGATGTAGTCGTGTGCGACAGTTGGAATTTAACTGTAACGTTCTTGGCTGGAACGACGAATGCGGCAGTTGAGCTGGTAGGTGAGGTTGAACCATCGGTATATATGTGTATGCGGTCATGATACGTCTGGTGCAGTAATAGGAGTGTAAGTTGCTTCAGAGCCGGCGATGGATGATTGGACTTTTTTGTAATTCCAGGAATATCAAAATTCACTTGAGGCTGTCGCAGGCACCACAGGGGGGAGGAAGGCTTCGCCGCCGGTGTAAAACTTGCTGGTATGTACTCTTGATGAGCGTTAATCATTCGTGAAAAGGTCGCTTGTGGTCTCTCGGCTGGTAGGGAGGCCAAATGGTGGTCGGGGATCCTTGACAGATGGCGAATGTGCGCTCTGAGAGAGTCGACAGCTACATGTGTCTGGATTGTATGGTCTCCTGCGATGGCAATTGTTGCTGCTGTTGACGTGCACCGAGGCAGCCCCAAACACGTGCGTAGGGCTTGACCTTGTATGCTCTCCAAGGTGCGAAAGTTCGTCTTGCATGCATTGGACAACACTGGTAGGCTGTAACGTAGGAGTCCGAGAAACAGAACCCTGTACAGCTGCAACATAGAATGGACTGGTGTACCCCAGTTTTTCCCGCATAGAAATTTGAAGACTTGAGCAATGGCGACTAGCTTCTTCTTCAGATAGACGCAGTGAGGGCTCCACGAGAGGTTGCGGTCAATGATGACGCCCAGAAACCGATGTGTCTTAACATAGAATACAGCTTGACCATTGATGGTAACAGGATACGATGACATTTGTTTCCGCGTAAAACCAAGTAATGCGCACTTCTCAGTAGACACACTGAGGCCTTGTTCTCGGAGATAAGAAGCCGTCATGGTTGCCGCCCGCTGAAGCCTGGCTCTTAGCTGAGGGCGAGTCACCGCAGAGGCCCAGATGCAAATGTCGTCGGCGTATATTGAGACATGTACTGTCTGCGGTAGGTAATCCGCTAGTCCTACCAGGACGAGGTTGAACAAAATAGGGCTCAACACTCCACCTTGCGGCACACCACGGCAGATGTAATGGTCTGAAGTTGGGCCGTCTTCGGTCTGTAAGAAAAAACGCCTTTCAGTCAAATAGTCTTGAAGCCATTGATACATCCGGCCACCAACTCCAACAGCCTCAAGTGAGTTTAGTATGGCCTCATGGGTGACGTTATCATAGGCTCCTTTTATATCCAGAAAAAGTGCCGCAGACAGGCGCTTGAGGCTTTTTTGATTTTGGACCCATGTTACGATGTCAATGACGTTGTCTATGGACGTGCGACCCCGACGGAAGCCTGTCATGGCGTTCGGATAGATGTTGAATCGTTCTAGGTACCATTCCAATCGGGCAAGAATCATTCTTTCCATCACTTTGCCGACGCAGCTCGAAAGCGCAATCGGACGATATGATGAGATCTCAAGCGGTGACTTTCCAGGTTTCAGAATGGGGATCAAGCGGCTCGATTTCCATTGTTTAGGAACGGCGCCGTTCTGCCAAGACTCATTGTAGTAGTTGAGAAGCTCATCACGTGCCTCATGTCCAAGGTGGCATAGGGCAGCATACGTGATGCCATCAGGTCCTGGTGACGAAGAACGCCTGCAAGTCACCAACGCAGCATCGAGCTCTTCGAGTGAAAATAGCACGTTGATTTCTGGTACACGTGCCTCAGGGATGTCATTCAATGCTGCGTCAGTAATGATGGCCACGGACCCAGCAATCCGTGCGCAGAACTCTTCAGCCAATTGAAGTTCCGAGCGAAGTTGGTAGAGGGCCAGAGCAGCGAAGGGCTTCCTTTGATGCGGAGATGAGCGAAGACCCCTAACCGTTCTCCATATGTGCGAGAGCGATTTTCGGGGATCAAGCGACTGACAGAATGTTTTCCATCGCTTATCTTCCAATTTATCCATGCGACGCTGGATTTTCTTTTGTATGCGCCGTGAAGCCCTCAGATCCAAGACGGACTTCGTGCGCCGATACCTCCTCTCCGCCTGTCGGCGTGTCGCACGCAGCCTATCCAGTTCCACGTCCAAGTCTGTTCGCCTTGTTGACCTTGTAAGCGAGCACATGGACGTTTTCAATGCCTCTGCGATTGTTTCTTCGAAAGTGTGTGAGAGGCCTTCCCGACAAGTGTCATCCATATCCTTCTTAAATTTTGTCCAATCAACTGTACGCAACACAGTAGAGGAGCGTTGGTCAATTCCTCTAATCGTTATGTATGTTGGAATATGGTCGCTTCCATGTGTTTCTACGTCTGTAAACCATTGGACGCTCGAGGCAAAGCGCCGTGACACCAAAGTCAAGTCCAAGCAGCTACTGTAGGTCGTGCCTCGCAGAAATGTAGGGCTGCCGTCATTTACACAGCACAAATCATGGTCGGCAGCAAAGGAGGCAAGGCTCCTGCCTTTGGAGTCCATTTTAGTGCTTCCCCATAGCTGGTGATGCGCGTTGAAGTCACCTGTGATAACCCAGGGACCATTGTTCATTAGTAATATTTTCTTGAGTCGTTCGCCGTCAAAGTGACCCGCTGGGGATATGTAGGCACCAATTAGTGTAAATGACACATTCTTCTTTTGGACATTTAGGCAGACATATTGGTTGTCGTCATGAGGCTCTATTGCGTTAGCGACATATGTGAAGTCCGTGCGGATGTAGATGATCACTTTCGTGCTCGCACCGCGTGTGGACGAGACGAAAGATTCATAACCGGACAGTCTGAGTGGAGTTGATGTATTTGGTTCGCAAATGACCAGTATGGGGAAGCGATTTGTGAAAATGAATTGGCGAAAGTCTGATATACGGGTCCTTAGACCCCTGGCATTCCATTGAAAGATCGACGCACTTTTAAGTTCAGTGCGGAAGGGGACTATTGGTCGAGCCATGGTGCTTAAACGATGCTAGCAAGCACTGGATTTAGTGCATCCAGTATTTGCAGAGCGCTTCGAGCTGCTGGTGTTTGCAGCTTGTTCAGTATAATGCGCATTGTATTAATTAGCGATTGCAGCATATCAGCCACCTGCCTGTCTTGGTCGCACACATCGCCGACAGTAGACGTCGGGGGTTGTCCAGCGAAAGTTTGCTGTGATTCTGTTGGTGAATGTTGTCGTTTTGGTAGAGCCGGCCAAGATTCGGCAGATGTGGCCTTCTCAGTGGACTTGCTCTTCGCGGTCCTTTCCACATTGTCTGGCCTAGGCGGTGGAGGAGGAGGTGGTGTTGTAGGAAGTGGCATGCGCCTTCCTTGAGAAGCCTTCCTTGAGGAGCGCCGGTGACGTGAACGTCGCTTCCTGATTTTTTCGGCGGCTTCGCGATGAGATGAATGATCTCTCGCCATCTCTTTCAAGATGGCCATTTCCTTCTTAATATGTGGGCACTTCTTCGATGAAGCTTCATGCGATCCTCCGCAGTTTGAACACTTCACCACAGTCGCGCCACATTTATCTGCAGTGTGGGGCTCTCCGCAGCGGGGGCATGCTGCCTGATTTTCGCAGACGCTGCTCACGTGTCCCAGTTTCATGCATTTGCGGCACTGGAGAGGTTTCGCAATGAAAGGCCGCACTGCATGTCTGAAGTGTCCAACCTTGACATGCGAGGGTATATGTTTGCCCTTGAATGCTATTTTCACGCAGCGTGAACTGCCTAGCCGCTTAACATCAACGATGACCTCATCATTGGCTGGCTTGATAAGAATCGGCAAGTCGTTATTAAGGATGGCGACGTCTACGTCGTAGATAACGCCGGTGACTACGTCAGATCCCAGAGGGATGTAAGAGCGCACCTGAATGCCATCGAGGTCCGTTACGCTGCGTAGAGTGGTCAAAGCAGCCGCATGCTGGACATCAACCGCCAGAAGATTTTTTCGGGTGTTCACTCGAATGTCCGATATTTCATTTGGCACCAAGGCTTCCAGTGACATCGACACAGATTGCCTGTTAAGTAGCTTCATGTTGACGTTGGGAAGCAGGGGCACAAAGATGATGGTATTGGCGTCCGGCCTCTGTGTCTGTCTCACTGTTTCCGTGCTTGACGATGAGGACGTCCTGGTGTTCCGTCGCTTCGCTCTGCGGCTCTGTACAAGCTGGAAGTCGTCATCGGAAGTGTCCTCACTGCTGAGAGAGTAGACATGGGTGTCCTCGCTGTCGGTGTCGCTCTGCTGACCGATCCGCTTCCTGGAGGCGGCCGCCGCTGACGCCGCCGTCGCCGGCAGACGTGCGGGGTCGTCCACTTCCATTGCGACTGAGCAGGGAGCGAGGACCAGCGGATGAACTTAGGTTTTCACAGAAATAACCCGGAGCTAGAAAGAACAGCGCTGTATCAAAAGACACTTCGTCGTCGTCTCCAGGAAAATGGATTTTCGTGAAAACTACGGAATGTACTAGAATATGCCAGTGACTTCGTGTAATGCTCGAATAAGACTGCTTTGAAATTGGCATAAAAACGAACCTTAAAACAACTAAGATATTGTTGAAATTTCACAGTTTCCCGAACCCAGACGCGAAGATGGGCCATTTAGGCTGTTGGGTATCTCAAAGAAACACTGGCAACGAAAGGTGCCGCTGCAGAGGCCCTAGATTGATTTTAATTCCGGTGGCTGTACTCGGCTACTACCTTAATACAGCCACCGTGGCTGCCTTAAATGAATACAGCCGGCCATAGCCACTGAGGCACAGTGGCTGGTACAAGCGGTGCAGCCACAAAATCGAGCTTACAGTCGAAGGCATGACTCAGATTGTGGGAAGCACGTTGCCTCGGTCAACAGCACCTTCCACAGCATCTTCCAATGATGTGAGATAACTTACAAACCACCAAGCGTTGAACTTGCTTCAAGAATTGCATAGCTAAGCAGGCTATATTTTTTTTCACACTGCCTTAGTTCACAAATAGGGAGCACAGGATTATCTACGTCCAGATGAGAATGGAATTTTAAAGTCGACTGTGCTCAGGATGTTGGTTTAGGAGACCATATTTTGCGAACGATTGCATACTTCTTGGCATTTTACTGTGGAGCATCAGCAAAGTGTGGGCTGTTTATTAATGTCTTAAATTATGTTCCTTCTGGAAGCTAACCAACGTGCATCTGAAAGTGCGTATCCATAACGTTACATGCATACACTTGACTCCGAAAAGTTGAAGTTGAATCCATTTGTTCAAGTGCTCGTAGTGCGTGCGTGAACTGTACATTACTGAACTCAATCGAAGGCGCCTTTGCGATTCAAATAGCAGGAAGTGTGGACGGAAAACAACGAAATAGTAACAGCATGATTGTACACTGCATACGACGATTATGTCTAAAGAAAAGCTCGATAAACATTGCGCGCTCAATGCCCCCACGCTATGTTTTTTTCTTTCTTTACTCTATTGTTAACTCTGACCGGTTTGGGGGTTCTCTGGCCGTGGCATAGAAAACAATTCGGGGCGAAATGTCGAAGGCAGCGCAAAGGGTAAGCTTTCAGGCGCCTCCAATTTCGTTTGGCACTCGGTCGGGCCTCGCAAAGCGCTCGCTCCAACCTTAAAGGTATGCAGTTAAACTACATAATGCTGAAGGTATTTTGCAAAGGTGTACACACTTCGGTTGTATTTGTTTAAGTTCCCTGACACTTTGTTGAACCAGCAGGCACTGTACCATGCTTGAGCGTTGTACTGGATTATTCATTTCATTGAAAACGTTATATTCCTGAGCTTCGTGAAAATTGGAGGGAAGCCTGATCTATGGCCTTTAAGTGTGGATACTTTCTTGATGTAGAAACCATTCGAAAAATTTGTTTAGACTTGTTTCAAAAGTCCCCTGTCGTAGAATCCTGGGGCCAAACTTGCTGCAAAGAGATTCTTAATGGAAAGGGTGTGAAAACTGGATAAAATGTAGCGCAGTAACTGCCTCTCAGCAAAGCACACCCCAACTGCGCTGCACAGGGGGGGAAAGGGAGTGAAAAAGGGTAGTGAGGGGGAGAGCGCAGCAGCAGAAGCTGAAACGCCGCAGGCGTGAGAAGAGGCGCGGTCAGAGGCGATCAGCGAGGCCGAAGCCTTCGCCGAAGGCCAGGAGTGCGCGGAAAAACAGCCTCTGTGAGGAGTTACAGCCCGAAGAGCGCAGGAGGTTGCCCTTCATTGCACACGGGAGATTTTGCGCACGGTAGACTTGCGTGAGGGTCGCGCGCGCGGACGAGAAAGCCGGGCACTCACATACCGAACTAGTTACAATTGTTCGAAAAATGGCCGTAGGCTTATGACTTCATCCCATAACAATGCCAGTAGAAAGATCCTCTTTCAACAACTACATATCTTGTCATGTAGGTTTTTACTGCCCCTAATATTCTTGCACTAGTAAGCTATAGCGTTGTCAGAGAGGAGAGGGAAAACGACGATTCCTTATTGAATGCTAGAGATGTGTGCCTAGCCATACGCTTATAGCATTCTACTCTAGATGACGAGTGTGACATATTAAATGACGCATTCATAGATAGTACACGTGCGCATAGCGTACTTTATATATTGTAAAGAATAATATTATGGGGAACTATATATTCTGAATTAGCAACAGCATTGCACAGAAGTGGCAGTTAATCATCGTCTTAACAGCTATGCGAAGTGACAATAGTGGTTTTATCGGCTGTACAAACGTGTAAACATTCGCTTACTGACTAATGGCGAATTCGGTAAATCAAACCGACGCAGACCGGGACACCCTGTGGCGACGACGATTGGATGAAACGGTGCATTGGGGCTCCCCGGCGCGGCATCGGTGCGATTTGCCGAATTCGCAATAAATTAACAAGCACGGTGTCACGCGCGCCCAGGCATACATTAACACATCTCGCTCGATGACCACCCACGCTCGCTGTCAAAACGCTGTCGTCAGAGCAATAGCGGCAGCAGCAGAGAGCGAAATGCTCTTGGTGCGGCCTCTCGCTTCAACGCGAACTAAGCGGCAAGAATACTGCGCACACGAAGGTATCAGCCCTAGGCACGCCTAGACTCTGTACCCACCGCAGATCGCTTTTAAGACAGTGCCCGCGATGCCACGCTCAACCTCGCCGTAGGCGGCCGCCACCGTAGTAAAATTCCCCCTCTCCCCTTTTGTTTTGCTCGTGACAGAAGACGTCGCGCTTCCCCCCGCCATCCTCCTTCGCACGCGCGATATCGTGCCACCGTCATTATCTCACCCTCGCACGCTTTCACTCGCACTTTAAGGAGCTGAGTCATGCTCCATAAAGGTTTGCAGTAAATAGCACCTCTTCCTTTCGCGGTCTCTCTCTCTCTCTCTCTCTTGGACTTTACATGGCACATCACGACGGCGATGACGATGACGGCGCAAAGGCGCGTGGAACGTCCATATAATTGCTATCGCAATAAGTGCAGACTGCCTACGATCAACTTTGTTCGTTAAGGACGCAACATGATCACAGAAATTGGCTAATTCTCAACGTGTGTTATGTATGGATTGGGAAAAACTTTACCACCTAGGCACTCCGTACTGATGCTTAACCAGCGAAGCTGAAACTCGTGGCCCCGGTGTTTGTCACTGGGGCCGCACGTCAGTGACGTTATACCCGCAGTCCGCCGTTGTTGCTTGCGTTCGATGTTTCGAGTTTGTTCGGCGGCGTGGTTAGCAGCATACGCCCGCCATTGACGCTTGCGATTCTTCAAAATAAAATTGCTTCAAAATTAAAACTGGCCGTTACCCGCCGTGGTTGCTCAGTGGCTATGGCGTTGGATTGCTGAGCACGAGGCCGCGGGATCGAATCCCGGTCACGGCAGCCGCATTTCGATGGGGGCGAAATGCGAAAACACCCGTGTACTTAGAATTAGGTGCACGTTAAAAAACCCCAGGTGGTCCAAATTTCCGGAGTCCCCCACTGCGGCGTGCCTCATAATCGGAAAGTGGTTTTGGCATGTAAAACCCCATAATTAAATTTTTCTTAATCTGGCCGTCACGTAAGAAAATGAATGGCTTATACCCCCTTAAGCAATGGTTCACACCCCCGTAGACGCGATTCCTCATCACGACAGAAGTGAAATTCTACGCGGGATTAATGAGCGCCAACGGAGCCATCTGTGGAAGCAGACGACGACGAACGCGGGAGCAGTGGCACGAGCGCGTTCGCGCGGTTGTTCCGAGGGGCGCCAACGAGCTGTAGCTATGGAAGAAGACTACGACGCTCGAGCCATTGCTCATGATGATAATTTTCTGCACACAGGCGCGGACAGATGCATTTTTGTATCGCCTAGCCATATAAAGCTGCACTTTAAAAATTTCGAGTGTCAGCGAAGCCCTATTGGAACTTTTTACCCTCAGAAGTCAAACAGCCAGCCAATTTCTGTCGTCAGCAAAGTTTCTATCCATCTAGAGAGAGAGAGAGAGAGAGAAACTTTATTTCAGTTGTAAAGATTTGAAGGAGGGGTGGTCGGAGCTTCTGAGTCCAGGGCCCCACTGGCCTCTGCCGCCTGCCTGACCTGGCTAATTAAGGACTTTTGTCCTGCCAGGTCGGAGCGGGCGAGCTGTGCCTCCCACTGCTCCATTGTCCTACTGGTATTTGGCCTGTGAGGGTGCTTAGTGCACTCCCAGGTTATGTGTATTAGGGTAGGTATGCCACCGCACCGAGGACAGCTGGCCCTGTAACGAGTGGGATACATGGCGTTTAGCAATTTTAAATGGGGGAACACCCCGGTCTGTATTTTACGCCAATCGGCGGCCTCTTTCCCGTTAAGTTGTGGGTGAGGCGGCGGGTATTTTCTGCGGACTCCACGCTGATGAGCAAGGATGTCTTTGGCATTTTGTGAGGGATAGTGCGGGTGGTTGGGGTCAGAAGAGGACGCCGTCGCTAGGTTAGTGAACCATCGAGCTAACGCGTTAGCCTTTTCGTTCCCCTGTACCACCGCGTGTCCCGGGCACCAGAGTAGGCGATGATGGTGGTTGAAGGATTTGGGGATTATCGCGAGGCTAGCCGCAGTCACGTGCCCCTTGAGAAACATGCGACATGTCTCCTGGGAGTCCGTGACCACGACCGAGTCGCTTTGCGAACGCTCCGCGTGAGCGAGTGCGATCGCCACTGCTAATATTTCAGCCGAGGTGGGGGATCCCGCCGTGGCCGACGCGGTAATTTGCTGTTGGCAGATAGCGTTCACGACTGCCAGGGCGTACCTCCTTTGGTAGCACTACCCGGTCGCGTCTGCATACAGAGCTGCGTCCGTGTAGTACGTGTTGTACCTATGGTTATTAGAGTACGTTGATTGAATGTGTTGTGCGCGTGCTTTGCGCCTTTCTTTGTTGTGCTCGGGATGCATATTCTTTGGAATTGGGGCTACTGTAATTTTGGATGTCATCGAAGGAGGGAGAGGTACGGCCTGCTCTGTGAGATAAATGGGGTATGCTGAGATATTGAGTCTAGCCAATATTGCCCTACCAGTTTTTGTGAAGCTGAGGCGCTCCCTCTGTCGCATCAGGGTGGCTTGCCTCAGTTCGTCGAAAGTATTGTGCACTCCCAAAGCTAACATGCGCTCCGTTGAAGTACATTTAGGCAGGCCCAGAGCAGCTTTGAAAGCGGTTCGGATTATTGTGTTAGCCTGCTTTTCCTCCTCCCTGTTCAGGATTTGGTACGGTAATCCATACGTTATTCGACTAACCACAAAGGCCTGAACGAGCCTTAGGGTATCTTCTCGCATTCCCGCTTTTCGATATGTCACGCGACGTATCATTTGGGCTATGTTGTTGGCTGTGGATTTGAGGGTCTTGAGTGTCTGTACTGCTCTCCCGTCGCTCTGAAGCCACAAACCTAGGACTCGCGTCGTGGGTACCTCTCGGACTGATTGGCCCTCAACCACGATGTTAATCGATCCTCTGGATTTGTAGCCTTTCGCGTGTATCCGGATAACCTCAGATTCTATCCATCGAAGAATGTGTATTATCGCAATCTGCTTTTCTACATTACAAATTATATTTTCTTAGGTTCCATATGTTCGCATGGTTTACTCTGCGTCCTGCATTCTATGTTTTATTATGTTTTCTTTACGATGACTCCAGAAAAGCTACCAGCTTGTGTCATGTACTCCTGTCTGTGCTACGTGTACATCTACATGATTTAATTTGCAGGATTTCGTTATAGATCTCCACTTGCCAAGAGCTATGCATCTAATTCCATTTTCAACAATATTTCTTTGTATGTCTGCAGTGTAAATAAATAAATAAAATACACTGACGTACCTATTCAGAAATGTCACCACCACAAATCCAGCTTTATGCACGTGTACAGATCAACAATCACTGCAACTACCGTATAGGACTAATCTACACGGCCGTAATTACGTTCCCTGTGGTGTCATTGCACGTGCCCTGGTGGCTCATCCATCTCACGTTTCCTGAGAAGTGCTCGCGGCTACGTATCTTTCACGTCCAGTGGGGGTGCAACGAGCTCACTCTTCTGCCGTGGTAGCAGCATGACGTGCCGACCAATTAGATGCTCCGTGACTTTCGCCGTCTTGCGCATAAAGTTACGCTGATTTGCTGAAATTATCCGCAGAACGGCAACTCCCCCTGACATGGGTCTCAATGCGTCATTGCGATTACAGTTTCTGCGAAATCTTTCGTGTTGTGATGCAACACTTCTGGAACAGCACTGGGTGGGAGTAGCATTCACCGATTTACATTGATGTGGCACGGGAATAGCCTACTCTGACGTATGCGGCCAGTGCAGATGTGATAAGTATGTAGTGAAGTCTCATTAGGAAAATTCGGTTAAGCCAAATTCCCGCTTATAACGAACAACATGAGAACGTTTGTTTGGTTATTCATAGACTCAATATAAAAAAAATCCGCTTAAGACGAACCACCTCAGACGTGCTCTTCGGTTAAGAAGAACATTCGGAGTGACCACCACCGATCCTGCAGGCTAGGGTGCCTTGATTCGCTGTGCACGGGGGCGCGCGCATCGAGGCACCCTAGTGGAGGCCTGCGGTGCTCATTGCCCCTGAACAGAGGCGAAAACAAGAGCAGGAAACAAAACAAGACAGTGACGTTTCACTTTGTGAACGCGGGTGACGCGCAAGCGCATTGGTCCTATAGCGCACACGAAGCTACCGACCTTCGGTGCACCTGGGCTGTCCGCATCGCAGATCGTATTCAAAACAGGGCTCGCGCGGCCGCGCCATATGCAGCAGCTTCCGGAGTAGAACGCCGCTTTCATTCGCTTACTAACTAAATCGACAAGCATGGTGTCAGTGCGCACACGCAAACATGAACACGCCACACTCGATGACCGCGGACGCTCGCCCTTAAAACACTGGCGTGAGGAATTGTGGCAGCAGCAGCGTGCGAAGTGACCTTCGCCCTGTCTATCACTTCAACACAAACTGAGCGACGAGAACAGAGCGCACGCAAAGCTACAAGCCATGGGCCATCTAGATTGTGCGCCCAGAACAGAATGCTTTCAATATAAAGCCTGCGCGACTCAAGGCGGCGAGCTTCGCCACCCCCATTTCGTCCTTTGCACACGCGAGATTGAGCCGCCATCATCGGCTCTCCGTGGCACGCTTTCACTCGCGCACACAGCGTATGGCACGCGAGGACGATCTCATCACGAGACGAACTCGGTACGTCCGTATCGCAAACAAAACCTGCAGCAACTTCCAGTGGAGGTAAACCCAGCGCGCCCTCGCCTATCTTCCTCTTCGGCGACGCTTCGCCTCGTTTCGCCTTCCCCATTTCGCTCAACGTCACCTAGACTTTCCTCTAGGTTGCGTTGCTTTGCCACGCGCTTAGCGCGTTCCTTCGTACTTACGATAGCTCGAAGCCTGCACCGAAGACCTGTGAGGTAGAAGATGCCGGCTTGAACTTTTCAGTGAACTTTTTCCAGCAGCACGAAGACACAGAAGGATTTTAAGGTCATTAGGTGAGATCACATCGTTTGTGGCTGCTCCCCGATTTGCACAGAAGCGCCAAACATCCATCCCGGACTGGATGAAACTAAAGAAGAGTACTGCTTGAAGACAGTTCTTCAATTAAGTTCAGCTAAATAAATGTTTTTACGCAATTTCCCCCAGTTGTATATCCACTTCATCTGCCGTTTTGAAGTAAGATATCTGGATACACCTGGTCATGTTGCCAATCATTCTTGTGATTGTGATTCTTGTGAAGACGAACAAATTTTCATGGTCCCTATGAGTTCGTCCTAAAGGGAGGCTACGGTAGTACCTTCCTGCTCTGCCAGTGTTCTTGCTTCGACGGACAACGCCAGAATAAGCGATAGGCCTTGAGTAGACTTGAGAATAGACATTTTACCGAAGCTAAAGTCCTGGGAGCCTCGCCTGAATCCTCAGCATCCCCGAAAGCTACACGACCACTTCTTCTTATCCTAAAGGCAAGGGACTTGAGTACCCGACCATAGATAGGCGCACTGCACTCTGCGCTGGTTATCTGCGCTTGAGATTATTCTGAACTACCGACATTTCTCTTAATCTCTACGTTTGCTTCTCCCATCTCTCTCTAGTTACCACGTAAAGTTGCCAACTGGAGAAAATCTTGTTAACCTCCTTCCCTTTACCTCCTATTTCCTCTCTCTAGTCACGCCCAGCTGAATATGATGAGCGTGGTAGCACTCACCACGATGCATAGTATCCACACTCAAACGTTCATTGGAGCCAGCCATTTAGCCTCCAGTCAGCCCGCCAAGCACCCACTTATTTATCTATACCAAGTAAAGCCACGCCGTAGCCGTACCAATCGGCCAGCCAGAGAGCAAGCCGGATCATGAACAGGTGGTGGCAGCCCATAGCGAAGCTGAATAGTTGTAGTCGCTGGCAGAGTAAAAGATTTGAAAGAAGATTTTCAGAACCAGTGCGCGGTCTGAAAACATATTTTTTTTTCTTTTAGATACTCAGTGATTGTTGCTTATGTACCTGACACGACGAATTTACATGTAACGCTTGAATACACGAGGTGCCCATAACGGAGGTACGTATATAAATATAAAACAAGTATAACATGGCCTACCCAATATTAAACAATAGGATATAAAAAGAAAATAGGCATAATGTCCCAACTGCATTTATCGTCAAATTAATGTGCATCCCAATTATCGCAGCACTAAATCAGCTCTTTGTACCTCGCGCCACGTTAGAAAGTGAACGACTATATCACGAACCATCCGTCAGGTCTCCATATTCGTGCACGTGAAAGCCATGCAGTCCTGGCGCAAGTTGAGATATATTGCCTTGCACAGTCACACGCTGACTGGGTTTCTGTAGAAGGGGAAAAAGCTTTAATCAGTTTCCAAATCAAACTCTTCTTTCTGTTATTTGTCTTACTGGTTCACCAGACACAAACTCCCTTTGAAGAACCGTGTACCCAATAAAGTATTAAGCGGACCAGCCGAAAACGATCCTTACAACAACAAAAAATCTCTGATGTGAGGCAACTGGAGACGCAACGGTACGCATGGACGCATTAAGGTTATTCGTAATAAAGTTCGGAGACCGGGTTGCGAAAGCCATTCCCCTTCAAGGGCTCGACGGGATGGGTTGACGCCTTGACATCAATCGCATTGGTAGTTCCTATTGACCGGTGTTCGTTCTTAAAAACCGTTCTTTCTCAAAAAATGCTTTTTCAGTGCCGGCCGTCACACTTTAAATACCAATAGAGCAACGAAAGAAAAAGAAAAGCATTGCATATCAAGTTTGTGCCATGCCCCTACGACTATCTGTCGAACGCGTAACTAAATCGGCAGCATTTTCAAAACATTATATATCAGAAGGCCGCTCGAAGTTGAACAACTTTCAGTTAGCTACGTCGAGAGGCTGCGCCCTTTTAATAAACGCGTATTCACGGCACTTAGTTCTAACGTATTTATTGCATTACAGCGCTGTATTGGTCAGGAATAAAGCAGTGCCGTAATGCAGAAGGAAAATTAAGAATCAGTGCCCTAAACCGGCGTGCTACTAGAGGAGCGTACCTTTTCAAATATCATTTTTTTTAATGCTGCCTATTGAGTTACGCAGTGAATTGCAGTGAAGGGCGATAGATGGCCGGAGGGTAATGTCAAAAATCTATGGGTATCGCAAATTTTCATGTCAATTCTTAGTAAGCGCGCATAACAACAGCCTCATCTGTTAAGAACAAACCCCTCAATGGCAGCGATGACTTGCAAACGACTGCAGCAGTTCACGTAAAAAGGTGAGACGAAAAAGCATTAAAGCGTTAAAGGGACACAAGTTAGGAACACTACTTATGTCAGTTTAGTCTGGCGAAGGATAGTTTCAAAACTCGGTTCAGTATTTGTTTGCAAGTAAAGGCTGTATTATGGCGGTCAAAATGAAGGACGACGTTTCCATGTTTGTATTTCATTAAGAGGAAGCTTTAGCTCAGGTGCTCCTATCTAAATACACGTAAAAGGAGAATTCGTTTTTCTCGGCAACCACTGCACCAAATTTGACAAGGTTTCTTGCATTTAAAAGAAAAACTTAAAATATACTGACTGATGGTTTCGGATGTTTGATTAGCGGTTACTAGGGGTTATCTCAGAAAAACGTTTTCGCGTTTTTACGTGTATTTGAATAGGCCACGTCGGAGTTGGGCCCGAGCTAAAGCTTACTCTTAACAAGTCACAGCTCCGGAACATTGATCTGGCGTAACTAAATTCAATTGCATTTTTGCAAATTCGGGCTGTTATGATAAAAAGGATTGAGTTCCTCGCTGTGTTGAGTATTGCAATGCAATATAATTCTTTATTCGTTAATAAACAATAACTGTATCAGTAAATATGTTGTCCAAATCTTGCATTGTTTAGAGAACATAACGCGGATATTTCAACTGAAGCCCGTGTTTCGATGTTTTTTTATTGATTTTATTTTAATTTTTGCTCTCTGCTTCGGTTTTCCAAAACTCCGCGCACGGTGATACTTACGTTTCTGGTAGCCCAGAAGTGTAGTTAGACAATCCAGTTAAACTGAATATTCCTGAACTGAATATTCAACTGAACACACTCTGCAGTAGTTCACAACTATTTTTTCGTCATGCATTCTTAGTTCTGAAATGGCTCTTGTGCCATACTAAAGCGCTTAATAAATTTTCTTTGCTACGCTTTCGACTGCCACCGTTGTCGAACTAACCTGGTGGAATTGCACGTAGCCTTGTGGTGTCCCCGTTTCAAACACACAGACTGCATCGGTGATGAGTTGTTCTCCTTCAGTGTTCACGCTCGCGAAGACACTCAGAAGTAGCGACAGCAGGAAAGACGCCGTTATCATCGTGTCTGCAAGCATCGGAATGAACGCTTAAGTGATCATGGCGTGCGAAATCTACATTGCTTGAGAGGTACTGCAAGCAAGCTTTCCTGGCATCCCTCAAGTCGTAGCACATACTTTAATTGTACATTGAAAATACGGCAGTGGCTATGGTACTCCCTTTTTACTCGTACGTTGACGAGTGTATTAAGGAATGCAAGCTTGTCATGAAAGCTGAAAGTGAGTCTTTTTTTTTATTGGCCGCAGCGTCCATACTAGCCGAAATCTTCAAGTTGTCGATGGCAGCAATGCTGCCTTACCCCATTTTCTGAGAGATGTGGTTCGTTTGACGTAACCTCACTGACCTATACCGACCAATAAAATGCGGAAAGGGCTCTCCATGTGCCTCTGGTTTTTCCTGCACAGATAGAGACGGTGGCAACTTCGCCGGAGTGACTACGCGGTGGATGAAATACTAAAGATGTTTCTCTGGTTTCAATTATCATGTTGATCGCAAAAGTTCTGTAGAACACAAAGAATCACCTTGTGGACACTAATGTGATCGCGTCATGATGATTGAATTTGTTTTCTGGGATATCCCAGTTTTAATGTTTTGACATTAAATCAGCTTTACTTATATTTAATTGGAGCATGTGGCAGAACAATAAAAAAGATCGCACATCCAGAGGAAATTCCGTGAATTCATGGCTTCGAGCCTCAAAGCTCAGGCGTAAGCAACAGCTAAAGGAGCATGCGACGTACTGGTGCCAGTATTGCAGATCCACTAATTGATTTTGTATAGACACGTAGCAAAAGAACAGATTGCACGTGGCCACGATACGCATGACCTTAATTTTTGACAAATGCTTGCTCCTCATTTTACAAAATTAGTTTCTAGCGAGGAAATGAATGTTGCTTTCACCATTATAGAAGAATAGATGTTCCAATAGCCTTCAAGAACTATGTTTCCTCTACACTCGTCTCTCCCTTCTACCCTGCCCCAACCACAGAGGCGACACTGGATCACCCCCTGGACATCTGTGTGGGCCTTCACGATGCCCGCACCCTCCACCTCTGTTGAGGGAAAAGAGTTATTATAACCACCGTATTAACCACCAGTTTCGAGTTGTGCATCCAAAAAAGTTAGTGACGTTTGACAACTTGAACGCAAGTTGTGGGCAAGCATGTGTATGCTGCTTCATTTTTTGTGCATTGCATGTAGAATGTTTCAAAGAGCCTTTGATTGCGTGTATGTGTGCCGGTTATTTCAAGGCTTCTTATTTTGCATGTAAGTGTAAAGCGCCATTAGCAAAAATGTTAAAGCGCTGTAAGGAAATAAACACTATTTACTATTTCAAGCAGTTTGGTAATGTAGTATTCCCAGTATTCATTTTCCCCTTCTCTTTCTTCCTCTTCTGGAGTCTCCTGGGCACGCCAAGCTCGTGCTTTTTTTTGCCGGACTTGTTCAGCTCGTGCCCGGCGCTTGGCGACTACATTCGAGTCGGATGCCTCGCGCTCGGCCTGCCGCTGCTTGCGTTGCTGCTCCGCCTTTCTCGCTCAACGCTCGGCCTGTCGATCACGAGACGAAACCGCCACGTGCATACCGCACACAGAACCTCCAGCAACTGCCAGAGGAGGTCAACACAGCGTGCCTCCGCCTACCCTCCTCCTCCGCGACGCTTCGCCTCATCTCTCCTTCCCTGCTTCGCTGAGCGTCACTTAGAGTTTCTTCTAGGTGGCGTTCCTTTGCCGCGCGCGCTGTAGTGTTCCTGTATATGCTCCCGCAAGGAGCAGAGTTGACCATAACTTTTCCAGCGGCGCTGGCAGCGCTATTCGCCAAGCGCTATCACGTGACACGAAATGACGTCAAATGTTCAACTGCGCCGCTGCGAAGCCAACTTCACGGGCGCGACGCCGACTCGTCGTTTCCGTCAGTGCCATCGAGATTGAAATCAGCCGACCGTCGAGCGCGTTGCATTTATTGGCTCGGGGCTGTAGGTGCGGTATTCGACGATATTAAGTCGAGGACCTTGGTGAAAAGATACGAAACACATCATATTGACACTTGTAGGCCAGTATGACGGTGTCAACATCATCATCATCATCATCATCATCATCATCATCATCAGCCTAGTTACGCCCACTGCAGGGCAAAGGCCTCTCCCATACTTCTCCAACTACCCCGGTCATGTGCTAATTGTGGCCATGTTGTCTCTGCAAACGTCTTAATCTCATCCACCCACCTAACTTTCTGCCGCCCCCTGCTACGCTTCCCTTCCCTTGGAATCTAGTCCGTAACCCTTAGTGACCTTCGGTTATCTTCCCTCCTCATTACATGTCCGGCCCATGACCATTTCTTTTTCTTGATTTCAACTAAGATGTCGTTTACCCGCATTTGTTGCCTCACCCAATCTGCTCTTTTCTTATCCCTTAACGTTACACCCATAATTCTTCTTTCCATAGCTCGTTGCGTCGTCCTCAATTTCAACAGAACCCTTTTCGTAAGCCTCCAGGTTTCTGCCCCGTAGGTGAGTACTGGTAAGACACAGCTATTATATACTTTTCTCTTGAGGGATAATAGCAACCTGCTGTTCATGAACTAAGAGTGCCTGCCAAACGCACGCCAGCCCATTCTTATTCTTCTGATTATTTCCGTCTCATGATTCGGATCCGCCGTCAATACCTGCCCTAAGTTGATGTATTCCCTTACCACTTCCAGTGCTTCGCTACCTATCGTAAACTGCTGTTCTCTTCCGAGACTGTTAAACAATACTTTAGTTTTCTGCAGATTAATTTTCAGACCCACCCTTCTGCTTTGCCTCTCCAGGTCAGTGAGCATGCATTGCAATTGGTCTCCTGAGTTACTAAGCAAGGCAATATCATCAGCGAATCGCAAGTTGCTAAGGTATTTTCCATCAACTTTTATCCCCAATTCTTCCCACTGCAGGTCTCTGAATACCTCCTGTAAACATGCTGTGAATAGCATTGGAGAGATCGTATCTCCCTGTCTGACGCCTTTCTTTATAGGGATTTTGTTGCTTTATTTGTGGAAGACTATGGTGGCTGTGGAGCCGCTATAGATATCTTCCAATATTTTTACATATGGCTCATCTACACCCTGATTTCGTAATGCCTCCATGACTGCTGAGGTTTCGACTGAATCAAACGCTTTCTCGTAATCAATGAAAGCTATATATAAGGGTTGGTTATATTCTGCACATTTCTCTAACACTTGATTGATAGTGTGAATATGGTCTATTGTTGAGTAGCCTTTACGGAGCCCTGCCTGGTCATTTGGTTGGCAGAAGTCTAAGGTGTTCCTGATTCTATTTGCGATTACCTTAGTAAATACTTTGTAGGCAATGGACAGTAAGCTGATCGGTCTCTAATTTTTCAAGTCTCTGGCGTCCCCTTTCTTATGGATTAGGATTATGTTAGCGTTCCTCCAAGATTCCGGTACGCTCGAGGTTATGAGGCATTGCGTATACAGGGTGGCCAGTTTCTCTAGAACAATCTGACCACCATCCTTTAACAAATCTGCTGTTACCTGATCCTCCCCAGCTGCCTTCCCCCTTTTCATAGCTCCTAAGGCTTTCTTTACTTCTTCTGGCGTTACCTGTGGGATTTCGAATTCCTCTAGGCTATTCTCTCTTCCATTATCGTCGTGGGTGCCACTGGTACTGTATAAATCTCTATTGAACTCCTCAGCTACTTGAACTATCTCATCCATATTAGTAACGATATTGCCGGCTTTGTCTCTTAACGCACACATCTGATTCTTGCCTATTCCTAGTTTCTTCTTCACTGTTTTTAGGCTTCCTCCGTTCTTGAGAGCCTGTTCAATTCTATCCATATTATAGTTCCTGATGTCCGCTGTCTTACGCTTGTTGATTAACTTAGAAAGTTCTGCCAGTTCTATTCTAGCTGTAGGGTTAGAGGCTTTCATACATTGGCGTTTCTTGATCAGATCTTTCGTCTCCTGCGATAGCTTACTGGTTTCCTGTATAACGGCGTTACCACCGACTTCTATTGCGCACTCCTTAATGATGCCCATGAGATCGTCGTTCATTGTTTCAACTCTAAGGTCCTCTTCCTGAGTTAAAGCCGAATACCTGTTCTGTAGCTTGATCCGGAATTCCTCTAGTTTCCCTCTTACCGCTAACTCATTGATTGGCTTCTTGTGTACCAGTTTCTTCCGTTCCCTCCTCAAGTCTAGGCTAATTCGAGTTCTTACCATCCTATGGTCACTGCAGCGTACCTTGCCGAGCACGTCTACATCTTGTATGATGCCAGGGTTCGCGCAGAGGATGAAGTCGATTTCATTTCTAGTCTCACCATTCGGGCTCCTCCACGTCCACTTTCGACTAACCCGCTTGCGGAAAAAGGTATTCATTATCCGCATATTATTCTGTTCTGACGGTGTGAAGCGCCCCAAACTGCACGAACCTCACGGAAGGTGGCAAAGCTCCTTACGCGGTAACGCGCGAACGGACAGACGTGCGCCGGCGACTGGTATTGCTACTGCGTATCAGCCGAGACCGGCCATCTCCGAAAGGGACCAGGATATGCGAGATGCATTCATCTTGTTTACAGAGGTGAGTTTGCCTTGTTTACGTTAAAGCAACATTTATCTCGAATAACACTCCTGTTAAAGCTGAAATGCGTACGGGTAGCATGAAAGCTTGTTCACTTGTACGATTTTTGGCGTATATGCGCAGCGCGCCAGAGACGCGGGACAAAGAATTAACGGCACGTCTTTGTCGTGCTGCTCATATACGCCAAGAGTGCTGACTTACCAAATCGCTCAATTTGCTATGTTGCGTGTATGATTGTTCTGACTGTGCGGGTCCAGAACAGTGCGTTCAAAATAGAGTAAATAATAGCAGATGCAATTTGCCCGCTGCCCCCTGGTTTTTCTCCTCTGTTCTTTTTTTAAATTTTTGTCGGCGTTCTGATTTTCCATGTAACGTTGACTGATGTGCTAGAGTTCATTCTTTTGTAGGAAGCGAAAACATCGCACGCTCGCGCTTATGAGACAGCTGTGATAGCTTCAGCATTTACCACCCGCAATATCTTGCTTGTTCGATCGGCTTTAGTCGACTTGAGCAATCTAAAATTATGCCTGTATGTTTAATACGCTCTGTGTTATAGTAAACTGACTCGAGTAGTATGAAAAAATACAGAAAAATGTGTTGTCATACTACAGTCTGCGATATGTGAATAATTACTTTGCAAGTTTGCCATCTTGACGGGATTAGCGCAAAAAAACTGACCTTTTGTTATTCTCAATAGCTTGTTGCCTTTCCAGTTCTTTTGAGTTCTGCCCCCCCAAGGCTTACCCGCCGTGGTTGCTCAGTGGCTATGATGTTAGGCTGCTGAGCACGAGGCCGCGGGATCGAATGCCGGCCACGGCGGCCGCATTTCGTATAGGGGACGAAATGCGAAAACACCCATGTGCTTAGATTTAGGTGCACGTTAAAGAACCCCAGGTGGTCGAAATTTCCGAAGTCCTCCACTGCGGCGTGCCTCATAATCAGAAAGTGGTTTTGGCACGTAAAACCCCATAATTTTGTGCCCCCAAGGGCTCCAAGAACCAGCACTTTTGACCTTCTGCCCGCAGCCATCGGTCATTCATTCCCTTGTACCAAATAAATTTTATCAAGGCGCCCGTTCATCTTGAATCGTTTTCCACTTGAATAGTTGCTGCTACGAAGCAGCGGGTTAGCATTAGTTATGAATGAATCGTAAAAATAAGCTTTGCATAAAATTTGCACCTGTGAACAATTGAAATGCGTTTAAATCTACGCGTCGGTACCGTATATATCGAAAACGTGTAGCTGCTGGGAACGACGGTTAGTGATAAATGACGCTCTGTTAACGGTCCCTGAAATAACTGTAAGCGCGATAGTTATCTTGGCAACGCTCATTATTTGGCTGGTTTCGGCAGCCAAAACCCGCTCACCTAATTGTCCACCTCGCATGTGCGAAGTTTTCTTTAAACCTCCTTTAGCAGATTTCTTGCCTTCCGGCCTCGGTGAGAAAACTTCACATGCGTGCTGGAAAAGGTTGCACCGCTTTTTGTTGCAAGGTACAGCGCGTTTGCACGTGAACTTTTGAGCTGTTTGAGCCACACGCGTAATCAGAATTCGGGGGATCGAGGGGGGTCCTAACCCCTATATGTACGTTCATGCGTGTGTTTGTATATGTGTGTATATATGTACGTACAGACAAAATTTTGGGGGGTTGCTACCCTGCCCCAATCCGGCTGCGCCAATGGTTCGAGCGTAGCCTGCATTAAAAAAGTGCCATCTTGCTCAGCGTTTGCGAACGATTGGCGCATGCAGCTCGCGACCAGCAGAAAAAAAGCAAATGTAACACCGCGCGGCATTTGCCTCCTGCGCGTGCGAGGAGTGTCTACACTTCATAGCTGGAACATGCTGGTGGACCTATGCGCCACTCTGATCCCTGCGGGAGCATATTACAGGAACAGTAGCATGCTCAGCACGCTCCGCCGTAATTTCCCCAGTGTGCGATTCCCTTCCCCCCCTCCAGGGGCCTTCTTCCTCGGGCGCTCGCTTCCCTTGCGGCGACACACATGATCTCGCCGATTGCACAGGCGAGGCATGTGAAAGCGTGAAATTTCGTTTTAATTCGATGGCGTCCGTCTTATATGATCGGCCTGGAAGCCTTTCTTGCGCGCTACACGGTCAACGTCATGCAGACTGCCAACGTATTCCAGGACAGAGGTTTGGCACGGACTTTCCATAATATTCCCCACAAATTAAATAAAGATGTGATAAGCTAGGACAACAGGCGGCTCTTGTAGACGCTGCCTGGGTCAAAGGCAAAGAGGCCTACACCGCCGTGGTGGTCGACAGCCGGGGCGAGGTACGGGACGCCATCACCATCTTCACTAAGGATTCCACGGTGGCGGAGCAAGCTGCGATTGCTCTAGCCATCAGTTACCATAAATGGTCTTTCATCTATAGCGATTCCAAAGCAGCAATAAAGAGCTTTGACAAAGGCTATGTAGCTGGGACTTCGGCTAAAATTATCGACAAGGTCGAAACTATCAAAACTGAAATCCGATGGTTTCCTGCACATATGCGACAAGTGGACGAGACTCGGCCCAACCTCAACGAGGTGACGAACGACCTGGCGCGAGGACTTGCTTGTCGTGCCGGTCAGAACCGAACCTACGCCCACTACCATTTCGGGGAGCATAAAGATCACTTACTAACTTACAACGACATCACTAAATATTACTACTTGGGGCGTAGGCAATTCCCTCTGCCACACTTAAAATTGAACAGGGCTCAGGCAGTCACGCTACGTTTACCGCAAACCGGGACGTACCCCACTCCGTATTTCATAAATAAAGTTCACCCCGAAAGAGAAATTAGAAAAGAATGTAACGTGTGCGATGGCATCATTGACATCAGACACATGCTGGCGGGCTGTCCCGCGACTCTCGCCGACCCCGAAGAAAAATGGCTTTACTGGTACAATTTGATAACAAGCTCTTCATATAAAGATCAGCTACGGACTGTCCAGAGGGTCCACGATGACGCCATAAGGCTCAGCCTGGTGGTGCCGACGTGGACGCGGCCCGCCTCGGTCTGAAAAGACCGGGCTTCAGGACACTAATAAAGTTTTGTGGATGAATGAATAAATAAGTAAGTTTCAGTTCAGCAAAAAAATTCGAGTGATAATCTCCCTTTTCCGATGTTCACGCTGCTACATATTTACCTTCGGTGAAGAAATAACGTTATTAGGACAGGTTATTTGCACGAGTTGGCCAGCGTTTATAGCGAGAATGCCGAGCAAAGCACTGAAGGGTGGATCTTACCACTTTTCGCTGCTTTGCGCTGCCCCCCGCCATAAAACAGTAACCACTTCAGCCTGTTGCCCTGCATGTCTTCATTCGTCACTTAAAATTTTCGCGTCAACACACGGCGTTCAATATTACTTGCTTGTTGACGGATGTGCTGCCCTCAGCAGTGGAGCGCCAAATTGACATACTCTGCGCCACGCAAGTTCACATCGTATTTAATTTTGGTAGCGGATTGTCTCTTGCACCGATTTTTTAAATAATTTAGTCGATTTAAGCCAATGCTGACGACTGACGTGCCAAATCAACAGTTCTTCAACATTTTAAAGAATATAACACGATGAGTGAGATAGAGAAGGATGATGAATAAACAACTGGTACACAGACGCACGCAGTGGCATCATATGAGTGGTGTGTCATTTGTCGGTCTCTGCGTTGTCTGCACAGAGTGCGATGCAGCTCCGCTGCCCCACTCTCATTCAGTGGGTCTCTATGGTTCATTTTCATTCTTAAGATTGCGTTATGGAAACACATACCTCCTTGCTCACAATGTTAAAAAAGCCACTGACTTCTGCGGCCTTGAAGTGCACACTTGTTTGCAGTGCGCAAGCACCCTGCTACAACAAAAGAAAGATGAAATGTATTCACATAAAGGATATGGGATATGTAAACAGCTGCAGTAAGCCTGTTTTACCTGAGTGACGTCCGAGACGAGGACGACATGGCGTAGGCTACATGCATAGTGTACGGTGACTTAACAACCACCTAGAATGGCGTGTTAGTTTTCAACGACTCACCGCTGTTCACGGTGCCTCATTCGGCTTCAGTAATCCTCACCAATATTGCAGGTTAGATATTTGTGCACGGGCCTGTGTACTTACATTCTATAACAAAGATAATGATGGCTCCCAACTCCACGTGCGTGAGTACCCGTCTTGTCACATCTTAAGCGCATTCTTTGCAGTTCTCGTGCCCCTCATTCAAGTACGTTCGCGTTTTCGATAGAGTACGTCGACTGCTTGCGCCGAAGAAGAGTCAGCACACTCCTTCGGGAAGTAAGAGAACTTTATAATACCAACTTAAATATTATGCACTCTTGCTTTCAAAAAAGGGATTGCCAGCACTTCCTTTCTTCTTGGAGCCTGGGATTGATGCCTTTGTACTTTGCTACAACACACTCTGATCACATCAGTGCTGCTTTAGCACTGGCAAGGTATTGAAATACTTATCCCTTTCCCCCTTCCTTACTAGCGCGTTTTGTTATTGCAAAGCAAACTCTGCAGAATCTATGAGAAAATTTGTTTTGCCATGAGGGGGGGGGGGGACGTGTGTGGCCAGAAATGGATTGCGTCATGCAGCGACGGGGATAGCTTTAATTTTCAGTTGGTAAAGAAAGGCAAAACCATACCTTTCCTTGTTGCCCTCCACGAGTTTCGGGCAGAGCCAGTGTCACTGGTACAACAGCCTATCGAGTTCAGAAGACCTGGTCACACCTTCAACGTATTCTATATTTTTGGCAGACTAAACGTTAAGTGCGTATTCTGTATTCCTGAGATGCATGTCGATTCGCAAACGAACAATGTGAAGTAATAACACACGTTCCTTGATTTTTTTCGGACTCGTTTAAACTGATGCATGTCGACCGCGTATATGTGACGTTTATCTTAAATGTCATGAAGTAACCTGATTCGTTGGCCTAACTTCCATAAAAGAAATCAGCGCTAGCGGAAACACCCAGTTTTAGACAGTATATTAACAGTACGTAAACTTATTTTCAAACACTGTCATGAAAAGACAAGCTCGGTGGGAATCCCCTTTCATGCTGTTAAGTATTCCCGGTTTGTGGCCCTCTGTCAGTAATGGTGCTTCCAAGACTTGCCACCTGTGTGTTGTAGGATGCCGCCTCGTGGACGCCTCGCGCACTAGGCTGTCCAAGTTACACTGTCCGCCCATACGAACCACAATCATGCGAAAATGTATAAGCACAAACCTCGCGTGCCTCTGTAGCTGTCGTGTGGCCAGCTGTGTGGAACTCATGGTATGTGAGCAAAAGCTGTTATGCCTATCGTGTATTTAATCTGTCCTGCGTCACGCTACATACGGGAAATGGCTGACACGCACGGTACTTACGAAGAGGGATCCAGGCGTCCTGTACATCTTCATTTCACCGTATACATACGATTCTTCGTTATATGTTTCTCCACGTTTGCTTTAATTTCAGATGGTCACATATAAGGGGGGACGTTTGTTTTTTTAATGAGAACTATGTATTTCACTTGGTGTCTTCCACGAAGCTTCCAAAATGTGAGTAATACGCAAGATCGTCATCTGTATTTAACCAAGGCGATTATTCATCTGGAGTTACGGAAGCTGACGTAAAAAATAAATATGCGGATCCCACACACTGTCGGAATCTATGTGCGCGAAGCTTTCTTGGCTATTTGCTTTGACTCAGGATAGTTAGCGGCGATGTTGACGGCCAATGTTTAATTTATACCACCTTTAATCCAAAGAAATTAAGCTCGTGACGGGCTGCGAATTGTTAACAGGAGAGCCCTATCATCAGTTATGTGGTTAGGATGCTTGTTCTCCATTGAAGCAAATGCTGTGATGTATCTTGTATTCGTGATACCAAAGAATATATGCAGTTTTCGCTTGAATTGTTAAAGGCTTTTTTTTTCGTGAAGCTTAACAGCTTCGCTGCAAGACTGCCCGAGCTCAAAAGCGTTACCCGCCCATGACCTTGTGGCGTAGTATGATGCTACGGTACGAGATAGGTAACAGTGACAAAAAGTGACGCCTCAGCCTATGTAAATCAAGAAAAGTCATGTGGCAATAGCAAATAAGACAACAATAATAACGCCAGTATTTCCTCATCAGTCATCGAACACACATGGCTCTCTGTAGCGCAAAATTATGATCAGATAGCGATTCTCCACGTGACTAGACGAGCAATTGTTTCTTCCCAATGCCATGTTGAAAATTTATAATATGCATTTAAAATCCTTTACAAAAAGCAAGGAGCGCACACTTTTGTCAGCCCATTGGAACCACAGGTTGATACCTCGTTTATCCCTCCACATTTATAACTGCGCAGTCACATTAAAAAATCCCCGTTCTGTATAGAGAGGAAAGAGTCCAATGGCAGAACGGACCTCAATTACATTCGTAGATTGCCATAATGCCGCAAAAATTAATTAACTTGTCACGGAGATTCGTCTCACCTTCTATGAATCACTTCGCAGCAGGGCCTTTCAGGATGATCGAAACTGCGACTCGACAAAAAACTGGCCAACTGGCGTCAGTAGCCAAAGCGCGCACAACTAACTCAGCTGGGACGCGATCGCTAAATGGGATTTGCACCAAGCGTGCCGTGTGCACGTTGCCGCAGGTGTTATCCTTCACGGTGCGGTGCACTCGCGTCAAGCACGAGCGGCGGTAACAGGGCGAGTGCGAGAGGTAGTGGGGGTGCGTGCGTTTCAGCCGCGATGACGTTCCTATTACAGAGTGTTCAGTGACTACTGCGACGAACTATGGCTGCATGGTTCGCCGAGTGCGATGTGTCGCCCGGCTTCTCTGTGCGCTTATTGCACGTGCCGGTCTGTCTGAGTGCCTGCATGCACGTTCATGCTAACGTGTAATAGGCGTGTCCCTTATTGCTTGTGTGCACGTGGCTCTACTTTCGGACAGTGTTTTGCACGCCGTAGAGCGCAAATGTGTCAACAAGATTCCTGCTGATAAAGAAAGGTCATTAGAGGACGTAAAAAATAAGGAGGAGGAGGATGAAATAAAGAGAGAAGGCAGGGATGTTAACGAGAAATCCGTCTGTTTGGCTATCCTACTCTGGGGGACGGCAAAGAGTTAATTGAAAGACGAAATCGAGAAAGGGAGGGGGAGGAAAGCCGCGGTGAGCTTGAGCACGCACGCAGAGGGCCTTAGCAAGTCAAAGGCGTTCACATAGGTCAGTCGCCGTCAAGAAAGACAAAAGCGCCTTCACAGCTTTGAGGGCACACGAGCGATGGGGACGGTCTTCGAGTAGCACCTGCGCCAACAGCGGCCGATCGCCCAGTCGTCGCAATGCGATAGATTATCTTTGTCTTTCCGAATGAAATCGATGACAGTGGCACAATAAATGTTCGATGCTCTCTTCGCCGCCGCAGACGTCACACGCAGCACTGTCGGTAATTCTAATCAAAGTAGGGTATGCTTTCGTGAAAGCCACTCCCAACCACAGCCGGTATAGAACCGATACCAAATGTCAGGGAAGCCCGGCTGGATTTCGGAGTTGGAGCGAAGGGTTCAGTTCCTGCAACCTGGTGCGCCTTATGTTTGGTGTGTTTCACTCTGTTAATGAGATCTTGCGTGCGAGTTGACGAAGCTGCCTTGCAGCGTCTGTCTTGGAGAGAGGAATGGGAACGCTGTGTTGTTCATGACAGACAGACAGACAATGAACTTTAATGAGGTCCTGAGGGACTAGCCGGTGGAGACCCGTTGGGGCCCCCGGCTCGCCGCTGGCTGCTCCCATGTCGGAATCGGGAGGCCAAGCCTCTCCGCTCTTTCACGGGCCCTCTGGACGGCCATGGACTGGAACTTGAGTTGCGTGCTAGATATGGCCTCGTCCCAGTCCTGTTCGCTGGTGAGGGACGTATCCCGTAACGCAGGACACTGCCAGAGCATATGAGGTAGCGTGCTAACCTCCCCACAATCCGGGCACTGTGGGTCAATTTCTGGATAAATCCTGCTAAAGAAACTTCGCGAGGGATATGACCTCGTCTGAAGCATCCTAAGCGTGATCGATTGTGATCTGCATAGATTTGGATGTGGAGGCGGGAAGCGCCTGCGTTCCTCTTTATAATGGGAGACAATCTCGTGAAATGTTAATAACGGGTCGCTGTGGCCGAGCTCCTCCGGATCCAATGTAGCCCCATCGCCGTCGCGGCGCGTTAATTCTCGCGCACGGCGGTGAGCAATTTCATTGGGGTTCGGACGGCCCGGCAGCACGTTGTCGCCCATGTGAGCTGGGAACCATGTAATATAATGCACGGGGTCACAATTAGTACCGGACTTGTTTTTCAGAATCACCTCCACCTGTCTCGCAACCATTCCCGAAGCGAAAGCCCTGACGGCCGCGCGTGAGTCAGTGTAGATATACTGCCTTTTTGAATCCTGCATCGCCAGCGCCACCGCCACCTGTTCTGCCACGTCGGCCGTCACAGCGCCTACCGAGGCCGCAGATAGGAGCTCGCCCTTTTCGCTGACCGCCGTGACCGTGAATTTACCGGAGCGCCCATATTGAGCTGCGTCCACGAAGGCTTCCATGCCGACCGTTTTCTTCAATATCGCCCTGGCACGAGCTGCTCGCCTGCCCGCATTATGTTGCGGGTGAACGTTTCTAGGGAACGGACTGACGACCTAGGTCGTCAGTCCAGGTAGCCACTGGAAAATAATTTCGTGGCCTTTCTGCATTGCTTTACAACTGACTTAACTACTCAGTGAAATGGTGACACAAGTCACGCGGTGCAATCGTCATCTATATGGAGAACAGCTAATGATCTACAAGAAATCGTCTCCTTACACCGTTTTGAAGTGAAAAGGCGTAGCGAGGAGCAAGTGCTTTCAGCCATTCTACCTGACCCTGTATATTGTTCCTTCTTTAAGAAACGATATATCGGTGAAATGGGACATTCAATGAACGTCAGGTTAAACGGACATCGCGTGGACACAGCTAAAAAGCTTCCCAAAGCCATCGCCGAGCATTTCAACCAACCAGGTCATAACTTTGATGAACATAAACTCTACCTCTTACACTCAAACTACCATTCTGAACGAGAAAGAAAATACAGAGAGTCATACCTCATCCATAAGTTCAAGACATTGCAACCAATAGCTACGAACGTTTCAAATGGAGCTTCAGAATCTTTTCGCAATGCTAGATTTCAATCTATAGGCAACAGTACTTAGTTATTTTCATTTATATGCCTAAATAGTGTTATTTTCCTTTCCTTTCTTTGTACATTTATTCCATTTCTGTAATTATTTTCACAAGCCCCGTTTTCTGCCGCTCCTTTTATTATATCTTTCAGGGACGGTAGGCCACTGACCTCCAACAAACCAGATAATATGGGGCTGCTGCGCACACGGCTGTGTCACCGACCTTTGGCTCCCGCTTTTACCTTGCTCTCGCTTAGCTCACCGTCTTGTATTTCCGTCTCGCGCATTCCCCGTGTTTTCCGTATGTTAAGGAGGCTTAGACAAAACTACCTAACTCTTCATTCTATCGAACACTAACTTACAATCCTACTCAATATTTTCAACTTGAGATCAAGGACAGGATCACAGAACTTGTAAAGGATAAGTAGATAGAAACAGCAAATCAGCAACTCTTTCATACCGCTTAGTCCCATTGTTTGAAGATTTTATCTCCTATCAAAAATTCATAAAGAAGACAGGCAAGGACAACTCATTGTTTCTGGTGTAGGCACTGTCACTGAAAACATATCGCGCTACATTGGCAGCCTCATTAAGCCAATACCAACTACAGTTTCGTCTTTTATAAAATATACCAACAATTTTCTTTCTGGCATCACGGATTTAGAAGCACCCTGTGGATGCTTACTTGTTACGTTTGACGTTCGTTCTCTGTACACAAATATACATCGAATAAAGGCGCTGCTATGAGCATATGAAGACTCGACAGTCATAAGCTTGTTGATCGTACGTTTGACGTTACGGACACACCTTAGGTTTATTTTCAAGCAAAAAAGTTTGAATTTAATGAGGTTCATTACGTATAAGTAAGCGGAATGGCAATGAGAACGAGAATTGGTCTTAACTACGCCAATATTTTTATGGCTGTACGAGAAGAAAAATTTTTCACGTCTCCCAGCTTGAAGCAACTCTACTATAACCACTGTATTGATGACTTCTTCATGATTTGGCGTAATGGAGAAATGCTCTATCAAAATTAATAAATGATTTCAATTGTGCTCATCCCGCCATTTTATTTTTTCTTACCACTGCTCACAGGACAGTGTTATCTTTCTGGATCTTAACCGTCTCATTGTCTGGGGGTAAAAGAGCAACGAAGCTTTACAGGAAGTGAATGGCCACCCACCGGTATTTACATTTATATAGTAGTCATTTCAAACACTATAAGACGGACATTCCGTACAGCTTTATGATTTCAGGGCTAATTCTGTGGAAATGAATCTGCAGGGCAATCATCCGGGCCGTGTCGGTCAAGGGGCAAGCGCCCGTATCGGCCAATAGAGAAACGCGCTTTTTCATATAACGGTAGGTTTGGCAATATGGGCAAAGGACGGAATTCACCCTGCTTATCGTTTGTTCGCTTTGTTTGTTCCTTAATTTGACAACAGTGCAGATGCTTCCTAAGGCACGTGTTGGCTATGTTCATGGTGTCATGCTGAAGCTAAAAACGCCAGTATCTTCAAAATAACGAGAGAGAGAAAACTTTATTTCGATAGGGCACAGAGAGGGGTGGATTCCCGTGCTAGGTGGAACCAGGGACCGAGGGGCGGCGGCAACACTTTCGGTTCTGGCTATCAGCTTTCGCTGATCCTCCAGTGCCGAGCTGGTCAGCGCCATCTCCTACTGCTCGTGCGCTGCGTTTCAGTTGGGCGGGTTATAGGGAATTTTTTTGCAGGTTCATATGGTATGGTATGTGGGAGCTCGCTCTGTACAGAAAGGGCAAAGGGGGTGATAAAGGGTGAGGTACATCCTGTGGAGGAGCGAGAGGTGGGAATATGTGTTGGTCTGGAATTTCACCCATGCCGTGGCTTCAGCTTTTGTGAGGGATGAATGTGATGGCGGCAACATTCTTCTCGACAGGTGGTACTGACGAAGTAGTTTGTTCTTTTGAGATACTACACTTACTGGGAAATACTGCAGAACAATAAAAAAAGACAGCTTTGTGTCGTGAAGATTATAATTTCAGTGCAAATCGGTGACATATGGCAGGAAGCGAGGGAGTATATGGCCACCTTTATCAATGCACAATGAGGGCATTGTCCGCATGCACTCATTATGAAGAGTTGTTTAAATAACTTCCTGCTTTTGATGAGGCCGCAACTCCACGGGGGAAGTGAAACGGTGATTTATTCGCCTGCTTCTTTCATGAATCAAAGTAAGTTTCACCCAAATGGGCTGTCGGCAGTGTCGACAGGAAATGGATATATATAGACAGACTGCAAAGTCAGGCACTCCACTTCCAGGTGCTGCGTGAAGAACTATAGCATTTAAGGCTACTTTTGATCGGCTGATAGAATATATAATGAACGAGAACACGAACAGACTGAGGGCCCCGATTCTCGTGACAATCATATGTAGCCAACCCTGTTGGCTTCATGTAAGAAAGGAAGGAAGGAAAAAGTGGAGAAGGAAAGGCAGGGAGGTTAACCAATTTAGCTTAACCGGTTTGATACCCTACACATAGGAGCGGGATAGTGGGGATGAAAGTTGCGGAGAAGAGATAGAGAGAGCACATAACACGGCACACACATCGTTAGTTACAGTCCGTCACTCTTGCGCGGTACGTGACATCAGTGTCAGAGTCGCTTGTCCAAGCCCGTCTCCTTCATAAACCGAAGTAGTCCCTTCGCCGCCTTCAGCTTCGATGTCTTCTATCGGCGATATGTGAAAATAGTTGCAACTGACAATGGCCTATTGTCAAGGTGCGCTAGAACGGATGCCAGGGACTGTCTCTGAACATAATATTCAGGACAGTCGCACAGAATGTGTTCCAGCGTCTCCTCGCAAAGACAGGCATTGCAGAGAAAGTTGTCTGCCATTGCAATGCGAAATGAGTAAGATTTCGTGAAGGCCACCCCTAGCCATAAGCGATAAAGCACGGTGGCCTCACTTCGGCGGAGTCCAGTTGGCATACAGAGATGCATCAAAGAGGGCAGGTCGTATTGACGATTGCTCCGGTTGGTCTGGCTGCTTGGTGTGCACCATAGAGAGAGCGTTATCTCCCGTGCAAGCACTCCAAGTCTGCTGGCTGCGCCGGACCGTAAAAGTGGTATGGCCTCTTCCTGTGTTTCTTAAAAGTTGCCCGAGCGGCATTATCGGCGTATTCATTTCCTATGACGCCGCAGTGACTTGGCAGCCACTGAAGCGTCACGCGATGTCCTTTCTCATGTGATGCATGGAGTAGGCATCTAATATCGAATACGAGCTGTTCGAATGGCCCGTGTCGCAGAGCTGATAGCACAGATTGTAGGGCTGCCTTTGAGTCACTGAAAATTGACCATTGTCGAGGTGGTTCCCGATTGACGAAACAAAGTGCAGCGCGAAGAGCAGCTAGTTCCGCGGATGTCGATGTCGTTGGTTGGTCAGTCCTAAAGCTGATGGTAATAGCTCTTGCTGGGACGATCACAGCACCGGACGAACACTGGATGTTTGTGGAACCATCAGTATATATATGTATACTGTCCGTGTACCTCTCGTGCAGAAGAAGCAGCGACAATTGTTTCAGCACAGGCGATGACAGCTCAGACTTTTTCCCAATTCCTCGTACGCTGAGATCGACTGTGGGGCTGATAAGACACCGACGGGGTATCGATGGTTTAGATGCAGTGGTGAAGCCCGAGGGCAGTTTGTCGTTGTACTTGACGATAGTTTTAGAGAATGATGCTTGGTGCCTGTCTGAAGGTAGTGTTGCAAGGTGGTGATAGGGGGCACGTGCAAAATGTCTGATGTGTGTTCTCAGGGCTTTCACCGTAATGTGAGTTTGCATTGGATGGTCCCGAGCAATCGCAATAGTTGCCTCTGTTTACGTGTATCTGGACAAACCAGGGCGAACTCTGAGTGCTTGAGCTTGTGCTGTCTGCAGAACACGAATATTTGTGTTGCAGGTGTTGTTCAGCACAGGTAGACTATATCTTCGAAAAACCGAGAAAGAGAGCTCTGTAGAGTTTCAGCATTGCAACTACTGACACCCCCACGTCTTTCCTGTCAAGTATTTAAACAACTGGGAGGTAGCTGTCAGGCGCCGTTTCATGTAGGCCACGTGCGGGCTCCAGCAGAGGTCTCGGTCGATAATTACGCCAAGAAATGGTCCGCCCATTGATTGAAATGACATAAGGCGTCATTGGCCTGCGAGTAAATGCCACTAGGGTGCATTTTTCTGGCGATATGCTGAGACCTTGTTTACACAAGTAGCTCGCTGTCAAAGTAGCCGTTCTTTGAAGCCGTGCACGTATCTTAGGACGTGTGACTGCCAAAGTCCAGTCACAGATGTCGCCTGCGTATATTGACATTTTGGGGGTAGTTGGCAAGTATTCAGCGAGTCCAATAAGAGCGAGATTGAGTAGCGTCGGGCTGAGAGCAGCGTCTTGAGGAACGCCCCTGCTGGTATAGCGTCGCGTAGTTGCGCCATCGTCAGTTAACACATAGAATGATCTTGCAGATAGGTAACTTGCAATTCACAAAAAGACTCGACCACCTAGGCCAACCGTCACAAGAGCGTCGAAAATGGCCTCGTGTAATACGTTATCGTATGCCCCTTTCACATCTAAGAATAAAGCTGCAGATAAACGCTTACGGGACCTTTCGTGCTGGACATATGAAACTAGATCAACTACATTGTCGATGGAAGAGCAGTCACATCGGAAACCAGCCATGGAATTCGGGTAAATCTTGTAGTGTTCAAGGTACCATTCCAGGCGGCCAAGGATCATCTGCTCCATTATCTTTCCTACACAGCTGGCCAGCGCTATGGGGCGGTAAGAGGTGAGCTCTAGCGGGGATTTGCCCTGCGTCAAGAGTGGCACCAGGCGGCTTACTTTCCATTCGTCGGGAACATTTCCCTCCTGCCATGAGATGTTGTAAAGACTCAACAATGCTATCCGTGCGGATTCTCCGAGATAGCACAAGGCTCGGTAACAAGGCTCGGTGACCAATATGGGCACAACCACATAAAGCCAACAGAAAATGACAAGCACTAACTATATTGACTATTGAAATATTGTTGACATATTGTTGATGAATTGTTGACCCAATTCCTTTTCAATATGCATCAACAGGTATTGAAAGCACACAACTATAGCTCAAAAATAAAGTTGTTGAGCAGTACAGAACAATAAAGTCATAGACTACATGTTGTTGACTAATTGTTGAATATTACTGAGTATTATTGAGCATTATTGAGTAATATTGAGATCCAAAATATTTGTGGAAAAGTCGCAGTTTCGCCCGGAAGGCGAAGCATCGATTGCTATAGCAAATTAGTGGACAGCTATACGAATTAAGGATAGTAGTTTTATCAGCCGTATAAACTTGGAAAGAATCGCTTACTAACTGAAGTACCAGGCATATGGTGTTAGCGCGCACTAGAAAGCATCGACACATCCCACTTGATGAGCGCGGACACTCGCTGTCAAAACGCTGGTGTCAGCAACGCGAGAGCGGCGAGCCCACAGCGTGCATTAAGGTATGAGCCGTCTGCACATCATTTTCAAGATACGGCGCGCGCGACCGCACAAAGTAAACTTTTGTTGGCGGAGTCGAAGCCACCCCTCCCTCCTTACCGCGGTGCCTTCACACTTATCTCCATATGGCCCGCCGTTGTTGTTCAGTGGCTATGGTATTGGGCTGCTGCGCACGAGGTCGTGGGATCGAATCCCGGCCACGGCGGCCGCATTTCGATGGGGGCGAAATGCGAAAACACCCGTGTACTTAGATTTCGGTGCGCGTTAAAGAACTTCAGCTGGTCGAATTTCCGGAGTCCTTCACTACGGCGTGCCTCATAATCAGAAAGTGGTTTTGGCACGTAAAACCTCATATTTCTTTTGCTTCCATATATCGCGCGCAAGATTGCGCAGCGATCATCAGTTCCCCTTGCGCCCGACCGCGAAATACGCAGTTGCTGCGGGAGCACAACGTCGCCCCCCCTCCTTGCCTCCCATCTCCCCACGGCGTTTCGCGCGACTGCAAACAGCACATCTGCTCTCCGCTTTCTTCAGTCGCGCGCGCCAGATTCAGCCGCGATCATCGGCTTCACTCGCGGGCTTTCACTCGCACATACAGCATGCGACGCGCCGCGAAAGTGTTATTGCCCTTGCATTTAATACGGAACACCACGTCGACAGCGACAGCAAAAATGCGCTTGGAGTGTCCATATAATTGTTGTCGCAATAAAACACACATATGTATATGTGTGCGTGTTTTGCACATGTATAGTATTGTATTGATCAAATGATCACATTAGATATATACAGGGTGCTTCACGTTACTCGAACCATAGACGTATCTATGGAGTGGGCAGGGGGTCAGGCGCCCCCTGCCCACCAGGTAGATACGCCTATGGTTCAAGTCACTTGCTCCTTCCATAACTTCAAAGAGTGGGGGGAAGGGGGGCAGGTGCCCCATCCCCATATCTACCGGTTGCCCACCCCTGTAGATATGCCCACGGTTGAAGTTACGGGAAACACACTATATATATATATATATATATATATATATATATATATATATATATATATATATATATATATATATATGACTTCAAGATAGAGGTATCTACGGTTGTCGCAAGGTTTTATTTGTAAAGTTGATGCAATTCTGGAAAAACACCTTTCCGTCTGGCTCTCTCTATCTTTCAGGCACACTTTTATATATATATATATATATATATATATATATATATATATATATATATATATATATATATATATATATATATATATATATATATATATATATATATATATATATATATATGCTTTTTGAGCCAGCATTTTCCAAAATCATTAAAAGTTACCTGTGGCAGATGTCGCAATTGTAGTCCATAAGCTGGTCTACTCGAAGCGGCGGACAATACTTGCACAAAAACTTGAGATGCAAAGTCGACTATTTAATAAAAATTCACTAATTCAGTTTTTAACTAATTACATTATGACCCATATTGCAATTTACAAATTATAGCCGTGGAGTTCGCAAGGCGGACCCACTTGGGACGAATTTTCAAGATGACACCAGTTTCGAGATATAAATTCCCGAACTTTGGGGAGAAATGCATTGGCGTTCCAGTTAATTTGTTAAGAAAACGTCATTTCATGCACTGAAGCACACAAAACACAGCCAGGGCCAGTGCTCTGGCTGTGCGTTAGGAAACGGCATTGCCTCCATGGTAAATATGGGCAAGATAGCGGAGAAAGTTAACAAAGCTGAAGTCTATGCGTGCCAAGCCCACGATTCGATTATGAGGCACGCCGTAGTAAGGAGTCTAGATTCATTTTCACTACCTGGTGATCTTTAACATGTACCCAATGCACGGTACACGGGCATTTTTGTATTTCACCCCCATCGAAAGGCGGCTGCCGCAGCCGGAATTAGATCCCGCGCACTCGGCATTAGCAGCGCAACGCTTTAGCAACTAGGCCACCAAGACGGGTGCGGCGGAGAAAGTGGTAAATATGGTTCTTAGAGAGGGAGTTTTGCTTAGTCGTTACCCGTTAGCGCAGAAGAGAATCAAACAAAAAGTTCGGCCGATATTCGGCCGATACACACGCGACATAGTGCTCATATTTTTCATGGAAGCCAAGGTCTTTTCTGCGACATAGACGGGGTGCCGACCAATGTGCTGGGAATCTGCTCGGCCACCAAGCCCAATCTGCGCTGCTATACTTTTCCGGTGATCGTATAGCGCAGAAGCACATGCGCATATGTTTAAAGCATGGGACGACAGACCGTGTTCGGTTTGTCATGATGTCGAACTCACAAGCACAAACAGCGACATTTCTGTACGTTTATGGCCAATAGATCAGTTCGCGCCGGTTGCTGTGCGTATTACTTAATTTTTTTCAACCAAACGGTAAAAACTGTGCGCGCACACATGGCGAGACGTCTGTGACGTTTGAATTTTGCGCGATTTACCGCACACTCAGTTAGCTCCGGCCGACGCACCATGGTGCACTACGTTGTGATGAAGGAAATAATTCATCTAAGAAGCCAAGCATAACATTTCATACAGTTGCAAAACACAGCACTTGTTAAGCAATACCATTACAAAGTTTGTTCATAAATATTACGACTAATGTCGATGTAAGAGTGTACTTGTATGCGTATACTTGTATGAATACGTGTTTGCGCTGTTGACTCTGGCGCATTCCTGGAGTTCGTGCGCACGGTTTGCATGACAGCTTTCTGCGTTTTCTGCGCTCTCTGCGCGCTTCGCTGTGACTTCCTTGGCATATTCCTGCTTGTTGCTCGCTTTTCTAAGGCTTCGTATTGCCTGGAGGGTCACCACAATCGCCTCCGACTCAGCCACATCACAGGTGATTGAGTGTTTCGAATTCACCTTGTTCGTTCAGTGCAACGCACTGAACAAAAGCGTGAAAGTGCGTACAGCGCCTGTTTGTGTCTGCGGCGTGCCTCTATGGTAGTTTCCATTCCTTGTACTATCCTCCCATTGCGAGAACCGGTTGTACAGCACTAGATTTGTGATACTGAACATGAGCTTTGTCCTCGTTTAACTTCAGAGTGCGCTTGTGGCGACTAAAGCAGCTATGTGGCGCCATATAAAACAAGCATGTTATACGCCACGATTTTTCAAGCGCTACCGCATGTACAACGTTGAAATTATTGCTTCGCCATACACTCTTGAAACAGTTGCACCCTTTGGGGTGTATATTTGTCCCACAAGAATAATCGTCGTCTGGCTTGCTTGCATTTCCTTTGTTGAAAACTCGGCGCTCGCTACTTTCCTGTCGAGAATGCTCTGTCACGTTGATAACGCGCAAGCCGTTCGTTAACTAAAATAACCGCCTCGAAGCGTTATAGAAAGGAAATGTGGGAAACACAGATGACGATTACTGCTGTGGAACAAGGTAAGCCCCAAAGGGCGCTAACTTTTTTAAGGGTGTAGCCTCCTACATGTCTTCTGATCGCGTGAGGGTCGACCGCACGGCGTGTCTGCGGCCTTGCAGCAACGTGAGGCACTCGATACTGAAGCGAACAGCGCAGAGAATGCATTTTCGTCGATCCCACTGCCACGCCGCGCTGCTTACGGCTACAGTGCTACAGGTAGCGCTGAGCTCAGTGTCATAACATGGCGGCCCGCCACACTTCCCTCATCGTCTTTCCCCTGGTTTAGGTTGGCATGGCTCGTTACGTGCTTGCGCCCGCATTTCCGAGCACAGATTGATGTGCACCTGGTTCCTGCATTGAGCCATAAACTGAGCTTACAGTAGATCGCTATATTTGCTCGCGTTAAGACTGCGAGACGACGTGATTGTCTTGTCGCTAGCGCAGAAGTGGTTTTCCGCGCGCTTACTATGTAAGCAGATTGGTGTGCGCCTGGATTTAGCACTGGGCTTCAACAGGGGATGTATTCTGAAACGATCCACTTCGGTGATAGTTTGCCGTCAGGCAAGGAATTGGATGAGCTACGTCATCCGATTGTGCTGAACCAGTCAATCAGCGCGCGCCAGACGGTGAACTATCGCCGAGGCGATAGTAGCGCCGAAGTGGATCGTTTCAGAATACGGCCTCAGATTGCTCGTCGCTCGCGTTAAAGCAACGAAGTGAGCGTCGCATTGAAGAAATTGCCGCATACAACTGTATCTGTATTTGTATTTGTGTCAACTGTATTTGGCGCATACAACTGTATTAGGGGATGCTTACGGGGGCAGCCTCCATCTGCATTGGGAGATAGTCAACCACAGCAAGAACTTTGTGGACACCATCACGGGCGCTAAAACACAGAAAAGTAGAAAGTTATTGGCAAACGCCACCTCGTCAGCGGCGGGTACAGGGTAACTCTGCTGCTGGAGCCCTACTACCTGCACGAGGTCGCGAGATCGAACCCCGGCCACGGAGGCTGCATTTCGATGGTGAAATAGGAAAACACCAGTGTACTTAGATTTAGGTGCACATTGAAAAGCCCCAGGTGGTCCAAATTTCCGGAGTCCTCAACTACGACCTGACTCATAATCAGATCGTGGTTTTGGCACGTAAAACCCCATAATTTATTTTTTTAGCCCCAGTGCCTGACATGGATGTGGTGGCAGTCACTTAACGGCGAGCCATGTGCGATTCTATATGATAGGTGACATATAATAGAGGTGATGCCACCAAATGCTGTGAAATCATCGGGTTATGCACCTGATGCGCCTTGCCAAACACGTGTGTTTTGTTTTGCACCAGTTCGCGCGCCTTTAAAATTTTTTTTATGTTCTCCATTCGATGCCATCAAGTGCTTCGCGCAAACAGCTTTGCGTAGGCGCTTTTTGCATTCACAGCAGATTTCATAACATTTTAGGTTCTACCTTACTTGGGTAGGACATTAAAAATAATGCAGTGCCGTGAAATTTCACCTTTTGGAACTTCAGTAACTGTTTGACTTCACAAAGTTCTGAAATCAATAAGGAAACGAGATGCCTAGGCAAATCTACCCTGTCGTCCCACTGTACTTCCAGATGGCATGTATGCGTTATCGAACACATAGACGTGAAAAATTAGCACAGTTTCTTATGACCATACATGTAGATAGTTATACCAAAAAGCTACTTTTGCTTGGAATTCACACACAAGAGAAAAGAGTAAAAGGGAAGCACATTCTTCTGAACTAAATGACACTTTGCCACATGCTTGAAACAATGCTTTGTCTGTGGAGCAGTTCTATGAAATACCTTTCTTTGATAGTAAGCAAAACTTCAGTAGCAGCAGCTAGACAGGAAGTAAACAAATGCAACGCTGTGGTTTTATATGAAGAAGCTGCCTTTAATATGTGGCCACACCATTTAGGTAGCGGAGCAGAACTAATTTTTAAAATTAGGAGAAGAATTCGAAATAAATTATTTGCCCACTTCACACTGCCGCATTGAAGAGCAGCCATACTGTAATGCTTTCAATCAGTCATTTATATCCGCCCATTTATGTCAGCTAAATGGTCCATGTAGGTCTTTTGATTGTTGCTTTTGGCACATCGTGGATTCACATTTTAATATTGAAATCTGTTTTTAGATTCAAAATGAGCCTGGACACACCACAGCCGGAACGCGAAAGGGGAATTCTTTGGCCATTCATTGTCTAACATTTCCGTGATCAAATGCAGGGATGCCATGCGAATGTATTACAGGAAGCGGAATAAAAACATTGCTGATGCAACCACAAGCATTTACTCTATTGAAGAATTGGTGCACAGTGCCTTTGGTAGCGGACATGATGACTTTAATCCCTCAGCTGAGAGACTTTGCAACCGAACCGATACTGGGAGTAAATTTCGGTGTCACTTGTGAACAAATTAAACGTACAATGTACCTTTCCAGGGTATGAAGCAATAAAGCGGTGGACACCGACCAACCGAAATGCTGAAAAATAATCAAAGCTAAAAGACGTTTCGGGTTGGTCTCCATCGTTTTATTGCTTCATGCTTCATCCCGACCAGACGGGCTTCCGTCGAACCCTCGATTTCATCTTTCCAGAGTATATGCCTGATATACGAGGGGCGCTCAGAAACTTGGTTTTATCGGTGTACACATTAGGAGTCAACATGAATGCACGTCTTTCTAGATTTAACAGAATAAACGTATTATGTCCTGTATAGTAATGCAATGCATTGCTAGGGACATCAAACCAAGAACAACAGCGTGCATTGAGAAAGCTGGTTGAGGAACGAGCACTGGCTTCTGCACTTCAAGGGACAAATTCCACAAAGATTAATGCCGAGCTGGATGGTGTGCAGTGCTGGTCATTACTCAGCGCAGCCAGCTCGGCATGAATCTCCTTGGCATTGTCTCTATTCAGATGCAGAAACCAGATCACTGCTCACAATACAATTGGAAAATGGGATGTTTGGGAGCTTTGGGAGTGGGCTCAAAGTTCCTTTTTTTTAGTGTCGCCCCAAAATTTCCCTGCTGATACCTCATTGTGATATCATGGATTTCAAGTATATTTACGCACTTGGATCGTTTTGGTTCAGTATAAGTTCTTGACGCTTTTTAATTTCAGTCTTAGGCTTTTTGGAGTACAATGAAGAACACCTTTGTCTGAAAAAAGCTACACCTGAGCAGGCACCATCAAAATTCATATCGTCACAGCAAGCTGATGCAACAACTTCAATGCACCAGTGCTACCAATCTTTCCTCTTGTGTCTTTTACAGTTTACACAGCCTCTACTCACGGTACGGTGAATCCTTTTGTATTGTAGGAAGGTCATTTACAAATATGTCTGAAATTATTATTCTCTTAAGCGCTCATTTGCCGTGGTTGCTTAGGGACTTTGGCGTTGTACTACTAAGCCCGAGGTCGCGGGATCAAATCACTGCATTTTGATGGAGGTAAAATGCTAAATTATCCATGGGCCCTATAACATAAAACTATTCCAATATGTTTCTATTCCAATCTCATGACGTCAAATTTGCGTAACCACCAACGCAAGCACCGGGCATTCACCCGCAGGGTTGTCTGAACAGACCAATCAAACGCTCTCCTCATTCACAGGAGGTCACTTTTGTTTGCTTGAAAAACGAATAACATTGCCTAGACTGAGCGGCTTGTCGTATCTAATTGGCTCACAAGAGGCGACGAGAACCCTCAAGTGGAGAGGGATCTGCGGGGGCAGAGCCAGTGCACTGAATATCGATAACCGGATGAAGAGGGTGGTGCCGGCGTCTGCGATTGGTCGGCTTTCCCTTACTTAGCTTGTGCTGGCTGGTCGAAAATCGCGGCGGCATGCAACGGAAGCTTAAGAATGACGCTAAAACTGACCCTCAGCAAAGAAGCGTTGGCAGAATGAGGTGGTAACCTTGCCGAAAGCACTCTAAAACGTTACACGGCCACGCAACAAACTTTATTATACGCAAATACACCCATGCTCTCCGGCAGGTGCGTGTAGCCAGCGTCTCAGCGATCGGCGGCAGCCATTCTTTATTCCTTTCGGAACGGGGCAGCCTGCGGCTATTCCGAAGAAAATTCACTTTTGTTCGGCATATTATTGCATCTTTATCACGTACACGTCACTTTGACGCGGTGAGTTTGTGCGGTTTTGTGACGTCGCGTGACAGGCAGGTGAAGTGGGTGCAGCCCGAAATCTTTTTACCAATCGCCGACGGCTAATGGCGAAAAGGGGTCGAATCAGAAATAACTGTTTTTCTTTTTTCTATCAAATCACGCATAATCAGTGTGTACACATCATATCAGATGGGGAGGTATCGCGGTTTTCGTGACGTCGCGTGACAGACAGTTGAAGTGGGGGTGGTCGAAAAATGTTTTTGACCAATCGTGGAGGGCTGATAGCGGAATTCGAATAGAAAAGTTTGGAATAGTTTTACGTTATAGCGCCCCATGTGTCATGCTACCCCAGGTGGTCAAAATAATCCGGTAATCCCCACTATGGCGTGCCTGAAAATCAGATTGCCGTTTTCGCACGTAAAGTACCAGAATTTACCGTATTTACACGGTACGCCTCGATGCAGATTTAGTTATGTCATGTGCGCAGTAGAATTGGCACCAAGTTATTTTCTTGGGTATGTCGGCGGTAATATAACTGCACGTTACAAACGGGGACGTAGTAGAATCTGGTAAATACGCTAATTAATTTATTTCTTTTTAGTTCTCCTTTAAGCTCTAGCATTCATTATTTCTGCAAAAACGCGTGCTCAAATTATTCCCCATAAAAATTTAATAAGCATAGTATATATAAGTGCCTATACTTATAATTGTAATTAGTGGTGATACGTCATGAGCATTCTTATGATGGGGGAACCAACGAGACAAGACAGAATTGTGATACAGCGTGTGAGGGCACGATGACGCGCGATCACTAAGTCTCCCTCGAGGACCTTGACGTGGACATCGACTGACTGCAAGTTGATGTCCGCAAGGCTTACATGCTTCTCAAATTTGCGCTTCTCCACAAACTTCCGAGTCTGCTTCCTGATCTTGTGCAGCCTGCGGTTTGCGAGTCATTTAATTTAATTCATGAGGTGGTGGGTGGCGCATGCCGTCTTTGTGGCTTATGTACACTTCGTACAGTAGAGTATAATCTCACAGATTACTTATGGAGCCCAGCAAGCAAATATTATGTGTACTGCTAATCGCATTAACATTGACTGTCATGTCCCTCTTCGAGCTCCTACTGAGGCTTGCCAACACAACCAGCCGCAGTTGCCCAAGATGGCATGAAAGAGGTTCATTCAAGAGGGGAGCATACCCCGACTCACGTACCCAGTGACCCAAACTGGTGCGACACTTCATTATGAACTCGCTTCCCTCAACATGGCAGCCCGATACTCTACCCGTTAGACCATGAACTTCCCAGTGACACAAACAGGCGGGAAAATGGTTAGAAACACCCGAAAGTATGTTAAGTATCCTAAAAACGCTAATCGCATTAAGTAATCCTGGTTGTATTAGATGTTTTAGTTTACTAATTATTTTTCTTGTTTGTGCTGGATAAATCCTTGTCTTTCTGAATCGCACGTATGTGGAATTCAAAGCATAAAAAGCTATGAAACTAGCCAAGTAAGATTAGCATTTTAGATCTGCACCAGGCGGTATTGTTGTGGTTTATGTGCAATACGGCTGTTCTGTAAATGTTCTTAAAAGGGTTAAAACTGCCTTGCTGAAATTTACCTAAACGTGCAGGTTCACATAGGTAGGCAGAGTGCGCATTGAGGAGGCCATCCTGGCACAGCTTACCATGGCCTGCCATGATGGACCAGGACAGTTCGCAAGGGTCTCGCTTCACCATAATATGTTCACAGAGGAGGAGCGCAAGTGCCATTTACGCTTCCGGCATAACAACACGAAGAGGCGAAAAGAGGCTCTTGACTCCATCAGGGTCAACGCCGTTATAGGCAAGTACCGTACATCCTATCCTGTTGCATTTTTGCGCCCACATTTTGTATCTTAAAATAGAAACTTGCCATTACCGTAACAAATGACTTTCAAGTAGCTGTTGTCTGCAACTGTGTGCAACAACAGCCAACCATTTGGAATGACTGCTCATATGATTTTAGGTGCCTGACGTCGGCATACTCAAAAGCTTCTAAATTTTAAAAGCTGTCCTAAATGCAAGAAGTTTTTGGCGGCTCCACCAGACAAAATGAGGTGCATTTGTGCATTAGTAGTGCTACTTGGATTTCATTGTAATGAATTGGTTTCTGTGAAGCACGCTACCAATCTAGTGGCCTGGAGGACATGCTTAAGTAGCCTGAAAATGTTATTATGATACAGTAATTGCGAACAAGCTATGATCAAGTGTCGTTACTGCTCAACTCGAGGAGCAGTACTCCCACCAAATTTCAGCAATCGAAATAGCCCTCCAGGTTCTGTAACACAAAACACAGTGGTTTCACCAATGTTAACAGAACACATTGAATTAAAATTGCCCCTGTCTTGAAGGAGGTCTATATGGTGCCACACAGCAGCCTTTTAGCAGAGGGAACATGAGTTGCGCGGTATTTTTGTTTGGTTGTTTCAATTAAAGAAACAATATTGATAGCGTCCAACATCCCTGTCAACAATACTACATTAAGCGAACGCTTATTCATTCAAGCACCTAACCTGTTAACGTGCACTTTATCACTTTGTGTTCTAAGATATGGCAAAAAGCATTTATGGGGCCTTGCCCCACATGTTTAAATACATTGAGCAGCACTAAATAGGCCCTTGGCGACTACTGCCTAAAACTTCTTATAGACCATAAGACATTTCCACAGCTACCATTCTGAAATTGTTGGAAGCGTCTCCTGCTTCCCTCCTTCAAGTGAACACGTGCCTGCTTACAGGGTTATTATAAACCATTGCTAAGTAGCCTATGGGCTTAAATTTATCGAACAGATGAATGGGCTTTCCAGTTGCCCTTGTTTAGCCCATTGAGGATCATATTTTGGGGGGTAATATGCTTCCCCAATTTAGGGGTTACATATTTTTAGGAGTGTGCAACTACTCAAAACTTTCGAATAACGAATTGAATAGTGTCCTATTCTATTCGGCCTTCGAATCGAATACTTGAAACTTTCTAATAACGAATTTAATAGTGTCCTATTCGATTCGGTCTTCGAATTGAATAGTCGCTATTTATGAATGCGAATGCTTTTCGAATTCTCTTCGAATATTTCAAAACACCAATGAAATATAAAATTGGAGCAAAAGTACGGTAAATTTTCACCTCCACTGGCATAGTAAAGACATAAGACGTGAGAACTTGTGTAGTTGAGCAAACTACGTCACTTAGGTAGCTGTACTTTAGAGGCTGTACAGCAATCATTCATGCTTAATGAAAAGTCCTGTGCATATAAAGAAACTACTTCTTCGGTGCTCCGTTTATTCTTTGAATAAACAGCTCTTAATAACCTGGTATGCAAGGAAAGAAACTTGCTAACTTTTAGAATACTACGATGGGAACATAATTTTATATTATTTGTGATATGAGCTGTTCATTATTGAAAGACTACCCAGTATTCGATTCATACTCACTTCAATCACAAAAATCAATATTTGCACATTCCTAGTCATTTTTATTGTAGATATAAGTTCTTCGGGGTGACTTTTCGAGAACAAGTGGGTAAATAATTTAAGTGACAATAAAGTGACGAAAGCTTTTTAGTATTTGCAGTTTTACACATAGTTTATTGTTGCGGGCAGGATAATGTAGCACTTTTTTAATGTAATAAAATTTACGAAACTTGTTTTATAGTAAGCTAGGGGAATTCGCAATACACCCAAACTAATGCATTAACAACCACTAAAGAGCTAAGAGAGAAATTAGTTTTGGAAAAAGCCAAGGGGCGACAGCACAAAAATAATTTTTTCTAGAAGTTCCTGAATGTTGCAGTACCTCCGGTGTGATGCTAGGTGTCTGAAAAGGCGTGTTTTTTTAATGTTACGTCGCCGCCAGACATGTACGGCACTGAACCTCAAAGGTTTACAGAAGTCAGTCCACTCGTGCATGGCTCTTATAAGAGTGAACATTTCTTCGTATCTGTCATGTTCTGCTTGTGTCAGCCTAGCCAGCTTGGCGCAGAACTACAGAGAATCATCATTGTAACTGTCATTCAGGCAGAAAATACGCTTCGCTATAAGGACTATTTTCTTTAGAATCCTAAGAACAGCCATTATAAGGCGACAAGTGCACTCCAATTGAAATTGAACTCGTATAACGTAACTTAGAATGAAACCACACTCAATTCTAGTGGCATGCCAGTATTGTATTTGGAGCATGGAAAAGAGCAATGAAGTCCTGCACATTTTACTTATGAAAGTTACAAGAAATAATTTTAGTTGCGAGCAGTACCCCCTTAGGTTTGTCGTGAACAACATATAGTTTTTATTTCACCACTTTGTTTCTAAGCAAGCAAAGTTCACATCTTTGACGTCGAAGATATTGACAAAGTTATTCTGCTACAGTGTGTTGTACCTCTTTGCCCTTTTGTGTATTCTACACTTAGCGGAGTTCTGTGCCACTTTGAATAAAGTAGTCATGCTCTGAAGTTGTAACCACGAAAAGTTGGAATAAAGCAAAACAAATCAGTTAATGTACTTATAACGAGGGCATACTGTATGCCACGCTCTTCCATGTGAAACGTGGTTCTTAAAACTTCTTCTGACTTTTTGTTGTTTTTGTAGTCTTCACATGTCGCAACATTTCCTGGTACTCTATGTAAAGAACACCCTAGCCTCGCCTTTCGCATGGGATCTAAAGCCTCCGAAGAGCCCCAGTTGGACAACTCAAAAGAAACACAAGTTTTGCGCTTTTGTAAATCTCGACCTTTTTTACGTTCACCTATGTTTATGCTCGTATCCTCGTGTTGTTCTTTGTGATTTTTCACATTTTTATTTTTGATATAGTTCCACCAAAGATAGTGTTTTTTTTACTATTATATTCTTAATTATCTTCGGTCATTGCATGCCAAACAACGCAATTTTGTCAAGAACTGTACTATGATGGCACACCATTTCAAGTTTCTTGACAAGCAAAAGTGGGTACAGTGAGAAAATTTTCGAAAAATTTGCTTTCATGCATACACCTGGCTCATTCCACGTCTAACCAACCAGCACATATAGCTTTAAAAATTTCCGAACTCTTCCCCCCCCCATTAATTTTTATTCGCAAAAGTATTCCAGTATTTCGGCAAAATACTGCCCAGCTAAGTTTCTTGTCCAGCTTCTTGCGCAGCTAAGCTAGAAGGCACTGATAAATATTTATTTTGAAAGGAAAATTGTACAATCCAGATATTCAGATGGTGTTCATACCAAAACAATGAAATGGTGTGACTGCCATAATAGCCAATTCTTCAAATATTTCAACGCTTCTGGCGCTTCTGGCGCAGGCAAAAGCGAGTAAAGTTGCAGTTTGAAGTTTTTATCTCGGAACGCAGGGGAATCGAGAAGGCGCAAAATAAATATAGAATGGCAGCCTCGTTGACATAGTATAGCCGCAAAATATTTGAAGCCTTGGAGGTTCAGTCGATCGCCTACGAAAACTCTAAAGCTAAAATTTTTACAAAAACTTTAGTGTTCGAGGTAAAAAAAGTAGCTTTGGTGACCGGCGTAAAATTATATGTGATGCATCATTACATAGCCCTATGTGTCTGCTATGCATGTGACAAATTACACAGAGGTATTATTTTTTAAATGCGAAAAATTACTTTTTGAAATGTTTGTTTGTAGATCGCGCACACACCATAAATACACGAAGCCTTGTCGTTTAGCAAGGAGAGATTGTTAATGAAATTAGACGAGAAAGCTAATTAACAAGCCATGACTGTCCTTTCTTATCAATACGAAGGCAAGTCACATCAAGCGCCGCAGTTTTGACTCATGAAGACGAAAACCGAACACGGCACGTATTACTTTTATAGCTGAGCATATTCAGGCTGTCAAACAGCGGTAATACGCAACACTACAAGAACTTGTTCACGCTCGTGTAAGCTTTTAATTGTATTTATGAAGGTGTTTTCTACTTGCATCGTCATCTGGCAGTCTTTGTGTTCCAGGAAGCAGGGCACAAAGTGTCCTGGTCCCTGTATGTCGCAATGCATGTTGATATGTCACATTGCATGTAAGTGTGACATTTCTTTTAAAATGTTTTGTGGGAACAATATCAGTGCTCTTTCGGGATTCACTAGCTACGTAAGAGCAAATATGTCTTTTTGCAAACTGCATGAAATTTATCTTTTAACACTGGAGGACTGACTCACGAATTTAACACGTATTGATATCTTATGTGCAATAGCTGTATGGTTTACCCGGTCCAATTATTATTATTATTTATCTGGCCCACACGAAGCACAAGTCTCGGTGTGTTATAGCGTGCGTCTCTTGGCAATAAAACGCAGACCACAACACCGCTTCTCGGTCATCTGTGTTGCAGACGAAGCCAGCTTTGTCGTCTGCATTCCAAGCCGGCAAGCTTGTGCGCACATCGGAGAAAGCTGGTGCTGACAAAGAAGTTCAAAAAACAATTTTTTGCGTTTAAAAATTGTACCTTTACAACTTCACACATGCGTAGAAGAATGTAGACCTATCTAATGATGTATCACATATTTTTTACGCCAACCACCAAAGCTACTTTTTTTTACCTTGAACACGAAGCTACTTCCAAAAGATTAGAACTTTAATGTTTCTTTACAGTCGATCGGCTGATATTTTTAAAAAATTAAATTATGGGGTTTTACGTGCCAAAACCACTTTCTGATTATGAGGCACGCCATAGTGGAGGACTCCTGAAATTTCGACCACCTGGAGTTCTTTAACGTGCACCTAAATCTAAGTACACGGGTGTTTTCGCATTTCGCCCCCATCGAAATGCGGCCGCCGGGGCCGGGATCCGATCCCAAGACCTCGTGCTTAGCAGCCCAACACCATAGCCACTGAGCAACCACGGCGGGTGATCGGCTGATTCTTGAAAGCTTCAAATATTTTTCTGTTATACTATGTCAACGGTCAACTGTATTTAATTTCTTTCTTCAGAATTTTTTCTGCGTTACGAGAAAAAAAATTCGAACTGCAATTTTACTCATTTTTGCCGGTGCGAGAAGCACTCCAAGCATTCGAATATCTGAAAAATTGGCTATTTTGGTAGTCACATCACTTCGCTGTCTTTCCATGCACCCCGCCGTGGTTGCTCAGTGGCTATGGTGTTGGGCTGCTGAGCACGAGGTCGCGGGATCGAATCCCGGCCACGGCGGCCGCATTTCGATGGGGGCGAAATGCGAAAACACTCGTGTGCTTAGATTTAGGCGCACGTTAAAGAACCCCAGGTGGTCAAAATTTCCGGAATCCTCCACTACGGCGTGCCTCATAATCAAAAAGTGGTTTTGGCACGTAAAACCCCAAAATATTATTATCTTTCCATGCACACCATATGATAGCCTCTATCTATACAATGTGCTTTTCAAAAAACATGTCGATCGATGCCTTCTTGCACAGCTGGGCAGAAAAAATAAACTGTCGCCAAAATGCTACAAAATTTTTGGCAAAAAAAGTAGGGAATGAGATCTGAACTCTAGTAAACATGTGGAAATTTTTTCAGCTATATCTGTGGTATTGAACAAACACTGGTCGAATTGTCGTGGAATGACCCACCTGCAAGTGCATCTGTTTTGTTCATTAAAAAAATGGCTGTGGCTTAGGTAAGGTTAAGCCCAGGATGCGAAGCATACTAGCCTTTATTTTAGTTGTTGAACCACTGTTTAGCCTGGTGAACTGCTGTTGCTTGGCTATATTTGGTTCGGCTAGACGAAGAAACAACTCATGCATTACTGCTTCGCCTTCAAGAGTGGAACGCGACAGCGTTCCCGTCGACCCGCCAAGGGGTGTAAGACAATGGGCTACAGGGCAGTGACTACGCGCCCCGCATTGGACGCGGTGAGCGTCGAGCAAAGCAGCGTTCGGCGCGGCAACGAAATGTGCGCCTGAGCAAGAGACGCACGCCTTAGAAACAGCTCGTTTCTAAGGCAACACCGCATTCACTAGAGGCGCTTTTGTACCGCTTTGAAGCATCGTACTCGTGGCTCAGTGGTAGCGTCTCCGTCCCACACTCCGGAGACCCTGGTTCGATTCCCACCCAGCCCGTCTTGCAAGAGTTGAGCCAAAGCCACTTCTCCTCTGTCGTGACGTCATGGTGTCACGTGGTTTCATGGCGACACCGCCGCGCCTGAGGAGCTGGGTTGAGCTCTCGTAATATGCTTCGCATAAACTATAATTTACACAAGTTCGCAAAATGGTTTACTTTGCTATCTAAACTACATGAATAAGAATTAATAGGTGTAAGTTCGATCAAACTTAAAGTGCAACAAAAGCCCTCCAGTAAGAGCAATGATGTCCCTTTCCCGTGTGCATGAAACCAGGCTGTTAGCGAATTCTTTCGTTATTTTTTATGGCACTCAACAAAATTAATATGGAACTCACATGAGGAGTAATATTTTAATGCCTTCCATTAGGTCACCAATAGGGATGATTTTTTATATAAAAATCAGAAGTAGCTAACTGAATGAGTCGCTTGACATGGAATGACCTGCCCAGGAACCTAGTCATTATGGTGGAAAACAAAACGTGATAATGCAGCAATGCAGCACAATAAACTGCTCCCATGGCATCACTTATTCCGATTTCATGTTTCAAAAGCAGATAATGTTTAGTGAAATTGGCATGAACTTCAACCAATAAAAAATTATTATATACAGATTGATCATTTTTCTGTTTTATAGGATTTCTTCTAAATTGCCTGTGGCAGATAGCACTTCCTGTTCTTTAGTTAGATTATTCAGAGGTGGATTGACTAGCTCAAGAAATAGCTTCTCACAAATGGTCTCTCAAATTAATGGTCTCTCAACTCTCTCTGAACTGCACAATTCACTTAATTACATTACGGCACATATTGCAATTTACAAATTGTAGCCGATCAGTTAGCAAGACGTATCCCCTTGAAATTAATTTCCAGGATGACACCAGTTTTGAGATTTCTTCAGAAATATGGGACGGAATACATGGGCGTTCCAGTTACTTTTGTGCTGCAATGCATAAAAGAGTGCTTTGTATAAAGTAAGTTGAACAACAGTGCCTTTTTACGGCCATTTTCATTGGGTGTATCCCATCAATGGTCTCATTCTGGAAATTAATTTTAAGTGCACACGTCTTGCAAACTCACTGGCAACAATTCACAAATTGGAATAGGTGCCGTAAAGTAATTAATTAGGAAGTTGATTAAGTGCATTTCCATTTATTAGCGGAATATGTGTTTTGATTTTTCATGTAAGTAATGTCTGGCGCTCTGTATGATACAGCTCAAGATCTATAATTATGTTAGCTGCAACAGCCAGTCTTTAAAAATTCCACAAAGCTTAAAGATGACCACCTCGCATATCAGTGTCTGCCGTGGGCTCATTCGAATCCTGCCATGGTGGTACTGTAAAACCTCGATACAACGAAGTCGGTAAAATCGCCTATTTGCTTCATTATATCGAAATTTCGTTCTATTTAAATTCATTTCATTTATTGATACTGTCAGCCCAACTTTGGGCTATTACAGGAGTGGTAGGTCACAATACAAGGAAAATATATTTACGCGATAAAGAAAAAGTACATTTTGGGGAATGCACTGATAGTAGCACCATGGCAAATACAGCATGTAATACAATACCCAGGTGTAGTGTAACCGTTTGGACGAGTTATGGTATTTGTACACATGTGCTTTTGACATTTTCAAGAAAGTCGTGTAAAGATGACGTTCTTACTATTGAGTCTGATAATAGATTACATTGTTTTATTGTTCTCAGAAATAAGCTGTATTTAAAACAATCATTGCGAGTAGTAGGAGGAGCGATATACATACTGTGGCGATGACGAAAATAGTTACTAGGAGAGAAGTGAAAATAGTCATCTTTATCAATTTTAACTTGGCCATGAATAATAAGAAAAAGAAACTTCAAATGTTCGTACTCAGTTCTAGACTCTAGAGAAGGAAGTTCAGCAAGTTCACATAACTGGGTAGGAGGGAAAGAACGACGATATTTGTTAAAAGTAAACCGTGCAGCAAGCCACTGAATTTTATCAAGCTTAGGCTGATTAGATGAAGTGTACGGGTCCCACACAATTTTTGCATACTCCATAACTGGTTGAATCAAAGTCGACCTCTTCGACCTTTTATGCAAGTCATAACTGTCGCCGATCAATTTTTCTTACACCGTAAGGGGCTACAAAATTTTCCGAATTATCGGGGAATCGAAAAACGCAAATTTCATTGAGAAAACAATTCATTTTGATAAATTTGGGAGCTGGTGATGAATGATACAGTTTCATGCCACGCAGTACGTCGGTGATATCTTTTCGGCGGTACGAATTAAGCGAAGCCAGCGACGCTTTCGCGGGCACTTCGCCCCCACGGCGTATAGCGTCGCCCGCACTGGGACGACGCTACCAGGAAAAGCGCCAGCAGCGGCGTGCGAATGCTTCGTCTGCATCTCGCTCCAACGGGTTACTGAAACTCGATATTACGCAACCTCCACTACCAAACGCGCGGTAAGACAGCTTACATGAAGCCACGCCTGCTCGGCACGCCCACTCTTCGCACACGCGGCAGATTACCTCTAAAGTTGGGTAATCTGCCGCGCTTACAACCACGCGCTCTCCCGCGCTTAAGGTATATGTCCACACAAGCGACAAAAACGCGCGCGACACGCCGGACGTGGCAGGCGGTGCTGTCACGCGCGGCGAGATTCACCCATGCAATATTCATTCAAGCGGTTCGGGCGATGCGGCACGAACCACATGGTGAGTTTTCCGCGAGCGAAAAATGTGAGGCGCGTCGAACACCCGCGTTGCCGCCGACGCGCGAGCACCCGCACGAAAAACGGGAGCGGCGTTTTCGCGGCGCGTTTTCCGGGTTGCCAGACAACATAACTCCCAACGACATGAATTGTCTCTATTACCGCATATATAATATACCCTTAAACTTACATAACACCACAATACAAATAATCTGTGTGTAATTAGACAGCCACATTTCTGCCCGAAGTGCATTTATCAAGCTTAATTTCAAGCAGCAAGATTGAGTTCGCAACTGCGACTATGTACCTTCCGCATACTGAGAGGCCGCTGCTTGTTTACAACTTCACATAGAAAATAGAGTGTCGGCCGCTTACTACCGAGCAGAAGAGGCGATTGCTACTATTAAGGGGGATGCTGTGGGCATCTGCTATACCGTCAACGGTGAGGGTATCTGCTATAGCTCGTCAAGCCTGGTCATGTTTGAATGTTGTTCTTGTAATTGCGGTCGCGTACGTCCCACAGCACGCGATGCTTCTCCACTTCAGTCATTAGGGCCTCGTTGAAGGTTGCTTTGTCCATTTTAGGTGAACACGATGCGAGAACCAACACGATGCGCGAATGAAATCACGGTAGCACGTGCTTACTTTGACGCACGCACCAGTTCTGCCAAGAAAAAAAAATGCGCCAGAGAGGTTCCGTCGAGGATGGATGGATGGATGGATGCTATGAGCATCGCCTTTGGAACGGGGTGGTGTGTTGCGCCACCAAGCTCTTGCTATTGTACTGCCTAATGTCCTACCTACACTGAAAACTTAAAAAAGAAAAAACTATGAACTCCCACAACCAAATTTTCTGACCCCCTATTGCGACCTTTGCTTTTGTACGTCTGCGTTTTTTGTCATTTCCCAACTTTTCTTCCACCAATCTTCCAATTGCCTCTTACTAATCTCTATTGCGGACATGTTTACTTTTCCACTGCTCCCGCTGAACCCAAGGGCTTCAAGGAGGCCAGTGGTGCCAAAATCGACCACTGGGCTTCACGTTGTCTTCACATTCTAATAAAACATGCTCCATCGTTTCCCTAGCTTTACCGCAGCAAACACATGCTTCTTCTTCCTTCTTGTATCTCGTTTTATAGGTGCGAGTTCTAAGTCATCCTGATGTCGCTTCGAAAAGTAATGAGTTTCCCTTTGAATTATCATAAAGTGTTTCTTTCCTGATTTCGTGTTTTCCTTTTAAGTAGTTACTCATGGCAGGTTTCGTTTCCATTGCCGCCACCCACGAGATTATCTCAGCCTCCTTGACTTTCAGCTTGACGTTCTTTGTTGCTGTGTTGCCCACCCTACAGGCCACGTACTTGCTGGTAAGCTTCCTAGTTCTTTGCCTCCACTGTGAATCAATGTCTTTGGCTCTTAGCGCACTTAAAGAAATCGGCGAAACGCATCAGCCTCCAAGATTGTCGCCGAATCTCGGAGGTCATAATTTCAGTTTCGTTTCTTTTATTTGTTTATTTGTTGTGACCCATACCGTCGCTTTATTCGAGTGGTTTCGTGCAGGTGCTCGTGCCGCTGTTTATATGTTGCGACGACGAGGGCGCAAAAGTGTTTCAGTTTATGTTATTTTTACTTAAATTTATATTTGCTGTTTCAAGCTGTAACTAGCGCAACAATCATGCCAACTGTTGAAGAAGTAGAACTTTATCGCTTGTGATATTGTAAGTCTAGTAACTCATGTCAAAAAGAGTATCGTAAATGAATGCGCCATGTTACTTAAATATAAATCAACTTGCTGCACAGCCAAGAACACGAAAATAGCAGACAATTTATTGCAGCAAGATTGTAAGAGGCAAATACATGAAAACGGGAAGAAACTGCGAAACGCAAGTAATACGGGTTTCACACGATGCACTTTTAATCGCAATCAAGCCTGATCCGATTTGAATTTCTCGGTCCCTATTGGTTCTTTTGCACAAGCTGGGCGAGGGTGTCAATCGGAGTGGAAAATTTATATCCGGATCGGACATGATCGCGACCGAAAGTGCTGGTGTGACACCGGTATAATAGAGAATAGCCAGAAATTAATGGTGTGATGGCTATAACTTTACACAAGCAAAGCACATACAAGACGTGTTGCAACTGTCCAGATAATGAAAAAAACTGCACAAGCACGCCAGCAATTAATTTGCTCAAAAAGGGATTGATTTAGAAAGAAAAAATATGACGATTTTTCTTTTACTTCTGCGAAGGAGGGTGAATTAAGGTAGCAAAATTATGTGAATTGTTGCATGCCAAAATAACATGGCTGCAAAAGTAATTCGACACGAGCCAACATCCTCATTTCGAATGTGTAGGCCAGTGTGTCCGTCATTAAACAGCTGCAATTAAGCACTTTGTGTTGGGCCTCTTCACCTGCTGCCTTCGAAGCCTTGCAATCGTGTTCTGATACTTGGAAATTTGACCTTCAACATGCATGATATACTTTGGCTGTAGAATGTATTATGAGGAAATAGTGTAGATGCCTACAATACGTAGAATGACACGCCGAAGGTAAGCAGTACTGGAGGCTTCAAAGCTATTGAGCGTAGACGCTACGTTCCTTCGTATAAGCAATACTGGAGCCTTCAAGGCTTTAGAGTGGAGATGCTGCGTTCCTTCGTGTAATGCATATTTTTCTAATCTAAGGTTGAGGAAGCACTATTATAAATGCTGAGAAACAAAAAACTTTCTACAGTAAGGACTTCATACACAATTAAAACATGAAAACACGTATATTCAGCTCAATGCAAAACAGTTAACAACGCTCGAGCGCACATAGCCTGCTACAGAGGTTAAGAGAGCACGCATTATTGCCACACTGCAAATATTGCACGTGTACCGATTTAGAAATAGCAACATTTCTTTTGCAAAAGGGGAGCACCATACTTTTTCAGAAGCCGCTGCGCGTAACATAAAGCTCTCTGCACCGAACGGCATGTGTTCATAGGCCGCATTTCATAACAAACCATTTTATTTCATATTATAACTTCGTCATTGTATCGAAAGTGCCTCGTGGCTCGAACGCTGCCGCATCGCTGTTATCGCTAGCATCACCGCTCACTGCTGCGCATAAAAGTAAAAAAATAATGCGAAATTAAAGTCAGTGTAGCAAATGGCCAGCAGCTGTTTATGTCTTCAAGGCCGCCGTCACTCGTTAATGCGGCTAACAGTGTCATAACGAAATACGAAGAGAATAAATTTTTAACAACGTGCAAAAGAACTTCCTGTGCCTTTACCATGACACGGCGACGAAGCAGTAATGCTAGACGCTGGCAGAAGAATCCAACAATGACCCTCAGGCACATTTTACAGAAACAGCCCGGTGACGGGGCCTGACAAGGTTCCGCACGTCTTGGGTCGTGCCAGTGTCGTGCCGCCTGTCAAGCTGCTAGCCGCAGCCGCTGCCACAGCCACATATTTTTTTTATGTGCTCTGCCACCTAGCGGGATCGGCGAAGCTCCATAGCTCGCCTGCGAAGCGGCTCGAGTGTCCACTCTGGTTGTTTACTATATTACTCTATGGCGATAGGATCTTATCGCACTCAGGCTTTATACGGAACACGATGCGGCTCCACTTCGGCCGTCGCTCTTGTGGCGCAGGGCGCAATTTGAGAGGTGCGTTTGCAAACAGCCGCTTGTAATTCAATCATCTGACCATCTGTGTCACCGGAAGTATCATTCCCTTGCGGCGGTAGTGAAATTTCGTTACATTCAACACGCATACACACTTCATTATATTGAGGTTCTAATACATGCTGTTCTATGGACAAGATGCTATGAAAATTTAAATACTTAGTTATATAGAGAATTTCATTATATTGAAGTTCGTTACATCGACATTTAACTGCACTACCACTGGTTACCTAATAAAGAAAGCAGGTACCTCTTATGAGTGTTATTGTTTGCCGTCACGTCAATCTACTTGTACATTCATTATTTGGGTATTTATTTGTTTTTTATATTTCTTTCTTTTGGGGAATGTGTTTTACTTGAGGTCCACACAGACTACATCTGTCAGTATTCAATTTTGTTATGGTGCCAAGCTGCAGGCAATTTGTACATTGCGATACTTTTTGAGAAGTTTCTAATGTTCTCAAGCTACATATGGTTGTACAGACGGGGAATGCGGGAGATGGAAATTCAAGACGATGAGCAAAATGTGAACAAGGTGAATGCAGGAGCCAACGTTTCGACAAGTGGACTTGTCTTCTGCAAGGCGACGTATGCTTTCCTCGCCACAGTATATATAGGTGGGGTTCTTCTAAAGGGGAGAGGGTATGAGGCGTGAGTGTGCAGAAACGAGGGAAGGTGTGTTAGCGTGTCAAATTGAGAGTAAAGCAACGCTGTGCACAAGGTCAAAGCCAGGGCCACTCCTGAACCCCCCCAGTCTGTCAACCCGATACTGCGAAACACGAACATTAAAGACATGTTAGTGCACGCAAAAGTCAGCCAACAGCATTCCCCGTAATAAAAGCATGTTGTCGCCCTAGGGGCAAAACCTGCAGGCACCTTCAAAGTGGCATTAAAGTTAAAAGCCCCGCAAATAGTTATACACATGAAGTCAAATCTAGCTTCACTTGTACAAGTTCGGATGTTATTTATATACTTGAATGCTCCTTCTGTAAGAAACAATATATCGGTGAAACTGGACAATCAATGAACGTCAGATTAAACGGACACCGCGCGGACAGAGCTAAAAAGCTTCCCAAAGCCGTCGCCGAGCATTTCAACCAACCAGGTCATAACTTTGATGAACCTAAACTCTACATCTTACAGTCCAATTTCCGTTTTGAACGAGAAAGAAAATAGAGAAAATCATACCTTATCCATAAGTTCAAGACATTGCAACCAATAGGCATAAACGTTTCAAAGGGAGCTTTAGAATCTATTCACTATGCTAAACTTCAAGGTATAGGCAACAACACTTAGTTGGAATTCTCTGCGTATCGCCCCACCCCTTTTGTTTCTATTCCTCTCCTTTTCTTTTCAGCCAGCGTGTCAGACGCCCTTGACACGCCGGCTAACACGCGTGGGTTGACAGACCGGGTGGGGGGTGAGAAGTGGCCCTGGCTTTGACCTTGTGCACAGCGTTCCTTTACTCTCAATTTGACACGCTAACACACCTTCCCTCGTTCCCGCACCCTCACGCCTCACACCCTCTCCCCTTTAGAAGAACGCCACCTATATATACTGTGGCGAGGAAAGCCCACGTAGCCTTGAAGAAGACAAGTCCACTTGTCCAAACGTTGGCTCCTGCATTCACCTTGTTCACGTTTTGCTCATCCTATGGTTGTACAGTTACACAAATGTTTGTTTACAAATAAACACATCACCAATAAATATGGTTTTTGTGTGCACAAGTTCTGCACTGTTGATTTTCTGAAGGACCATTGACTGCTGTGTTAAGCCAACTGAAAAACTGGAATAACAGTTCTACGACCAGCTTTACAATATAGTTTATCAGTTAGAGGCAATCTCCTTGTAAACTGCAAGACAACAGTTTTCAGCTAAGCTTGGGCAAGTATAAGCATTTCTAGTGATCAAATGGCATCATCACTAATCAATTTTGTGTACCAAAGTTGTTAATGAAACATTATTGGAGGTTTTCATAGAAAGTATGAAATCTACCGCTATGCATGTGCAGCAGAAAGAGCGATTTTTCATTATGCCCCTTTATTTTTAAAAATGTAAGAGGCAGATTAAGCAAGTATAGCAGTTCAGCCTAAGCACACACTGAGTGCACATAATGCATTGCAGCCCACTGATTTTGTTCAGCCGTTCTCAACGTTCTAGTACCATGCCTGTAAATAGTTCTGCATTTTAAGAATCAGAAAAAACGATTGTCTTGTGACACTACTAGATCAGTATTAGCATACTACGCTATGCATGTAGGCTGTAGCAGGTGACTTAATAAGCATGTCTGTCTGAAACATTGCAACAAATGTACGATTATATTTCCCTTTTTCCGCAGGCCATGAGTAGATAGCACTGCATGTGTACCTTATGTGCCAGTAGACTTGCATGGATCCGTACGCAAAAGCCACATGTGCCATTTCCATGACCGCATACAGCCAATAAATACCACTATCACCTCAGGTAAACTGCACTCTAAACTGTTGCTTGCAAGACTAGTGACAGCAGAACTGAGTGCAAGTGTGTGGAGAGTGCACTTTGAGGAAGATACCGTATTTGCACGAATATACCGCGCCCCCGATTGTAACGCACAGTTCTTTTACCGCCAAAATATCCCCAAAAATACCTTGGTGCCGATTCTCCCACCCACATAAAGTAATGAAACCTCAGTCGATGCGTAACGTATTGATTCGATTCGATGGAACATACAAAAGCACGCAGACACGCACACATCTGAATCTTAGCGGCTAGTCGCCGTCAAAGTCCGGCGACATTTCCTTTTCGCTGTTTGCCGACCACAGAAAGTCAACTTCAGTTCTATAAAATGCATTCCTCATTCCTTTGCCACTTCCAATTGCCGATGCATGTCTCGGGAACGCCTAACGCACGCGACCCAGCCCTGTTACCCTGTTATTCTGCCAGAAGGATCACCTTACGCTTGAAGGATGCCTCGTAATGAAAACGTCTTTTTTTTTCATCCTATCACTGGGCTACCTCCACAAAAGGCGGTTGAGCAGAAGCGCTACGACAGGCTTGCAGCAAACTAGAAAATGGCGACCGCAAACCAAGGCGTAAAACAACAATGACTGTTCGATGGCAGTGTGGATAGCAACCTTGCAATGAGTCTTTTTTTTTAGTCGGTATCGGTATTGTTTTTTATTTGTCTGTATAAATAGTTACGTTTGTAACGAGCACGTGGATTTGAACGTACTTTTTATTTTAAAAACATGCGCGTTAGAAACGTGTAAATACGGTAAAACAGCATACAGGAAGCCCTGTTTCCTGTCTTTACACAGACACAATCTTGCATAATGGCTCATAGATGCTTAAGGACGCAGTAAAAGTTGCAGTTTACTTCATAAATATATATGTCATTAAGTATGCTTGCTATGATTATGACACATAGAACGGGCCTTTAGCATATCCAACTTCCTTACGGAGAACTTCTAAATCTTAATTATCAATTGCAAAAAAATTCTCTTATTTAAAATGGTAATTGAAATGTTTAAAAAATGAGTACATGGACCAACTAGCTTTTTTTGGGAGCATAATTAAATGTAGTAGGCTTTATTTTCAATACAAGCAAATAGTGCAGAGGTAGAACAGGCTAAGACTTGGACAGAGTTCAAGCTCAAAAGGCAGCAAAGTCGCATTCACAATGCTTTCTTGGATATATCTTTCCAATAACCAATGTTCTAAAAGACTTATTTTGCCTAAATCACGGCTGCAAAAAACTACACCATTGTCACAACCGACACACACAAACATACACAAAACAGATTTGTGGTTCTTCCAAAGGTTACCAATTGTAGCAATTGAAATTACAACTGAACTGTGTCTGCCCTACCACAAATAACTTGTTGTGGGTCCCTGGAGCCATGTTTTGATTAGGAGGCCCACCATTTCTGCTAAACGGAACGGCTTGATTTTCATCCTGGAATAGTTTGTTGCAATCTTCTACGGACAACTAGGCACGCCCATGCAGAAAGTTGGTTGATTAAATTACAGCTACAGAACTTCCCTCTTCATGCCACCTCAAAGAAAGATGCAGTGGCTTACACGGGGATTCGCGGGCTCAGTGGTTTCTAGTATTCTGAACGTGTTGAAACGAGACATCGAAAGTGTAAAACAAATTGTGCACCAAAGTTATTACTCTCTTTAAAAATCAATTGTTGCACGTAGGAGAAATTCATTAAAAGACTACCAAAACAAAAATTTTGTGCGCCAGTTTTGTGCTTCCTGAGGCAGTTGCTGGCCCCACAATTATGAAACAGGAGCGCCAATTCCTTGAGCAGCACAAATAATTATGACATCACATTTTAAGCAGCTAGTTTCAAATGTACTCCAACTGCTGCCCTATTTTAGACGTGAAGCAGGAGACTATTTATATCACCGAAACCATAGTTGGAATTCATGTGGTGTCACAAACAACTCAAGCACGAGACAGTTGGCTCAGTGCATAGTTGTCGGTAATATAATGACCTTGTCTCTAAAGGCCGTCACATTAACCCTTCCAGTTGCGCGCTTCTTTTTGAAATGCAGGAGGGCTCTCTCCCCTGTTATCCTGTCGAGTGTTGGATGATCTCTGTTTTCGCAGCATGGTCATAGAGTGTGTGTATACGTCGGTTGTGTTTGGTACCATGAGACCGCCACATCGAGTATTGGTGATATCAATAGACTTCTGTTTCACGTCCAAAGCCACATAATACTTTGCGCATGTTTTGAGTTGTTACCTTAAAAGGTATTGTATAAACTAATAATATTTCTGAATTATCACACAAGTAAATGAGGCTCCATAACATAATTACTGAGTTGACAGCTATCCATTCTTGTTTTAAAAACAAGACAAAATTTTTGTGGTACACTCCTAAAGAAATGAAGTACTCTCGTCAGCACAAACAACCTTATGATCATTGTTTTGATGTCAGGTTCCCATTGGATATTGTAAATTTCCAAAGGAAAAGACCAATTACCTTACTGACAAATAGCACAACATAAAACTCTCTTTCACGATGCTGACAGCCTTTAAACATTGCAATTTGGCAAGCTAGAGCTCAGACATATTTATAACTAAATTAAAAAGCTAGAGGTTCCACACCAATAAATGCAAGCATAGCTTAAGCTCATATATGTCAGAAAATGCAGTACATCCAAAATCAAGCATGGGGCGGACAGATGGAGTAGTTCGCTGTCGCATAAAGGTTGTAAACAGGGATAAGGTGTCAGGCCAGCTATTCTGAGGCACCTTATCCCTGTTTATAACATTTATAACACAGAAAATTCAGTAAAAATTTTATGTAATTAAGGTTATAAAAGGTATCCCATTTACTTTTGAGGTGCAGATAACGCTCAAGCAGCAGTTTTGTCAGCCGGTCTGCTACTGTTTTGATAGAGTGGGGCCACATATTAGCTCACGTTGCGTCGTTTCTAGCTGCCTCTGAAATTCAGAAAACATTGATCAGCTGATACACGCAGCACAAACGACTACTTAGATTAGAACAGCGAAATAATAGTACATTGCCTATTAACAGCCTTAAGCTGCACTGGCTTATGTAAATTAAACATTTTAAATGTGATAGCTCACTATTCAACAAACAAAATAGACCTTGTTTAGACTTGTTTCTTATCTCAAATTTGTGGTCAGTGCTTTCTTTCTGCAGCCAAATTAACCGTACATTACTTCAAGCTCACATTCTATGACAGCTATGAAACGCTTCATGAAAGGTTTTCGTCTTGCAGTGAGGGAGGTAGAATGTCATATCAACAGTGATAGCTTACAAAGAATTTGAAATTTTTTCTCCGAGTGAAGACAAGTGCTCCGAAAAAAGAAAACATAAGGTGCATAAACTCGGAACAACAAAACGGGCAAAGATGCAGACTATACTGACTACGCATTACTCTGTAACAACACTGTAGCGACGCAGCTGTCTTGACAGTCACATAGGATAGCGCAGCGCAGAAACTATTAAGAAAAATTGAATAAAAGCCAACTGAGGGTTAACGTATCTTAATTAAACAATTTTTATAAAAAATGTATACGCATTCAACCAAAACAATGCTCGTAAAAGTAATTTAAAGTTAACCATGATTTGCGGATAGGCTTCTTTTTTACATTTCACTCAGTAACATTGGAACGAGTCACACAGTGCTAAATTTCTTAACCTTGAAGTTAGCGAATGTGTAAATGTGATAATTTTTTTACAATCAAAATAGCTTGCTGTGCCCATCAGGTTTTTGACCCACTTTACAAGTTAAATTTTCATGAAATGTTGCATATGTATGCTTATCAGCTGCTCGCTGCTGATTTAGTTTTACTCCCTTGTGGCTTCACTTGAAACAGCATCATAAACGTGTGCTCTTTACTGTCATCAATGTAAAAAAAGAGGCCTCAGCTTCAGGTGGCTGTTACCTTCGGCGACCGCATTTGTTTGTTGCCTGCCGTTGGTATTATGTTCATTGCCCTCATACCTAATAGTGGAGCGGACACACTTCTATAAGCTAAATGTGGGGCCTTCAGCAGTAACTTTTTTCCCGATTTGGGTAGTCAACGAAAAGTGTTGAGGCAATATTTTTCTGGTTTTGCTTATTTTTATTGTGTAGTCAGGCAGCCCGAGCGTGTTATTTACGCTATCTGCAAAATGCATAGGGATGAAAAAAGTTAAATTCTGGCATTTTACGTGCCAAAACCAACGATGTTTATCGGGCACGCCGTAGTGGAGAATTCCGAATTAATTTTGCCACCTGGGGCTCTTTAAAGTGTACTTCAATTTAAGTATACGCGAGCGTTATCGCACTTGGCCCCCATCGAAATTCGGCTGCCGCCGCCGGTGTCGAATCAGCGACATCGAGCTTAGCAGCGCAATGCCGTAGCCACTGGGCCACCATGTCGCGTGGCCATATGGATGAAATCACAGCCCAAGCACTCCGTACAGATGGTTAACAAGCGAAGCTGAAACGTGCGGCCCCGTTGCTTATCACTGGATTAATCCCGACGGTTCATTAAACGACGGCTTAGTATAAGCTGCCGGATCTTCGGTACGCAGTTGCTGCTGCGTACGGAGGTTCCGAAGCAAGGCAGATGACGATTATTGTTGTGTGGCAGATATACACCCCAAAGGGAGTATTTTTGCCTAAGAGTGTATGCCTACGGGAGCTGCAATGGGAGTGGTTGAGCCAGCATGGGAATTGTGAGAAGTACATGGATTTGCCTAAACTTCATCCTTCTGGCTTCGAACGGATTCGTAACTTTATGAACTCGTCATTTTCAAAAATGTGCTGCGTAATAAAAGATGGAATAAACATTATCTAATACAGACACCCGATACTCAAATCACTACGCCATGGAAGGATGCACCGGCAAGCGACATATTACGCCCTCCTAAATTTATTGTGGGCAAGCCAGTGTCTTGAGACGCTTGCCGCGTTTCGATTTGGGCAGCTCGACATGCTGAACCGTTGCAATTAGTAGTGATTGTGCACGTTTGCAGCGTCTTGTGAACTTAGAAAAGTATAGATTGGTTTGAAATGTACGACAATGAAGGCATACAAAGCGTTATAAACGAAACCACAAGATGGTCTGAATCCATAAGCATGAAGATCAGATAAATCCATCTACTTCGCACCTTTCCCATGGTGGCTCAACGTTTGCAGCGCCAAAGTTCCCTCTAGTATATTGTAGGAAACTATGCAAATACCGGCTCCTCGCACACCACCATGCTGTTCTGGATTGGCTAGGCATTCGTCTTGGCCGGCATTGTCTTGCAACACTGTTATAATAAAAATGTTATCGTTTTTTTGTTGAGAAAATACATATTAAGTTTTTTTATTTATAATACAACGTAAAACAATAAGTTTATAGAAGTTTTTTTTTCTAATGTAGATCTTCAAGAAACGCACCCTTATTCTGTCGCCATTTCTTTTTCATTTCATTTTACTGCGAACGCGCTCTGTTTTCCCGTTTAGCACCGCGTGACCTAAAGTGGCACTCAAAGTTCCGAAGTGCACTCCCCATAAGTGCAGTTAGCTTGCCCCCTTTGGCGCGGGTGCAAATGATTTCCAACAAAGTAGGAACCCTTCAATCATATAATCATTTACCGAACCGAAATAAAGGAATATTTTTGCTGCCTTTCTTGCGAACACGATCCTAAGTTCTCCACCCAAAAACTCGTACCAGATTAGGCAAGCGAACAGCATGAACGAACCGCCGCCACCGCTGCTGAAGTTTCGAAATCGCCAGAAAAGAGCGCGAAGCGGCACTGTTGCATGTGGCGCCATTTTCGCTACGGCGCTGCGCTTGAATAAAGCTCTCTAATGCTCACATATTTTTATTTTAAAACAACTTTTTAACACAGATGTTTTCTGAACAGACTACGTTTTATTTTTACCTGCTCCTTATGTACATATTAATTTACATGCCCCCTTTGCGGACTGTAAGTTGCAGCATGCTATCAATGTGGCGCCAGATTTGAACAGGCGAACGTGCGCGCTTCACAACGTGCGCAGGAAATCTACGAAGAATCGGTTCTCGCGCGCTCCATTTTTGGTGCTGATTACGCTGCAGGGGGACTCTATGACCTGCCAACGCAACTATCCCCTGTCCTTTTCCCGTAGTATACCGGCAACTTCCGCGCTTAAAAAATTTACCGTGTCGCCCCCCCCGCCCCCAGTTTACTCTATGTATTGGTGAGCGCCCCCCCCCCCAAAAAAAAATATTTGGTGAGGCTTCTCTGGACCCTCCGTAGCAATGCCTTCAAAATTTTGACACTTTTTCTAAGTAATTGATATTCACAATGGCTAAAAAGCATATGGCTTGGAGACATCAAGTGGTAACCATTTTGAAGGTGTCTAAACTATAGCTTCCATAGCCCTAGCTGCTTCTAGCTTGCTCAAGCTGTATCAAGCTAGCTGTAGCAGCCAACTTGTTCTCCCTGGGTCGATGGAAACAGGAGGCGGAGAATTGCAGACTAGCACAAAGACCGTTTACGGGGTTCGCACCATACTGGCCACTGTTGTAGAGCAGCCTTCGTACCACTCCCATGAAGGGTATGCAAGGGGAAATCATGCGCTCCGCTATACAGTTAAGCGTTGAGAGATGAACAGGGTTCGGCAGATTTTTATACCCATTGCTCACAGAGTACAAAGGCACTTTAGCTTAGGCGAGCGAAGACCTACACGTTCTACACGCCTTAGACGAACATAATTCTTCAACCTCGTGAAAGGCTAAAGCCAAGGCCCAGTACATGGGAACCATGACACAGTCCAAGTCCATGCCATAGTCTGTCACACTGCAGGACGCGCAAAGCCATACGGGCTCTCGAAGAAGTCCCGTTTTAAGATGGCCGTCATAGCCGTTGCCAAAGACAGAAGTTCACGCACCTTGCGATGCTGATATGCAAAGCCCGAAGCTAGTTGGGTCGGTCACTGTTCATCCGTTTCGGCAGCATGCTTGGTACGCTTGTGCAATCTGTCATTCTCCAACCGCTTCTGTCGTTCTTCGGCAGCTTCGATGATGATTATGATGATGATGATGCCTTATTCAATGGCACAAATCCACTGGGGGGCATAGGCCACGAACATATGATCTATGAAACAAAGGAATGTAAATTAATAATCGAGGCCATTTGAAGCGCCAGCAGCATATTTAAATATTTGAAAAGAAAGCAATGGTCTACAAGCCGGGAATAAAGAAGTCCCGAGGGAAGTGTTTTGAACAAACCAGCACAGTGTCAGTCACCTGTTTCTCAATGTGCAAGTTTCTTATCTATGTCGCTCTCCGTTGTGCGTCGTCTGCTACTTTCAGGAAACGATAAACTGATCAATTGCTGTCTTTACACCGCGATGACACATCATAATGGCAAACAGCAAAATGCTTTCGACATCCGATTTTTTTTTTCGGGTTTGTGTGTGGCGGCATCACGAGCATTTGAGAATTACGAGGCAACGTTGCAGCTCACGTTGAAATGTGAGAATCTGTTGCTGAACCTAGGGTCCATTCGGTTCAGTTGCACCGCTTGAACCAGTTCACGTGGGGCCGCCCCTTGCCATTCATTTTAGCGCTGCTTCCTAGCGACCCCTGCACCCTGGGGTTCGTTGAAATTCAGAAATTCAGTGAAATTCAGAAATGTTTGGAGCCTGCTCTGCCGGTGGGGCCACGTTGGTGCGCCCATGGCTCACCATCTTGTAGACGCTCTACTTGAGAGCAGACGATATCAAAGAACGACCTGTCCGCGCTTTTTGTACCTGTTGACAGGATTCGAACACAGGTTACTCCTGTAGTGAGAGAGGATGGAACCCGCGCTCCACTTGGCGATGGTATTGTGTATAGAACTCCAGGTATTTTAACCCATTTCGGTCACTTGTGGTCAAGTTTTCGTTGTCGGCTCTTCCAATTCAGCTGTCAGCGCCTGTGAATATTGGCGAACACGACGTAAAGCTATAGGAGTGTACCTGTTTGTCAATATGTCACTACTGAAGTGTACAATATGCATGTCATTCTGATCCGGAAATTTATCGCGCTTTGTTTCCTGTGCAACACAGGCGGAGGAAATAGCAAGTATACGTAGTACCATGAGCGAAATTTTAAATGTTGTTAACGACAAAAGAAAAATTACTCTAGCGTTTAGTTCTACTGAGTTACAGCAAGCTCGTCTGAGTGTGTAGGTCGACAATTCAGCCCTCTATACCACTGAGCACGCGTCTAAAGCTTCGAATACGCTAGCCCAGAGTGAAGACTGTTCTAAAACTTAATGCGGTACCATTTTCTGTCCCAGCTGGGACGGTCATTACTGCGATTTTTCAAGAATCTGGTGCTGACGCCCTGCCACCGTCATCTGGTAACCCCGAAGCCGCTTCACCGGCATCACTTGCCATTGAGGAACCACCTGCGGTCCACGGCGCTGCGTTGATCGAGGAGCGATCTGAATCCCCCGAGGCCGTACTTTGGAGTGCTCAGAGGACCCGGTTCATCATTTCAAAATATATGAAATTTAACCCTCTCGTCGGAAAGCAAGGCAGCGTTAAGCAAGTTTCATTTTCGTTCTCATTGAAGTGTTAACAACAAAACGTTATATACCAACTTTGCTTGCTTAAGTATTTGTAAGCGTATCTCACCAGCTTTTAATGTGTTGGAAGTGCCAATTTTTAAGCCAACACTCTTTTTTTTCGCAGGACGGAAAATGACATGTGGCAAGCGATCGTTGAGATGGTCTCCACTGAGTTCTCAGGTGTGCTTTTTGATCTTCAGGTTAAGAATAATTGTAAAAATCTAGGAAGACCCTACAAAATGACGAAAACAAAATGCAGTTGATCGGGACACTCTAGGGCTATGTGCGAACACGAAGAGTTAGTGCTGTCGACCATTGCGTAGTCTCGGGCTTTTGTATTTTCCAACTGATTCTTTTCTTCTTTCTCAGTGAGCTAACTGAAGTGCTAGAAAAATAGCATCAAATCACTCCTGCTGTCCTCATGACGCCTGGAGCGATAATATAAAAAGACAGCAGGTGCAGTTGCCCTAATTTTACTGAAGTTTAATTATCCCCATTAATATTGCACATTGTTTTTCAGCAAGTCTTCTGATGCTGATGATAGCAATGAAGACTACATGAAGCCAGGAGCATCGGCAGTGGTCAACTCTTTCCATGACCTGCATCAGCTGCACTTTTCAGCCCAGAACCAAGTAATGTCTTGGCTGAAAAAAAAGGAAGAACAAGGACGCCACATCACCGCAAGCGATGTTAACTGAATTGGTGAGCGCGTCGACCACTTTTAAAACGAAAAAATTCCTTGTTGAAGCCACTCATAACAGCTGTTGAGAAAGTTGCCTCAGCGGCTTCAGAATAAAAATTCCTAAGAAAAACACTGAAACTTGGATGTGTGCGTATTGTGTGTTATCATCAGATAACGCAAAACAACCAAACGCAGTAGCCTGGGACTCACAGTCCCCAAACGTTTCGATTCTTTATTTTTCACATACATATATTATCTCAGTCTATTTTCAGCATTACAAACACAACGTGATGCAAAACTTATCTGCACAAGTACTGCAAGTGGCATAAATCAAATAATTAACTACTACACATTATAGAAGGCGCAAGGATACGCCCTTCTTTGCTTTAGCACTGCTTCTGGACAATTAGTCAACAATTATGGTCAACAACAAGGTTTCTGTCCTCATCATTTCCAACTTCTTCCAGATCTGGCAGTTCCTGCAGCTCTTCGAAGAAATCTCTCTCCTCATTGCCTAGGTTGCGCAGGACACATGTTCCCATGATTATCAGGCAGTACTGCTTGTTGCTGGCCGCGTCCACCAAATGCAGCCTGCGAAATCGTTGCTTAAGTCGTTCAAACGTTACCTCAATGGCAACTCGCTGCAGGGAGTATTCCCTTTTCGAGGCGGAGAAGCTTCGCTGTGTATTATAGCAAGGCGGCACAAGCCACGGCAGCAAAGGATAGGCTGAATCCCCCAGGATATAGCCGTCACTGCATTTCTCGCTGGAACTTCAAAAAAGGAGATAAAACCTTCGCGGAACACCCTGACGCCGTGCGCCGGGCTGGCAAATCCCACAAGCAGATCTATGAACCTGTTCTCACGGTTGCATGAGCCCTGTCGGATCAATGAAGGAAACTTCTTTCTGTTGAAGTACAAGTGCGGGGATTCGTTCGAGGTGTTTAACTCCGTGCGCTTTCCGTGCACGCAGCCAACGGTGTTTCGTGGCCCTTTCCCAGCGCTCTTTATTAAGAAGCCACCCTTGCTACGTTCTTACTCTTGCTTGTCCGGCCACACGATCACTTCTTCACTCGTGCTATATAAAATTTTGGGCACCCTCTCAATGCATGCGTGCCCAAATGACTCTGATACATCAAATCTGTCTGCAGTTGAGTATATGCTGCGCTGGTTCCTGAGATAGCTGCCAACGATGAGAGACGTTTTTTTTTTGGCACTGATTCGCGCGCACCCCTCACCAGCTTCTGGGAAGAATGGAGATGATTGATAGCGGTCTGCAAGACAGTTAAAGGTGTCGCGTGACAGTCGGAAGAGCCGCTAAAACGCAAAATCAAAATAGCTGCCAACGACGTCTTGATGGCACCGTGGAAGAAAGACCGAAATCAATACGATTTCTGTCTTCCCTCACCATCTGTGCGGCCAACATTGCGACCAAGTCATCCAACTCCTCTTCACTGTCCGAGTCCAAAGGCCCATTCAGTGCAGCAACGATACACACACACACATACGTACACAAGAAAAAGAAATCTGACCAATGTTTTTTTCTAAGACAACCGCAAACAACGCAACACAAGTAACACAAGTTCCATGCAAGTTCACCGGCGCGTAAACAACACGCGACACGACGCAGAAGACCTGTACAACAGCTGCATCTTGGCATTCGTTTCTCCGTGGTGCTAATGTCGCGCTGCAGCTGCACCACTGAACTTGTTCTGCAAAAGTGCGGAATCGTAAACTGGGTTCAAGTGGTGCAGCCGAATCGAACGGACCTCAACATCGGCTGGTTCTCGGCGTGGCCGCTAGGCGGCGAACATTTATTTGGCGCTGCGCATAGACTTGCTCCAGGCCATGACGTCATACATACACCTACCTACCGTTTGCCTCTTGCGAACTTGTGGCTTCTGGCAGGTGGGTGATTGTATTGGTTAGGAGCGTTTTATTATCGTTGAGGAAAGCTAGGTATGCCGCAGACTCTTGTGCCCTTCAATTAAAGTGGGTCTTCGAGAAATAGCAAAACGCGTACCTTCTTTTATTGGGCTCTTGTGCCTGAGCGCGAGTGACGTCATAGGTTTATAAAGATGAAGTTTGTCTATATAGAACGAGTGGAGCTATGCTAGCGACATCTGGCGTAGAACACGCGATGATAGGCGAGACGCGCCATCTGATGTGTAAGAGAGGATAGAACGCATGACGCCACTGGCGAAACACCTGCTCACTGCAGAATCGCCAGCGGCGGGGATGGGGATGCAGGCACGGCGTGGAGGCTGTCCTACCCCTACGCCCGACAAGACGAGAAAAGCCCGGAGAGGTAGCTAAATATCGGTTCGTAATAAAAAGGCTTTTTATACGATAGTTGACCATTCTAAAGTGGTTTAGTGTTTTTTTAACTAGTGTCTTTTTAATGTCAGCACGCTGTACGTCCATGCCAAGTAATCTGCAGGTGCATGCACTTCACCTGTTTGCGATTTAGGCTCATAAAGTTTGGCTATTGTTATTTACACTATGGGTATTTTGACGCACGCGCTCAGTAGAAATGTTTGTTGCTTCAGATTACTATCTATTTCATCGTTGTGCTGCGCGGTAAGTGTACAATAAATCATTGCACATAAATAATGCCTTTGCGTAACACATTTGTGAGTTCTATGCTCAAGTGCTGCAGTGATGACGGAGCATAAGGATTCTGCAGGCGCATATAGCTGCCTTCTTAACTGATATCTGGAATTTGATGAAGTTGTCCACATTATCATTCCCGTCTACACTGAAACTACAAGTATTTTCAATGGCGATTCACCCTGATCAACTCCCGACAGCTACTTCAACATGCACTAACACGTAACAGAGGTTATTTTTCAGAGGCCGGTGGACAGGCAGCTGTTCCCACACAATACACTATTCACGAAGCAGTTCGTATGCGTGCCGATCGTAAATACGGGCTTCATAAACAAAATTGAAGTGTACAGACAGCAGCAAGATTGTACAGTCAGATTGCACAGAAGAGTGTACAGACAGCTGCAAGTGAGCACTCTCAAAAGGCTCATTCAGTGTTGCAAGGCCGAAAGTTTCCAGTGACAGCTAATAGAGAACCTTTCGAACATCCCAAAGCAGGCCCTAGGTGCGATAAGGGGCGTTAACGATGTATATTCACAAGAACCGGCAGCTGCAGCTCCGCTTGGAATAGAAAACAAGAAAAACACGTGTGGTCGCCCGGGTACATATGCCACTTCTCATTGTATCGCTTCTGGATGCTCAAAGTACGAATTGCTAGAAGTGAATCGCATTGCTTCAGGCGCTGCGTTCTCTGAACACTGTTGGAAGTGCACTCACACCAAAAGCGGAGTTTCAAGTAAAAAGCCCGAAGCAAGAGCAACAAGCTATAATGCCATCGAGGGCGATTGTACTTACGATTCTTTTGGCAGGTAAGCAATCCGTGGTTTTATGGCGCGTTTTATACGCTTCCCTTTTACTGTGCACATTATTATAAACATGGTAGTTGTGGTCACGCCGACACTGCGACAATCATTGTTCCTTACCAGAATTCTTGACCAGCTTTTAAAAACGTGAAGTGAATTGTGGCGTTAAACGCATCATTAGTTTTTTTTTCGGTCGAGTTTACTAAATTATAATCAGTTACATTCTGGGCGAGTCCGTTCGATGTCAGTAAATAAACTAGCGCAGGCACCAAGAGCAACTGTGTCTGAACTACTTCCCTGCTTCCGAATAGCGTCATTTTCTATGCTAGTTCATCCTTGGAAGTAACCCCCCAGTCAATCCGTTCTTGACTGCATTTGACCAGATGCTGGCGTAATCCCAGTTGGGCGCATCACCACTAATGGTGACGCACCAGCTTTCTGCTATGCGTTGGGGCAGGCCTTATGTATACTAAGTGTATTGGGTTATGCTATTGGACACGGGAGAGCCTGTTATTTTCTCACGTGCACACGTACCGAAGATGGACGGAGAGGTTAATGGATCTGCTGGCCTGTTATTCTCTCACGTGCACACGTACTCAAGACGGACGGAGAGCTTAATGGATCTGCTAACCTGTACTGCCAGTCAGAATCGGTAAGTCACCCTGATATGAAGGTTGGACGATCGCACCATTCTTGAAGCAGGAAAGCGATACCGTCTCAGGTCATCTATAGCCCATCGACTTCGACCTCGGATCAATCTGCTTAATCCGGGGACGCAGTTGAAGAGATACGCAGTGTCAGTCTCCCTCACCCTAATATACAATATCGCGATGGTGCCCAATATAAGTGACAACGAGGTAGTTTCAAAAAGTGACTGCTGATGGTCTTTGCTGTGCTTACATGCATGAGTAAATGTTGTTCGAGTATCAAAACAAGCTTCCTCTATTTAATAAATCCCGCCTATTGCGGAGGCATTCTCGCTTAACTGTGTAGCAGGCCCCGTGTCCTCATTGAAAAAGTATGCACTTCGTGGTGCATGTGGCAATGTGCGTAGAAAAGCAGCGAAAAGAATCAAGCCCGAGACGACGAAATGCGGCGGCACATAGAAAATGCACAGAAGGCTTGCCAAGGTGCCGCGAATGTCGAGGCCTTCGCATATTGGAAATGTGAATGTTTGTCAGAAAATTCGAGCGAGTGCTTCAACAAGCTCTTTGTACGCCTTCGCTTTAGCTATACGACGGTGCAGGTCATGAGGTGTCTAGTAGACTCCTTTTTTTCGATGTGTGCAAGTATCGAAGTGATAATCGCAGCTGCATTCTGCCACGTTGGGAGATATTGGTAAAACAAGGTGATAGATCCGTCTAATCTGACCAGTTGGCAATGAAAGTTTGCCTTTGATCAAGGTGTACGTATTTCAGCACTGTACAGAAGGTGCTTGCATACCCTCGTCTCAAAAGATACCTAGCCGAAAGCAGTGCAAACGCCCTTTAGAGAAGAAAATAAGAACATTTCTACGGTTTCAGGCAAATATGCCGATCTCCAGTCATGGCGTCTAATGCATTTGTCTGTAGACACAATCGGTCGTTCAATTGTTTTAAGGCATGAAGGGCAGTCTCTCAGACCTTCCTTCGTAATAATAATTTTACACACTATATTCTGTATAAGTGACTTGTGGAATAGACTTGTCTCTATGGCTAGAGTTTACGCTCAGTCTGTCGGAAAATTTGTGAACAAGTCTATTTGCTTCGGTCTGCTGTGGGCCATAGCCATTTGCACAGCTTGGGATTTGTCTCAAGCTGTGCTCAAGTCTCGTGTTCTTATAATACAAATATTTGTCTCTAGGAGTTAGGAGATGCAGTAGATCATCCCAGTGAAACTCACTCATTACAGGAACAACAGAAAATAATTACTGGATGGGAGCACACTGTCGTGAATGACTATACAAGGCGATCAGTCCTGTTCCTTGTTTCGTAAGCAAATATAAATGGTTAAAACTGCAGTTTTGCTGCTGTTCACCCCAAGCTCGTCTGAACATTGTAATAGTGACTGCTTGTTCTTTTTTTTGTCATATCTCCGTCGCTTTCATTTAACATATTTCTTTCAGCAGGTTCCCTGAGTGATCTCAGAGGCGTACCGAAAGCCAGGTTCGGTAAGTTGCCGTAGTTATAAGATGCGTGACTAGTGGGGCACTTTGGATGTTAACAGCCTATCATGATACCATTTTACCACGCGAAGCATGTTGGTGTGTCGCTGTGACAAAACATCATACGCGCACTTGTTATTCGCATAATTTTAGCGATACGTCATAGCAAGAAAGTTCTCAGCTACTAAACTCACCGAAAAATTTGAGCAACTGAAGTGGTCTTTTTTGGGCAACTCGTTGTTTATATATTCACTCTTTTTCGTATACGGAGAAAAAGTAATCAAGAATATAAAAAAACTTAATGCTCCTCAGCAGGCAGACATACCCCTTTTGTATAATACATAGCTTCTATGGTTGTCGGCTCCTTTCTTCGCCATCTCTCAGCATACTGAGCTCCTGCTTTTTCTAAATTCTTCTCCGAGTGCGAAAGCGTCCAATTTACTTTGTTTTAGTGTTATACAGCTAAATATTACTGTAGAATGAAGTACTTCGGAGCCTGAAGCATGTTATTAAAAACTAGACCACTACAAACAAGCCTCTTACCGCCAATGAAGCAAAGTTTAAATTCCTGTTTTTAAATATTTCAACCGGACTGATTGTTCTTTATAATAACAGAATCATTGGGGACCTACTGTAGCATTCGCATGCACCTTTGTTTAAAAGACGTTAGTCTGTATAGCTTCGTAGCTGCTTTTTCTAAATTCTTCTCCGAGTGCGAAAGCGTCCAATTTACTTTGTTTTAGTGTTATACAGCTAAATATTACTGTAGAATAAAGTACTTTGGAGCCTGAAGCATGTTATTAAAAACTAGACCACTATAAACAAGCCTCTTACCGCCAATGAAGCAAAGTTTAAATTCCTGTTTTTAAATATTTCAACCGGACTGATTGTTCTTTATAATAACAGAATCATTGGGGACCTACTGTTGCATTCGCATGCACCTTTGTTTAAAAGACGTTAGTCTGTATAGCTTCGTAGCTGTGTGGATTGCGACATTGTCACGAGTAAAAAAAAAAGATATGAGGTGCTACGCACCAAAACCACCATTTTATTATGAGGCACGCCGTAGTGGGGGACTCCGAAATAATTTGGACCACGAGCGGTTCTTTAACGTGCACCTAAATCTAAGTACACAGGTGTTTTAGCATTTCGCCTACATCGAAATGCTAAAACAAAATCTAAACACACAGAGAGATGCTATATGCATGGCTGTGCGCACGGTGATTTCCTTGCAAGCGCCCCTTGGGGTTTGTCTATGATGAGCGACACGCGGCATCTGAAGTGCGATACAAAGTTCTATATTGGCTCGCGAGTGCCATTTACTGCTGCAATTAGCCGTCTGGAGATTTCACTGGATGCAATGTCTCGACCGGCCAGTCGCGCGACAATTTTTCGTGTTCTGAAGGGCCCCTTTCAAGCTTGGAAAAACACTTTTATGTAGCATGTATGGAGCCACAGACAGCTGCACCGTTAGTTTTTCATGTTGCTCTGCAATTTCTCACTGACATCTTTCCTCTAACTATAATATTTCAAGGTTGATTATTTAGTTAAGACTAATTATGTAAATATGCGGAATAATTATGCGATATAATCTGAGTATCTCCGAAAGACGATAAAGAATATTACTTTGGTTCTGTCCAACAACGTGGTATTTGCATATTTTTCAAGTTTCGCTCAAGTTGCGTGGGGCACCCTATATGTGTTCCTTACCGTCGAGTACTGTAAAGAAATCATAAACTCTTTCTAGTAATATTTGTAATACTGTGGATAAGCCCTTTGAAAACCCCTGTTGATAGCCGACGACGATTTTGGCCCCAGATAAATACTGTCGAATGTGTTTGGAAACAAGAGTTTCCTTGCTGTAAGCAAGTTGGGAATTGACCGGAAATTGGAAACCGATGTGATGACTTCGTCTTTGAGTACCTGCACGATCTTACTGACTTTCCAATCTTTTGTTAGTGTACCTAAAAGCGCTGACTTCATGGCAATAATGAAAAGTTACCTAGCCTCCCACTCCGCGTGCTTCTTCAGAAAAAAATTCGGTATCACATCCGGGTCTGTGTCTTGCGTTTACCTTCAACAGTGACTTCAACATTACCTCATATGTCAACTGCAGTGCCTCAACAACTAAAGGATCCCTAAGTAAGAAAAGTCACGAAGGCTTTTTATCAACAGTGATTAATTTATCTGCAAAACAAAAAAATTACATTGAAAACGCCGGATATTCTATGTTTGCCCTCAATAAGACACTGTTTGGTCTCTACTTTTGTCACTGTCTTGTTGGTTGATGCTAAATGTCGCTAAAATGCTTGGAGATATATCACGCAGAAAATTATTCGTTACGCTGTAGTAGTTATCCTTTTAATCCTGAGTGAGTGATTGCAGTTTGCGCTTACATTCGTTATGTTACATTGAGCGGCGTAATCACGCGCGTCCTTATACCTTGCCATACGTCCGGCCACTTTTTTCTTTCAGTTCCATCCTCTCGTAATCCACGGATTATGAGTCCCTTTCATCCTACATCTCTACATAGATTTGTGAACTGCTACTTGAAAGCTAGCCACAAGTCATTGATATGTACTGAGTCATTTCATGTTTGTTCCTCAAACAGCTGAAAACAGGCAGCTAATTCATCTAGTACGGTAGTATCCCCCAATTCGTTAAACTTTTTGTAAGAATAAAGATACCTAGCGTCCTTGAAAAAGAATCCAACTTTAAGGCCAACCATACAATCGAATAATCCAGGAATTTGGGCAAAATATAAACGGTGTTAGGTCACGAAACCACGTTCATGCTTCAAAATACCACGTTCAGAACTGATTTAATGTCACCATAAGTTTGTATAATATTGTACAGCTTGTGTCAGAACATGTTGGAACCATATCTTTATGGCTGTGGAGTCTCGACCACGTTCACCCGTACCCGGTTCCATTCCATATCATTTCAGGCCAGGGATAATAAAACTTCCCGCAGCGACCACGTATGCGTGCTCGGCACGTAAATCTTGCAAGAACTTGCTCTTAATAATGCTGGTTTCCGGGCTCAGAGTACACACCCCCTACAATCAAGTCATGTTTGAATACATCATGTGGTTCAAATCATGTGGCAAATCATGTGGCTTAAATGTGGGACGCTCTATGCGAGACCATGTAGTTAAGGCTCTTATCAACAAAGATGGAAACGTCTCCATCATGATCACTACAGTCGTTTCTGGCCACGTTATATCCGTAAACATATTTCAGGTTCGAGAACACGGCCTTCTACCCAGTTTATGTGTCACAATCGCACTGTCCGGTTGATGATCAGTCAAGAAATTCACAAAGCCAACAATCTTATTAGAAAGGCTCCGAGAGTTCAGATTCAGAAGCAGAAGGCGTCAAACATTCAGCTCCAAGTAAACGGCCCTGTTGCCTTTAGTCATGTGATCAGTGACCGACAACGTTAGTTCATAGCATGATGGCGACATGACGTCTAAGTGACGCCATTTAGCTCGACTTTATCAAGCAATAGTGTGGCTACCTTTTCGCCACTTTTTTTTTCGTTCTCTACAGTGCTGTTTGAAATGAACTGATTTTTATACAGCATCAAAAATCGTCATTGAAGAAAATTTCGTGGCCCTGAGCTTGTTGCGACTACACAGTAATTCGCTTCTTCACTGAAATTTCTCAGACACAAAATGACCAGCCTTCAGCCATTTGAAGTTTACCCAGTTCTGTGCGTGCACTCAATAATTGTAACGTATATATTTTCTTCTGGAAGACACCCGCTAGGACTTCATGCTTCTGTTTTTGCGCTGCTTCATTCTGCGCGTCTTGCACTTCTGGAATTCACATATTCCTCCTGCTATAACAAGTCAACGCTCTCTATAAGCAAGTAGTACTGAAGCGCAGACTCGAAGTTTTTTTTTTCTCCATCACGTCCACCCTTTATGACAACTATGACACTTTGGACACAGCAATATCAGAATAGGCAATCTTGCGCTTCATTTCAACTACATCCATGTTAATTAAAAATTTAAACTTTGTTTTTTGAGTGCAAAACCACGATATGATTATGCTGTACGCAGCAGTGGGGTACCTCGGTTTAAGTTTGAACACCTGGGTTTCTTTAGCCTGCACCTAAATCTATATGCACGAGTGTTTTCGCATTTCGCCCCCATCAAAACATGGTACCCAAGTGTCGTCCAAAATTTGGACCCCATGACATGTTTTCCGTTACTGCTATTGCTTCTGGGGCCCTCCATTGGAGCCGGTCCTAGACAGAGCGATATCGAAACCAACCATTTCCTGTGGCGGCCTCCCAAATATATTCACAAGGGCCACAACTTTCATTCTATGGATGCGCGAAACCTCGCTCATTTTGCCAAGCGCCAAAATTGCTAGATGGCTTTGTGGTTAGCAGTTTGGACTCCCAAATATACATTGATGCAGGAGCTTGGGTTTAATTCTGAGTGGCACTGGGGAGCTATGTCTTCTTTTTCTTCACCACATACCGAGGATGAAGGTGAAGATGAATGGGACACGATAGTACTGCACGTGTGACAGGCTACAACAGCAACAACTTCTCGGTTCTTGGCCAATCTCCCAGAGTGAGTATGTGCCACTAATGTCTAGGCTCTACATTTACATCTACAGCGGCGACATTGGCTTGAGGGGAAGTTCAGGCGGATGGACAGCGCAAACACAGTTTACAGTGGCGTACGAAGTACTTCTCGACGGGATGAGGGGCAAACCGCAAGCAATCTTACCTCGCTTTCTCTCTCCCTATTATATATCTAGATATATATTGCCAATTACTATTAGCATAAATGCTTCTGTCAGTTATTTATTTTTTAACAAACAGCTATCTATCAATCACACATGGTAAACCATGAGAGCTCACGAAAAATTATTTGAATTTGCATTTATTTCTTGTAACTGTATAAAATCTCAAGATGATACCGGGTCAGAAGGCAATGATTGCCTTACAGAGGTCCCTTACCCCACCAAGTAGCAGCAGTACAGCTTACATAAAAAATGCTCATTTGCTATAAACAATTTTAATAATTAGAGTATTGTACTAAGTGTTTATGTCTGCAGCATAAATGTATCACCAGTTTAGGTAATAGTATTGTCGAGGTTATACGTAAAGAAGTACACTCGACATAAATTACTTGTGTACTGGAGAAGAACGCGCAGCAGGCATTGCTTCGAGAAATACGACGACAACGTGTGGTTGGAAGCCTTGTGTCTGTGTTGCCGAAGCTCTGTGTCCTCTCGCTACGTGCTCTGCTATCTGAGCCTCCAATCAATGGAACTATAACGCATCTTAACATTTGGCGGAGGTGCTGGGCCCTTCCCTAACCTGGAACTCCGCAGCCGAACGCACCCTACCGTTTCTGCTATGCCTCAGGACGCTGCGCAGCCCGATCCTCCCATGGCATCGCCTGTCGTTTGCTCCGGTGCTCTACGCCGACGAGATCCTCCGGTCTTCAGCGGCAACGACGACCATGACGTGGAGGATTGGCTCTCGTGGGATGACAAAGCTAAACTGAATAACGTCATCTTCTATCTTTCTGGAGTCGCGAATCTCTGGTTCCGGAATCATGAATCCAACCTTCCCACTTGGACAGCATTTACCCATTGTTTCAAAGAAGTCTTCGGTCGCCCTGCTGTACGCAAGCTTCGTGCATAACAACGCTTGCGTGGTCGCGCTCAGCAAAAGGGTGAAAACTTCACCAGCTACATTGAAGACGTAGTTGACCTTTGCCGGCGCATTAATCACGCCATGCCCGACTCCGAAAAGATCAAAAATGTCACGAAGGGCATAGAGGATGACGCCTTTCAAATGCTCTTGGCGAAAAATCCTCAAACAATTGACGAGGTCATTACACTGTGCCAGAGCTACGATGAGCTCCGCAAACAACGCCTTACCACGAGCCGAGCTGTCGCGCCGGGCGACACAGTTTCGGCTTTAACTGACAGTTCTGGTGCTGCTTCCGCCCACTCTTCGTTCCTCGACCAAATCAAGCAATTTGTTCGCGAAGAAGTCGCGCACCAACTGTCACTGCTGCCTGCTACCCCGTCGTCTGAGTCCTCTTTGTCCCCGGAACTGCGACGCGTCATCCATGAACAAGTCAGCGCCGCACTACCTCTCGCTAACCAGCCACCTTCAGCGACAGTCCCGCTCACTTACGCTGCCGTCGTTGCCAGGCCAAGACCACAGCCTGAAGTTGCGCATGACACGTCCGCAAGCGGCTTCTACGCCTCGCCTTCTGCAGCTGCGAACTACGTGCCCAGAAGCCGCATCTTAACACTTGCAATATTCGCAAGGAAAAGCATAGCAGATGTGAGCGACTTTAGAGAACTACAACTCTATTATCAGCGAGGCTGTTTCTTTCCAACTGTTGAAATAAAGCTTTCAGCTTCTTGTAATTATATCGCATATTGTAAAAAAGTGCCCGTATATATATATATATATATATATATATATATATATATATATATATATATATATATATATATATATATATATATATATATATATATATATATATGGCTTTCCCGTTTGATAACTCGCCCGCTTATAAGGCTTTGGACTACTTTTTGTTGCGCATTCTTAAAAAGCTAGTAATTATTCAACACACACGTACTTCGCCACAACACTTAGCATGGTGTTCTTCACCGGCCCCTGCCCCCCCCCCCCCCCTTCAATTGCCTCTAGGTTTGATATCGCTTCAGTTTGCAGTTCTCCCAGGGCAACGGGGTAAATACTTTGTTCGCAAAACACATTCATAAAGCTCCGGATCGCTTGCATGAGTAAATTGCTGCAACCGTCATAATTTGTCCCATGTCTTAGAAGTTTACCTGCATATTTCCTATAACGCGCCCCTTATTTTCTCCAAATATAAACAAAATGTATTGTTTAGTTCACCGAGGACAACGCTGAAACCAAAACAGGGAAAGAAAAGCAACGGCTCAGTAATTACTTGCAACGATTCTAACACAACCAAGAATGTCAAAATTTCGTCGCAAATTGCAGCTTCCACGTGCGCTCTCCCCTTTCCACAAAATATTCACCCGTTGTAACCTACACATCCGTCGGGACACTGGGAAGCATAGCTGATAGCGACCATAGTACACGCTCTAATACTTGGATAAGAATTTTTTTACAAAGCCTGTGTTTCATCCAACCTCATTTAACTTCGCACAGACAGTTTTCATAGCGTACCATTAATTTTCGCTAAATTTGTTCCTGGCGGCTTTTATAGTTCTGCCAGGGCAGCGGGCTCAATTTTTCCCCGCTTGTCAGACACGCACATAATACTCTAGAACGGTTGCATACGTAATTTATCGCGAAAGCCCCAATTACCGATGTATTTCGAACTTATCTACACATCACCAATTAATTTGTCCTTACAATCACTGAACATAACGAAGCTGACTCCTTTAGTTCAGTGAGCACACCAGGCGAACCTAATATATCACGCATGAAAAAGTAAAAAGAAAAAAGATGAGGCTTCAATAATTGTTCGTAACGCTTCTAAATAAGCCAGAAACGTTAAATCGACGCAACGCAATGCACGTAAAATGCTGCATATTCCTTCAATGTATAAAATATCTGAAACGCAGAGTTCAGTTCTCATGGTTTTCATGGCGTGATATTTTCGAGCACTCGCTTACAATTTTTTTAGCATTGTATTTCATCAACACGCATTTACTTGGACACATAAATTCGGCGCATTGTTCCCGTTATGTTTGCGAAATTTCCTCTCAGTCGTAGTTGCACTTATGCCAGCGCAGCCGTCTAAGTTTTGCACCTTTCGTATACAACAGACTAATAACACTATGGACCACTTGCATACATATTACACTAGTAAATGCTCATTTAACCCACCTATTTAAAACGTTGCCTACTCATTGGCCCTGTCATGCCCCTAGTTTCCCCATATATGAACAAGATGCCTTGTTTAGCTCACCCAGGGCACCGGAGAAATGAACTACGAATCTCGTAATATGCACGAGGACACATGAAAAAAAGGGGTTAAGTAATTATCAGCAACAGTTACATTTAAAGCAGGAAAGTGGAAGTTTTGCAACGCACTGGGTCGAAAATTCTGTCTACTTTTACAGAGCGTTAACCATCTCTTGTGCTGTTGTTTTAGCAGTCAGGGAAACATTTTATTACTGGCTACATGACACCCTGGAATGATTCAATAAGTAACTCTCTACGAACATATCTCGCCCGTCACTCAGATCATTGCTTCGTACTTCTAATAAATATAAACACCGTGCCCCGAATACTTTACCAAAAATAGCGGGAGAAAACAACCAAATGCCGTGTATAACGCCTAGGAATTGGGAAAAAGCGTCTATTCAATGACTGTTTTCAGAGCACTTAAGCAATCTACACAGTGCCAATTTTCGGTACACGTCACCAAAAAATGGCCCTCATTCATCAAAATACAAAATAGCTGCTGTTTTGGTCCTGCCGCGAAAGAAGTGATAGTGTAGCTCTTTAGAAACCACCTGAAAATGAAATCGTCAAAGTCGGCAGTCACACCCATGTCTTTTGAAAACATTTAATTCATTGTTTTATTGGTATTGAAATGGCTTTGAACGTTCGACCAAAGTGATTTTCACGAGCATATTTACGATAAGTCGTGATTACAAAGTGAAATTCGACAGTTCTACCTGTAAGAGATTTCATTTCATCTTGGATTGTGATAAGATACTGAGATTGCAATGCTCTGTAGGCTGTCTCTGGACAGAGATTAAGCAGTTCCAGCATTTGATAATCCAATTATTTCATGCTGTAAGGCACACTAGAAGTCCGGATAATACTTTATCTAGATTTGCCACTGGCCCGCAGGTGAAATGTAGTAAGCTGACTGTGTTTTCGAATACGGATATAGCGATGCAAAAAAAACGTGGATTGATGCAAGTTGCGCAACTTGACAGTTTGTGAAGGCGGGAACTGCCCAGCGCCAGGTGTTCGCAACGCGATCGTGTATGGCGAATCCCGTGCGTCGTCCGCTACAGGGTGTCCCGAGAAACCACAAACAAAAGACAATTCTCGCTGTCCAAGCAGGGGATGTGTAATAAAGGAAGCATTACTTATGTGGTAACTCTACTGGGAAAGAAAATTTAGCATCAGTTGTAATTTTGTTGGACTTTCAAGCGTGCAGCTACCCTTCGTGATTGCTTAGTGGCTATGGTGTTGGGCTGCTAAGCACGAGGTCGCGTGATGTATCCCAGCCACGGGGGCCGCATTTCAATGAGGGCGAAGTGCGAAAACTTTCGCGTACTTAGATTTCGGTGCACTTTAGAACCTCACGTGGTCTAAATTTCCGGAGTCCCCAACTACGGCGTGCCTCATAATCAGATCATGGTTTTGGCATGTAAAACCCCATAATTTAATTAGTTTAAAGTGCCTGCTCTCGAAAGTGTGTGTGTGTGTGAGGGGGGAGGGGCAAATGACGTACTTTGCCCCCTACTTTTGACAGTATAGGGGCAAGTGCCCCGTTTGGCATTGCCTCCTACCCTCCCCCCCCCCCACCCCCGCTGTAGATACGCCTATGACAGTTTAGTAGTTTCAACTGCTTGCGTAGTAATAACCGATAATAGACCTAATTGTATGTGGTGTTGCTGATCATTACCTACAAATATTACAAATAAAGCTTATGTTCTATAATAAATATTTAAGCTTTCGAATATTTCACTTAACTAAATACTGTCCCAACTAAGGGCGCAAAAATATATTGCAAAGCAAAAGAACCCTGCAAAGAATATGTAATCAGTTTCATATGGCTAAGATGCGTCGTACAACTTTCTTTATTTGCTCATTAAGTACTTATGCGTCGTCACCCACATTGTAGCTTTTTTTTATTTGGAAATCATTTTTTTTAATAGTAACGAGTCTACGTGCACGCTGTCAGTTGCATATAGTACAGTATGATACAGGGTGTTTCAGTGACCTCTGTCGTAATTATTAAAATTGAGAATTCGATAAACCGCCATTTTTACTGGCCAAGGTAGATACATAGCATGGGCAGAGAAAAAAAAACGTGACGGCTCATTTACTCGCATAATTACCTAAGACTCCCCTTTTTCCCCTTTTTATTTTAATGTGAGGCCACTGGTAATGCCAATGGGATGTTTCTAGCTAATGACGAAATGTTAACAAGTCAGCTTTTAAAACTGTTAAAAAGCCTCAATTTGACAGATGCCGGCACAAAGTGCTTTGCCCCATTTCCCGCGCAATACCGAGACCGAGTGCGTTAATTAGCAAATCTTGGTCAGTTAGGCTACTCGACAATCCGAAAGGGAGTTTGCTTTTGTCCGATCTTGCTGTGAATCTCCGCCAGCAGAAGCCATCATTTTGTGTTAAATCCCGTATTTTCACGGGTAGAGACCGTCGTCGTTGAAACATCCGGGATAAGCTCACATCGGTATACATGCTATATCGGGTGCCTCGGCTAACACTGCGCATATAGAGGCAGGACACCTGCTTTCCTGAGTGATCAGCGCGCCTCGCGACGACGTTCTGTGGTCACGTGTATATAGTGTCATGAAATTGCTCACTTCAGATTTAATGCGAACCGTGCACGTGGCACCTTGCGAGTCCACCATTCTGAAAATTGTGGCACAAAATGAAAGCACTCAAAGGGCAAAAGAAGATACATATCGACAGGTTTGATGCGGATGTTATTGTATATTTATCTATTCATAATGTAAAGGGCTGCTCAAGTTTTAAGTTGGTTCTACCAACGCCCCCTATAATGTACAATGCCTGGAACGTGAGCCGCAAACGCGCTGCCCTTCCCTCGCCTGTACTCTCTTCCTTGGATGGATGGATGGATGGTAGGAGCGTCCCCTTTGAAACGGGGCGATGGCGGTTGCCACCATGCTCAGATTTTTATTTCGCCTTTTATTTTTATCTGTGTTGCGTGTTATTGAATTTCTCGATTTTCTTTAAATACGTCTTCCTACCCTTTTAACCTTATGTCACCTCTCTGCTTTTGAGCCACCAATCCTCCAATCGCCTTTTGCTAATTTCCACCGCACATTTATTTACATGACTATCATTATCTCTGAACCCTAGGGCCTCAGGAAGGGTGACTGTGGCCGCATCGACATCGGGATTGATACCATCACATTTTAGTATGAGGTGTTCCATTGTTTCTACATATTTACCACACACAGTACATGTGTCTTCTTCTTCGTTAAATTTCTTTTTATAGCTCCGTGTTCTAAGACATCCTGATCTAGCTTCAAAGAGTAGGGCACTGCCTCTTGAGTTATCATAAAACGCTTCCTGCCTGATCTGCTGTTTCCAGTATCGATATAGTTCTACGCTATGCTTCTTTTCCATTGAATTTATCCAATTTTTACCTTCTGCATTTTTAACCTGTCGTTTAATGCTCTGTCCTTTTTCGTCCTCGTGTCTGGCATACTTACTGGTTAGCTTCCTAGTTCTTTTCCGCCATTGTGAGTCAACGCTCTTTCTGTATAGGTATTTAAACACCTTGGCGGCCCACCTGTTATCATCCAATTTCCTCAGACGTTTTTCGTATAGGATTTTACTCTGAGCTTCCCTTGCTTCGAATGATGCCCAGCCCATATCTCCCTGTACTGCTTCGTTTGTGGTTTTCCCGTGGGCACCTAGTGCTAACCTTCCCACAGCTCTCTGATTTACTTCTAATCTCGACTGAACCTCTGCCCTTAAACACAGGACCGCATTCCCGAAAGTAAGCCCCGGCACCATTACTCCCTTCCAAATGCCTCTCAGTACCTCATACCTGTTGTAACCCCACAATGCCTTATGTTTCATTATCCCGGCATCTCTTCGCCCTTTTGCTATTAGAGACTGTTCGTGCTTTTCCGTGTACATCTGCCCTTTGTTTATCCATACCCCGAGATACTTGTATTCGGCCACTCGGGGTATTTCGTGGCCTTGTATTGTAAGCTCCTGATCAGTTGTATCGTTGAAAAACATCCCACCGGACTTAGCTGCACTAAAACTTAAACCTAAACTGTCTCCTTCGTCCCCACAGTAATTAACCAGAGTTTGCAAATCTTCCTGGCTATCTGCTAACAGTACAATATCGTCCGCATACATTAAACCCGGTAGTCGTTGCTCAACAACCTTTTCGCCTAATCTGTACGACAGATTATACCCTAGATTGCTTCGTTGTAACCTTCTTTCCATGCTTATCATATAAAGCATAAACAGCAGCGGTGATAGAGGACAACCTTGCCTTAATCCTTTGTGAACCTCGACAGTTGTCATACTCTTGATTCCTTCCCATGTTATTTCAACATTATTTTCTCGATATAGTTCCTGTAGAAAATCAATTACCTCATTACCGATACCTTCAGCTTTTAATATGTTCCACAGGAGTTCCCTGTTCACATTGTCGTACGCACCACTTATGTCCAGGAAGGCTAAATACAGAGGTCTATTTTCCGCCTTAGCTATTTCTATGCACTGGGTAAGCACGAACAGGCTATCATCTAAGCGCCTACCACTTCTGAACCCGTTCTGAAGTTCTCCAAGTATTCCATTACTTTCTACCCATGACTGCACTTTTAATTTCACCGCCTGCATCGCCAGCCTATATATAACTGATGTTATCGTAATTGGTCGGAAAGATTTTATGTTCTTCTTATCACCTCTCCCTTTATAAATCAAATTCATTTTACTCTGTTTCCAGCTGTGCGGAATTTGTTTATTTGTTATGACTGCCTCCAATGCTTTTATCAGCGTTTCCTTGCTTCTTGGGCCAAGTTCATTAATTAACTTGATTGGAATTTCGTCTATCCCCGCGGACGTGCATTTTAGAACATTTGCTTCCGCCTTTTTCCAGTTAAGATTGGTCAATTCTAAGCTGTTTTCTATTATGCTATTCTGCGTTGCTCCCTCACTTGGGGCGATTACCCTATCGTCTTTCCTAAATGACTCTGCTATAACTGAACCAATGTAGTTCACAGCGTCATCTCCCTCTAAACAATTTCCTTCGGTATCGTGAATCTGTTCCTCTTTTCTGTGATTAGCTTTACCCAGCCAGCTTATATGGTTCCAGAATTTTCTTGACCCCCCTTTAGTTGCATCGTGAACTTCAGCCAGCCAGCGATCAGAGGACTGCTTTATTTTTGCCTGGACGAGGACCTGCACTTGTTGTTTCTTTTGTCGATAATATTCCCATTTTTGGCCTATTTCCTCTTCAGATAACTGCGCCCTCTTTGCTTCTCTGTGTTCCCGAGATGCCCACCGTCGTTGTTCGATGGCCTCTCTAATTTCCTTATTCCACCAACTTCGTGGCTTCCCCGTTCCTCTCCAGCGGTTTACTCCTTTTACCTCTTTTATTTTTGTACTAATGAGTAGTTCTAACTGATTATAATCCCACCTCTCCATGGGATATTTCTTTATTGCTTCCTCTATGCCAGCCGCTATTTGCGCTATTTGCGCGTCATTTAATTTTGCGTACTCTTTTTGGCTTCCCCTTATTTCTCTTTTGAGTAGGGCTCCCAACTGTAGACTAATACGTTTATGATCACTTCCGAGGCTGTACTTCCCCTCTTCGTCTATTTCCATTATTGCTAGCTTGCTATACAATCCCTGCGACATTAAGCAGTAGTCAATGGTCGTTTGTCTGTTACGGGACTCCCACGTGATTTGTCCCTCACACTTAGTTTCTCTATTCGCTATAACTAGGTTGTGTCGTTCACAGAAGTCTAGCATCAACTTCCCATTATAATCTGTGTATCCATCCAGATCCTCGATGTGGCCATTCATGTCACCCAGCAGACAAATATCGGCACCTTCTCCAAACTGCTTTATATCGTCATCGAGACACTTCACTAGATCTTTGTTCTCTTGCCTGTATTTGTCCCCTGTCCCTAAATAAACTACTCCTAGCCATGCCTTTTTACCGGCAATTGTACCTGATACCCAGACATGTTCTTTGCAAGTTAACTTTATTCTTTGCCAATTTGTTCCTTGGTGTATGAGCATACCTACTCCTCCTCCCTTCCTCTCCGTTGTTGTTCTATTGCTCCCTTCCCAGACGTAGCCTTCAATCAGCGGTGGGTCTTCTAGATCCCTGAGGTGTGTTTCGCATAGCGCGTATACACCTACTTCTTCGTCCTTTAACTGCTGTTCTATTTCTAACCACCTCGCTCTCTTTCTACCGCCTTGCATGTTTATGTACCTGATCCTGGTGTTAAATTTATTTGTAGTTTTCTTCCTGGACCTCCTAGTGGTCATTTTATTGGCGTCAGCCTCTATTGTTGAACTTTCTACACTGTTTCTACCTACCCCTACGCCCTGAGGCGCAGTGGACCCCCTAAAAAAGCTACTGCCCGACCTGCCAGGCGCCAGCCGATCTCGGCTCCTAGCCTTCCATTAAAGTGGATGCCATCTCGTGTAAAGCCTCCGCCACAGCCTGCTCTATGCACTTCTCTGTTTATATCTGCCACTTCAAATCCTTTCTCCTGGCTTAGCTTTCTTATTTCACAATTTACAGCCACAACGTCCTTGGCAATTGCTCCGTTCCTTCCTTGCACCTCCGGCACTGTGCATACCACGATCTGGACTTGCTGTGCTATCGCCCTTAAATCGTCAACTCCCTCCGCTAATCTTTCCACTACTTTTGCAGCTTCACCATTCAACACATCATTTAGCCCCGCCGCTACCACTACCAAATTGCGCTCTGCAACATTCTCAGAAAGCTCGCTTTTTGTTTCTTTCAGTACTGCGTCCATTGTCCTGCCTGGGAACGTCCCGACTGCTACCCGTTTATCACCCTTTGCCCGCTCCATTATAGCTCTTTTGCACCTCCTCATATTTGAATCACCACCGATAAGTACTAGGGCATTCTTTCCCTCCCTCCTAACTTCCAGGTTGTGCTTATCATTGGCTATGAGCTCATTTCTTGGGGTTAGCTTGTTCCCCTCCTCTCCTCGCGCTCGCTGGCGCCCCTGTGGCTGCAGCGTCGCCTCCCGCGGGGCGTGTTGCGCTGCTTCGCTATAACTACGCCGATTCACCGGCGGCGAGCTGACTACCGCTTGCTCTGCCCCCCTGCCCCCGACTTCGCCTGTAGGGTCTACCCTACGTTCTGTGCTTTTGCCTCCGGCTTGGTGTCCCGACCCATCATTCTCCGCTGCGCGCGTCTCAAGCGCATCGAGACGCCTATGCAGTTCTGCTCTCCTTTCCTTCTCTTCTCCAAGCTCGGCCACGGTTCTTACTAATTGCGCGGCCTGCACCGCTTCCACCTTGACCAACTCGGCGACTTTCGCCTGCAAAGCTAACCGCCTCTCCCGCTCCTCCTTCAGGTCTGCTTTCAGCTCCTCGAACTTGGCTGTCCAATTTCCTTCCAGTTTTTGGACTGCTTCCCTGACCTTTTTGCACAGCCTGCACGTAAAGCTAGACTCCTCCGCGTCTGCTAAGCTCTGGAAACTGGTCTCGTCGAGGGAGCACCAGCGCAGGCACTCGTCGCACTGCACTTGCTCCGCATCCCCCGCGGCCTTCCCTTTGTTTGGTTTCATCGCTAGGCCTACTTCCTCAGGCTGAACGAGCACGTCCGCCAAATCACTTCGAAGAGCTAGCTGAGATAGTTACATAGGCCTATCAAACAGGTCCCGCCTAGCACCCAAGCCCAACGAGGGAAACCGCCAGACCCAGACAAAGCCGGCACGTTTACCACGCTTACCACGAATTCAAAATTTGCGCCCCCGCTCCATGCAAAACAAAACTCTTCAAAAACATCAGCCAACAAGAAGAAAAAAGACCACCTAGCCACGAACGAAGTCGCTGAAGCCTCGACACAGGTGCGTCCGCACGCCCAATTACTATTTAAATAAAAAAACAGCAAATAAAAACAAAAGCAAGCTCAAAGCATGCACAAAAACTTATGATTTCGTCGTCGCCACGGAGCCCCGAAACGCACGTCCATCCGCCACAAAATCCAACGAACCGAAAATCCGAAACCTTTTGGTACGGTGGCGAGCGCCTCTTGCGGCCAGCCCTTGTAAACACGCCGGTGGCGCGGCTACCGAGAGCCAGCCGGGAGCGACGTCGGCAGCCAAGTGGCTGGCGCGTCGTGAGCTTTCGGCGGCGGCGGCAGTGGTTGCCATGGGGACCGGTACGGTGGCGCGCGCCGTCCTGCGGCGCATGGTCGCAAAACTCGGCAGAGAGCTCCCTATGGAAAAGAGAGCGACGTTCCAGGCATATAGCTATAGGAGGCGTTGGTTCTACTAACGTGAAACACCCCAAAGTCGCCGCGGGATGGCTCGTTTGGCCCTAGCGGATATATATGCCGCCCGCTCTCTCTGACCCGTCCTCCGCGTAGAGCATTTAGTTGCAAATTTGCTGTCATTATACCTAGAAGGTCACATAGTCACGGTTAATGTAATAATCTGCCCTTCACGCTGTTCAATAGTAAAATACAACGTACAGCGTCACACATATCGCAGGGTTGGTATGCTCCGTACATTCCATTTTTAAAATGCAATTCGAAATCCACGACCCTGTGGATCAAGCTTGCATGTGGTAGAAGAGAAAAATTTTTTAGGCAATTTATACCATCACAATCCTTATACTTCTACGCGTATATATAAACATGAATTAGGAAATGGGGCTGGTGCTTTTATCTTGGAATCTCATGGGAATGACCTTGAAATGACCTGGAATACTTGTTAAATATCCGGTACCTGAGTTCACGTGACTCTTCTTAACTGTAAGGTGATGTAATAACTATAACTGAGCTCGCGAACTTTTTTTCCGTGCAGTCTGAGAAAGGCTTTGGAATATGTGCCTCCGAAACAATTCTGTCGTGCATAATGGGCTCGGACATTGTGTTCACTTTATTTCGATGCTTTTCGAGCTGCGTCACTGGTCCGAGCAGTGATTCCGCAATACCAGAGCAGCATCAGGCGTCCGTGAATATAGATGATAGGCTATACGTAGTAAAATCGAGCGAAGGGAATCAGTACATTATTTGTCAATGAACCGGGGTGGCATGACTTTTGTTTGTATTTTGTTTGACAACTAATTAGACTGCGCGACGTGGAACAGATGAATTCAAACTTGCAGCGTCCGTTCATATAGATTGGGAGATATCACTTATGATGCCACTTGCAATTGTCGATTTGTTGATTTGTCAATATTAACTGGCCGATGTCTTAATCACTCAGTGTATAGAATACACTTGAACTGGGGCGATAGAGCTAACCAGAGCAGCTTAAAATCTAACTTGTACGGCTATCACTTTGGTCACGTGATGTCTAGTATCCGCTGTTTGTTAGAGATCGCTACTGGTCTAATTACTTGCCCATATGTATATCATAAGAAGCCAACAAACAGAGACACCAGGGACAACAAAGGGGAAATTACTTGTATTACTGATTGAACTAAAGAAATCATAAATTAATGAAAATGAAAGCGGATCAAAAAACAACTTGCCGCAGCTGTGGAACGATCCCACGTTTTCACATTACGCGTGCGATGTTCTACCAGTTGAGCTACCGCGGCGCCATTTTCCATCCACTTTCTTGGGTACTTCTGTTTTTACTATAAGTATTAACCCTGCATGGATGGATCGATGTTATGAGTGTCCCCTGTGGAACGACGTGGTGGGTTGCGTCACCAAGCTCTTCTTATTATAGTGCATAATGTCCTACTCACGTTAAACCAGAAAAAAAGAAGAAAAACAACTATGAACTCCCACAACCAAATTTTCTGATCCCCTATTGCGAACTGTGCTTTTGTACGTCTCCGTCTTTTGTCGTTTCCCTACTGTTCTTCCACCAATCCTCCAATCGCCTCTTACTAATGTCTTACTAGTGTCTTCTTGGCAGAACACTTGTTTCTGTGCTCTGCGAATTTTTGGTGAAATCTTCGCTATTCGAGGTGCCTCGCCTCCCCATCTTGCGGCCATGGACGCGGAGCATGCCAGAGACCCGCCTGGCCAGAAGTCATCACGGCCGTCAACCGCAAGGAAGCGAGTTGGCTCCCCCAGTGACACCGAAGACACCGAGCTGTACTCTATGTCGGAAGACGACTCATCCGACGACGGCTTCATACCCGTCCGGAGTAAGAGGGCGAGGAGAAAAATCGCCAACACAGCGCCGTCAACTCCTGCGAGCACAACGACTGTGAAGACAAAGCCTGCGCGCTGGCCACACGTCATCATCTTTATGCCGACAGAACCGTCAAGCAACCTACGATTGCTGAACAGGCAAGCCCTATCCATTTTTCTGGAATGTGCGGTGCCGGATCAAATTAAAGACATAAGAATAAATCCACGCAAGAGTATACTCGCCATAGACGTGTGCAACGCGAGTGCGCTTGGAAAGCTCCAAGAAATCACAGAGCTAGACGGAATCAAAATGCGCCCCTTTATCTCGATCGACGACACATCCATAGCCGGTGTGATTTACGACATTGACATTGCCATTCCCAATGATGACTTACCTAGCCTCATCAAGCCGGCATACGAAGGCACGATCATTACGCAAGTGCGCCGTCTTGGGAATACACGCTGCGTAAAAGTAATATTCAAGGCGGATTTTATCCCATCCCACGTTAAAGTCGGACATTTCCGTCATCCGGTTCGACCATTCATCCAGAAGCCGCTTCAATGCCATCAGTGTTTCAGGCTAGGACACGTCAAAGGCGTGTGTCCCAACTCGCTACTGTGTCCCCGTTGCGCTGAACCTCATGCAGAACAGACCTGCGGTGCCACGGTCCTGAAGTGCGTCAACTGTAGCGCCCCTCACGCGGCCTCCTCGAAGGACTGTCCCCGCATCAAGAGGGAGCGCGCGGTTCTTAAGCAAATGGCCAGAGACAATTCTGCCCACAGGGAGGCAGCCGAAGTAGTCCGGCGTCGGCGACGACGTAGGCGCCATCGTACGTCTTCGAAGAATGCGCATGCGCGAAGTGACAGTACCCACTCCACTGCGGTGCCAGTTAGTCACGCCGCGACAAGGCCCACAACTTCCACGAAGGAAGCAGAAAAGACTCTATCTTTAGAGGAATGGCCTACGCTACCAAGCCGCTCCCTTGCGAAGGAACCTCAGAAGGTCGGGGTCCCACCTGATCCTTCTCCGGCCATGGACGATTCACCTAAAACAGACCGCCAAGTCATCTCGGTGCTACGTTCTCTCATGGAGGCCATTCGAGCAATTTTAGTGGACATCGGGACACCCTGTGCTCAAAACGCACTTAAAGTGCTTGACGCCTTAAGCCCAGTGCTTGCATCCTTCAACTAGAAAGATGGCTACCCATACCCCATCCTTCCGGAAAGAAGTCAAGGCTGCGTCCGTCATCCACTGGAACGCCAGAGGGCTAAAATCACGAATTTCAGATTTTCGGCAGTTTGTGTACACCAATCTGTTTCCCCTCATCGTCATTTGCAAGCCCAACTTGTCGAAATCAATAAGACTGTGAGGATACGAATTTATCATGTCATCAACAAATGGTGCATGCAGCAAAATCGTCATTTTTGTTCGTCGTGAACTCACCTATGTTTTGCAACCAATTGCGCCCCACGACGACAATCAATATATATGCATCACAGTTAAAAAGAACAAACTCTTGTTTACTCTCATAGGCGTGTATATATCGCCTTCCTGCAATTTCGATACCAAAAGATTTGCGGATATCTTGAGTGTTTGTCCCGCCCCATGGGTCATCATAGGAGATTTCAATGCACACCACCCAGCATGGGGAAGTACAAGGACAAATGCAAGAGGACGAAGATTAGCAAGCATCGCCCACAATTATGGCCTTACTCTCCTGAACGATGGTAGCCCCACCTTTCTTCGAGGCGTGACATACGGCAGCTGCCTCGACCTTGCTTTCGTCTCCAACTCTCTCGCCAGATGTGTGAAGTGGTTTCCAGACATTGAGACACATGGGAGTGACCACATTCCCACCTATCTGAACATCAAAGGCTTGTCGTCTAGATCAGGCTTACGGAATACCATTCGGACGATTCAATGGGCCAACTTCAAATCTGAGATGGAAGATGCCTGCCGCGAGGGCCTACCATCAGGGTTAGAGCAAACGATCAAAATGACGATGCAAAACGCCACTCGCATGATGACGACCTCTTCCACGCGGAATGACTTCGACATAGAATTAGAGCGCCTTCGAGCGCTTCGTCGCCGGGCGGAACGTCGATATAATAATAATAATAATAACCTTTATTTATTTCCATCAACGTGATGGGGGAGGTAAGGGAAAAAAAGCTGTAACAGACAGCTTGACTAGCTCCCGCCCCCCCAATGAAAAAAAAACATCGGCGTACAAAATCAATTCATGACCTTAGGGCAGCCAGGAGGATGCAAAAGAAGATTCAGCGTAGTATGGATAGATTAGCGTCAGAACGTTGGGCAACGTTTTGCCAGAAACTCGACCCCCGCAAGCCACTGTCTCACATTTGGAAAACGGTGCAAGGTCTGCGTTGCCTTCCGGAACGGCGTTTCCCATTCAAGGCGCTAGCGCTTTTCCAAGGGCGGCAAGACATCGATGTCGCAGAAGACTTTTGTGCGCGGATCGCAGACCAAGCGACTCGTCCAGATCCTCCAGCCCGAGCTGACGTCCCCAATTCCCGTGATGGCCGCATGGACCTTCCTTTTACAATGGAGGAGCTCGAAGCGGCTCTAGCTCTCTGCAGGCGCTCATCATCTCCGGGTCCGGATGGTATATCATACCGGGCCTTGTGCTATCTCGGAGAGTCCGCACGGATGGAGTTGTTGAGCCTTTACAACTCCTCATGGCAGGAGCGAAATGTTCCTGACGAATGGAAAGTAAGCCGCCTGGTGCCACTCTTAAAGCAGGGCAAATCCCCATTAGAACTCACCTCTTACCACCCAATAGCGCTGGCCAGCTGTGTAGGAAAGATAATGGAACGGATGATCCTTGGCCGCCTGGAATGGTACCTTGAATACTACAAGATTTATCCGATTTTCATGGCTGGTTTCCGACGTGACCGCTCTTCTATCGACAATGTAGTTGATCTCGTTTCATATGTCCAGCACGAAAAGTCCCGTAAGCGTTTATCTGCAGCTTTATTCCTAGATGTGAAAGGGGCATACGATAACGTATTACATGAGGCCATTCTCGACGCCCTTGCGACGGTTGGCCTAGGTGGTCGAGTTTTTTTGTGGATTGCAAGCTACCTATCTGCAAGATCATTCTTTGTGTTAACTGACGATGACCCAACTACGCGACGCTATACCAGCAGGGGCGTTCCTCAAGGCGGTGCTCTCAGCCCGACGCTATTCAACCTCGCTCTTGTTGGACTTGCTGAGTACTTGCCAACTACCATCAAAATTTCAATATACGCTGACGACATCTGTGTGTGGACTTCGGCAGTCACACGTCCTCAGATACGTGCGCGACTTCAAAGAGCGGCCACTTTGACAGCGAACTGCTTGTGTAAACAGGGTCTCAGCATATCACCAGAAAAATGCGCACTAGTAGCATTTACTCGCAAACCGATGACACCTTATATCATCTCAATCAATGGGCGGACCATTTCCTATGTCCGAACCCACAGATTCCTTGGCGTAATTATTGACCGAGACCTCTGTTGGAGCCCGCACGTGGCCTACATGAAACGGCGCCTGACAGCAACTTCCCAGTTGTTTCAATACTTGGCAGGAAAGACGTGGGGGATGTCAGTAGACGCAATGCTTAAACTCTACAGAGCTCTCTTTCTCGGTTTTCTAAGATATAGTCTACCTGTACTGACCAACACCTGCAAGACAAATATTCGTGTTCTGCAGGCAGCACAAGCTCAAGCACTCAGAGTCTGCCTTGGTTTGCCCAGATGCACCTCAACAGAGGCAACTCTTGCGATTGCTCGGGACCATCCAATGCGAACTCACATTACGGTGGAAGCTCTGAGAACGCACATCAGACATTTTGCACGTGCCACCTATCACCACCTTGCAGCACTACCTTCAGACAGGCACCAATCATCATTCGCTAAAACTATCATCAAATACAACGACAAACTTCCATCGGGCTTCACCGCTGCATCTAAACCATCGATACCCCCTTGGTGTCTTATCAGCCCTGCAGTCCATCTCTGTGTACCAGGAATCGGAAAAAAGTCTGAACTGTCGTCACCTGTGCTGAAACAACTGTCTCTGCTTCTTCTGCACGAGAGGTACGCGGACAGGGAACACATTTATACAGATGGTTCCACAAACATCCAGTGTTCGTCCGGTGCTGTGGTTGTCCCAGCAAAAGCTATTACCATCAGCTTTAGGACTGACCACCCAACAACATCGACATCTGCTGAACTAGCTGCTCTTCGCGCTGCACTTCGTGTCGTCAATCGGGAGCCACCTCGACAATGGTCAATCTTCAGCGATTCAAAGGCAGCCCTACAATCTGTACTATCAGCTCTGCATCGCGGGCCATTCGAACAGCTCGTATTCGATATTAGATGCCTACTCCATACATCACAGGAGAAAGGACACCACGTGACGTTTCAGTTGCTGCCAAGTCACTGCGGCGTCAGTGGAAATGAAGACGCCGATAATGGCGCTCGGGCAGCTCTTGAAGACGCACAAGAAGAGGCCATACCGCTTTCACGATCCGACGCAGCTAGCAGACTTCGAGTGTTTGCACATGAGATCACGCTATCTCTATGGTGCACACCAAACAGCCAGACCACCCAGAGCAACCGTCAATACCACCTGCCCTCTTTGATGCATCTCTATATGCAAACTAGACTGCGTCGAAGAGAGGCGACTCTGCTTTATCGCTTATGGCTAGGGGTGGATTTCACTAAATCTTACTCCTTCCGCATTGGAATGGCCGACAACGATCTCTGAAATGCCTGTCTTTGCGAGGAGACGCTGGAACATGCTCTGTGCGACTGTCCTGAATATAATGTTCAGCGACAGTCCCTGGCATCTGTTCTAGCGCGCCTTGACAGTAGACCATTGTCCCTCGACACGATTTTCACATGCCGCCGACAGAAGATATCGCAGGTGAAGGCGACAAAGGGACTACTTCGGTTTTTGAAAGAGACGGGATTGGACAAGCGGCTGTGAGAGTGACGTCGCGTACCATGCCAGATTGATGGACTCCAACGGACGATGTGTGTGTGCTGTGCTATGTGCTCTCTCTCCCTCTCCCCCTTCCCCATCTTTAATCTCCCCCATCCCTCTCCCATGTGTAGGGTAGCAAACCGGTTAAGCCAAACTGGTTAACCTCCCTACCTTTCCTTCTCCACTTTTTCCTTCCTTCCTTCCTTTCCCCTGCTCTCACTGAACCCAAGGGCTTCAAGGAGGCCAGTGGTGCCTAAATCGGCACGGGCAGTGCTAGCCAGCGCCACCACTCGCAAACCTTGGCGGTGGATGGGGAACATCCTATGTGCCGCAGGCGCCACGTGCACGTGATCCTTTTGTGTGAAGGCACAAAATCGGGCCCCTTGGTTAACCTCCTTTCTTCTCATTTATTACGCAATGAGGGTCTCGAATCCGGCAATATTGATGCCTTCAGGTTGCATGTGTGCGTTTACTGACCAGTTGCCTTCAGACAAGAAGATCACTTTCTCGTGACGCCTGCGGCAGAAAGGATGTTCCACATCCGCCGCCAAGGTTTGCGAGTGCTGGCGCTGGCTAACACTCCCAGGGTTAGGTCTAGTAGTAACGCATAAATACCGCAGAAAGTGGATGGGGAAATGGCGCCGCGGTTGCTCAATTGGTAAAGCATCGCACGCGTAATGCGAAGGTTGTGGGATCGCTCCCCACCTGCGGCAAGTTGTTTTTCCATCCACTTTCATTTCGATTAAGTTGTACTTTAATTCATTATATATATATATATATATATATATATATATATATATATATATATATATAAAGGTTTTTAGACAACACATATTTTTTATAAAACGGCTATAAGTGCAGCGAACATGGTATATTCGAAAACGAATTCCTAGGCTAGGTGGACATACTTTCCCGTGAGCTTCAGTGGACTAATTAAAAATTCATTAATTAACATTTTATTAGTGCCTTAGGCATTTGTTTAAACGGCGACCTAAGGCCCAACCACACGTAGCACGGTATGCGCGTCTCCGAGTGCGTACGCGGGTGATGAAGGGAAGGGTGGCCAGCCACACGATACGCGCACACGTGCGCGCTTCACTGCACGTAGCACAGGGCTGACAGACCAGCGATGGCGGAGACGTTCGTCTTTGGCTTTGAGAAAAGTTTATCTTTAATTTCGTTATGGCTAGCCATTTTTATTTAATTTATCAATGTCAGAGCTAGTACATTGTTTTTAAGTTCAGAAGTGCACGCCGTTTGTATCTACGCATCCTTATGGCAAGCAAAGCTACATCAATGATCAACATCACGCGCGATAGCGTCTGCTTGCTCACAACTGCAGCTGACATCTGTACGCAACCACGCACGACGTTGCTGTCGAGCTTCTGCTTATCCGCTTGCCTCGCCAGCTTCAGCGTTCTCTGCCCGCAATGTGCCACATGAGAAAGAAGATTTTGCTGCTGCTGCTCTTGCAAAGGCGACGGGAGCGCAGAAAGTGTCTGCAGCGACGTTGGTGGGTCCAGCCCGTCTTTCAACGGCTTAATGAAGGAGGATTTTACGGCTGTGAGTAACTTATCTTCTTTCGATGCTCTACAGTTGTAGAACTAGGAGCCAGTGTTTGGACATGGGGACTTATCTTCGTCAGGAGAGCAATTACTTATCAGAGTTTTTAAGTGCGGGCATATAGGAGACATAAGTGAAAGGGTTAAAATAGTAATGCGGGGATCGTACTCCCCGCGCGCGAACGTCACTATTCGCAGAACAGCACCGCGTCGTCGGTGCAAGGGTCGTCCAGGTTGGCAGCACCGATCGAAACGATAACGTGACGTACGCGAACGGAGGAAACGACAAGAGCAGGGTGTACTTCGGAAAGCGCGAAAGCATAGGCGAAGATCGGGTTGATTAGCCGCCGGAGGCACGCAGATCGTATGTTGGATACGCGGTGACCATACTTCACGCCGTTTCAATAGCCGTTTGTCTAACCTGTGTATGACGTACAACATAGCGTCACTAATTCTTCAGCTTCAGGGGGGAAGAAGCACTGGATTCTATTCAACAGACAATATATTAATAAAAGAAGTATTTTCCAGACCGTCATATACTAAAACAGAGGTGTAACCAGTGCTGGAATACTAATTTGGAGCTCCCTTCATTATTAACAGTAGGCCATACAGTTTATACAGAGCTTGTGTAGCACCCTCTTGCACAAAATGTGTAAAGATTAAGTTTCGTAATAAATGTTCTGCTATTCGATATTTTATTTGACATGCAGCTTATTTTTTCTTCATTTGATTCGATATTCATTTCTAAATTTACTCTTCAGTATTAGCACACCTTTACAAAAATGTTAAGGACTGCTAGTTATATTTGTGCCATTAGTATAGCACATGGATTCAAGAACACCTTTCTATACGTGTTGGTTGTCATATATGAAGCTTGTGGATGAGATAGGATTTCCTATATTTTCTGTCTCTCAGAAGTGTGACTGTGGAATACTGCTTCAATTCATACACAACACAGGCCTCACAGCACACATATAATACACATATACGCATCAAGAATTATGCCTTAAGGGCAAGTCTTTATCGCAATAAAAAAGAAAAAGACTGTGGATTATGAAATGTAACGTAATTAAGTTGTTACCTAGGCAGGTTAAAATGCTGTGTGACTGATTTCGAAAGTTTCTTGGCCGTAGCCGCACGACTTTTGTTGAATCTAACATTGACTGGCTCTCCTGTTTTGCCGACATGCTGTTTGTATTCAAGCATACAAACAAAGCAGGGGGTAAAGTTAATCATGGCTAGGGGCTATGCGCCTGTGTAAGCGAAAAGTGTACAGCTCCTGATACCTGCGCGTGCATGAGGGTAGGGCACGGGCCTTCTGTCAAGTAATAATTCACCATTTTTTGCAGATGCAAGGGGTGCGTCAGGATGACCACGGATTTTTCTACAAGTTCTTTCGCAAGACGCCACTACTTTTTGATAAGCTATTGAGCTTTGTCGCAGAGGACCTCACGTGGCAGCACCACATTCGAGAAATCCCTGGAGCCTTGAGAACGACTTGTTATAGCATTGAGGTTTGTAAAGGATAGGTGCCCCTGCAGAAATAATATGCGATTGGAGGAATGCCGAAGAACACCGTTTCTTTGTCATTTGATGTATCATTTATTTTATTTTATTTTATTTATTTACATAATACTGCTCACCGCCTTTTGGCAACCAAATCAGGACGGCGTCACAGAACATTGAAGCAAAACAAAAGAAAGAACAAAACAACTGACGATGAGCGTGCATAAAAAATACTAATACATAATCTAGTTCATTATACACAACTAAATATTCATTAACTCATAAATAAAGAATGCGACACAAAACGCTGATACAAAACAAGAGAAACAGTAATGAAGCTACTGACAATGCGCGTGAAAAAGATACCTGAAAAAAAAAATTATTACATGATGACAGAGACTGAAAGTTTCCACTTAGCGCATCATCAGTGTAGCAGTTATGGCTAACTTAATTGCACAAAAGCTACCTCAGCGCTTTTGACCTTGCGCAACGTGTAAAAAATGCACTGAGGAATGCTTGCACATGTAGTATTAAACAAAGATGGTAGCTAATCTTCACAAATGAATTTTGATCGTATATCACCCAAAAAGTGCCCCCACAGCCGTAGAGATCATTGTCAAGAAAAGTCCTCTCATCATAAATAATGTGCAAACAAGAATTGAGACATGGGTACTAATCTTTTTCCAACTTGCATTCCAGCTACTTGGCATCCGGACAAGATATAAAAGACGTTACGTTGGCTTAGCATATGGGTATTGAGACTGCTAGACTCTGCAGTGCTATGTAAGTCATATTGTGTCGATCGTGTCTGGAAAGTATTAAACTGGCGCACAGCGTGACAACAGCAGAAATTTCTTACATTTTTATAAGCTTAAGAATTTTTTAAAACTCACATGTTGTTCCCGCCTCCTGTCAGGTAGCCCTGCTTTCTGCCGGAGAAGCAGAGTCATATGCACAAATGCCTCATTTACACACTGCCTTCAATGTCATTGATTACTTAGAAAGACTTTGGCCAAACATGCAATGCACAACATGCAAAGCCAACTCTGGAAGTGGGCCATGCAACAGCAAAAAAAAAAGTAGAGCAAGGAATGTGGCTTGTGGACCCTAGTTGTGGGAGAAGGAGTGGTTGTCTGTGTTGGCAGTGAACCTGGCCTCGCGGCTAGGTGGTGGCAAGACTTTTCACTTTTTGCTATTTCTTCTAATATTAAGACAATTTGAAAAATGCTTGCGGCGCTAGAACGCCCCGACACAACGCTTTGCAACTTGCAGCATATAATTGAAATTTCCAATGGGTACTGGTTGAAGGTCTATTACATTTCTTTTTCTTTACAGGCATGTACAGGCACCCGTAGGTGCATGCACAAACTCTGCATGCACAGGTGGTGAACTCGAAAAGGTTCATTGCTGCAAGACAGGTTCAATGAGTAAGGACAGATGAAAGCGATAAACACCTGTCTTGCAACAACAAACCTTTAGTTGGAAGTCAGTGCTTGTTTCTCTCTCATAGGTGGGTTGCTAAAACATGTTCACACATCTCTACAGCAGCAATGGCCAACCAACCAGGCCCACAGATATCAAATTTACGAAGTTCTTAAATAATTACGCACAAATATGCGAATACAACACAATGTAAAATGAACAAAAAAGAAGACCTGAGGAGCTTTGATATGACAACAGACAAGGAAACATAGAAAAGCATAGAGGAAAATAACTGTCGTTTTATTTATAATGTCGGCGTCACAAGGAGAAGGGAAACGACAGTGGACAAAATATAAACTTGCCATTGGTGGGAGCTAAACCCAAAACCAATTGAACTACAGTGGAGGCTATTCCACCATCAATTTCCTAGAGTATTGATGTGTACTAAATTAGGCTTTGGGGAGTGTTGTTGCACGAGTAGCACTGGCTAACACTACCAGGGCGAGATCTAGCACATACACATACATACATGCTCAAGAAAGTTTACAGAAGAATAGCCATTGCTGCAGCTCAATTGGCAAAGAAATGCAAGCATAATTCAAAGGCTGTGGGTTCGTCTCCCATCAATGGAAATTTATCTTTTCATCCACTTTCATTTTTCCTTGTGCCTCCATTTCAATATAAGATAAATAAATTCCTCAATGATTTCCTTTGTTTCACTGTCTCTTGGCTTTAGTATACAAAAGTTATACATGAAATAACATTAATCTTTGAATTATTTTACTACTTGCATCAATTTAGTGTTCATATCGAGATGCTTATCCTCACTGAGCTTTCTCATGTGTTTGAGCAGAGAGACAGCAAAAGTTCGAGGTCGTCCTTTGATTTGAATCTTTTGATTGCACTTCAAACATTGCCTAATTCCTCTAATAGTAACTGACTCTCCTCTTTCTTTTTCCTTTTCCTTCCACTTGACGTTGTCACTTCAGAAGCAATGCTTCCCAACGTGTGCAGCTTGCGACTGCCTGCTGAAGCGAACGACGCTTGTGACTGCAGCCTGCTGTGGTATGCCTCATAAGCCGCAAGAACCAGCACTTCTTGAAGCACGGGTGATTCAAGAGATTCCAAAACGTCCCGAGACTCCACAGACTCGTGCGACGCCGAAAACAGAGTCGATGCTGGCGCTTGTGACTTTTCACCTGTCGGTGACGGAACTTCAAGCGTTGCCAGAACAGAAAATTGGCACATCTTCATTACGATACCTGCAGCACTTCCCTCCTCACCCGATGGGGCACTGGTGGAAGGTTGGTGGACGTCCTGCATGTGAACGTAATAGGGTTTGCACATATTGTCAATGTGTATATAATGTGCCGGTCTGAGTGCAAAAATATGCAATAGCTCAAGTCCGTTCACATCTGTTTTAAGGTGTTATTTTATAAGAGAACAACGCCCAAGCTCTGAGTCAGCTTTGTAGGGACACAATTGGCTTGCATACGCAACCAGAATGAACATTTTCTGCATGCACTGAAGTGCATCTTTTGTATTCTTTTTTTTTACTTCTGATGCATTTAAGCAGTTCTTATGAGATGATCATTACTTCACCCCACACTTCTTTGCGGGGTGTTGCCGTATGACGCACAACAGGTCGCGATGCGCTCAGTCTCGATATTGCATGGATTTGGCCTCCAGTTTCGATGAATATCTCAAACTACGTTCGATTTTTGTTATTTATGGAATTTGTGTGTGCCGTAAATGCTGACGCCCTACAAGTTTTCTATGTAAGCAACTGCCCTAAAGTCAATAGTAAAAAAAATTACTAACTGAATTTTTGCTAATTAGTCTTTTAAAGTAACTCTAGCAGAGGCGAAGTATTTCCGCCTCGCTGTACAGCTTGTATTGGAAAACAACAGGCTTCTCACGGCCATAGCCGTTCTATAAAAAAAATTTATTGTCTATAACACACCCTGGTCATGAAATCAATAGTCAAATTTTGTAATCAAGTCATTGCTTCGCTTTGATACCGATTCTTGTCCCCAATCATCAAGACAGCTCTGTCGCAGCCCTCATAAACATTATATTTTTTCTAGCGCAGCTCTTAGGCGCCCGTTCCTGCGTTGAACGTTGGCGTAACCGAGCGAACTAGCACAGCGAAGAATGAAAGAGCGAACGCGGAGCGCTTTAGGCAGTGGAAGTCGGCGATAGCGATAGCGAAGAGAGCGCGAAGAGGAAAGCGGAGGAGGAGGGTACAGCGGAACCGTGAGGCGAAAAGTGGAGGAGGGAGGTATGGCGAAAATGTGAGAAGCGTAGTGCCGCACAAGACGGGCTCTGCGGCGACAACCGCTACGAGATGGCACCAGAGTAGCGCGCCGTCATCTGTTCACCGAAGGCACGCGACCCATGCGTCCACCATTACCATATATGGAAACAAAGCGCCGCATAAGCGCGGGCCTGTCGACGGCGGCTGGCGTGAATCCCGCCCACACGTCACCGACGAGCTGCCTCTCGCGATTTCCCGATTGGCGAGGCAGTCGCGCCACACTTCGCTCCGTTTGCAACGTGCCGCAGGAAACATACTCTCCACGCCAGCCAACATATCGCGAAATGAAAACGCGTATAGAGCTGCTCTCAAATTTCGCATGAGAGAGTATCGTAATCGTTTGTGAATTTTTGACCCGTTTTTACTCTTTGGGGCGTCGGCCATTTTCTTTTTTCGGTAGCTGAGCTGTATCTATAATTATACGTTCAATTTTCACAACGTTTTGCGCGAGCTTAAAGCTGTTTTTTCGAGCGTGATACAGTCGCCAGCACAGTCCAATTCATTCCGCGCTTTTTTCGGAATTTATTTTTATTTTTCCCAAGTGAGGATCTACCTGCTAACTTTGACAACTTCTGTATATTCCTGTACTTCGCCATTCACACGAATTTATAAAGAGTTCTGGGCAGCAGAGAAGGCTCTTTATCAATGCACGGCCAGATGCGTAGAAGCTGTTTCACCGGCTTTTCTTTTCTTCTTTTTTTAGAGTGCACCTATGGTGCACGAGAGTTCTTGCCTTCCGCCGCCCCATTGGAATGTGGTCGGTCCCATAGCCAGGTATCTGACTCATGAATAGAATGCCCTTGCCACAAGGTCAGACGGCGCTATTCAAGACGCACTACAGGAAGCCGTAAATATAGTTGAAGAGTATGCAACAGCCGGAGGACTTACATGCGCAGCTGAGAAGTCGGAGCTCCTGCTTGTATTAAAAAAAACGGAACAGGGCCGATATTCCACCCGCCATCACATTGCATCGCAGTGGCAACGTTATTCCAAGCGTAGACAGACTACGTGTACTACGCCTTCACATACAACACAACGGGAAGGCCACACATACCCTACACGTGCTCCGGCAACAACTTACCCAAATAACGCACATGATAAAGCGCATTACAAACCGCCGACAACGACTGAAAGAAAAAGACGTACTCCGAATTGTGCAAGCCCTAATAATTAGCCGATTAACCTACCACCTCCCCTATCATAATCTGACTCAGACTGAGATGCACCAGATGGACACCCTCCTCCGTACGGCACTAAAGGCAGCGCTGGGACTACCCCAACATGCGTCTACGCAGCTGCTGGGTGCACAACAGCTGGGTGCACAACACCATCCGCGAGCTAGTTGAAGGTCATCTTAACAGCCAATTGCAACGTCTGCAACGAACAATGCAAGGGTGCCACATTCTATCCCGGCTAGGATACCAAATACCAAGAAAACCACAACAGGAAAACCGCACACTTCTTCCGCTTAGCATTCGCAACAAAATCCATGTGGCCCCAATTCCCCGGAATATGCACCCTGACCGTCATAAAGGTCGACGAAAGGCAAGAGCACAAGCTCTGGCTCGCCTATTTGGCGATGACACATCAAACACTCCAGTCCTAGACACCGACGTGGCCCGCTACCCACGGAAACGTGCCCTATGTCTAGTCGTACTAGATAGTGCAGACATTTTGAGAGCTTCGGCCACGCTCAACACTTGGACAGTGGCACGGCGGAAGAGGCTGCTATTGCCCTAGCCATCGTACACGCTTCAACCATGCCGGCGCCGGATGGACCTATCACAGTGGTCACTGATTCTCTGACCACCTGTAGGACTTTGGCACAAGGGAGGGTGACACCCTACACACACCGCATCCTTACATCATTACACCCCACAGCGTTACACAGGGTGCGTATCATCTGGACGCCTGGACACGCCTCTCTCCATGGTAATGAACGCGCTAATGCGGTAGCCCAAAGAGCTCGCTAACCGGGCGCCATTGGAAGAGCTGTCCAACCCAGACGACGCACCGACAGAAACACTGAACTACACTGAAACTCTACAATATCACAGAGATACCAGGAGACACTTCCCTGCACCACATAATTCCCTTAATCGAGAAGATGCCGTTGCGTGGCGACAGCTTCAAACTAATTCATTTCCCTGCCTCTTTTATCTTCACCTCTTCCACCCCACACAATATCCCTCATACTGTCCCTATTGTGGAGCAAAGCCCACAATATATCATTGCACCTGGGAGTGCCCACATCCTCCGGGCTACTCCCCTATTCCTTCACCTTCACCTTCCTACTGGGAGACTGCGCTGACCAGCTACGACCCGCAAGAGCAGCGACGGCTGATCCGGCGGGCACGCGGAGTGGCGCGGGCCAATGGGGCCCTGAACTAAGGGTTCCACCCTGCGAGGAAGTCACCCAATCTGATGACAAATAAATGTTTTTTCTCTCTCTCTCTCTCTCTCTCTCTCTCTCTCTCTCTCTCTGCATCTGTGCGATTCATTCTTAGGGAGAAATGGCGCTCCCTAGAATTTATTTCAGCTCGCGACTCGCCAGGTCACAGGTTGTCAATGCGTCGAATTCATTTTATTCTACCTGCGGGCAAATACGCCTCGCGTACTTGTCGTTTTATTGAGCGCGTGTACCAAACGTCCATCTGGGCCAGCATAACAGGCTCGTCCACTGTTCACCCTGAAATATTCGTATAATGCGCGTGATTCTCCTGTTCCGGCCCGTTATGAGCACGCTGCATTGCGGGGCTGCCTCATGTGAAACAACTGCAGCGCTTTTCTAGTTTATCATTTCCGCTCTCGAATCCCGTTCACAATCTCGTTTATGTGGTGAGTTGACGAGAAAAGTGTGCACGTGCCTCTTCATTTCCCGCAGCGACAGCCGCGAGAGAGAACAGCATCATGCCCACAACGCTGGAAGAAAAATATGTGACGCGTCGCTCTTTGCGACCCTTGATATTTCTGTGTGTGCAACTGACGCATACTCGATAAGATTGATTGATTGATTGATTGATTGATTGATTGATTGATTGATTGATTGATTGATTGATTGATTGATTGATTGATTGATTGATTGATTGATTGTATTCCGCGTTCCAATATTGGGGCTGTAAAAATGACGTAGCTGAGTGCTCGGGAATAATTTTGACTGCGTGTTTTTCTTTTCTTTTCTTTTTTTTTTTAGAGTGCACCTATGGTGCACGAGAGTTCTTGCCTTCCGCCGCCCCATTGGAATGTGGTCGGTCCCATAGCCAGGTATCTGACTCATGAATAGAATGCCCTTGCCACTGAACCACCGGGAGGAGACGGTCTCAGAGGCTGCGAAAAGTTTGTACGCGAGCCATTCTGAAGCAACGCTGGGCTTATATTTTAGAACTTACGTTTTCTACTACACGCGAAAGCAGCAAATTAGATGTTTTAGCGGTAATATATGCGAAACGCCGAGTCTGACTTGACGATGATGCGGCGGCGCGGCGGAAGTTCAAATCTGCGGTAACTATGCTGCCATGGCGTTTTCTGAAGGACAATTTTAAATTATGCGGAATATTTTCAGAAACTGGTTGACAAAAAATCTTCTTGAAAATGGAGAACAGAGAAAAAGCACTAGCTTGCAAGTATATTTTTCCCGTCATTTCGCTTAAACAGCGTTTATTCATGCCTGTGTGTTAAAAAAAAATTCACTTGGTCTAAAGAAATAACGTCCAGTGCATCTGGACGCAACGCCGGTTTCATCTTCCGGATAATGCGTGTCACACTTTCTTAAAAAATTGTTTGACGACGGGTAGGCCAGCTTTGTAAACTGCAATATAAACGTACACCGTGAACTCCTTCAGGCGTCAGATTTCGGGCTTTAAAGTCGCCCTTTCACGTAGCCTCTCAAGATGCACCTGTCCGTCTAGAAAACCCATTGGTGAAGGAGGTCGAGGTTTATGGTACATAAGAGGCTACCCAGGTAGCTTTATTTGGGATATCATGTGGCGAGGTCTGAAGCAGATGACTTCTTGTCACGCCATTTCACTTCCATGTGGGCTATGTTCGATGAAAGTTATTGTTTTAAAACCTTGCTGACAAGCATGACATTTCCTTTCTTTTCCTTTATTTTTAACCATACGCCTAAATGTGACGTTTGGTCGTCCACTTTTTTTTGGGGGGGGGGGGGGGGTGAAGATGTTTGCTTTTTTGGCATTCGTTCATCAAAAATAGGCAACTGTGCAGCAACTGGAAACGCGTAGGCGTGAAATGCATTGTTCTAACATCATATCCGTGTAGTCCAATGTTTACTACCTGTAGCCGATATGCACTTAAGGCTCTCCAGTTAAATAGCTTGCAGAGAAAAACGTTATTCTCGCACCACAAATGAGAATGCGCCGTCAGCTATTAAGGAAGTTCTGTGAATTAAAATTTTACCTATGTACTTTAGGCCCATCCTGCAATTGCGAAATCGAAGCAGGGGAGTCTTGTAGTTATACGCTATGTAGTCATACATATGTAGTCATACAACAGCACTATGTACTTATGCCGAAACCTCGGGCACCTCAGCACAGGGCTAGCCATTGTGTCTGAGAGGGTACTAATACAAGTAACATTAGCATAAAGTCAAATTCGTGGTCACAATATATACAAACATAGTCCTTGTCTTTGGAGTACTGCTTTCACACAGAAATATTTTACAAATTTTCTGTCGGAACCTTGAAGTGAGACTGCAAGTTTACGTTTGAGCGTCGTAAAACCAGTCGAAGAGGGGGCTTTTTTCGTTTTAATCTCATCTGTTCCGCTTATTCCCCAACTAGAATTCGTGGAACGGGGAAGTTCGAAGTTGGGCTGCTTAAGGTGTACTTAGTTGCAACATGCCGAACAGACATCCTCGTTCCTTTCTTTCTTCGTGCAGGTAGCGGATTGGTGTGTCCTGATTTTGAAGTGGAGTGCGAGAACATGTGCGTGGCCATTGGACACAAGGATGGATTCTGCAAAGGCACTATGTGCTCATGTGAAAATTGCATTGTAGTGAACCTGGGACTACCGAGCGGCCGCTGAACCTTTGCCTCCAACTAAGGCTTCAAGCGCTGTCTCTTCTGAGCGAGCGCCTTTGTAGCTCACACTCGACCTGCATATACTCTACACTGGCATTTTCATAATTATTTGTTAATAATCATGATATTAAATATACTTGGTGTTTGGGCCTGATATGTAGAGTTTAGATGAACTAACCTGCTCCCCGATGCATCCTAACGCTTATACGAATCTTATTCGAAGCCCATGCGCCGTGCGTGTCTTTAAAGAACATGCTGGTCGTATTGTCAGTACTATTCGTAAGCAAATAATAGACCCCGTAAGTGCATTTCATTCAATGGCAAATGTAAATATATATTTATCAATGCGTGAAGTACAGGCTAAAAAGGGAAAGCATGGCATCGAACACAATAAAAGAATCAGTTTTCCAAAAGTCAATATTAGCAGTGTGGGAATAGTAAATTTTAAGGCCAATTGAATGTGCTTTGAATGGTGCTGAAAGCGCATCAGATGGAATATCGAGTGCTTTTCCAGCGGTCTTCTGATGAAGCACAGCCTTTCCAAAATGAGCAAAATTTAACTGCTAGTTAACCGGTGGTTTACCTGAAAGGCTCTGGCTTCCTAAGCAACTGGGTGCTTTCCTACGAAACTTCTTGCGATTTGCATCCACTGTCGCCTGAATAAACGATATAGCATTTCTTCTCCAGTTTAATATTTCGTCCTGCAAGGCTGACGAAGATGGAATGTAGTTCAAACTATTCGAATGAGATTTGAATTTGTCAATTGGGATAATTAGGCCGAAGACAAAATTGCACATTATAGTTTCACGATTTGAATGTTTGGAATATTTGTTCACCAATACGTGTGGCATAACTTCCTCGTTTTCCACTATGTCTGTGGCTCCCATTTCCAGAAAAAAACCCTGCTCAGAGTAGCATAATGCTTCACCGTAATTATTACATATCGAGCGTGGACAAACGAAAACCATTTAAAAACTTGTCAACTTTGTTTTCTTGCTACTCATATGCTAGGTTGTTCAGCGGCTGTATTCAATTTCGCCTCTTGTTCCTTGGTTTGACAGGTTCTGCTGACAAAGTGCGAACCTGCTGCTGAAGCTTACATAATTTTCACTTGGAAATAGTTACCACTTAAGTATTATATAAAATCATGATTGGAGAAAAAATCCATCTTAATTTTTTGAAAATCTCATTGGAAACCCAGATCACGTGCTCTGCAAAATATAGCGTCGCTCTGAATTGCAACAATTGTTCAAAAATAGTACGCTTGCACAGTGCTGGCAATCGCTCTCACCTAGCGTCCCTTTTCACCGATGTCAAGTGCTTAGAGATCAGTGATTATAAATGGTAGATATGCACTGGCTACGTCTGTCTGAAATTCATATGCGCAGGAGATTCAGATAACTTTAAGAGAATGGGCTGAAAAAAATTGCTGGCTCTTCCGTAATCGAGAGTAGATGCAAGCATCAAATGGCAGCCGGCAAAGGATATTGGTTGGAGATGATACAAGCCACAATTTTAAAATGGATGTAGTGCATGTTCTCAACGGCGCACCCCACCACACCACACCACGCCATACTGTGCACTGGTCCATATGGACGTTGCCCAGCTAGAGAAGATAACCGGTTGGCGGCGGCACGACAGGCAACGAAAGACGCCAGGGAGACAGAGCGCACTGCCCAGCTAGAAGAAAATCACCTAAAGAAGGGGCCACGCAGCCTGGCGCCATCTCTCGAGGCGACGAGGAACTCGCGCCGCGAAACTCGCAGACCACTTGCGTTCAAACGAGCACAGCCAACGCTGTCTCAGCGTCAAAAGATGACAATGAAGTATATGGCGCCCTCTATCTGCCTTTTGAACGTCGCCCTATCGGAAATGACCTATAAATCTTCAGCTTACTAAAGGTTACCGCTTGAGTGATATTGTGAACAGACATTAGGGAGAACTCATAAGCAATATTTTTTGTAACTTGTTTGGGCAGTAAATAGCGTATATAATGCGGTCCTGTACAAAGATTTGAAGGCCAAAGACCACAATACCTTAAAGGGATACTAAAGCGAAACAATAAATCAGTTTAGACTAATTGTTTGAGAACCCTGCAGGGAGTCATTTCAAAAACATAGTTTGATTATTAGATGAGAAAATGAAGGTCCAAGTATCAGTATTTGAATTTCGCGCCGAAACCCTAGCGCCGGTACGTCAGCGTGACGTCAGGAATCCCAAAGTATGTTTTCGCATTTGGGCGGCGTTGGCTGAATAAAGGTTCCCGAAACTTGTCATGCTTAATATTTGGTTCCTTTAGAGCATAATTTAGTCAATCTGTACCGCTATATATAGTTAGTAGGCCCTAGAACATGCCATGAAAATCCAAGATGTTACAGCCCCCAGGTGCGGGAACTTAAGCAGGCGTCGCCACCCGTATTTCGTTCTTGCGCTTTTTCTGGCTTACCAAACCTCTTATCGTTGTAAGAGTGGTCTTTTTCGTGTTGTAGAACGGCAGTTTGCTGATGCAGAAAAAATAATTTTTCACTTTGGTGTCCCTTTAAGCTTTGACTGGTTGCCCGGATGATTTCGTTTTAGTGCCCGCATAACGGCTCTGGCTTTCAGCTCAAGGCCACTTGAAGGTCGCCGGCAACCGTAGCTAAAAGCATTTTATGGTTAAAAGCGTAAACTGGTGCACACTGACTCCACCCAACATGGCCGAGTGGCAAACACGACTGAGTATCTGTTCTTTCTATGTAAGTGACTCAGTACATGACACTCGCTGAGGAGTAGTAGTCACTATTAAGGCAAAAGTGTATCCGTGGTGTCTTGCAGGTGCTGTGTTGGAAAAGCACTGACAACACCTACTGAGTGAACAGTCGGAATCAGAAGTATGCGGACAGGGGGATCTGAAGAAAAAATATTTCTGCAGCCTGAGCCCGCTGCCCTGTATTGGTATTTCCAGCCTGTACAAATATGTGCAAATAACATGACGTAGTGCGGTTTTACTGGCTGCGGTACCAGCCGAAAAGAACCGGGACATGTCGCATACCCTTCTCAAGAAAAAGCTTGCGAGGGGTCTTCGTTTGCTTGCTCACATGTGCAACAAGGCATAAACTTCACGGAACATCTCGACTGTCTCGAACTGTTATCTCCACAGAATTGACGCTTCGTTGCAGCTGAAAATTCCGTCGCACCTCTCCCGCCATGATGAAACCGTACTGTGCAGCCTCTGGTTAAGAGTGGCTGTTGTATGAAAACCTACTCGTTCCTTTTCGGAATGGCAGGCCATGCGTGACTCGTGCAACTGTGAAGAGACAATGGAGCATGTATTGTCATTTATGTCATCGTTATGACGTCAAACCTGGCTTTCTTCAAGGTGTGCTAAAGCGACTAGAGAATAGATCGTTTTCAGGGACAAAGATTCTTGGACCATAGCCCCATGAGTCGCAGGCGGTTGGATCGTCGTGTAGGGCGTGCAGTATTTCTGGACGCAGTGCTGACGGTACAACAAGAAGGTAGCTGGCGCGGACTGGTGTGAAGTTCTTCTTCACGAGCAGGTTGTTTTGTAGCGTGAATGACGACAACCCGCGCTTAAATGCCCTAGGGACAACGTCGGTGTTCCCTTCCAAATACTCGACGAGACCTTTTAGCTCCGGGTCTGCTCGTTGCTGTTTAGTGAAGTCTTCCGCGCTTATTATCCCAAGGAAGGCGTCGTCGTCCTCGTCGTCTTGCGGCGGGGGATCGATGGGGGCGCGCGATAAACAGTCGGCGTCGGAGTGTTTTCTTCCGGACTTGTATATTACCGTGACGTCATATTCTTGTAGTCTGAGGCTCCACCGCGCCAGCCGTCCTGAAGGGTCCTTTAAGTTAGCTAGCCAACACAATGCATGATGGTCACTGACGACTTTGAATGGCCTGCCATAGAGGTAAGGGCGGAATTTAGCTATAGCCCAAATGATGGCGAGGCATTCCTTTTCAGTCGTAGAATAGTTGCTTTCCGCTTTTGACAGCGACCGGCTAGCATACGATATCACCCTTTTAAGTCCTTCTTTCCTCTGGACTAGGACTAGGGTTTTGTATTCCACCGTATTCTTGCTTTCTTCACTGTCACTACCCAGCACCTCCACCAGATGTCACGGGGTAGTGACGGTGAAGAAAGCAAGAATACGGTGGAATACAAAACTAGGTTTTATTGGGCGAACCTGTGCCCACAAAAACAGGCTACACTTATAGCACAACGATAGCGGCGAACACGGTCGGCGATCGTCGGAAATCTGATCAGCGGGTCAAGTGCGTCAGCTTTTATACAGCAGTCATCGAACGTTCCAGACTAATCGTTCGGACCCGCATGCCTTCCACAAAGTTCTACAACATTCGAGTCACGCGATGAAATCAGATAACACAAGGTTCGGCGACAACACAGCGGATAGAAGCATCGATAACTTTCCAGAAACTTCGGATACATGCAGACGCGTCCCGCGCTGTGCGATAACATTTGTTAGGCGGCGAAACGTGGTCGCCTGTTAAATATAAGTACACGTATCAATATCACCGATAGCGTTGCGCACGCCAGAGATATCCGCTAGCGCGACGCAAGCGCTGGCGCTGCCATCTCTTGTTCATTTCGCTGGTTACTCGCACCGCGGGAAGAAACTTCAAGGCGCCGCCTTGGCATTTCTTTTTATAAGTTAGAAAGAGGCCGTTGTCATAACTTCTGATTGTGCGAAAAGGCATTCATCTTGATTACAATACAAATGCAGCAGTGAAAAGTGGACAACATTGCCGAAAGTTTGCTATGTTCAACCAATATTATTTCGTATAAACGCGTTCTTTTAAAAAAATGATGGCCCCAAACACAAATGCCAACACCACCCGAGAGCGATGCAAATACTATGAGCATGCGTTATGAACAAAATATTTTCGTGGCGCCAAACGACGGGGAAAATGTGGCGATACGCATTCCTCTCGGCTGACATTGCATATGGCTGCTCATTAGCATGATTCACGCGGCTCGTCGCAGCAAAAATTATGGCGGAAAATCTCAGAAATGGCGGCCCAGCGCAACGTCACGCATCGTCAAAATGACGTTTACGAAACGGCCCTTCCTGTGACGTTCCTCACGAGATATTCCTCCAGCCAATCAGCAAGCTGGCATGGCGCATATCTTGGATCGCCACCACATATTCGCGCAATTGCATATGCGTTGCACTGGCTTCTGCATGCTACCACTCAGATTCTTTTTGAAGCGCTAACATCACAATATATCTGCCAAGGACCAAAAAAATGTATTAGTCCATAAGATTTGCAGCGCCACGTCACGTTTCGTCATCTTGATGAAAACTCAAAATGACAATTCGCAAAACTTCCGTTTCCCGGAACAAATTTCAAGGCACGTGAGCTCTCCACAGCCAATCAGAGTGTAAACATGGCTGATAATGGCGGCCGTGCAGCCGCCATGCGTGTCGAGAATAGCACCCTTGAAATATTATGTTTTCTATTTTTCCTTCCTAAAACATAGCAGTGTCGTGTTCATTTGTGAAGTCATCGCATTTATGAAGATTTTATTCATTGGACATCATAACTAGAAGCTTGCGCATAGCTTTGTGTTATGCAAAAAAAAAAACTTTCGTGCTTTGTAGCGTGGAACCTGGGAGAACAAAATGGCTATTCTTATTGCGTTCTTCTGGAAGGACCGTTTTCTTCGACTTTCCCCTGTCCTTAATGGCACATACTCCGAGCGAATCAGGTCTATCTGGGCCACAATGCCACCCGGTGGCCAGTGCCATTCTTATGCAACATTCGTGCAGAACAAAGGGTCTGCTAAGCTGAGTCGCTACCCGAACGATAATTATTTCTAAAGATTCATACAAATAAGAAATGCACCAACTAGGAGAAGATTTGCAGTGTGTGGATTAATAGCTACTGTTAATGTGTTCCCTACAACTAAGTGGTATGGATCCGTAGGTGTGGCCGTAAAAAAACCATTTGAATAAATGTCCCGTGCTGTGTCTGCCCCGGTCGCTCTACAGAGAATCTAGCTTGGCTAGCCGTCACCCCTTAGGATCAACATATACTGCTAAAGAATGCTGCGCATTCTTTGGCGAGTACCCCAGCAATTTGGTAGCAAATTCGTGCAAAATCGTGTCTGTAACGCCAAAAAACCTGACGCATTTCCCACATGAATACATAGGTCTTTATAAAAAGGGTTGGGGTGGCCAACATGAAATTGGAAGTGGCATCAGCATAACTTTGGGCGTGGTACAAGGATGGGCCAAGTTGAATTTGGTAGTGATATGGGAGTGGCCCAACTTAAATTTGGGGTGAAATGGTAATGAGCCAAGCCGAATTTTAGGCTGATATGGGGGCGGCCCAACCTAAATTTGAGGTGATATAGGGGTGGGTAAGCCTAAGTTTGGGGGAATATGGGGGGTGGGCCAGCCTGGATTTGGGGATGATACGGGGGTGGGAGAACCTAAATTTGGGGGGGAATGGGGGGTGGGCCATCCTAACCACGGGGGTGATATGGGACTGGGCGAAGCTGAATCGGGGGTGATATGGGGATGAGCTAACCTAAATGTGGGAGTGATTTGCGGTGGGCCATCCTAAATTTGAGGTGATAGTGGGGTGGGCCAGGCTAAGTTGGGGACTGATATGGGGATCGGCCAACCTGGATTTGGGGATGATATGGGGGTGGGCCAACCTAAATTTGGGGGTGACATGGGGACGGGCTATCCTAACCATGGGGTGATGTGCGGCTGGGCCAAGCTGAATTGGGGGGTGATGTATGGGTGGACTAACCTTAATTGGTGGCTGATTTGCGGTGGGCCATCCTAAATTTGAGGTGATTGAGGTGTGGGCCAGCGTTAGTTTGGGGCGGATATTGGGGTGGGCCCACCTCGATTTGCAGGTGGTATTGGAGTGGGCCAACCTAAATTTGGTGCTGTTGTGGAGGCAGGCCAATCTGTATTTGGGGATGATATGGGGTTGGTGCTACCTAAATGTGGGGGCAATCTCGGGGTGGGCCAGTCTGAATTTGGGGGCGATATGGGGGTGGGCCAACCTAAATTTTGGGGTGCCTCGACTCGAAATTTGGAGGACGATTTATGGAAATTCGTGCGTGGACCAACTTGAAAATTAGGGGTGGCCCAATTGAAATTTGGGATTGGGCCAACTTGAAGTTTAAGGCTGAGCGAAAAGAAAATCGGGCGTGACCGACTTTAAATTTGAGGGTGGGCCAATTTATATTTGAGGGTGTGTCAACTTTAAATTTGGGGGTGGGCCAATTGAAATTTGGGGGCCTGTTTACGAATAGTTAGACAACACCAGTGGTGTTTCTGCATATTTTTCATCATCGCAAAGTACGTATATTAATAATTGTTACCCAATACCCCTCAAGGTGAGCTACCACTCGAGCCTTCTCAGCCCACTGGGCTAATAATGTCACAGGAGTGCTCTCATTGTGACGACTGCGACGTTCAATGTGGAGATCCACAAGAACAAATCTCAGACCGAGCTGACCGTTTTCACACCAATGTCATCGCTAACACTATACTCGCTCGTGCTAGACGCAACACAAGCTTACAGCGATCATAATTCAACTTTCAATCGCACGCTAGTCGACACGTTCTCAGTGCACAATTTCGTCAATCATCTAGATAGGAACCTTGCTGGATGTTTTACTGTAATGTTGCGTTGTTTTTCACGAAAGCCTTCTCCCGCAAAGAGAATACATTTTTGAGATTGACGAGGCAAGCTAGTATATAACTCATACGAAGCATATATATAAACGGTTATAGTGATTTTTCAAAAAATATGTATGGGTAAATAAGATTTCAGATAGTATTGTTTCGACCGGGCATGACAACGATTTCTTCCCGCCTGTCACAGTGCTTTGACCGAAAACCTAATCATTTTGCTCAAACGTGTTGCCCCAATACTACTGTGTAGTATTGTAGTACTACTACTGTTGCCCAGTACTGTGTACTGTTGTTGATATTGTACTAATGTGGAGTTTCCCTCTTCATAAGAGCACAAAAAGAAAAAATATTGCAGATAGCAGCCAAGCGCAAAGTACATTGGAAGATCTGAAACCAGCAATTATTTTTAATTTGCGGGTTGGTCTTCTGCGCTGGTAGATCGCTGTCCGATCGCTTCAACGAATTTTGTTTCAGTGCAACTGCAGCAAAAACAAAGATACTACCATTTCATTGCCAGGACCTTTATGCCCTCGCCACAACACAAGAAGGACACCAGATAATTGACACTATCAGTTTATAAACTGATATTGTTTTGCTAATTTCACTGTAGCGTGGTGTCTGCGAACGGAGTATTTTCTTATTATCAGTCCAGTGTTAGCAGTGAGAAGCACTTCGGTCTACCATCCCCATGAGGGCAAACTAGCCATTGTAGCGCATTACTCTAGGACAAGTGCTAAAAACTTGGTGTGCTTTGTCCTTTCCGCAGGTCGTCCATCCATTCTGTTATGGTGACCATCGACGTTGTGTCCGTCAGGCCTCCTCCTCATTTTAGCTTCACCATCTCGAGAGTGGACAGAGAAAGGAAGCTTTCTTCACAATCAGCCCCAGCGGGATTCCACCACTCGTAACTGCGGCAATTTGCATTCAGTGGCTGGGCATGCTAACTACATCCTGAGTTTCACAATGGCTAAAGCACGCAGAAAAAATAAAGCTTTTGTCGCTATCACGACCACGAACCCATGTCAATGCAGATATAAGTACGTGCAGGGGCTGGGCATGCTAACTTCTGCGCTACCACCTGCCGCCGACACCTCAGATTTTCTATGCATACCTGCTTCTTGTTTTCATCGCAGACGCATGCAGGACAAACGCGCATAAGTAATTGGATTGGATTGGGAAAACGTTTATTAAGCCTGCAGTAAAGCGCGAAGGCGCGCTTCGGACGTGGCCTACGTCGTCATCATGGCGGGTGCTCTGCGAGGATCCCCGCTCGCCGTTGCCGGCTCACCAGGCTCCTGCCTAGCCAGCGCCTCGATGACCTGCTGGAAGGCCTGGAGTTGTTTTTCTTTGTCGTCGCTCCGAGTTGCTTCCTCAAGCTGCGGCGGTATACGTCCTGAGTTAGCTTGGCTTGGATGTTTGGAGCAATCCCATAGCATGTGCTCGAATGTGGCCGTCTCCCTGAAGCACGCTCTGCACTTGTCATGGGGGTGCGATTCTGGGTACATGCTATGCAATAGCGCTGGGCTTGGAAGCGTTCTCGTTTGTAGTTGCCTGAATAGCACGGCCTGCAACCTGCTCAGCTCTTTTCAGGGCGGCGGGAGAAGTCTGCGGGCCAGCCGAAAGCCTTGGTCAGTTCGTTATAGCTGGTGATCCGGTCTTTGGCGCTGAACCACAGCGGGCAGCCGTTGCCTTGGGCGAGGTCGGTTAGTCCTCGCGCTCAGGCATCTGCCGTTTCCTTGTGATCGGCATGCTTCTCCAACGCTTGTCCTGCGTGCGCCGGGAACCACTTGATTCGAGCCCTCTTGCCGCGGTATGCCCGGTGTCGGAGCAGGATGCGTGCAGCCGTTGGGGCAATTCTTCCTTTGGCGTAGTTCCTCACTGCCTGTCTGGAGTCGCTGAGGATCATGTGGCATTCTCGGTCTACGATGGCCAGGGCGATGGCTATTTCTTCTGCTTCCTCCACTTGCTTGCTCGATGTGCTGGCGGTCACGCGCACGTTACCTCCGGAGTCGACCACCGCGATCGCGAAGCCGTTGCGGCCGGCATATTCGGCTGCATCCACGTATCTGGCGCCGGCGTCTTCCGCATGCAGGTCCGTCAGGGTCTTGGCTCTAGCGCGTCTTCTGCCTTCATTGAATTCCGGGTGCGTGTTCCTCGGCAAGGGGACAATCCACACGTTCCGTCGTACGTGGTCGGGGACGGGGCATTTTGGTCCCTGCTGTTCGTGATAACCGATGCCTAGATGGCACAGGATCTTTCTGCCAGCCTTGTGATGACAGTCTTTCCAACTGAGCGGCTCTTTGCGCTTCGGTGATCTCGTCGAGCATGTTGTGTATGCCCAGCTGGAGGAGACGTTTCGTGTTGGTAGTTTCGGGTAGACCGAGTGGTGTCTTGTAAGCCCTTTGGATTGGGATGTCTAGCTTGTTCTTTCCGCTTTTCACCCACTTGTGGAAGGCTGCCACGTACCCTATGGGGCAGAGTACGAAGGAGTGTATAAGTCTGATGAAGTTTTCCTCCTTCATGACTCCCTTTTTGGTGGTAACGTGCTTGAGCAGTCTGGTGGCGTTGGCCGCCTTACCCATGATGCGAGTGATGTCTTCGTTCCTGCCGAGCGCTCCGATCGTCATGCCCAGGACTCGGATCTTGCTGACCGTCGGTATTGTGTTACCATCCCTGGTGCGGATCTTGATCTTTTCGTGTTTTCTTTGCTTCTTGATTCGGTGCCTTTTGATCGGTTGGTAAAGCAGGAGCTCCGACTTAGTTGGGGAGCAACGCAGTCCCGTACCTTCCAGGCTTTCTTAGATCGTGTCGACGGCCGTCTATAGTGTGGATTTTATGCGGGCATCACAGCCCCCTTCCACCCACAGCTTAATGTCGTCCGCGTATATCGTGTGCTTCAGTCCTTCAAGCTGGTATAGTCTTTTGGCAACTTGAATCATAACAAGGTCAAATAGCATGGGTGAGATGACGGAGCCTTGGGGAGTGCCCTCATCCGTCTTCAGGTCGCCGGCTCTAAGCTCCGCCGTTCAACCGGTGAGGAAGTCTGAAATATTTGTACGACCTCTCGCCTACGTTTAGATGGGACACCTGCGCGAGGATGGCAGAGTGCGTCACTTTGTCGAAGGCGCTTTCTAGGTCGAGCCCGAGGACGGCTTTGGTGTCACTGGTTTCACCGTCGATGACCTGATGTTTGATAAGTAAAAAATCTGCGTGCCCTCCCACTCTGTGAAGAAAAATGACCAGCAAAGCTGTGTATGTGGGCCCCTTAATGGCGAACTACACCTCCGCCGTATGTCGGCCCCGCATTGCACTGTCTTCGGGATCGGCCCACGTATAGGGATTGCTTAATGCCTTCTTCACCTCAGCCGCAGGTCGGCCTGGCATGGCGTTACATTCCGGATGAGCCCACGTATGGGGAGAGCTGAACGCTTGCTTCACCTCCGCTGCGAGTCACGCCGGTATTACGCTATCTTCGGGATTTCGCTCCACACGTGGACACGATAGTGGGGAAAGTAGCCCTTAAGAAGAACCTTTACCTCTGGTGGTCCTATATAAATACATGTAAAAGAAGAATTTGTTTTTCTCCACAACTACTGCATCAAATTTTACAAGGTTTGTTGCACCTAAAGAGCAACTTAAACTCTAGTGACTGTTGGTTCAGCATTCTTGATTTAGCTCATCATTTCTTTATTCAAAATTGGCAAAAATCGCAAATTTTCAGAAAACGAAACCATCAAATTCACAACCCTGTCTTTCGGCAATGAAAACTATCACAATTCTGTACATTGCATCTAACAGCACAACTAAAGCTGTCTAAATTGATACATTACGCATGATTCTAAAGAAATTATTAATGTGGAAATACAGCTTTTCCACAACCCTTGTTCACAAGGTAACGACTTCACGTAAGATATAAATCGGCGCATTTAATTTGTCCGCTTTGAATTGTCTAAAGGATGCTCTTTACACAACCGCAATATCAGTTCGTGATGCGGCGTTATTGATTTGTGAACTCCGTGCTTCTGTATTTCTTGCGCTTTCGAATTTTTGAATATCTTTTACCAGAATTCCAGCCTTAAATAGAAATTCCGCTTCCAATAGTCACTAGAATTTACCTTTTTCTCCCGAATCCAGCAAATTTCATTAAAATCGGCCCAGGGGTTATCTCAGAAAAGAGTTTCGGCGTTTTACATCCATTTGAATCGGCCGCATTGGAGTTGGGCCCGAGTTAAAGCTTACTCGTAACGACTTTGTTGTAAAAAAAGGAATAAAAGAAAAAAAAACGCCTCAGCCCTCAATATCGCCGCCTCAGATTTCGACATGATGGCACCGCCACCATCGGCACGGCTCCGTGAGCAGCTACCAAGCTGTTCACTTTCGTTATCTTCCTTCCCTCGGCTGCAGCGCATTGTCTTGAAGCCAGCGACGCGCTAAATCTGCACCATCATTCCGTCATGCATCGCTTCTGCGACCAAGCAAGCTTTCTGCGGCACACGTTCACTGCCGTATTGACACTAAAACTTTAAAATGCTTGCCTTCGAGATGGAACGCGACTATACGGCCATGGGGAACATGTTCACGGGGCCATACTATTGATGACAGCATCACAAAATGCTAGATGTGGTCAGGTTGACTTTACAGGTTTGGAAGGAATGACTGACGGGCTAGTTGCTTCATGTCACATAAAGAACAGCGCTTAAAGTTAGCGCAGTTTGTGTTTGGTTCCTCCTTTGTGTCAAGCCGTGAAGTGCTGTTCTTTCTGTGACTTTACAAATGTGCTTTTTCTGCGTCAGCTACGTTTTCCAAGAGTGTTTACTTGGAAAATTTTTGTTCGCATGGCTCTTACAGAAGCATGTTTAGTCGAAATTTTTTCGCTTGGCTGCGTAATCTCGAGGGCGGGCTCCAGACTGCTCATTTTCTTTAGCCACGTAAGAACCTTTACTGAAAATTTAATTAACGTAGCTTCGTTAATTACACAAACAACTTCTCAACTTACTCCGCATCTAGAGGTCACCAATCTGAACACTAGAATGATAGGATGATGTTAACATTGTTTGTATCGTTTCAATAGTTTTGTTTCGTGCAGTTAAAAGCAGCCGGCATATTGATACTGCTGTTGACTTCTTATAAAGTAAGTGTGAAAGCTTGGAGAGGTCATCTTGGCACAAATCAACTTCATGAGCTTAAGCACATGGCCCAACCTTGCACGTCTGTCTTTACAACCGGTTCTCATGCATTATACAAGAAGCACCTCGGTGCTACGGTACATCCCACAAGTTGTGCGAGAACATTGTGCGCACTCCCGATTAGGTTTCTGAGCGTTGGTGGCATCAGACTCGGTTTCCTGGCATCATAAAGAATAAACATAGCTTCCTGGAGGAAAGCATTGGGCACATTTTCAGTAGTTTGTAACATATGGATCAGCACGGATATGTACGCTAGAACGAAAAGTACTGAAATATTAAAGTGAGGGTTTCGCTGGATGTATTTTAGCTGTCTGATGATAAGATCTTAAGAAAAAAATACTGTGATTTTGTGACAATTAATGCTGACATGAAATATGAGCTCCGACACAGTACCCGTGGTGGAACTGGCCCCTGGACTACAGGGCTACATTGAAGCACGATATGCTGGTTTGATAAATACCAGAATTGGAAAGTGGTTCGCTCTTGAATTTTCTGTATGTCGCCGCCGCTGTGCAGTGTTGGGGGCCATTTCTATACCACAAGCACTATGTTTCAGCTGATATTGAAAGCAAATGTATTCTTTTTTTAGGGGGGGGTGAGGGAGGGGGGCTTTTTTTAGCGTGTAACTACAGTTCCAAAGTTATCAGTTAGCTCAAGACGCGCCTGCATGTGTTTATAATATCCAGTATGTTGTCACAAATTCAATAGCGAAAGAGCGTTATCTTATCAAATTGCGCGCGGGAAGCGAATACTGACGTACATTCTCCATCACATTTGATGACCCGAGATTGCGCTGCAATGTACGAGCATTCCAATCTGACGAACCGACGTCTTGATCCGTAGATCGGAATCAGAGAAAGCACTTTGCGGGCAGCCATCGTTGTTTGAGTGTTATTTTCTTTTCCAACGCAAGCTCATCTTATAATGAGTAACATTCGTGACTGATTCTTTTGGAAGTGTTTTGCTCTTGACATTACTACAACGTGAGAGTATAGAGGTGCTCCATCTTCTTCGGGTGAATACTGGGAAACGGACTAGGCCTTTTCTTGCATCTGCGTTTACACATTTACCGCACCAATTCATTTTTCACAACTTACTTTTTAATTTAGGAGGCTGTAAAACACAGCAATCTTTTAGTAACAGGATGTTTTAATACTACGGAAAATTTAAATGCTTATTAGTCGGCTTTCACCTCATGGTAAGGAATTTCAATAAAGATATACTTATGATAATTAAAAGCCTATCCATTTGACAACGTTTCATCTGAGTTCCCCTTTGCAAAGTGATACAGACTTGCAAGTGGTTCGTATCGGGTACCCACGACATATGTCCAACCGCCAAACAAAGGGTTATTCCAAATGTTTCATTTCAGGAAGGCGTGTTACCCTCCTGTCTTTCATTCCCGTTCGCAAACACGCATAAGACGAAAGTGCTGCGTGAAGAGCGTCCAAGCCAACGGGCTACCGTAACTTACCTCGCCAATATCGCTGTCACATATATATATATATATATATATATATATATATATATATATATATATATATATATATATATATATATATATGTGTGTGTGTGTGTGTGTGTGTGTTAAATCAACGCATCACGAATCCAAAAAGAGCTGCCCGCGACCAGCCCAGCTAGGTTTCTTTCATTTCGTACTTCGTCGTAGCGGCTAATAGTAGCTCACGAAGCAGAGCACTGACTGTGGATATGGCAAAGCAGGTTTTCTATATACTGTCTCGTCACCCACCGAAAAATCTTGCCGTGCTACTGGCCATTCCTAGAGAATTGTATATGTGACGCCCAGCAAGTTTGCAACACAATAACTTTGTTTTGCGATGAGAGAGTCCAGGTGAGGGACAGGGTGGTTATGGAGATAAAAACACGCTATTTTCTGCAGTAACTTGGGAATGCATGAATGAATGCCTACATTTATTGAGAAAAAGAAGGAGCAAGCATCAGTGGAAGTACGTCTCAGCAGATTTGGAAAGAAGCGGGGGAAAAAGAGGAAAAGCTGGGGCCCGGGTGGCAGGTGACATCGCAGCTTAGGGGCGAGAGAATATAAGCAAGAGTTGGCGAAACCAGTTGAATTCTAGTGTAGATGTGTGATGTGCCGAGTAAATGATTGGAGTCACCGCCCAGCATCCGTCCTTTGCGGCAGTATAAGCTCCCGCCGTTCTTGGTAATAAACTTTTACTGAAAACCAATCTTCGCAATTACTTATTCATCAGCCATGCCTTGCCACGTATTCCTTAGTGGCAGGGTCTGTGGATTACAACTACGCTGTCCCGACAAGTTACGAACATAACGTGACGCTTGCGGTTACGGATGCCATACTCGTGACAGGCCGCCAATGGAATATGAACCTGGCAATGTTTAACGCTAGAACGTCATCTAGTGAGGCGAGTCTAGCAGTACTATTGGAGGAATTAGAGGGCAGTAAATGGGATATAATAGGGCTCAGTGAAGTTAGGAGGCCAGAGGCAGCATATACAGTGCTAAAAAGCGGGCACGTCCTGTGCTACCGGGGCTTAGCGGAGAGACGAGAACTAGGAGTCGGATTCCTGATTAATAAGAATATAGCTGGTAACATACAGGAATTCTATAGCTATAACGAGAGGGTGGCAGGTCTTGTTGTGAAACTTCATAAGAAGTACAAAATGAAGGTTGTACAGGTCTACGCCCCTACCTCCAGTCATGATGACCAGGAAGTCGAAAGCTTCTATAAAGACGTGGAATCGGCGATGGGTAGAGTGAAAACAAAATACACTCTACTGATGGGCGACTTCAATGCCAAGGTAGACAAGAAGCAGGCTGGAGACAAGGCAGTAGGGGAATATGGCATAGGCACTAGGAATATCAGGGGAGAGTTATTAGTAGAGCTTGCGGAACAGAATAATTTGCGGATAATGAATACCTTAGACTTCTGTCAAGCAAATGACCAGGCAGGATTCCGTGAAGGCTACTCAACAATAGACCATATTCACACTATCAATCAGGTGATAGAGAAATGTGCGGAATATAACCAACCCTTATATAAAGCTTTCAATGATTACGAGAAAGCGTTTGATTCTGTCGAAACCTCAGCAGTCATGGAGGCATTACGGAATCAGGGTGTAGACGATCCGTATGTAAAAATACTGAAAGATATCTATAGCGGCTCCATAGCCACCATAGTCCTCCATAAGCAAAGCAACTAAATCCCATTAAAGAAAGGCGTCAGGCAGGGAGATACGATCTCTCCAATGCTATTCACAGCGTGTTTACAGGAGGTATTCAGAGACCTGGATTGGGAAGAATTGGGGATAAAAGTTAATGGAGAATACCTTAGTCTTGCGATTCGCTGATGATATTGCCTTGCTTAGTAACTCAGGGGACCAATTGCAATGCATGCTCACTGACCTGGAGAGGCAAAGCAGAAGAGTGGGTTTAAAAATTAATCTGCAGAAAACTAAAGTGATATTTAACAGTCTCGGAAGAGAACAGCAATTTTACAATAGGTAGCGAGGCACTGGAAGTGGTAAGGGAATACATCTACTTAGGGCAGGCAGTAACGGCGGATCTGGATCATGAGACGGAAATAATCAGAAGAATATGAATGGGCTGAGGTGTGTTTGGCAGGCATTCTCAGATCATGAACAGCAGGTTGCCATTATCCCTCAAGAGAAAAGTGTAAAATTGCTGTGTCTTACCAGTACTCACCTACGGGGCAGAAACCTGGAGACTTACGAAAAGGGTTCTACTTTAATTGAGGACGACGCAACTAGCTATGGAAAGAAGAATGGTGGGTGTAACGTTAAGGGATAAGAAAAGAGCAGATTGGGTGAGAGAAAAAACGCTAGTTAATGACATCTTAGTTGAAATCAAGAAATATAAATGGGGCTTGGGCAGGACATGTAATGAGGAGGGAAGATAACCGATGGTCATTAAGGGTTACGGACTGGATTCCAAGGGAAGGGAAGCGTAGCAGGGGGTGGCAGAAAGTTAGGTGGGCGGATGAGATTAGGAAGTTTGCAAGGACGACATGGCCACAATTAGTACATGGCCGGGATTGTTGGAGAAATATGGGAGAGGCCTTTGCCCTGCAGTGGGCGTAACCAGGCTGATGATGATGATGATGACTCGCGACTCTTACCATACTATATATACTAAACTGCGCGAATACTATAAACATGGGTTTAATGCACAAGTTAGTGAACATGCAGAGATTTTAGAACCCCGTTTTTTGCATTACATACGCTCAACGCAAACACCATTGCAGCATGTTACGGGGCGCGTCCCTTCCAAACAGAGACGCGAACGTAAACATAAGAACGCGTTAGAAGACAGGGTCTTGGGCCTCGTGCCAAACATATCCAAGGCAACAATATGTTAACAATCATGCCGTCGTTTCTATGCAAAGAGGTTATGTATTTAACTTCTGGAGTGACAGTCCAATCCACCACCTACGGGAGCGCGTGAAGCCGCCGGGGGCCACATTGTTAGAGGAAAAGGAGCGCGGCCACAGTACGTGGCTGTGGTATACGCGCGACGCAACCTGTGCTTGCGGTTCTGCGATAAAAAATAAAATAAAACCCCTTTAGGAAGTATATCAGTCCGCCATTGTGCGTCGCTGTTGTCAAAAATAAAATGACCTGGTGGTGGGTGCCTTGTGTTCTGTGTACAATATGTTGCGAGAACTGAAAAACAGTCGTTTCCTGTTTTCATCATTCAGTAACCTGCCGCGTGTATCGGCACTGTGATGCCCTTTCATCGATACGTGGTGCCAGCCCGTATTGACACAACGACATGACCTCGAAATATAGTATCCTTATGCCATTTCTTTAAAAAATCACTATTTGTGTAAATGATCGTTTTTGGTTTAAACCTAGAAAACAAGAAAAAAATATTCAACTGTAGGTCTCATTTTTGTCCGGCATTTCAGTTCTAGCTGAAGAGAGTCGGTGAAAGCAAATTTACAATAAAGCTAAGGTGACCCACAATCTGCACGCAGCCGAAAGCCTACAAGCGCTCCAATGATAATAACCTGCCAAAGTTAGGGTCATGTGTCAGCTGGCGGCTGAAGCAATCTTTACTTTTTATGTGTTGCATATTGCAATCACTCAGTTCAGCCCTTGGGCGCGGCAGGGCAGCCACCATTGAGGGTATGAGCCATTGTTCATTGCTGCGCGTCTCATATGTGGGTCTATTCTCTTTTAAGTTTGCTATGTTTGTTATTAGGTTGCTTCTATTTTTATGCGTTGCATATTGCAATCACTCAGTTCAGCCCTTGGGCGCGGCCGGGCAGCCACCATTGACCTTTAGCGCAACCACGTAACGTGACGTCACGACAGCCGGAGGAAAAGCTGGGCCCCAACTCGCGCAATATGCAACGCATTCTTGGCTTAACCAAGCTAAGCCTGGCCATTTTTTTTTTCTTTTCTGCATCCGTTCTACCTGGGTCTACGGCAAAAACGTGAAGTGGGAAGGAAGATAAACAGAAATTGGTGGAGGGAGGTGGTATATATCGCAATGGTTAGCGTGCCCATCTCCCAAATGCAAGATGGTGCATTTGGGAGATGGGCTCGAATCCCTGTTGTTTGTTTGTGAAGACAGCTTTCTGTGCTCTATGGTGACTGCGAAGCTCAGAATGAGGCGGCAGCCTGAGGACAACGGTCGCCGTCAACGTTACAGAATAAGCGGGCGTGCAAGGTCCCACTTAAAGCCGAAAGTACATTCAGAGGAGATACGCTATGCTCTTGTCGACAAAAAAAAAAAGTGATGAGTAACGAGCGGTGTTGTTGAGCGAAGCTGTAGACCGATAATGTCGCCATAGACAGGACCACGCTCCAATCTCGGTGCTCAGCGGAAATATACATCAACAGCGTGTCAACTAGCGTGTAATTGATACTTCATTAAGGTCGTTGCGTGCTTGTGTTGTGTCTAGCAGGAGCGAGTAGTGTAAGAGATAACACTGGAGAGAAGGCGGTGAGAGAAGTCCGCGAAAAGTAATTGAGGATAGCCATATTGAACGTCGACGCCATATTGAATAAAGCCTGCGACTTCAGTTGCTCAGCCGCCAGAAAGGCTTGAGTGATAGCATACTGCTGGGCGTATTAGGTAACTACAGCGATAAACACACACTTTGCGGAAGTAAACAGAGGAAAGGGACGTAGTGAGTTGGCCGCCCTTTTCGAGCTCTGGCATAGTTTGAAAAATGAATGTGGTGAAGTACGACGCACAAAATAGTATATGTCAACCCAAATGAATCAGCGTGGTCATACTTGCGCGACACGCCATGGTGACCTGCCACCAGTACTTCATGAAGTTGCAACGATGAGAGTTTTCGTTGGGTACTTGAGAATAAAAACGAGCACATCAGAGACGTCCGAGGGACATTTCTAGGGTACAAGAGCACATCGCCCCCCCCCCCAAAAAAAAATCACGAATATAAGCTTACGAATAGGGACATCATAAGATCGAGCCCTACGGCGCTTGTTGAGCTTGTTTAGGATGACGTCAGCATTTTATTCAGCGTTTATTTCTGAGAAAATTAGTTGAAGTTCCGTTTATTTGCATCACAATGGCAGGCGTAATCAGGCAAACATTGACAGCATTTCATTAGAGAGTGCCTGTCTACTCTGTGGAGATTACGTATGACAATGACAATAAACACAGAAAGCTTTTCTTATATCGATTCGCACATACATGGGACCCGCATAATTTTTTGCCCTCAATTTAAATGCTTAAGAATGGCGCTCATGAACGCAATATTTCCATTTATAGTGAGCAAAAGCGGCTGTCGTATTCACAGTAGCATTGATTTAAATGGCTTTAATCCCATGGACATTATATCGTTGCCAACTTACGTGGGATTGGAGTCTTCAAAATGGGATACAGGTGACAGGGAAATCAGGACGTTGATGAACGGCAAGACGGCGAAAGCTTGCACAAGACCTCAAGGATATAAAATGACTTTTTGAGCAGCTTGGTCAGGGGGCCACGCAATGGTTTCCACGTCTATCAAAAATCCTCCAAAATGTGAACAGAGGCCGACAAAAATGCGGGCATTTTGGGAAAGGCGAAACTGCTGGAAATTCCAGGACAGCATTAGCCTAAATATAGAAGATGACTTAAAAATAAGAAACCATAACGTTGACAGGGTGGCCAAATTCTGGGACAAATAAATCGGCTGTTAAAGCAGTTCAGCTGAAACGCAATGGTGCGAAATAAGGCGAGAATGTCGGCGAGTGTTGAACAAAGGTCAAGTAGGTCCTGTGGCCGACGCCAGTGCTCGGCAGCTGTCAAGCGACTGCACGTATTAGAGAGATGCCAGGTCGTCAGTAGTTACAGTATGATTCGGGTCTGAAATATTGGACGCGGACTCCATCACATTGAATACAGTGCATTCTACGGTGTCATTCTTGGACAGATGGCACCCATTCTCGCGCAATGAGGATGGGAACAAATTGTCTCACGTGCCGGCTGTCACCTTCCTCCTACTGCCAACATTCCTTCCCCTCCGTAGTTGCTTAGTTTTATTGGGTTCGGCTACTAATCACGATATCTCGGGATCGAATCCCAACCACGGCAGCCGTAGTTCAATGAGTGTGAAATGCGAAAACCCGCGTACTTAGGGTTAGGCGCCCGTTAAAAATCGCAAGTGGTCTAAATTATTCTCGAATCCTCCATTACGGCGTGCTTCATAATGAAATCGTGGTTTTGGCAAGTAAAGCCTCAAAATGTGTTATGTAACATTCGTTAAAAATGCCCTGGGCAGTCGCACAACACTTGAATACAATTAAGTGTCAGGAGTTGCGCGTGAGGTCTTTAAATATGTCATCGTCGTCATCATCATCATCATCAGCCTAGTTACGCCCACTGCAGGGCAAAGGCCTCTCCTATACTTCCCCAACAACCCCGGTAATCTACTAATTGTGGCCATGTCGTCGCTGCAAACTTCTTAATCTCATCCACTCACCTAACTTTCTGCCGCCCCCTGCTACGCTTCCCTTTTCCCTTGGAATCCAGTCCGTGTATAATAGCTGTGTCTTACCAGTACTCACCTACGGGGCCGAAACTTGGAGGCTTACGAAAAGGAGTCTACTTAAATTGAGGACGACGCAACGAGCTATTGAAAGAAGAATGGTGGGTGTAACGTTAAGGGATAAGAAAAGAGCAGATTGGTTGAGGGAACAAACGCGAGTTAATGACATCTTAGTTGAAATCAAGAAAAAGAAACGGGCATGGGCAGGACATGTAATGATGATGATGAAGCAACGTTTACTGGGCCCTAAATAAATCGGTGGTGCACGCAGGCACCAAACGGGATGGTTCCCTAGTTACGGGACCCATATGTTTCCAGCAGCTCCTGGCCCCTGTCCGTCAGTGCGAGCTGAATCGGTAGGGCGGGGCTGGATAACAAGGTCTCCCATCGCTCAAGGGGTTGGGGATTGGGGGTGTTGGTGGGAAGGGGAGGAGGGGGGGGGGGCCTTGAGTTCTGTGCACTCTGCCAAGACGTGCGGCAGGGTGCCCTTTTCTCTTCTGCAAAAAGGACAGAGCATATCGTATTCCGCAGGGTACATGCGGTTCATCAGTACGGGATGCGCAAGCGATCCCGCCTGCGCTCGACGCAGGATCGTCTGTTGTTGCCTGGTGAGTTTGGGGTGCGGTTCTGGCAGTCTGCACCTTTCTTCTCGGTACATCCGGGTAATGTCCCGAAAGCTGGTAACCGGGTGCGGTAGCTCTTCCGGCTCGTGCTCGGCCCGGATTGACATTTCTCGGGCATGGTAGTCGGCGATGGTGTTGCCTGCTACCTGCGAGTGAGCCGGGACCCACATGAGCTCTATGGCTCTTCCCGGAGGCTTGTGCTTGGCTAGAATGGCTCGGGTCGCGGAGGAGATTACCCCCCTGCGGAAGCTTCCGTAGGCTGTCTTTGAGTCGGTGACTACGGTGTCCACGCTCGGCTGTGCGAGTGCGAGGGCTAGGGCCGCTTCTTCGGCAACTGCATGTAATGAGGAGGGAAGATAACCGATGGTCATTAAGGATTGAATATGTGGATAGCCTTTATGGCGTTCGATAGCTGCTAGTCTACATTGCGGCTATATAATAAAGGCGGAACGACAACATGGTAGAGAATGTGGAGAACATACAAATCCCGCATCTATTACTGCACAATAATTTTAAATAGTGTTCTTGCTTCACGCACGCGGATAACCCCCATAGGAGACTACTTTGGAAACTAACTGCAAGTACTGTATATGTCGTACCCAGGGGTGTACCTGGCCTGGTGGCCAGTAAATGTGACCTAATATTGCGAGCAGCTTCGGCCATAGCATGCTAACGGATGACGACACAGACTGAAGTGACTAGCGCAAGAGTAGAGAGGGGACACTAAAGACGCTACAAAGACAAGCGCCCAGTTGGAAGTTTGCGCTTATCCTTATCGCCTCTTTAGTGTCCCGTTCCCACTTTTGAGCTAGTCACTTTAGCATGGAATGCCAACTAGCCCGGTCTCACACCCTGCGACGACAGAGGGACAGTTTGCTCAACGCTTGTTTCGTGACTTTTGTGTCAAGATGAAAAACCAACACATCGATGTATGTCTTAATACTTAAGCACATCTAGATTTGCAGCTGCGGCGGTAGCCCATAAGTGTGCACTGCAAAGTCGCTAGTGAAATAATTGTGTGCACCTTAACGAATTCGATAGGCGAAAATCAAAATCCGTCCACGACGGCGTCTCTAGTAGACGCTGTGCGATGTTTGGACGTTAACAATGTGTGCCGACTGAAGAAAGGCTGCCCCGAAGTGCTTCTGACGGTTAGGCTAGCTTCTTTACTCCGTAGAAAGAAAAAAAAAGAAAAGGAAAAGAAAAGAAAAGAAGAGAAAAAAAAGAACCTTATCAAAAGCCCAGAATCAACAATTGCTCGTCGCGAGTAAACGCTGGATGACGAGGAATTTCCAGGCGACGAGCGAATACGTTTGATCAAGAACACTGATAACGCCGGCGGGACAAGCATTGTGGAGAAGTTCAATGCGCAGGGATTGCTTTTACTTTTTTTATTTTTATTTGGTTGACGTCATCACGCGTCACCGCGAGAAGTTTGAAAAGTTTAAGGTGAGTACGCCACGTGGTTGCACTCACACGAACTAAACCCTTGTGTCCAGGGGCTCTATTCTCGACACGCATGGCGGCTGCACGGCCGCCATTATCCGCCATGTTTACTCTCTTATTGGCTGTCGAAAGGTCACGTGTTTTGAAATTTGTGCCGGGAAGCGGAAGTATTGCAAAATGCAATTTTGCGTTTTCATCAAGATGACGAAACGTGACGTGGAGCTGCAAATGTTATGGACTAATACATTTGTTTGGTCCTTGGCAGATATATTGTGATGTTAGCGCTTCAAAAAGAATGTGAGCGGTAGCGTGCAGAAGCCAGTGCAATGCATCTGCAATTGCGCGAATATGTGGTGGCGATTCAAGATATGCGCCATGCCAGCTTGCTGATTGGCTGAAGGAATATCTCATGAGGAGCGTCACAGGAAGGGCTGTTTCGTAAACGTCATTTTGACGATGCGTGACGTTGCGCTGGGCCGCCATTGCTGAGATTTTCCGCCATAATTTTTGCTGCGACGAGCCGCGCGAATTATGCTAATGGGCAGCCATATGCAATGGCAGCTGAGAGGAATGCGTATCGCCACATTTTCCCCGTCGTTTGGCACCACGAAAATCTTTTGTTCATAACGCGTGCTCATAGTATTTGCATCGCTCTCGGGTGGTGTTGGCATTTGTGTTTGGAGCCATCATTTTTTAAAAGAACGCGTTTATACGAAATAATATGGGTTGAACATAGCAAACTTTCGGCAATGTTGTCCACTTTTCACTGCTGCATTTGTATTGTAATCAAGATTAATGCCTTTTCGCACAATCAAAAGTTATGACAACGGCCTCTTTCTAATTTACAAAAAGAAATGTACGCAAGGCAGCGCCTTGAAGTTTCCTCCATCGGTGCGAGTAACTAGCGAAATGAACAAGAGATGGCAGCGCCGGCGCTTGCGTCGTTCTAGTGGATATCTCTGGCGTGCGCAACGCTGTCGGTGATATTCGGCCGTTTCTCAGCCAGCCGAGTCGGGCTGAGTCACTTGCGCTTCACGAGATAGCGATAACGTCGCCTAGAACGTGCGCGCATCATCACTGGTAGGTCGCGTATGTTGTCTTAAGCAAGAAAACAAGCACGTTGGCGCCAACATGCGATGACTCATTCCGTTTTCCGGGGACACGCATCCTGGCTATTGAAGCAGACGATGGCTTGTACGCAGCAGACGACGGAAGCAAGAAGCGTTTTCGACGGAATAATCATACGCTTTGAGATAGCTGCTTTATTTTTACTGCGGAGGAAAACTGTTTTGCTTTACCGATAACGCTATATTCAGTGCCTTCATTTCAATTTCTTAGGCGAAACGTCAAGTTGGCGTCACGTTACGTAAGCAAAACTGGGCCACCAGCGCCATTTTGTTTGCGTCGCGCCTACGTCACGCACCGAAGAAAATGGCGGAATGTCCAGAATAGCGCCCCAGAAAAGCTGGATACGTACGCGTTCATCGCAGCACAAGCATAGAGAAAGGAATTAAACAAGAGAGGACACTCTTCAAAAACTGGCAACAGGAAACACGTCACGCCTAGTTTCAACTCCATCCGTTAGTTGATGCGAGCATCAGAAAAAGAATGTGAAATAAACTTACAGACAACGTTTTATTTTTGTTATTCTTTCCCACTAAAAGTGAACAAGTTTTGCGTGTAAATAAACTTGTGCTTTGCGACTTATTTTTGTTGCGTTGCCTAGCAACAAGCTAGCGGCACGCCAGACGCGCGTGCATACGTCATGCGCCAGGCAAGCCGCAGGATTGAGCGAGGCCGGCTGCGCATATGAAGCTCGCGTGCTCGGCGACCCGTCTTTTTAGGATGTAGCCCGTTTTTTGGGGGCTCCCGGCGTTCTTTTGCGTTCCGTATGCATTTCGGCACGGCCCAGCTGCACTATACTGGACTACAACAAGGTGAGGAATTTTGTTTGACAGTCTGCGACGCACTTCAATCTCATTTACGCTTACTGCACAAAACTGGACCTATATAGTGACGCAGTTATCTAAAAACAGCTCCACCGTCCAAGCCTCGTTAACTTGAGTTAATTATTCTTACTGGGAGATGTTTGCAACGCTTTCTCTGAGCCTAAGCATAATTAAAACTTAGTTCGGTGGTTTTTGGGCACGCTCGCCGCACCTGGCTTTGTGACGAAAAGCACCCTGGCCGTGTGACGCAGCTTCACGTGTACTGAATCTTACCGGGAGAATTTTTGGTGCTTTCTCTGACCCCAGACATCATTGTAACTAATTTCGTTACTTTTTGGGGTACTTTTCAAGCACAGTAGCCGCGCTGCGTGTAGTGGCGCAGTTATCGAAAAGCAGCTCGGCTGTGTGCCGCAATTAGTTTCGCGTGTACTGGTTAGTTGCAGAAGTTCGTGACGCATTCTCTGACCCGAAAAAGTATTGTAATCCATTTGGTAACTTTTTGGGATATCTTGAGGCATGCTCGCCGCGGCCGGGGTTGTGAAGCTGTTTGCAAAAAAGCAAGCCGGGCATAGTTAGTTAGTTTCGCGTGTACCGAATTTTAGTGGGACAAGTTTGTGACGCATTTTATAGCCCTGCAACAACGTATACCTTATTTCGGTACTCACGCTCGTCGAAAACGCGACGAGCGATAGCCGAGAGTGATAACACGGGCGTGTTGCCTGCGCCGTGTGTGTTGCTCACTTCTGTTTCCCTTCCTTACGTAAGTAGAGTGCGTGTCTCCAGTTCCTACCCGAACCAAGCTTATCGTGGATAGGGTCCTCTTTCGTTTCCTCTGGAAATGGACAACTGGTTGTGTGGCTCGGCAGGTGCTTAAGTTGCCCAAGGACAAGGGAGGACTCGGAATTCCCTACCTGGGCAACGTGGCTACTGCAGTACACGTCAGGTGGACCCAGGTTGCTCTTAACTCAGATATGCTTGTGACTCGAAGCTTTACTTCTTTTTTTCGTAGTGCCCGACTCTGTTTGTTTTCGCAGAGCACATTTTCCCACTGTGTGCCTCACTCAGTTTCCCCATCCACCATTTATGCGGCGGCTGCCAACTCTCTGGTATCGGCCTGGGTGAGCTGAGATCCGAAAAGTTCAACAACCCAAACAAAGGCACACCGCAGGGATCGGTCATCTCACCCATCCTGTTCAACGTTGCCATGATTGGACTGGCCCAACAACTAAACGAAGATGAAAACAGACTCGAAGGAGAAGCGGCAATAAATTACATCCGAAAAGCAACAGCCGAATCTTTCCAAGGCAATGACGAGGTTATACTTGTTGGAAAAAAGAGCATGAAAGAGACCCAAGGGGAAAAGCAGCTGGTGCTAACAAATTTAAACTGGAAGAAAGCGGAAGAGAAAATTCCTAAGCGTACAGCCACAGGGCTAGACGAGGTTCCCATTAGGCTGATAAATGAACGAGGACTGTAGGGGTTGAAGGACGGACTTCGGGATGAAAACCAAACTTGGGAGTATTTATTTTACATTATATATATACAGAGAGGTGAGAGTAAAGTAACAGTCGTACAGTCATTACGGGCCGGCAACTCGGACGCTGCGGCCCGCGGCAAGAAGTTCGAGAGGTGAATCAGGGAATCAGGGAATGCTCTGGTCTCTCTGGAATGCTTCTTTTAAACTCTTCGAGGACTGGAAGTCGCGTCATGTTCGACCAATGGGAGAGTCCGCTCAGATGACGCCATTTTCAGCCAATAGTTGGCGCCCGTATCGCGTTGTCACACCCGGCGGCTCTCTGCGGTCTTGCCTCGCAGACTTGTAATGCGCTTCTTCAAAGGAGGAGAAGTGGGGGGGGGGGGGTGCTCATGCTCCATTGTCCGAGTGCCCACCTGCTCCCGGTGCTACGGCCGCGCAGCGGTAGCAAATGTCTTCTTCAAAGGCGATGAAGAGTTACGCTTGGGCCTTCCCGGCACGTCCGGCTGTCACGGCGCATTACCGCCGTCTTGGTTTGGCACCCACTTTACTTCCAACAATGCCGTGCTATCCCCTCGCTTTCTGGAAAAGTCAAGCATTGAATAGTTCCTCGGCGGCACACGACCTGGGGGCCGCAAACTTGTTTGCACGTGTCTTGTGGCCTTCAACTTGTTTGCTCGGGCGCTCCTCTGGAATGTGCTTTCCTGCTTCTGCATTCCTCAATTAGCTGTGCTGCGATTCGATGTGGTCTGGGGAACTCGAAGTAGCCTCAGGAAAAGGCGCCATATCTAACAGGACCAAAAAGTAAGGAAGCTCTGGTGAAAGCAGTGGAAATTTAGAACTTTAAAAGATAGACGAATACCAGACAGTTGGCGACAAAGTAGAATGAATTTGATTTATAAAGGAAAGGAGGAGAAAAACAGAATTCACTCATATAGACCGTTGACGATTACATCGGTAATATACAGGCTAGCAATGCAGGCAATCAAATTAAAGCTTAAAGCATGGACAGAGAATAATGGCATTTTGGGAGAGCTTCAGAATAGGTAGGCGTTTGGATGACAACTTGTTTGTTCTTACTCAGTGTATTGAAATATCAAAAGCAGAAAGCAGACCGTTGTATGTGGCCTTTTTAGACATTACAGGAGCCTACGACAACGTGGACCGCAACATATTAACGCGATAGTGTTAAGGAGCTCGTGTCGCTGAAAAGCCGTTGTCGCCGGCATCGGTGTCCGCGGCGTTGACCGTGAGCGATAAATCACGGCAGGCACTTCATAAATAAAAAGCAACTTCCAAGATGTGCTGGGTGGGAATCGAACCAGGGTCTCCGGAGTGTGAGACGGAGACGCTACCGCTCAGCTACGAGTTCGATGCTTCCAAGCGGTACAAACGTGCCTCTGGTGAATGCGGTGTTGCCTTCGAAACTAGCCGTGGAAAGTTATACTGCGGTGTATATCGGTAATTATGAACATGTAACTTACAGAAGTCGCAATTACACGAGTAGCGAAGTGCGTTTCCGCTGCATTTCTTCTGCGCTTTCCGCACACGCAGAGCCATCATGCGGCAAACACATAAGACCCCCTCCTCTCCATGTACGGCGCTGCCCGGACAGATGGCGCGCCACGCGCGCATTGGAGCTGCGAGGACCGGTGCGAGGCGGTTCGCGGCCCGGACTCTCTCTCCCCTGACAACGCTTCGCCTTGCTCCCTCTGGAGAATCAAGCGTCCTTCCTTTCTTTAGATCGCTATCTGTCTATCTCTCTGCCCGTGCCGATCACGACGTTTGGCTGGCGTGCATCATTTCCCCCTCCGAGATACCGAGTTCTTCGGTTCGTTCCGCTTGCTCAGGCGCACGTTTCGTTGCTGCGCCGAACGCCGCGTTGCTCGACCATATGGCTCGACGCTCACCGCGTCCGATGCGGGGCACCTCGTAAGTGATGGCTGCCCTGTAGCCCATTGTCTTACACCCCATGGCGGGTCTACGGGAACGCTGTCGCGTTCCACTCTTGAAGGCGAAGCTTAAGCGTCCTCCAATTTTTGTGGGATATCCTGGAAGGGGAAGGCTTAGATAACGATTGTATACAGCTTTTGAGAGAGATTTACCTAGAAAATACCGTTTGCGTCGAATGGGAAGGGATGAGGAGCGAGGAGAAAGTTCATATCAACAAGGGACTGAGGCAGGGGTGCCCTTTATCCCCGGTGTTTATGATGTACATGGTGAGGATGGAGAGGGCGCTTGAAGGAAGTAATATCGGGTTTAATCTCTCATACAAACAGGCGGGTACAGTAATAGAGCAGCAACTCCCAGGTTTATTTTATGCGGACGACATTGTGTTGCTAGCTAACAAGCAAAGTGATTTGCAACGTCTGGCTAATATCTGTGGACAGGAAGGCAACGATTTAGGTTTGCAGTTTAGTGTTAGAAAATAAGGTGTTATGGTATTCAATGAAAACAGTGAACAGACAGTGGAGATACAGGGCCAAGAAATACCTCGGGTAACAGAATATAAATACCTTGGTATATGGATAAACGAAGGCAGTGATATGGAAACACAGGAAAAAGCCATAACAGTAAAGGGGAAGAGAAATGCAGCCATAATGAAGCACAGAGCGCTATGGGGATACAATAGGTACGAGGTCCTCCGAGGTATGTGGAAAGGTGTAATGGTTCCAGGACTTACTTTTGGAAATGCGGTTGTTTGCTATAAATCAGGGGTACAATCAGGACTCGACGGGAACCAAAGGTCAGTGGGTCGCCTCGCATTGGGGGCTCACGGGAAGACTACAAATGAAGCTGTGCAGGGTGATATGGGCTGGACTAGTTTTGAAGTGAGGGAAGCTCGCAGTAAAATTGAGTATGAAGAACGGCTGAGGAATATGGAAGAAAGTAAATGGGCTGGGAGAGTGTTCAGGTATCTGTACAGGAAAAACATTGATTCACAGTGGAGGAAAAGAACTAGGAAGCTTACCAGCAAGTATGCGGCCTGTAGGGTGGACAACACAACAACAAAGGTCAAGCGGAAAGTCAGAGAAGCTGAATTAATCTCATGGGTGGCGGCAATGGAAAAGAAACCTGCCATGAGTAACTACTTAAGAGGAAAAAACGAAATCAGGAAAGAAACCATTTATGATAACTCAAAGGGAAGCTCATTACTTTTCGAAGCGCGATCAGGATGCCTCAGAACGCGCACCTATAAAGCGAGATATAAGAAGGAAGAAGAAGCATGTGCTTGCTGTGGTAAAGCTAGGGAAACTACGGAGCATGTTTTATTAGAATGTGAAGACGTTTACCCGGCGGTCGATTTAGGCAGCACTGGCCTCCTTGAAGCCCTTGGGTTCAGAGGGAGCAGTGGTAAAGCAAACATGTCCGCAATAGACATTAGTAAGAGGCGACTGGAGGATTGGTGGAAGAAAAGTAGGGAAACGACAAAAGACGGAGACGTACAAAAGCACAGTTCACAATAGGGGATCAGAAAATTTGGGTGTGGTAGTTCATAGTGTTTTTTTGTCTTTTTTTCATTGTTTAACCTAGGTAGAATATTAAGCAGTATAGCAGCAAGAGCTTGGTGGCGCAACCCACCGCCCCGTTCCAAAGGGGACGCTCATAACATCCATCCATCCAGCGGCAGATTGAGAACGTTTAGTGACGTCAGTGGACACCACTTATTTCGTGATAATACCTAAATACATGCTTTCTGCTTTTGATCTAATTGCTCGAGATTTTGGTTTCTGGAGATTTTTGTGTAGATAATGAACAGTAACTATAGTCAATGGCAGCAGACATTGTTTTTGTAATAGAATATGTCTTAGAATGGCAACACTGCTCGCGAGGCCAACGAGTTCGTTTCTTGCTTTGCCCACGCAGACAGACTACCTCACCAGGTTAGATCGTGTTCTATCAGCAAGACTCAACATGAACTCAACGAGCGACCATGAAAGCGGAGAAGCTCAAGCTGCTACTTCATCAGTTCGTAACAGACCGGCCTTGCCGCAGAGCAGCGCGGAGTCGCAGCATACCGCAACATTCAGGTCGGAGCACTGGGATCGTATGATTGACAGCCAAGAGCGAGAGCTCATGGACGACCAAGTGATAAAGACTGTCTGTCAGCATTACTTAAATGCGATCGTTGATGAGGTTGCCCGATTGCGTGCAACGGCGTTGATACCCGAGCTGCCACGCGAAATGCTGACAGAGCTCGGACTGGACAACTTTGTCTATGCAATGAAGAGTATGACCAGGTTAACTCTTGAGAAAGACTTCGTAGCCGCATTCATGGATAAGTACGGAAACAGTGCGGCCTCGGACTGTACTGGCCACCAACTCCTGACACCCGGCAACCCCCGTCCCCGTGATTTGGAAGAAGTGCTCAAGGTTTACGGTCTGCTGGACGCCTGCCAAGGCCATGGAACTCCAGCGAGTCTTCCCCCAAGGCCTGATGAGCGTCCATCATGAGAGCTTGGCTTTCTGAATAAAATATTTTTTGCACAACAAGGCAACGTCCCTTTCTCACTATGAAAAAAAAAACTCATATGTGACTAATTTTTAAAAGCGTGTTCACTGTAAGCAGAATATGCGCGCTTGACCAGCATTTTCTTAATGCAGCAGGTTTCTCCGGGTCAAAAAGTTGGCAGATAGATGGGTCGGCCGAGAGGCTGCGCTTCAGACAGGGATCCAACGGTTCCAGTGTTGAAGAAGGAAATGCCAAAGATGAGACTAGTCTCTATAATAGTATTAGGTACGTAATACATACTCTTTTCAACATGGTAAAGCCCTAGGGTACGTCAAACATTCCCTAGATGAGATTATTGGGTCAGTTGAAATCGTCAAAAATGCGATTAGCTGATGCTAATCGACGTGGCTGAGTGCAAGTCGCGTACTTAAAACTGCAATGTCGTTTATGAGGGACGTACCTAGTGGAGGCAGGCGCCGGATCAATTTTGAACACGTGGAAGTCTGTAACGAGCACCCAAAGCTCGGTACACGGAAGTTCTCGCACTCAGCCCCCATCGGGAAGTACCCTACGCGGCTGGGAATCTCAGCCCACGAGCTCGTGTGCTTAGCAGCAGACCGCCACTGAATCACCGCGGAGGGTGAGAAAACTTACAATTCGAGCATATTTTTCGACAAGACTAGAAACAGCGCACAAAGGACGGTGGAAGACACAACTAGTCCCAGTGTTAACTGTGCCTTTCACTGTCCTTTGTGCGCTGTTTCGTCGTCCAAGAAATGTACCAACTCGTCCAGCTCTCATTTCTAAAAAGATCAGCCGTTAATTAACATTAAAAAAATATATTCAAACATTTTAGAAGTCGATCACTGGCGAAAATTGGGTCCATCCACACGGTCAATCCTAACAGTCGGCGCCGGAGGCAACCGCCTGCCTGACATAAGGGTAAAACGTATTACTGTTCGAGTACGCTTCCCATTGCTAGTGGACTAAGGGGTCACATGTTTCTTTGTTGTACTTCAACACTTACACCATGCATTTTAATGCTTTACAGTCGCCGGTCTTTGTGGCAACTGTCGGCTCGGAAGTGGGTGGGAGAGGAATATATTTGGTACGAGTCCCTGCATGGAGGACGGAAATATGCTTCGCGGGCATGGTTCGCATGCAGGAAAGGAGTGACGTATGAGGAGCGTCATGGAGTACACGTGAGAGAGCAGCTAGAAGCGCGCGCCGATCAACAGACGATACTTACAGAACAACAGTACGGTGGATCTTGAACCTAATACATGCCCCTTTGTACCCGCAGTGCACTCGCCTCAACAGATCGGCGCGTTTGGCACGTGGCGATTGGCGGCCATGTCCATGTTCACATGCTCTTGTGGTCAGAATATGGCCTAATAAACCGGCATTTAATCACGCGTTCGGCGCGTTGAGTTGAGTGGCGCATTGACGCATAATGGCATCCAGTGACCGCAATGACATCCACAGTGGATATCCATTGAATATTGACTGTCGGGGTATGGATATCCCTGGGCTGTGCTGAATTTGTCTACCGGACGTCCCTTTTAATTGCATCATCGCTTGGCCGCACCTTCCGTGTTCTGCGGAATGTCCCTTGGATATGCGTGAGGATCATGAATACATGCTGAGTACATTGCACGAACGTGCCAGAGCCTTTTGCGTGCTACACGATATATATATATATATATATATATATATATATATATATATATATATATATATATATATATATATATATATATATATATATATATATATAATTTCATGCGAGGATTAATGCCTCAGAGCATTCAGGGGTATGGGATGCAGGGAATTGAACAAAGATTTGTGGTTCTTATGAAAGTCAAGGAGGGATCGATAATGTGGCCCCTGCGTCCAAGCAGTGTAGTGGCTAGGATTATGCAGCGAAAGTCCAGCTGCTGCAAGGTGCCGGAGCCTCGTCGGTTTCAACGCAGGGCAAACCCATAGCAGGTGGTGGATGTCGGCTTGAGCACTGCGTGACTTGCAGACTGGACACCTAGGGCGGGGATATAACTGGCGAAACTGCGGCCACTTCCGAGTCATGGCAACAGGGAGGGCAACCCAGACCCGTATCCTCCGAATCGCAACATTCTTCTCTGCACGGGTAAGACCGCAGGGGAAGGTTACCACACAAGGAGGTATGAGAGTACGTGTGCGGCGCAGGTGGTGCTCCTTTCTTGTTAAAAGGAGGGTTGCATCATCTAGGTGAAGGAGCTGATGCAGTGATCATGTAGAGGTTGCTAGACGGGTCGACGAATCCGCACGGCTTTGGAAGATCAGAAGGTCGCGTGAGATCCACGTACTCGATAAATATTTGCTGCGGGATGCGTGCCGCCAGAAGATCGATCTGCTGACATATTTCAGGGCTGCGACTGACGCGTCGCAGGAGCCGCTTCACCTGGATGGCATCAGTGCGGATGGCGATGCGGGCCGTGTGGACCATGGGAACAGCGGCCAATCGCTCAGTTCTAGATATCTAGAATTTGTCGCTCGTCGCCCGGAAGTGCTATGAGCGACTAGCCAATAGCGCGAAGCCAGAACTGGATGTACATCACTCAAATACTACTGTTTGTCGCACGTAAGGAGCAAACGATTGAATTTTCATACGTGCAATGATAAGAACATATTGCAAAGCCCTCCGAAATATTTTATGCTGATTTTTACAGTAAAATACATCAACTTAATTTAATAAAGCACGGGTCAAGCTAGTTTCGGCGCGTATATTACTACCCTCATACCGGCATCACCGGGGAAACGTCGCTGAATATCGTCACTCGCATGGGGTACGACTTGTAGGCGACGAGCGAACGCAACAGCCATTTCCGTCGCATCGCTTGTCGCTGTCGCGCGCAAGATCGCTTGCATGGAGTTTATACTTAAATAATAAACTTCGCACATTCTTACCCCGTTTTGTCTGACTTTAATCAAAAATCTAACCACGATAAATAACTGGTACTTGTTTACGACAAAAATTGAAGGTTTGGTTGACAGGTTTATTCCAAGCATAACCTGATTACCTTACTTATCCTTACAACTGTAATCATGCATAAGCAACTCGCCCACCAGCACGTGCTCAGTGCCAAGCATAACCATAAGAACTAACCCTCAAAACCCTTGGTTCACAAACACACTCAAACGTCTTGAAAACAAAAAGAAGCGTCTTTTCCGTTCAGCCAAGTTGCGGCCTAGTCAGAACGCTTGGGACAAGTATTATACAGCTGAAAAGACGTATCTACAAAATTTGCGAGAAGTCGAACACTCTTTCTTTCATTATGATCTGCCTAAAATGTTGTCTACTAACCTCCGTAGGTTCCGGCAAGTCATTACTCTCCAGAATACACGCACAATTTCCCTCACCGATGCATCAGGTGAAACTATCTGTGAATCCAAACGCGCCAACATTTTTAACGCAGCTTTTTCATCTGCGTTTACTAATGAAACAGATCCGGCTGTTTCTCCAAACCCTGCAATTATTCAGGAGACAATGCCTGCACTTGTATTTTCTTCAGAGGGATTTTTGTCACTAATAGAGAATTTAAAGCTTTCATCCTCTGCTGGCATTCACATCAACGCTAAGACACTGCAGAACACCAAAGATACATGTTCATCTGTGTTATGCTTGTTATTCACTCAGACACTCCTCACAGGCCAACTGCCCAACTGACCAAAGATTGGAAAAAAGGGAAGGGCATTCCAGTCTACAAATCAGGTAACAAGAAGTCACCTTTATATTACCGTCCCATTTCTCTAACTAGTATCCCCTGCAATATCATGGAACACATCATCTATACTCACATCATGGCATTTCTTGACTCGAATAACTTTTTTAATCCTGCCCAGCATGGCTTTCGCCACAGTTACTCCTGCGGGACGCAGTTTGCCGCATTCTTACACGATCTGCACTCTAAACTGGATTCTAATCTTCAGTATGACGTAATATTTTTAGATTTTGCTAAAGTCTTTGATAAAGTACCCCATAATCACCTTCTGATAAAGCTTTCCCGCTTAAATTTTCACCCTAATATACTGAAGTGGATTGAACAATTTTCGACTAATCGTTCACAATTCGTCACCATTAATAAAAGGAATTCTAATTCAGTCTCTGTAACATCAGGATCCCTACAGTACGTAGGGATCCATGCTCGGCAGGCTACTTTTCCTGATATACATAAATGATTTACTGTTAAACATAACATCTAGCATACGCATGTTCACGTACGATTGTTTGATAAATCGGACTATTATTTCCGCTGCTGACTAATCTTCTCTTCAAAGTGATCTTAATTTGTCCAGAACTGGTGTAACGAGCGGCTAATGGAACTGAACCTGCGTAATTGTAAATATTTGTCAATTCACTGTCGTCGTAATTATTTCGTATTTCGTTATGCAATCTCTGAAGTTCCGTTACAACTAGTTCACTCGCACAAGTATTTAAAAGTAACACTTTCGAGCGATCGTTCTTGGCATTCTCACGTTACTAACCTAGTATCATCTGCGAACAGGACGTTAGGATTTTTAGAACGCCAGCTGCAACATGCTCAACATGTAAATTAGCCTATAAATCATGTCAGGTCAAGACTAGAATTTGCATCGCCTGTTTGGTATCCTCATCAAGCAAACCTAATTAATGATCTCGAATATGTACAAAATTGCGCCGCTTGTTTCATTGAATTGTCACATTCCTTTGATATCAGCGTTTCCTTCTTAAAAACTGCATCCGCATTATCCCCCTTACCGCTCCATCGTCACACTACCAGCCTATCTTTATTTCACAAATTCTTTCATTGCCCTATGCGCATCGCACCTTACATAGTACCCCCTACACACATATCTCGATCACCGCACCAGCCATCAGCTACAGGTTGCCCGTCCACGCCCACGCACCTGTCACGTTTTCAAATTCTTTTTTTTTTCCTCGCACAGCTGCAGACTGGTACGGCCTTCCTATTGCTGTCATCATGTGCCTGTCGAAGTTCGTCGAAAATGTAAAAAACTTCCTGTTATTGTGACTATGTTTTTATTCTTGCTGCCCCTTATGTAACACCCCATTTATTGGGGCCTTCAAGGTAATAAAATGAAATGAAACGTTTCAGTTGCTAGGAGCGCATGCAAATATAGCAAGTGGGTGTGTGTAAGAAATACAAAAGGGTGAGCATGCACTGTGCCAAAGGATGTATACCCGAGCTGCCCGAAAGGGAACACCAAAGTTGTTTCCAAGCAACGATTACTTGTGACAAGCGATTATGCTTCAAGTAGCCACGCGACTGATCATTTTGTCTTGAGGAGTATGTTTACATTCAACATAGATATTTAGCCAATGTGGTCCCTTGAATGCAAATTTTAATGTTCTCTTCCATGCTGCTAAGGGCACATGTGGCGTGGCCTAGACAGCAGCTGCTTGGTGTCAGATGAGGTGGCAATTCATTTTAGATCACAGCCACTCTCTCTATATGCTACTCTTGGGTCTGCATACAGTACATAGAGAACTGTACTCTGTATGCTCTCACTCCGATCACTGCTTGTGTCCATTAAATGAAGCAACCTTTTTAAGATAAGCCTCTGCATGGTGCTATTCTGTGCTGAAAACTCTAGTTTTTTAAAAGAAGGGCTCACAAAAGAAATTGTCAACAGCATCATGCACTAGTGCTTTCAATCTGACACTTCTCTGTAACAAGTTCTTTGAAACATCTTGCATACAAGCATAGACATATCGAGCATAGGGACATCTACTAAGTGGTAGCAAGCCAGCAAAGTTAATAATAAACATGACTGCATGAGCATCTCTGCTATACAGCAAGAGTTTACTGCATCAAACAACATCACAAAAATTTAATTCTCAATTTTTCCAACATATGCATCCCTTACCTCATATTGAGCATATACAATAGTGAGAAATATGAGAGGTGCATAATTAAGTGATTGTACACCAGTTATACATCATCTGCAACTTCCATGAACATTCTAGCAATATGTACAAGTTTCTACTGCCTGATGCGTATTACTTGCAAATGAGCAAGCGCTAAGCATTCCCTTTCAAAGTGCTCTTACCATAGACCTGTACACAGCTGTCACTGTTGCACAATATTGTCTCAATGTACACTGATATCAGAGTACAAACTTTCCTGCAGATACTAAAACTTCCCGAGCAACAGCTACCTTGCAGCTCAACCCAGCCACTTAGCACACAGTTGCCAGAATACATACTAGCAAAGCACAATACACTTGACCTTAATTGACACCTAGCCAACACGATGCGATAGTACTCTTTCTCAGCATTATACAAAAATTTCATGGCAAACAACATGACCAAGTACACAATGCACACACTTACTCATATTAGCCCTGTGCCTAGATTAGTAAGAATCGTTTGACTGGCACAAGTTAACACTTGTGTAGCATTTGTGCAATGGATCCTCTACCTTTGTCAGTAACGTTTCTAAAACCAAAACTTGAAGTGGCCCAAGCAAAGAAGACATGCGACTTGGGGATTGTTATGTTTCTAAGATGACATTTTAGTGCAAAGTTTAATCTATGACATCAACGAACACCCACTAGATAAACAAGCCAAGCTTGTGTATTTGTCATTTCACTTTAAACCTACAAGGCATGTCACACACTAATGAAATGATAATTGCAATAACGGGATTTCTGGGCAACATTAATGTGTTAACAGGTGCACAAGCAAAACTCCACAAGCAGGCTTCTCTACATAACTGAAATGTCATTTCTACTATGGTAGAGCTCGTGGCCAAAGTTGGTACAAAACAGGGAATGCAGTATTAGTATGTGGCACTTGTCAATGACATGAATGTTTTTACAGATACGTCAAAAAAATTCCATGCTGTTCTAGCTCTCAGCATGCAAAATCTACCTCCACAGTGTTCACAGCGCTCTAGCTTTATGGAGAAGCCTGCTTGTAGAAATTTGCAAATTGACCATTAGAGCTGCAGTTACATTTTTTAAACGCTATAGCCAAGTTTCAGCATTTGAGGCCTACAATGTACATCTAAGGATTCAATACTATGGTTGTATCCATACCTTGCCTTCTAACAGCACCGAATCATGGCTCTCACTAATGCATAAAGGAGTGACTTTCTGCATTGCCCCCAGTACAGGTGTGTCACAGTGAGTATGCTGCTTAGTTCAGATTTTGTAGGACCAGTGTTTAGACAAAGCAAAAAGAAAAAGACATGCACACTGTGCATCTTTTTCCTTGTGCTTCATCTAAACACTTATTACAATGTCAACTATGCTACACTAACCAGCCCAAGTCTGTCTTATGGGAGTATACTGCTCCACCGCTATCATTTAGAGTGCAGTCCCAGGCGCATCAGTGCTTTGTGTCATTTTGCTGGCAGATGCTTTACCAGTTTCTTTTTCCCTTCATTTGGACGACATAATGCAGAACATAGACTGATACATGATTACTGAAAGACACACACAGCATCATCATCCAAAATAAAACCAATACATGCAACAGTCCTCTTACACATGGTTTGTGGAAATCAGATGATATGTCACACCCTCCACCTAATACATTGATCTAAGCTACACTCTTCTTTAAAGGGTCCCTGAAACAACTTTTGCAAAACTAAGTGAAAGGTTCAGACCGGAAACATATTGCCGAGATGTTGCTAGCTCACAAAAATATCACAGCATGCTACATTAAAAGAAATATACACGATTGCAAATTGCCCTCCCCCACAACCCATACCCTTTCTTCCATTGATTTTATTCCATATAACGCAACATATCAGGTATCTTATCATCGGACAATGCAGGTGCTGTACACTTTCAGCCTTATAGCGCGTGGCCACTTCCCACAAGCACCTGCCAGGCAAAATGATGTTGCAATTGTTTACAAGCATCCTTAACGTGGAGCCTAATACAGGGCTGACAAGTCACTTCATGGCAGGTGCATGTGGGGACTAATATATGTGCATCTGCTGTGTGCCAGAAGACATAGCTGCCTCTGGTTCTCAGCAGACTACAAAACCAGATGGCAATTCAAGCCTACATCTTTACCACACTGTTATCTACCTTTGTTGCTTTTATTTTCACTTCCTCCCCTTCCTCAACGCTACCGAACATGCGTTCTATGAGAGTTACACGGCGCACATCAGCAGATTCAAGTAGACAGCCCTTGTCCTTGGCTGTGGGTAGACCATCTCCTTTAAGAATCATATGTCTCTTTCACTGCAAGCAATCAAAGTATTAAGGGGGTCCTGAACCACCCCTCAGGCTTTGTGAAAAAACACAATTCGCGGATAGCATACACTGCTGTGAACATCTCAGCCAAATTTTGGAGCTGTGTGCTCACAAGCGGAGTGCGAAGTCACCTTTTTCTCAAACGCACTCTTTTCAACAGAAGCTTTCTGCTCAATCTTTTCTGTATGCTTTATTTTGTAATATAGCAGGTTACCTGACGTAGTAGTTCTGCGGAAACCCGCAAGGTGGAGAGAAGAAATGAATAAAGGGAAAATCAGACATCCACCCGTTCGTAGCAATTGCTACAAAGGAAACCCATACGGGTTCCTCGAAAGAAAAGCCTCATAGTTGAAGAAAAATTCGTCCTGGTCTGGGACTCGAACCCGGGACCACCGCCTTTCCGGGGCAGCCGCTCTACCATCTGAGCTAACCAGGCGGCTAGCAGATGGCAGGGCAAAGTCGAATTTGTCGAGAACTCGAAGCTTTTCTTTCGAGGAACTTCGAGGCTTTTCTTTCGAGGAACCCGTATGGGTTTCCTTTGTAGCAATTGCTACGAACGGGTGGATGTCTGATTTTCCCTTTATTCATTTCTTCTCTCCACCTTGCGGGTTTCCGCAGTACTACGTCAAACACTTGTCTTTGCTTCGAGTTGTCGACAAATTCGACTTCGCCCTGCAATCTGCTAGCCGCCTGGTTAGCTCAGATGGTAGAGCGGCTGCCCCGGAAAGGCGGTGGTCCCGGGTTCGAGTTCCGGACCAGGACGAATTTTTCTATGAGGCTTTTCTTTCGAGGAACCCGTATGGGTTTCCTTTGTAGCAATTGCTACGAACGGGTGGATGTCTGATTTTCCCTTTATTCATAGCAGGTTACCATATGGCTACTATTGGCCAATAGGTGACATCAAGAAGGATGTTTGGGTTAGTGCACTTCTTCCTGCTGTTACTGTGTATATTTATCGACACAGTCTAATAAACAGACTGAAGTAAGCAAAAATCTGCTTTCGAATTTTGATAATAATTACGTACTTCCAGAAGACGCTGCCTATCGTCTGCTCACGCTCGGCCGTAGCTGCTCACATAGCAATTAAACTTTGGACACTCGGCTTATCGGTGTCGTAGCCGTTGGGTCTCACTAATTTCAACTAGTTCTGAACACTCCACTAGCTTCGAACTACTTGAAACTTAAGGTCAGACCACACATATGCTTGCCAGCGCATGCTTACTCCTGGCCACTCCAGGTTAGATGCCTTGGGAGACTTCACTTAGTATTAAGCTATTGATAGCACTTCAAAATATACAAGTTGGATGTGGCTACTATACGTCGGTCAACCTGGTGCAGAACAAGGCCAGTCCGCACCACGTAGCACAGCGTGCACTCAAGCCTGGTCATGCACAAAGCAAGCACTGCGCAAACACACTGCGGTTGCATGTAGCTGCGGTCTGCTACGCAGCGTATACTGTGACCAGCACGGAGTGCCGGATTGAGTCCGCTGGCTGAGTGCACTGCAACTCACTGAGCACAACTGCATTTTGTGCGTGGTAGGCGCCGATATAGGAAACTGTGGAGTCTACTTTAGCATCCAAAATTCAAATTTGCACTGCGCGCCACTTTTGACGTTCGGTAGGCACACACTCAGTTGTGGGCATGCCCCATTCAGCCATCGCCTTTGCAGTACAAGACATTGAAGATGGAGCAGAAACACCGCGAACGGGATGCCTGATTGCCAATAATTCCACTTCTGCTGAACGCACTGAAGTACTTTTTGCGGCAAGGTATTTCTGAAACAGTGTAATTTAACTTCAAATGCATTTCTAAACTTCGATAAAAAGTGGTTCAGGGCCCCTTTCAAATACCACTAAAAAGAATATTCGTGCACTGCTGCGCTGAAGATATTGCAGATGATATACAGTAGACTTCTCTTAATTCAACTCCTGTTAATTCAATTTTTTGGTTACTTCGATCCCAACCAAAGGTCTCGGCTGGTGCCCATGCATTTCTATGGTCCCAAACTCTCTCCATTTCGATCCTAAAAGTGGCTTTCACCAAATAATTCGAACTTGAACAGTTAGCATGCACGTGCCTGACCCCTACAAGGAGCCCGATAGTGGCCTATTTAGCGGCAATGCCTGTCTCGGCAGAGCTTAGGGGACAGTGAATGCGTTGAACACGCGTCATCTCTCGTCGAAAACGCCTATTTCTGGCCTGCCTTAAAAAGATTTTTAAGCAATAACCATAGCTCACAATGTCTAATTATGGCATTTACCCGATTCTAACGTGCTTTCCTTTCTTGTTTTAAGAAAATTGGGCCGAAATTTGCCAGTGCAGTGTAATCGGACACAAAACCAAGCCCACCTTCACAGCAGTCATACACATTACCGCATAAATCCGATGTAGTGCGGCAGAGTCAACTTAAAAAAAATGGGTAGGAAGGTAGCATCCCATGTCCAACAATATTTTTAGCTAAAAATCGGCTGTGCATTAGTTTCTTTGCTATCATTCCTACTTTAGTTATCTACTTTGGGCACATAGAAAGTAGGCATACGTTTCATTTGGGGGGGGCGTTAGAATAGGGCAAATACTGCCAAATGAATCAGCGGTACGTTTTGGTGTTTATGCACCTTGTTTAATTCGACCCGCCGGATAATTCGATCATTTTTGGCGGTCCCGTCAGGGTCAAATTAATGGAAGTTGACTTCATAGAAAGCCACACAGGAAGCCGACAAGATTGCTTGCCTGCTTGACAAGTCACCCATTTGCTGTCAATGGGAAGAAGTGGGTGAAAATGAATGGAGTAGGGCTACTATTGCCACCAATGCGAAATCTTTTAAGTTCATTAATAAATTATTGGTTTAATAAACTTGACGCGTCTTCAATGACTTCCTCCAATGATTTAGTGGAACCAACACAACCAAAGAATGTTTCAGGGTCCTTTTAGCAGCATTGTTCTTAGCGCTTCTGTGTTTACGATAGTTCAAAAGAGATATTAATAAAACATGGAGGCATCACTGCACAGTAACTAAGATACTCTTCTGTCTTCGTAGTGTTTTTTTTTTACAATAAATAAAGCGTCCTCACTACTTACTTCATGAAAGACAAGCTATTGCTGCAATTCTTGCAGCAAAAGCTAAAGGAAAGTGTTTGTCGGCATTTCTTGAGCCAGCCACAGCATGCTTTCAATGTCTGTTTAATAGGTAAACAAAACAGAATGCATATTCTCCAAGCTTCCTTTTATGTCACTTCAAAGAAACATCACTAGTCATGCTCTATAGTGCTCTATAAATACAGGCACACAATCAAACTTTCAACAAGAAAGCAAGACAAGAAACACAGAAAAAGAGAAACTGTACAATTCAGAACTCACAAACTAACCCTGTTAAATTTCCAGGCCAAGCAACTGACTGTCAGAATTTGCTATCATAAAGGGTTGGGACTGCCCGAAGTCATCTTGGAGCAATTTTTGTAGCAAGTAAAATTGCCTTTTGGAACACTTTGAAGCAGACAAAATGGCATTTTTTAGCAATTTGGACCAAGAAATTATTATTTCAAAGCAGTTTGGGGCAGGCCAATCTGAATTTTGGAAGAATAATGGAATATGGAATACGGCAGCACACTTTAAACCACAACGAAACAGAATAAACCAACAAGAGCGCTGTACTTCAACATCTGAAAGGGACACTAAAGGCAAATATTGAGTCAAGCTAACGTGATGGATTAGTGCTTGAGAAGCTCTAAGACGACAATATTATTGCAAGCAGGGGCTCAATAATCGAGAAATTGAGGTAAACGCAGGACGTGATTAGAGACTCCCCCAGTACATTCAAGCACTTGCACGATTACGAAAGCACTCCTCAGCTAAATTTTGCCACTAGTAGTCAACCACTCGTTGCAAAATACATCATTGTATTGTATTAGAAGATGAAATAAAATGCTAGTTATCCAGTTCTAATTCATTTTCATAAAAAAGAACTTATTGAAATTACCCTTCACAACGACGCAAGCGGTCGAAAGGTTCGATTTTCGCTCGACTCCGCACCACCCACGCTTTCGTGTTTCAGCAGTTTCATTATCGCATAGTGCTGCGCTGGTTTTGTTGGCTTGCTAAACTCGCACAAACTGCAAGTAGCAGAGAATTCAACTTCCATGTTATGTCGCGGGATGCCCGAACGGTCTACACCACTTGACCGAAAAGCAGCTGCAGCGGCGAATCCACCGCTCTGTCTTGGGTTGGTACTGCTGTCTGTCAGGAGCTGTTGTACTCACTGACGTCAACAAGGGGCAGTGATGGTGAATGCAACGTCGCCACTCCTCCAGTTGGGTGGCGGGAGATTTGAATTTCAAAAAAGGTATTCGGACCCTTCAGATGCAATTTTCTCGTAAACCAAGTCCTTTTTTGGCACAAAACAAGCGTTGCAAGGTTTCTGGAAGGGTATTTAGACAGTCCACGTCTACTTAATGCCTTTAGTGCCCATTTAAGCTGAATTTAAATTCTGAAGCAGATTACTCTGAAACTGTCTAGTGCATCAAAATTTTGGTAATAGGGCCCGTAGACTTTTAATTAGTGATAGAAATCACAAAAGCATTAAAAAATTATGGGGTTTTACGTGTCAAAACTACTTTGATTATGAGGCACGCCGTAGTGGAGGACTCCGGAAATTTCGACCACCTGGGGTTCTTTAACGTGCACCTAAATCTAAGTACACGGGTGTTTTCGCATTTCGCCCCCATCGAAATGCGGTCGCCGTGGCCGAAATCACGAAAGCATACATTCTGCAATAGCGAGTCGGAAATTTCGAAATGCAACACAAGACATATTTTATAAATGCATTATTCTTTATTGTGGGAAGTGCCTAAAAATGCGCTTCCCCAGCACACCGTATGGAGAAGCTAGTGTTATGAACTACTGTGGTTTATTATCGCAATAGCAATTATATGGACACACTAGCTACATTTATGCTGGTGTTGTCAGTATCGCCATCACCGTGATGTTCCGTATGAAGTCCGAAAGTGATAACACCATCGTTGCATGCCGTATGCTGCATGTGCGAGTGAAAGCGTGTGAGGGCGAGTTGACGATGGCAGCTCAATCTCGTGTGCACAAGGGAGGAAAGTGGGGTGAAAGCACGCTGTCTTCCTTTATGTGCAAGGCAATGGGAGGAGGGGAGGAAGGGGGCGTTCTACTCCGGCGGCGGCTACATATGGCGTGGCCGCACAGGCCCTATCCTGAAAGTGATCTGTGATGGGGACAGAATGTATGCGTTGAGTGCTAACAGCTTCGTGTGCACTGTGTCTTCACCGCTTAGTTCGCGTTGAAGTGAGAGGCAGCACGAAAGTCAATTCGGCTACTACTGCTGTGCTTCCTCATTCCAGCGTTTTGACAGAGAGTGTGCATGGTTATCGAGCGAAATGTGTTCACGTTTACTCGTGCGCGCGGCACCATGCTTGTTAATTTAGTCATTAAGTGAATGATTTCAAGTTCATACGACCGATAAAACTACTATCCTTACTTTGTATAGCTGTCTGTGAATTTGCTATCGCAATCGATGCTTCACCTTTCGGGCGAAACTACAACTTTGTTTTTTACGAAATAGACCAAGGCGATTCCAAAGCACCTAATGCTTAACTTTTTGGTATAACGTAAAAATATTCCAATACATTTTAATTCCAAATCTGCTTCATGATTGGTCAAAATGGCTCAGGCCTTGCCCATATGGCCATAAAAACAGTTTTACGTTAGGCCCTGGGGGCAGAGACGCCTGCCTGCTGAATCCGCTGATGCACGCGCCTCCCTAATATCTAGTGCGTTTGCAGCGCCCTCAGCCTACTTTTCATTGTTTTGCACCTCGGCTAGGGAGCCGAGGTGCAACAACTGGCCATTTACGTGGACGCTGCTTCCACAGGCAATGGCTGTTGCACAATCGCTGTCGCTGATGGCTGTGGTCGGACCATTAGCTCCACCACGGTCAGCATGTCCTCCATTGTGGAGGCGGAAGAGGCTGCAATTGCCATCTCTACCTGATGTTAAATTTGTTGTGTCTTACTTTAAACGGGCCATAAGAAGCTACTCTATGTATTGGGGAAATCGACCCCATTGCAAGCAGACATCTCAAACCTCAGGACGCTATCCATCAGATGTGGGTGACAGCTCATGCTGGCAACCCGGGTAAAGAAGCAGCTCACCTAGCCGCTTGAGCAGCAGATAACCGGGAGGTGGTAACGCTCAACCTGGATGGTCGACTTGAACCCATCCTGAGATATCACGAATTACCTCAATTTTACAAGGATTTTTGCAGAGCGTATCCATTCCAAAGCATGATTATCTCCCGGGAGCTGGCTGACTCTACGACTCTATGGCAGGTACAGACTCGATCCGTGCTAAGCCCCAAAAGGTTGGCTGAAATTTCCAAGCAAGAGTTTAAACCTAACAGCAGGCACTGCTAGGCACTAATCGCAGACCAAGCTCACATACTTTACGGGTGCCATCTAACTCCCCTCCCACGCTTGAGGCCTGGGAGTGCATAATCAAGACTGATGACCCAAAATGCCAAGTCATGCTGGCATATTCGGCTAACCGCGTCGCAGCCACATGGCCTCCACACTAGCCCCTCTGCCAGGGTCTCGATAACTAATACGCCTGTAATAAAGTTTAATTCCCTCTCTCTCTTCGGAGAACGAATCCACTTGCTGTTCACGGTCACTGCCGGAGAGCACATGCCGAAGTTGTTCTGGCGCAGCATCATGCAATTTTGGTCACTTTTCTGTGTTTGGGGCAGTCTGGCACAAGAATCGGTGTTCATATCAAAATGCCGCAATCGGCGCAGAAGTCCCACCCCTGATCATAGCAACTTGGGGCCAGCTGGAGTAATTAAATGTATGACACTGTTGCCACAAGTACATATGATCTGGACCTTGTCAAACATGCTTTAGAAAATGTAAGAATATGAGGTTACAAACTGAAAGGTACGAAACACAGTAAAAGGCAAACAAATAACAATAAATGCAAACTTTGAGGAGAAGTTGTTCAAAGTGAGGACAGAATGATGCCTCGAGAAGTTTCTATTCGCAGGAACCTCCATAAACATGACATTCTTGTACACAACAATCAAGCATTCAATAAGGAGCGCTCATCACAGTGACCATACAGGTCCATAAAAACAAGATGATTTGCATTTAATCATGAAGACATACCTGCCTTTCCCCAGCAAAGTTCACCAATAACTCGCAACAACAGAGCTAAACAGTACTCAGATTTGCTAGCTTCACTGCAGCAGCAAGCAGTATATATAGTACCTATTGCATGTTTCAACATAGTTGCAAGCCTGTAAAGTGGAGTTACATAAATGTGCCCCTGATTTCAATACCTGCAGGTGTGACAGCTCTGCCTTTGAAGAGTGTCACTGGCTGGCATGTAAATACAACAAAGTTGTACAACAACTCTACAACAAAATACAACAAAGTCTGACATGTCAATGTCTCCTATGCACCATGCTAGCAGGTTAGCTGTAGCACACCCATGCTATGCAGAGGACAAATTTGAAATCTGTTGTGTACACAATCCAGGGTACATTTCTTGGCAGTCTTTTCCAATTCAAAAGTTGTTTGTGGCCAAAGAGATGCCTTGAGAAATGTGCTGCCTAGAAGTCTACTCAGAAGATACTGCATCATGGGAGGAACAACAAATTCATGCATGTGGCTGCCTTTCAGGCACCACCTGAGAACTTTAGCAAAAGGGTTACCAGACTATCAGCACTTGGAAGCACGACCTGAAATGACCAATGACAATACTGTGCACAGTAAGTAACCAATGTGTTACCGCCCCGTGTTTTATGTAATTATTTGAGCTGGTACCTTGGAAACAGCACTTGGAGGGTGCCTCAAAGATCAACACTTAACTATGAACTGCTATCTACAATGACTCTCTCAGAAATGAAAAAAAAATTGTTTTTCATAAGTCAAGGTGGTTTTCTGATGCTCCCTAAACATGAGTGAACATCGCTTTCAGTGCACAAAACAAAATGAGATTAATGGTGCAAATAACTTATCTGCCTGTCAACCACTGAATACTTTACTTTGCAAACACTTTTTGGCTTACCTGGTGCAAAGCCCAACAACATGGGTTACCGTCACTCTCTCCAGTGAAAGAGGCATCACTGGTAGCGGTAGTAAATATCAGTTACTCAGCATCGACACTGTTGGCTGGCACATGAAAGACGTGTGCAGTGTGCTGTATATAACTGCCTAGTGCTACAAGTTCTAACTGCAACCGAACTGCTTGTTGGCCTAGTTGGTGCTTGCTAAAAGACATGTTTTTTGCCACACGTTAAAAGACACACAAAAGGAAGACACACAGAAGACACCTTTTGTGTGTCTTTTAACTTGTGGCAAAAACATATCTTTTAGCAAGCACCAACTAGGCCAACTAGCCCAACAAGCAGTTCGGTAGCAACATATTTCTAGTACAGCCAGCCTGTCTTCTTGTGCGCGTTTTCTGAACTCGTTACCTAGTGTCGACACAATCGGCAGTTATATCGTTGCAACGACATGCCATGCAAGATATATCGCATTCTGTGCGAAGAAAGGCCTGACCCCTTTTGAAGTGAGTGCCCTCTTCGGTCATGTTGCACCATCCAGGGGACACAGTAATCACCTGTGCCAGATACTGCATTCAAAACTGTAGAGACAAATACGCTTGCTTAATGATTGGCTTTGTGCCACCCGTGTTGTATTCTATGTGTCTTCCTTTTGTGTCTCTTAACATGCAGCAAAAAACATGTCTTACATTCTAACTGCAACCACTACTTCCGTATGGTTCATAACACTAACCCAGCCTCCAACAATACCTGCCGCATGAGGGTTCACGCGCTATGACTGTATTGCCGGTAGCCAGCAGCATCATTAGGCAACACAGTGCCACCCTATTCAGGTGCCGCATTAGGCTAGTGCCACAGTGGTAGCAGTGGCAAAGCGCTCCACATACAGTTGCTCAGTTTAAGCACACCAAATACAGCCGAGTTCTGGCCTGACAATCTTTTGTGCACCACTACATAGGTTAAGCAATACCTAAAAAGCTGGAGTATTGCTACCTCAATAGTGATATCAACATGGTATAAGAACAAGCAAACTGTTGGCACAAGTCCTTTAGCATCACCTTTAACAGCACCTTCAAGCTGATGCTGCCATTGTCAGTAGAAAGAAAGCTGCTGATACCAGAAGTTATGTTGTCACTCCAAACCTAAAGTATATCTCTGGTACATCTTCTGTTATGGTAGCATGTATGTTCTGAGACTCTGCACAAACTAGTATACTTCAAAACCACTATCTACAAAGTGGATATGTCACAACGATTCATATGCTTCAGCCGCTCGCTCTGCACCAACATCATCAGCAGCACCCAGGAAAGCTTCCAGCCTTTCTGCATCTGAAGAGCTTTCCTCCACTGCCTTGTGATGCTTGCGGTGAGACTTTTTCTTAGCTTTGTCACTGGATTCATCATTGCCTTTGTCCTTATCCCTGCTTGACTTGTCCTTGGTCCTCTCTTTTCGATGCTTCTGGCTCCTCTCGCTGTCATCCTGCATGTCCCCAAGGCAGACACATTTTAAATCATTCAACACCTCTTCACCACCACAGTATTGCACAAACTGTCTGGTCAAGCAGTGCACTGTAAGCCAGATGAGATCTCTGTGCATATTTATTCCAGCATCTTAGAAAGAATTGTAACTGAGTAGGACTTTGGCAAAACTCTATGTTTAAATGAGGTCATAGCAGCGAAATGAAGGCGAGGTGATACAGACCTAAACAACAACAAAAAGTTGCCACAATTAGTGCAAAGTAAAGCATGTGATTATTCAAAAGTAAATGCCAGACAAGTAGATGCCATATTTGACACTAAATGACTGCATCATTATAACTATAGTGGCATGGTGTCCAAAGTTAAAATTCACAGATGATCATGCAAAGTGAACACATAGTATTAGGCTTCAAATATCATGTCATGATTAATGCCACTTTCAAGGCAGTTTACTAATGCAGCTGCACACCACAAAGAACATTTAGCTGCCACAATAATTCTCCCAGGTCATGCTGTTGCATGTGATTGAAATAATTCACTTCCTAATAGTTTAAGCATTTATTCTACTTTTTTTATTTATTACTAAGGTTTGGAAAATAATAGCAGCACTTCTATCAAAATAAAGGTAAATGCAGGTAGAAACATACGTTTCACAATCATCTCAGTATAAGTGCAAACTAACGTAAATACTCAATGATCAATAGCTTTTTTTCTCACAAGGAGGAGCTGTGTGGTTTCAGAATCTGTGACCACCCTGATAACTATGTACACAAGCCAAACACCTACACGACAAACTGGCACATGAGAATTGCGCATGTCATGCTATTTCTTAGAGCTATCATAGCCATACAGCAAATGTTGCGAATGAGTAACATGCCAATGTACATGAACAAAACTTCTTATCTTCCTCACACCTAAATGAATGAAAAGACTGAGCAAAACCAAACACATGCCACTGCAGCTGGCTATACAAAGAGAATCCAGTACTGGTGCCCACAAATAACCTCATAAAAGCACAATTTAGTTCAGCAATAGACAAGCACCTTTTTGGACTTGTGCTTGTGCTTCTTATGCTTCGTGATGGAAGCATCATCATCCTCGTGAGTGTCGCTGGCTGCACCAGAAGCACCACCAAGCTTCTGCTGATGTTTTGGCACGGAAGTGGCTTTATCTTTCCAAGATTAACAAAAAGTAGAAAAGAAGAAAAGTATTAAATAGAGACAAGTAAAAACACTTTTAGACAAACATGACTTATCACTAGTGACTGGTGTTATCAACAGGAGTCAATAGCCTACGATCTACCTGCGACTCTAAATAAATACACAGATGCTAAAAGTTATAGTCGAAACCAACTTCGGTTATATTTTGTTCAGTTCCAAGGAGTTCTTCATATATATTTTTTTAGGCTGTGTAACATTGAGAACATTGAATTTGAATGTTAAGTCATGTTTAGTCATACACATCCTAATTGAGTTGTCTCTAACTACAAATTTTTGATATGGAGAAGCACTTGCTTTCTTCTGCCTATGTATTGCTGTCAGTTTTGATGCACAATGATGTTGCCTTTTTTACTGTTGCAGTCCTAGTTTTAATGCTGTTAATAATCTTTGTATATAATTACTACTATGTTGCACTATGTGTGTACTTGTCTTACTATGTACTACACTGATGCTGCTATGTAAGGTCTTACGGGCCCCATCAAGCTACTCTCGTAGATTTTAGCCTAAAATGACCGTCCAGTTTTTGTTTACTGGAAAATAAAGGTTGATTTGAAAGTCTCTTTCCATGATCTGCTCTACTTATCAGTACAGTTAGTAAGCCTTAAAAGACAGCAAGCTTTCAACCATGAGTGCTACACTTCACAATAACCATGCAAGGCAGCATCAACACTGATATTAAAATAACAAAGAATCTACTCGGAGTGAAATTACTTTCCAGGTCCAGGTTAGATTGAGTGTACTCTGCAAAATACAAACCCTGTGCTGCCCAAGTCACACTGCCCAAACTGAAGAAAAGCAACTGCATTTCAAATGTAGCCTAAGACAATAATACGTACATATTTCATTTCTATGCTATGCTGGCTACCAGAAACAAAAATTGTGACAGTCTACACCTCAATACACCACTAAGACAGTATCAGTGGACAAAATTAAACAACACTTGATATAAATAATGATGTGTTTAGCATCAACAAATCAAACACAGCTGTAATTAGGCCAACACAGAGCAGTTTTTAAGTGACACTTCACCTTAAATCGACAAACTTCCATTTATGAAACACCAGGTTGAAAGCAGGATAACACTACGTGCAGCCATATTATTAAACACTGGAACATTCTTCTTCATGTGACCTAGCATTCACTGCATTGGTGGCACTGGTAAAGAAGTCATCTGCTAATAGTATTTTGGCACTGACATCCAAACTGTCATTTTGCATCTTGCCATGAATGAAAATGTTTCTCTTGGGTAGTGCCCATGCCAACAAATTTCTTCAGTCACGCCCACATTCACTAATTTAGCCGAGCTGTGCATGCTGCAAGTGATATACTGTATTTACTACAGTAACGATCGCACTTTTCTTTTCCAATTTTTTTACAGGGTGGAGATGCAGGCACGCACGAAAGGTAAAGGGGGCCTGCCCCCCACCCCCCCATATTGGCTAAGCAGACATGCAAATTTTGTGAAGGCAGGAAACATGACAGGAATCGGAAGGAGTACCAAAAAGGCATGAAAAAGGCAGCCCACACTGCGCAGAGGCAAATTAGTAGGTCACTGCGGGCAGACAAGAAACGCCTGTGATTTCGCAAAGACTGCTTCTATGTATTAACAAAGCTGCATACCCCAAAATTTGCTGAATAGGCACCTGTCTGTGTTGAGATATCTGCCTGCAACAGAACCCTCCCCCACCCATTAATGCATACGTCGTGTTACGATCCATGCCATGCTCTTTTGCGTCACCAAAAGCCCAGTCTCCAGAGCGAGCACATTGCAGTAGCACAGCAGAAGCAGCAGCAAGAACAATGGGTTTGAACTTGACCCTCAGCCCCGTCGCCCAGTTATTCTAGCATAGGTGTGATGCCCAAGCAAGCAACCGATGACTACGAGGCAAATCTACAATGCCAACAATGAACAGGACAAACAAACTGGGGCTGTTTCCACGTGTCTGGAGGTGATAACCCATATTTACTAATGCCCACTAATGACCTAAGAAGCAAGCCAGGCAAGCATGTGGGCCCTTTCTACCACGCCTAAGCAGCTATTCTTAAACAGAAAGGAATAATCACAAAAGTAGCTTTTGTGCACAGTGGCTTGCTAATTTGGTTTGAGTAGAGTCCAGAAAATGACACCACATTTTCCTTTTGTTGCCAGGCGTTCCCGCCGGAAAGTGGTGTTTCAAAGGTGCATCAGGACCCATCATTTGTATCAAGTGGATTTCAGTGGCACCTTTTTATGAAGAGGTTGCTGATGCTCTATGCTCACCTACGTTACTTGTACAAAATAAGCAGGTAATCCTTTTAAAAAACACCATCACATCTTAACAGGTGTTACACAGCACATCCCTGCATTTGAGGAATAAAAGTTACATGAATTTATGTGGTGCAGTTCCAAAAGTTACAAGTAGAAATATACTATTTTGGCCTTTACGATGAGCCTCGGCATGACAGCATGAAAATTCTTAGCAGGACAACTTACCAAGCTGTGGAGGAAGGCCAGTGTACCTCTTCTCCAAAAAGTTCAGGTCCTCACTGGGCATGCTCCAAAATTTTGATGCCTGCTCTGTTGGCACATTCTCAGGAGCAGCTGGTGACGATGTTCCATCAGGATCCTCTCGGCTTATCTGCAGCATTTTTCACAAACCATCATGAAAGTTAGTCTGTACTGGATTTGAAAACCCAGCATTTAAATTTAGTGCTGGGCTTTGCACCCTGGAAGCCCTAGTTTTAGAATAGGCAGCATACTAAATTTGGAGTATACACACCTGGTGGTCCTAGTTGCAGAAGTGAGTTTTTATTTCACCTCAACACTGCCAGTTAAAGGGTACCTAATCCACTGCTCTGCGACAGCATACCAATGTGAAAACAAAAGAATGCCAGTTACAAGGTTAACCATGGTGCATGTATTCTTATTACCGGAATTGCTCTTCCAGCTAGCCACCACACGTTTGTCACTGTGTACAGAGCCTTATAAGCGGTACTCCGTTATAATCAAATCAGTGTTTTTAGGCTCTTGAAGATGCCAAACAGGCAACCTACCTTTCAAATACAATTCATGACAGCTTTCATTTTTGTATGGTGGTGTTTTTTTTACTGCACTTCTAATTATTTCACCTCCAACAAGGTTTACACAATGAAGCACTTTGATGCTCAAACTGTTTTAAATGTAGTACATTTTCACTTTGTCCAGGCATTTGAGCGCCTCTTTGCACAGCACATCTGGTGCACGGTCTTCATCGTCCTTGTCATCAGACCTGTACGGCTTCAGTCGGAAGCTTCAGGCTACTGCACACTACTGCGACACTTGCATCGTCAGTGCTCACTTCTTCACAGACAACCAGTTCACTTTCACTGGCATCGACATAGTCTTCAAAGGTTCCTGTTTCAGAAACAAAGTCACTGTAAACGAGGCCGGACCACACGCCTTCAACTGCCACCAAGAACTGACCACCATGTCAACTGCATCCCTTAAATTCACCTTCAGAGGCTCGTGCTGTTGCATACTGAGCAAAACGCTTTTGTAAATGTGTTTCTTGTAAAGCACCTTTACAGGTGGCGGTGATGCCTTGCTCAAGGGGCTGACTCTTAGCAGTGTTGTTAGCTGGCAAAAATTCCAAGTTGACTGCAGTCAACTTTGGCTGAACATTACAAGCTGTGCAACTGTCAAAGATAAGTACAGCCTGTCGCTTCTCTGCCCCCATGTCTTCGTCAAACTTGCACAGCCAACTTGCAAACATCTCTTGCATCATCCATGCGTTATTGTTTTCTTTGTACATCACTGACAAGAGCTCCACTTCTTAAAGCAATGTGGCATCACTGATTTACCAATGATAAATGGGCGATGCTTGTCAGTGGCATCCATACTTGCACAGAAAAATACTGATGCATTCCTTTGAAGCCTTCAAGCAAAAGCAGGGTTCGCCTCTCAGCACAAGAGTGTGGTTCAGCAGCAAATTATTAACTATGCCAGCTTCGTTGGCATCATAAATGTCTCTGTCCGCTTATGCTGACAGCATGGTCTCCAAATTTAGGCGAAGCCAGGCTTTGAAGGACGCATAGTTCACATCACTGCTTTCATCACAGATAACTTTATAGCTGATGCCATGTCATTCAACTGCTAGATATAACCATTAAATGGATCAAACTCATTGTGGCCTAAAAGAGTACCACGGAGCCTAGCTTTCTGATGGAGCATGGGGCCCCTTACTGGTATGTTCTGAGCCACCACTTCTGAGAACCATATGAAGAGTGCCGCATCTACATGCCTGTACTTTGATGCACAAACTGTTTTCTGTGACAGCGAAGAAGAATCTTGCTGCAACTGCTGCTGTACCTTCTCCCGGTTCTGGTAAACAGACGAGACGGTTGTTTCAGATATGCCATATTTTGCCGCCACTGATGCTTTCTTCATCCCTTCTTCTCCCCCAGCTATGGTACCATCTTACCTTTAAATAAAGACCTTTACTTAACCCTTTGAGGGTCAATGATGTAAATATAAGGCGCCACGAACAAGTCCCAAAATGGTCGATGCCATATATTTACGGTGCCGTCTGTTTGTTTAAAAAGCGCGCCAATTTCCTAACTTTTTCTTTTTCGTCATGTGCTGCGACTATGTGGGAATATAGGAAATCTTTTCCGCGTGCCTACCTCTCTTTGTTTTCGTTGCATGGTTTGTTTTAGAGCTAGTTTGCCCCTGCGCCTCTATATACTACCGCTGGTGCATTGGTGCGCGGGCGGGCGATGGTTTGCGTTTTGTTCCACGGGTGGTGTTGGCTTCTTGCGCTTGCAAAACTGATGGCCAACTCGTTACTAATAGCTCAAAGGGCGACCGCCTCTTTCTCGCTCGTTTAGTGCTCACAGTGGGTGCACATAGGAAGGATGCCGCCGTGCATGCGTTTCCGTTGCTTATTTTTTTTTACACTCGCGAAAACTAATTGCCTCTGGTTGGCGATAAGATTAAGATTAGCGGAAGTTTGTCAAACATCATGCTTTTTTGACGGGCACAGACCACACAGATTTCTTGAGTGCGCACATCTACGCAGTTCGATTACGCTATAGATGTACATATTAGTGTTAAGAGCAGGGACATTTGAGTCTTGCAAAATATTCTCGTGTGTGCATATTTAAGGCCTTGAATTATGTGTATAAAAATGCATCAAATTTATAATCCCTATAAGTTTATATCCTTTTTTTATCGTTATTATTCATGAATGAAGAGTATATATATACCAATGCAATATATTTTTTTCTCACCTCACAATCACCTTAGAAAGATGTCGGTAAATTTTTTTCGAAATAAGTCCCTAAGAATAATTGGAATCTGCAATAAAAGAAATCGACCCTGGGCAGTCGCATATGGCGAAAAAAATCGACCCTCAAAGGTTTAACCTTTACTTTTCTTAGCCTGCACTATCTCCAGGACCGGCCCACATTTTTCGTTGAGTAAAGTCACACTTCCGGTTCTGGCTATAGGTGCATGTAGTTTAATTGAGCGCATGTGGGTTTAATTTCAGCCTTTCTTCGCTATTTGTGCACTACTGCTCTGTACATAGCTCTATGCTAACTTGCTGTATCTATTTCGTTCCAGGCTTCATTTTGTTGCCTTTTTCATTGTCCTACGTGCACTAGAAGGCCTCATATCGTCTAATTAACAAGACAAAGGTGGTTAGATACCCAGATCCCACAAACCCCAAATCAATCTGCACTTGTACAAGAAGACCTTGTCTTCAAAGCAAAGGAAGGCAGGGGGTCCCTTCACTCAAGCACACAACTGTACACAATGGGCTGTACACTGCGCTCACACAGCATGTTCCAACACTGTGCAGTTATCCACAACACTTTATGGGACATGGTGGCCATGAAAGAAACAAAAAATATAAAGACTGAACCACCTTCCAGAGAAGGCACGCTTCCTGAAAATGACAAATGCAATCCGCACTCTGACAAGTGCAGTGCACCCGTTCATTTCAGACAGCTTCTCCTACTGTTATTTCTTATCTTTTTTTACAAGTGCAACTATCTACAAACTAATGATAGCACACCGATCCACAACTTACAACAAAGCAGTACATCACATACCTCTTCCCTTGATAGAAATGATTCCTCTGAAGGCTCTGAAACAAATTGAAAGATATCTTTTACTGGGGTGAATGCATAGCCTGATCTATCAATTAAAGTGAAGAAGCTTGAACACCATCTGCAAACGAAAACTCTATTTACCCACTTCCAATCCTAAAAACTGATCCAAGCTTCATTTCACAAATCTTGGCTCTACAACATTATCATTATCTTGTGCAGCAATAAAAGCTAAATGCATTGTCCCAACTGTGGCCAGTATATCCATTTTAATTTTCCCGGAATGAGAACAGGAAGCTTGTCTACAGCAATCATAATTTTCGTTCCACTGGAAATAAAAATTGCTTTTGAAAAATTTCACTTACTTGTAAAAACTGAAAAAGTATGACTACAGGATAGAAAAAAACTGGGACTTCTGTCCAACACAGTCAGCCTGTTATTTAAGGACCTATTCTACTATTAAATTAAATTGCACCTTAACAGTGAATGCAATTGCAGCTCCACCAAAGCTTGCAATAGTGTATGTAGTCATAGTTAATCACTGTGCCAAGTTGTCCCGCTACTATACTATCCCAGTCAGCGAACATCACAGCACTACTGGTAGTGTGCAGCTTTGTTCTGAAATAGAATGAAAGAAGCCAAATGCTTAAGAACTCGCACAGCAAGGTCAAAAATGTCTGAACGTTCATGAAAAAGAAAACAAAAAAAGCAAAATTTTTGCATTGAGGTATACGCGCCGTGCACGCCGACGGACGCGCCACTGGTGGCGGCCTTGCGCAGAACACACGGGAGAGGAGCCTGGCGCGCGCCGTAGTTTGTTGTGTCGTTGATCGTGCTTCTCTGTCTTATTCACGTTTTCAGAGCAAGATAGGCAACACCATTCGCACGTGTGGGGTGGCCAAAGCTTCAGGGAATGTCGAAGAAGAATTGTTGCAAGGTGGGGGGCTCAAATACCGGTGAAAATGTGCCGGTGATACAGTTCTAATAATTCCTGGCAAAGCCTCATCAGCGGGAGCAACGGCAACAAAAATGGATCGTCGCTTCGAAGGGAAATTTCTTGCTCTCATCCTTTCCTTTGTCTCGTCGGTGTTTTTTTCCACTCGATTATAGTTAGACGCGTGAGCAACGAAGTTCGTCTGCAGTGCAGCATGAGGTTTAAAGGCATTTCGCTAAAATTCGGAATGCTGTTTGCCGCTTATATTATTTTCCGCTTCTTTACCGCGTTGCACTAGCTAGGAAGCACGACTGCACGAGCGCATTGCGTTGTATGTTAAAGCTACTGAAGTTTGCAAGAACTGAAATTGTTGGTTTCATGTGGCACGGTAAATCCTCGCACCAGCTGTCGCGCACTTCATGTTTTTACATCTATTTCATGCGTGGCTTCGCACATGCTTAACTGCTGGTAGTTGCTCCATGCATAACTCTTGTCGATTCTTTTGAGCTGCGAAGTTTTCACCCTGCCTTGTTTGTAAAGGGTATAAATCACACTGAGTCTTATCGGAATGATACCAAGGAAGCGCTTCTTTAACAGCTTTATTCTTTTCGCCCGAGGGCATCTTAGATATTGTTTGCGTTCTTGAAAATGTGTTTAGAAAATAGGTAGTTCAGGGCGAGAATTGCTAATAGCTGCTGCATATGGTATTTTTGTTCCATTTCTCGCTGAAAAGTTCGCGTCCCGTTTCGGAAGTCATCACACCTCGATGCTGCCTGAGCAAACTTAACACGCCAAGTGATTTGTTTGTTTCACAATGTAGTACCTTCTTGCATGCGAGTTTTGTACTCAACTGAATCCTTTCTCAGCGGTGCTCAGTGGTGGCGTAGAGGTAGAACACCCGCCTCGCGTGCAAGAGGTCCGTGGTTCGAATCCCGGTGCCGGCAATTTTCCACCGGTTAAAAAAAAAAAATCCGCATATTGATAAAATTGCATAAACAGGCCTGGAGTGTGGCCTGATCCCGGTGACCAGAACCGGTAACGCACTCCCTCACCAGAGCAGGATTGGCCACCCTGGTGCAGTACTTGGCCACAACCTCCTATATGAACAACACAATCAAACCCCGGCCCTCAGTCCCCAGCAGCTGTGAAGCAACTGACCACGGCGGCAATCAGACCTGCGACGCAGCAGAGGGTGCTAAGAATCACTGGCTCCGGACAGGCCGCCACTGGAATGTGAACCTGGCAACGTTTAACTGCTAGGCGAGTCTAGCAGTACTACTGGAGGAATTAGAGGGCAGTAAATGGGATATAATAGGGCTCAGTGAAGTTAGGAGGCCAAAAGAAGCATATACAGTGCTAAAAAGCGGGCACGTCCTGTGCTACCGGGGCTTAGCGGAGAGAAGATAACTAGGAGTCCGATTCCTGATTAATAAGAATATAGCTGGTAACATACAGGAATTCTATAGCATTAACGAGAGGGTGTCAGGTCTTGTTGTGAAACTTAATAAGAGGTACAAAATGAAGACTGTACAGGTCTACGCCCCTACATCCAGTCATGATGACCAGGAAGTCGAAAGCTTCTATGAAGACGTGGAATCGGCGATGGGTAGAGTGAAAACTAAATACACAATACTAATGGGTGACTTTAATGCCAAGGTAGGCAAGAAGCAGGCTGGAGACAAGGCAGTGGGGGAATATGGCATAGGCACTAGGAATATCAGGGGAGAGTTATTAGTAGAGTTTGCGGAACAGAATAATATGAGGATAATGAATACCTTCTTCCACAAGCGGGATAGCCGAAAGTGGACGTGGAGGAGCCCGAACGGCGAGACTAGAAATGAAATAGACTTCATACTCTGCGCTAACCCAGGCATCATACAAGATGTGGACGTGCTCGGCAAGGTGCGCTACAGTGACCACAGGATGGTAAGAACTCGAATTAGCCTAGACCTGAGAAGGAAACGGAAGAAACTGGTACATAAGAGGCCGATCAATGAGTTAGCGGTAAGAGGGAAAATAGTGGAATTCCAGATCAAGCTACAGAACAGGTATTCGGCTTCAACTCAAGAAGAGGACCGTAGTGCTGAAGCAATGAACGACAATCTTGTGCGCATCTTTAAGGAGTGTGCAATGGAAGTCGGTGGTAACTCCGTTAGGCAGGATACCAGTAAACTATCGCAGGAGACGAAAGATCTGATCAAGAAACGCCAATGTATGAAAGCCTCTAACCCTACAGCCAGAATAGAACTGGCAGAACTTTCTAAGTTAATCAACAAGCGTAAGACAGCGGACATCAGGAACTATAATATGGATAGAATTGAACAGGCTCTCAGGAACGGAGGAAGCCTAAAAACAGTGAAAAAGAAACTACGAATGGGCAAGAATCAGATGTGTGCGTTAAGAGACAAAGCCGGCAATATGGTTACTAATATGGATGAGATAGTTCAAGTGGCTGAGGAGTTCTACAGAGATTTATATAGTACCAGTGGCACCCACGACGATCGTGGAAGTGAAAATAGCCTAGAGGAATTCGAAATCCCGCAGGTAACGCCAGAAGAAGTAAAGAAAGCCTTAGGAGCTATGCAAAGGGGGAAGGCAGCTGGGGAGGATCAGGTAACAGCAGATTTGTTGTAGGATGGTGGTCAGATTGTTCTAGAGAAACTGGCCACCCTGTATACGCAATGCCTCATAACCTCGAGCGTACCGGAATCTTGGAAGAACGCTAACATAATCCTAATCCATAAGAAAGGGGACGCTAAAGACTTGAAACATTATAGACCGATCAGCTTGCTGTCTGTTGCCTACAAAGTATTTACTAAGGTAATCGCAAATAGAATCAGGAACACCTTACACTTCTGTCAACCAAAGGACCAGGCAGGATTCCGTAAAGGCTACTCAACAATAGACCATATTCACACTATCAATCAGGTTATAGAGAAATGTGCGGAATATAACCAACCCTTATATATAGCTTTCATTGATTACGAGAAAGCATTTGATTCTGTCGAAACCTCAGCAGTCATGGAGGCATTACGGAATCAGGGTGTAGATGAGCCATATGTAAAAATACTTAAAGATATCTATAGCGGCTCCACAGCCACTGTAGTCCTCCATAAAGAAAGCAACAAAATCCCAATAAAGAAAGGCGTCGGGCAGGGAGATACGATCGCTCCAATGCTATTCACAACGTGTTTACAGGAGGTATTCAGAGACCTGGATTGGGAAGAAATGGGGATAAAAGTTAATGGAGAATACCTTAGTAACTTGCGATTCACTGATGATATTGCCTTGCTTAGTAACTCAGGGGACCAACTGCAATGCATGCTCTCTGACCTCGAGAGGCAAAGTAGAAGAGTGGGTCTAAAAATTAATGTGCAGAAAACTAAAGTAATGTTTAACAGCCTCGGAAGAGAACAGCAATTTACAATAGGCAGCGAGGCACTGGAAGTCGTAAGGGAATACATCTACTTAGGGCAGGTAGTGACTGCGGATCCGGATCATGAGACGGAAATAATCAGAAGAATAAGAATGGGCTGGGGTGCGTTTGGCAGGCATTCTCAGATCATGAACAGCAGGTTGCCATTATCCCTCAAGAGAAAAGTGTATAATAGCTGTGTCTTACCAGTACTCACCTACGGGGCAGAAACCTGGAGACTTACGAAAAGGTTCTACTCAAATTGAGGAGGACGCAATGAGCTATGGAAAGAAGAATGATAGGTGTAACGTTAAGGGATAAGAAAAGAGCAGATTGGGTGAGGGAACAAACGCGGGTAAACGACATCTTAGTTGAAATCAAGAAAAAGAAATGGGCATGGGCAGGACATGTAATGAGGAGGGAAGATAACCGATGGTCATTAAGGGTTACGGACTGGATTCCAAGGGAAGGGAAGCATAGCAGGGGGCGGCAGAAAGTTAGGTGGGCGGATGAGATTAAGAAGTTTGCAGGGACGGCATGGCCACAAGTAGTACATGACCGGGGTTGTTGGAGAAATATGGGAGAGGCCTTTGCCCTGCAGTGGGCGTAACCAGGCTGATGATGATGATGAATTCTTTCTTATACTTACGCTGCAGACGACTAAACCGGGCCTTGCCGCCAGCGCTCATCTACTTTGACTAGCGCTGCTCTGCCTTTAAGTATATCATGTGGCACCTCTCTCTAGTAATATGAAAATGTACTGAAAAGTTTAGTCAGTCGTTAGCTTTGTACGTTTGCAAGCAGCTCCCTTGGGGAATTTAATATTGCACAAACTACAGCGGGAAGGGTAGTTCATCGGCGTATGCAGCAGAATTGCATCGGCGGTACAGCACTAACACACGCTTTTATTAACCCGTGTGTTTGGCGACTTCGTTGGCTAGTGTACGCGTTTCCATCAATAAATTGGCAATTACTTTTCTTGAGGCTACTTCTACTGCAGTTATTCGGTGATGCCACATGTATTCATCGGCAGAAAAATCACAATGGCATATGCAGAGATTGCACCGTGTGGATTTGTTTGATATAAGTCTGCACTAACGACGGGTGCTTATTATTCAGGTACAGAAGCAGCATTGCGACAAGGGTAAAATAAAAAAAAAACCATCGAGAGATCACATCACTCAACAAAATTTATCGGCTAGTCAACATGAGCTCCACGTCATGTAAATGGGGTTCATGGCGTTTGTCTGCGTATGTGGACCATGTTGTCCCAAACACCGGTAACATCGTGTTCATACCCGCTCGCACAGAGGTCAGCATCTTCCCTACAGCTGTAACCGCAGAAGAAGCAGCCTGGCACCCGAAAAAAAGGAGAAATCGCAGCCGCGAACTTCAGCCATCCTTGCTGCAAAGGGTTGTCATCTGCTACTGCTCCCGTGTGTTCTGTTGGAAGCGTCCGCTAGGTGGCTTTCAGTGGCGCCTCTATAGACGATGCACGAGGCGTATATTTTGACACATATGATGGCAACCCTTCTCTCCTTACACTCACAGGCCATCATTGGACTTCAAGCTAATACCCCTGTCAAGCGGGCAAGTTAAATGCACTTACGCAGAGTGTCACTCGGTTTAAGTGCACTTTGACAAATCTAAACGTCGCAAGTGGGGCGTACTTGTCAAAAAGTGCACTCCAGTCAGAGTGTGTGCACGGAATGCACTTTGCTGGCTGAGTGTGCAGCTTCGCTGCCAGCAGTTCAAATGGCACAAAATGTAATGCATAAAAAAAGGACACATAAGTTCAATTTAGTTCTTTAACAGCTTTTAACAAAATAATCTGAACATAACTCACTCATATTCTGTTTTAGCAGGATCAAACGCAGTCTCGTCACATGCCACAATGTTGTTCTGGATTAGATAGACATTTGTCTTGGCCGGCATTGACTTGCAACACCCTTATCATAGAAATCTTTTTGTTTTTTATTGAGAAAATATACATTATGGTTGTTTTTATATATAATACAATGTAAAACAATAACTTTTTAGAAGTTCTTTTCTTTTTAATCAACATCTTCAAAAAACGTGCTTTGAGGGTGTCACCTTTCTTTTTTTTTTCTGCAAGTGCGCTCTGTTTTCCCGTTTAGCACCACATAGCCTGAAGTGTCACTTAAGGTCGCGAACTGCACTCCCCATAAATGCACTTAACTTGCCCACTTGACAGGGGTATAAGATACAAGGCTTTCAGGGCTCTGTGTTTTGTGCTGAAGCATCAAGCCACTAGCTTAAACCCAAGGTCAGAGGTCAGGGTGATCTTGAGTTTTAAGAAATGGCTAGACCTGATGCAGCACCTTTAAAGGGACATTAAAGGTAAATAGTAAATCAAGCTAAAGCAAGAGATTAGTGCTCAAGAATCTCTAAGGCACCAATATTGTCGTGAACAGAGCCTTAGTAATTGAGAAATTGAGGTAAATGCCAGACACAAATAGAGATTCCCCCGGGACATTCAAGTAATTGCCCAATGACGAAGGCACTCCTCATTTACATTCTGTCACTAGCACTCAACCACTTGTTATAAAAACGTCATTGTATTGCATTATAAGATGAAAGAAAATGCTACTTGTCCAGTTCTAATTCACTCTTAGAAGGACGAACTCATTGGCTTTACCCTTGACAATGACATGGGTGGTTGAAAGGTTTTGTTTTCGCTTGAATCTGTGCCACCCACACTTTCGCGTTTCAATAGTTTCGTTATCGCGTAGTGCTGCGCTGGTTTTGCTGGCACACATAACTCGCACAAATCGGAAGTAGCAGAGAATTCCACTTTCTTGTGATGTCGCGGATGCCCGAATGGTTCATGCCACTTGACCAAAAGCAGCTGGAGCGGCGAATCCACTGCTCTGTCATGGCTAGGTTTCTCCATGGCCGCGCATTTGTGTTTTGTGCAAAAAACACTACCACTGTCTGTCGGGTGCCATTTTACTCACCAACAGCAGCAAAGGGTGGTGATGGTGTATGCAATGTCAAGACTCCCTGGTTGGGTGTCGGGAGATTTGAATTGTGATAAAGCTGTTCAGACCCTTCAGATGCAATTTTTCGCGTAAACTAAGTCTTCTTGTGGCAAAAAACAACCATTGCGAGGTTTCTGGAATGGTATTTAAACAGCCCACGTCAACTTAGTATTTGCCTTTAGTGTCCCTTTAAGGACACAAAGTGCCTGTTATGCAGAAGCATGACAGCAGAATTACTTTTCAGTCACTTCATCATGAAACTTAGTTAATCATTATTCACTCGGGGAAGATTTAAAATGCCCTTCATCATGCCGTGCTGGAAATTTTAGTTGTACATTCGAAGTTGTAAAGCACCATTGAGGCAGCATTCTACCACAAGAATTTTAGAAAAAAGTTTTTGAATAGTGGAGATAGAAACAAATGAAATGTTGCGAGGTCATATAAGGAAGCGAGCTACAATCCCCGCAGTAGAGACTCTCTCAGATTCCTTTCACAGCACCTGCTAGCAGCATTCCTCCTCTCTTTTCTCCCAAATCAGGGCCAAGGACACATATAGTGCTTACATCATTATTCTTCCTGCACACCCCTGTGCCCCATAAGTTTTCCTATGTAGGAGGAAAACTGCTGCATATTTATGTTGTGACTACATGTTTATGTCCCGGAGAGCCAAAATCGGGCTGAGAAACACTCACAACACACACCTCTCGTCCTTCACATTGCAGAGTACTGGACATGTACAAGACAGTAATTGCCGATTCTCTCTGCTGGCAATGCTTATATGCCATGAATATGAAGCCCAAGTCATTCAAAATAATCTTGGGTGAATTGTCATCCAGGGCATGTAAGCTTTGCCAACAAAAAGAAATCAGAAAGAGAATCTGAAAATGCATGCATACAGGCAGCAGACTGTCAATGTTCCAAGCAAGAAGTGTGCAAATGATTCCCGATTTGTCAATAAACTTTGCTAATGTGCATGTAGAACTGTACTATTACTATTTTTCTGATGCTAATGCACCCATGATTTTTTCCTAATGACAATGGCTTCATATCCAGGGCATGTAAGCTTTGCCATCAGAGAGAAAATTTATGGTAGCTGGAGAGATTAGCCTAGCTACAGGCTTGGCATACTACAGGTGTACTCTTTCTGCTGAAAATGTCTTAAGATGAGCACCATATTTTTGTAATGTAAAAGGAGGCACCCTACATAACAATGGAAGAAATTGCAGAGGCCCAACAGCTAGCGCAACACGAAAGTTTGACAAAAACACGATCTGGCAGGAACATATTACAGGCAATAGGTGTAGAACTGAATAGATCAAGGAGCCCAATAGAGGATGAAATAGAATTAAGGACTGAAAGTTAGGAATAAGATCAGAACCAACCCCTCCCCAGAAACATGAATCCAGAATATAATAGCTAAAGGGGAAAGGCAAGAGCTAAAGCACTCTAGCAGGAAATAGAGCAGCAGAACCAACTGGCAGCTATAGTTGATGCTGCCCAGGTGAAAGGTAAAGAAGCATACACGGCCATTGTATCAAATTCTCGAGGGAAGTTGCAAGACACTATTGCTATTTTTACCAAGGATCTCGTCGTGGCAGAACAAGCGGCAATTGCTCTAGCGATCAGGAGTAATAAGTGGGCCTGTATTTACAGCGATTCAAAATCCGCTATGAAGTGTTTTGATAAAGGCTACGTAGCTGGACTTGCAGCTAAGCTTTTTGAAAATATTGGGATTATGAGAACTGAAATCCGATGGTTTCCTGCGCATATGGGGAAAGTGGACGAGATTCAGGTAACGCATCGTGGTAATGATGCCACGTCTTCGCATTACGTGTGCGATGCTCTAACCAATTGAACTACTGCGGTGCAGTTCCCCATCCACTTTCTTGGGTAATTATGTGTTGCTACTAGAACTAACCTTGGGAGTGTTAGCCAGCGTCACCACTCACAAACCTTGGCGTGGAAATCTTGGCGGCGGATGTGGAACATCCTTTCTGCCGCAGGTGATTAACCCACTTTCTTCTCGTTCTTACATAAGGAGGGTCTCGAATCCAGCAACATTGGCGCCTTCAGGCAGCATGTGTGTGTCTATTGACCAGTTGCCTTCACCCAGAGAAATCACATACTCATGACGGTGATCCTACATAATGCGAAGGTTGTGGCATCGTTCCCCACCTGCAGCAAGTTGCTTTTTCATTCACTTTCATTTACATTAATTTATCCTTTCTTTATTGCATTAATTAAGTACAAGTAATTTCCCCTATGTTGTCCTTGGTGTCAGTGTTTGTTGGCTTCTATTGGTAAGTACGAATAATTTACCCTATGTTTCCTTGGTGTCATTGTTTGTTGGCTTCTCATAAAACAATTTGCTGTGCCTTTTAAATCATTAACCATCTTTTCCACTCAATTATGTTTGTATCTTACCAAACTGTCAGCCTCATTCACATGTGTTTTTCATAATATTTCTTTGATGTATGAACAATAGTGTTTTCATATAGTTTACTTTTGAATGTTTCCAGGTAACATTATTCGTTTATTTATTTTGTCATTTAGTACATAATGCAGATTAGAAGCCTACGCAGGGAGGGCAAAAACTTAACCAAACACATGAACAAGGGCAGGCAAAAAGAACTTATGGATCATCATCAATGAGTAACATGGCATAATGAAGCATCTGAAGAATTCAAGTCAGCAATATTTCGAGATGGAAAAGAGTAGTTAAATGTGCCTGTTCTAGCAAATCAGCAGCTCAAGGCATTTTGAGGATGGCGTTGAATGTGTCTAGTGGCCTTGTAGGTATAGTTAGAGGGGTCTCGCTAGTAAGAAGCTGAAAAAAGTACCCTAGTCACAACTTCTTTCTGCACAGTCCAAGCAACAGAATATTGTGGTACTGCATTAGTTCTGTTCGGGAGTTTTCAAAAATTAAAAACTGAAAACAACGAATGCTAAGTAATGCACAAGAAGTCAGGAGGCTTTATTGCCCTCTGCTAAGGTCATCAAGCAAAGGCAAAGACCAACAAGCATTCAAATGCAAATTCTATTTGCTGAACTACAAGAGGTGCTACGTTACCAGCTTGCCCACATAGTAAGTGGCACTATAGAGGAGGAGCAGCAACCTCTGTCATGGACCCGTGAAGTGTTAACAGAAGCTGCCGCATTACCAGTGCACCAAGCAATGGTAATGTAAACATGATCCAATGAAATGTAGGCCCATGTCTTTCTCTGCTTTATCAGTGTGGATGAGCACTAGTTCACCACATACTGCAGGTCATTGACTGACATGAAGCCTGTCTGACATTAGGTACTAAAACTGCTCAGCAATAGCACAGCATGCAGAAATCTTCTAAACTATGCATGGCTTACCATCACAATCATCAACAGGCACATACTCTGACTTCTCTGTGGCAATCACACTGCAGGATAGAGGCCTCTCACTCTGCACTCCAACTCTGTCCTTGTACTGAGTGTGCCCTTCCAATAACTGAGAACTCCACAATTTCTTAATTCCATCTAGAAATGGTAATTTGGTACCCAAGTGTTCTAAAAGGCCTCTATCTATTTGCTCTGTGCATCGTGTCTTGCAAAAGTCTAATTCCTTGACTAAATTTCAACTATCATATCACAGACTCTCTTTTCTTCTCTAACCTGTGCTGCGCTCATCCCACTCCTTAAGGGCCCCTAAGCCACTTCTGATAATTAAAAAAAAATAACTGCGTACTCTTCTCTGAGCTTTTCTAGTCCTTTCTTCACATGCCGTGATGCATGTGCTGTCAGCAGGATAAAACCTGTACATTATTCCGATAAAAAACACATCAGTTCTAATCCATCCGGTAGCATGCCTGTGCCATGCAGTCGCATGTCCACTCTACCTAGTCATCATGCATGCATGTAGTGCACAATCAACTGATTTTACCTCCAGTAGCATGTTTTGCAGTGCCTGTGCGGTGGCAAGAGCATGTGGCGAAATGAATGAATAATGAATGAACTTATTTCCATAAAAATATACAAGTTTACGGAGGATACAAGGAAAAAAGTTGCCAAAGAGCAACTTGACTAGTCCTTAAACCTTCTCATGACAGCAGCAGCAGAAACCAACACATGGCAAAAAGGGAGGGTAAGAGAGAAAGAACAAAACAAAACAAAAACAATAAACTTTCTCATACAAGTGTTCATACAGCAGATAGCAATAGAAAAAATACATATTTCAATAAAAAGAAAGCCTACTTATACAGAGATTAAAGGCTAATAGGCACCAAAGTAATTTATTAACTTGTTTTTACTGCAAGAAAAAACGTCAATACCATCGTTCATTAACTTATTCAATAATTGTGGTAAAGTGAATGAAAGCTTTTGTTTCGCATAGTTGGTACGTGGGTATGACACAAACCAATATTCCGGAAATCTTGTAGCATAATAGCTTCTATTTCGAGTCAAGTTGGCTATAGACCTGGCGTGGTTAATGTTTTTCTGGCACTCCTTACTGTATGTTAATACTAAGCAAAAATTGAAGAGGTCAGGAGCTTTAAGTATCTTTAGCTCTTTGAATTATAAATTAGTTAGAAAGTCAAATGGTACTTTGCACACAACACAAATAGCTCTCTTTTGCAGACAAAAAATATGATTAATATTAGTGGCAGATGTTGTGCCCCAAACCAGGCAACCGTAATTTAGGTGGCAACAAAACAAAGAGTTATAGAGCAGAAGTTTTACCTTCTGTGGAATCTGTTTAATAGTGAAAAGAAGACCTGAAGCTTGAAAAAGCTTGTTAGTTAAAAAATTAGTATTACAGTTCGAATACATGTCATGATCGAAGAAAACACCTAAGGTTTTGATGGAATTCACGAGCATGATTTTTGAAGAGCCAAGTTTAATGTCGTCCTTCAGGAGAGCATTCTTATTCATGGCATGAAACAAAATTGCTTTAGTTTTTCCTGTGTTGATTTTCAATCCATTTTCGACAGACCAAGTATATAATTTTTTAAGCACATAATTCGCAACTGTAAGCAGTGTTACAGCATTACCTGAAGAAAACAATGCGGTTGCATCATAAGCATATAAAATAAACTTGGTGTCGAAATCTACATTAACAATATCATTAATAAAGATATTAAAGAGAAGAGGGCCTAAAATGTTACCCTGCGGAACGCCAATATAGGCTGGTTTAAGTTAGGATGAGATGTTATTAATTTGCACAAATTGGCATCTATGACGCAGATATGACCTAATCAACTCTAAAGCGATGCCACGAATACCACAGCGATTCATTTTATGTAACAAAAGCTCATAGTTAATACAATCAAAGGCCTTGCTAAAGTCTATAAAAATGCCTAGAGTAAGCAGGCCTTTATCAAAATTATCTAAAATGAATTCTTTTTGCTGAAGCAGGGCAAGTTGAGTAGACCTATTTTTACGAAAGACAAACTGACAATCGTTTAAAAATTTTTTGCTTTCGAGGAAATCAGAAATGTGTTGAAAAATAATTTTTTCTAGACTTTTTGAAAATACGGGGAGAATAGAAATTGGTCTATAATTTGTCAGCAATTTCTTACCTCCTTTCTTGAATAAAGCTAAGACTTTTGCAGTTTGCATCTGACATGGGAATACACCGGAAGAAAGGCAGACATTGTTGACGTGCATTAGTACAGGCGCAATTAAATCTAGGACTTATTTCACAGGTTTAATCTGAATATCAATGACATAACAAATGCTGCTGTTACTGAGTTCACTGAACTTGCATATTATTTCAGATACATTTGTTGGATGCAAAAAAACTGAATCGCAACAATCAACGGATAAGCAACGACTAGCATTCATGTTGATAGGTGCACTTGCAAAGCTGGTAAAGTAATTGTTAAACGTGTCAGGCAAAAACACGTCTGGAACTACATTGCCATTTTCCAAAATACCTGTTGGAGGCTGATAATCAGGCACACGATTCAACAAAACGTTGGCCCGTTTCCACAATTTCCGGCTGTCATTCCAGCAGAATTGAAAGTACTCGAGATGATAGCGGTCTTTAGCACGGCACAGCTAATTTGTTAATTGGTTGCGAAATGATTAAAAAACCTGCAGGTAATGTGGATTCCAGGTTTTAACGAACTTATATAATTTTATTTGAACCTTGATTTTACGCAGCAATTCTGTCGTGATCCAGGGTTTGCGGATTTTCAAAGAACGCGAAGGTTTGGTACAAAGTGGGAAATGTTTTTTGTACCAAGCCCGAAAAGTGTCCAAGAATGTTTCATAGACAGCATCTGCATTACCGCAGCAAAAACATCCCCCCAGTTAATCAGCCGTATTTCATTTCGGAACTGTGCAAGCTGGTGCATTGTAATTGGTTGATAAGTGAAGTTACATTTGTTTTCTCTTTTATTATTATGGATGAGACTTAGAAAGATGGGCATGTCGTCACTTAAACTATACATGAAAACACCGGCTTTTATGTCAGCTTGGGGAAAGTTTGTCAAAAAAAGGTCAATGCAGGTAGATGTGTTAGCTGTGACCCTGGTTGGAATCGAGATAGTATCATGACAGCCATATGCCTGCATCAAAAACAAAAAGCCACGACTCGCTGCGGTATTAGTCAACACGTCAACGTTGAAATCGCCACCGAAAACAACTATACATTGTAGATCATGTGCATATGAAAATAATTTCTCCAGAAACGACAAGAATCGCTCGACATTCCCACTGGGTGGACAGTAGAATACAGAGAAAATAGTTCGTGCATGCAGCACAGATAAGACTTCACAACCTTCTGTCAAGAGGCAAAATTCATCAATGCAATTTACTGAAAGATTACCTTGCAAAAGCAAGCTAACACCACCTCCACGCGAAGTGGTTCTGGACCTAGTAAAACACTGATAGCTCGGAGGGCACCACGGGGTAGAGTGTTGGTCATACGTCTCAGAGAGCATTATGAAATCAAAATGAAATTTGAGGCCTTCAAAAAAGAAAATCTAGTTCCTCTGATTTATTTCTAGCAGACTGGCAGTTTAGGTGAACGCATTTAGTCGCCTGACTATGACAATTTACAATATAGTTAACAAAATTCTTGCAAAACCTTGCACAAAAACCTTACACAAAACCTTGCACAAAAAGTGCAAGGTCCTGATAAGTGGAAGTTGATGGTGTTTTCAAACAAGAAAAGTGCACCAATGCGAGTTATGGTACCGACATAGTGCCCCCGAGTCTTCTAGGAAAGTATGCAGTGAGGATGAGAGACATCGCTCATGGCTGAGAATAGCGAAGGCAAGAGTGAAGCCACTTGCTCACCTTTGAGCTCAGAGTGGTTTAGGGGCCCTTTAACATTCTTTTCCAGTCCACCATACCTATGTGCTGTCCTCAGTTTTCATTCAAGCCTTTCTTTTTTCTTTTTTTTTTTCAACCAACCTCCAAATTTCACGAATTCTTGCAGACTACCTTAAAACACCTCACCTCGTGCGCTGTTGCTAACCCCACACAAAGCATCTTCTTCATCTTGAGAGTCCTTGTGGCTCACAGGCACCTCAGAAGCCAGAAAGTCACCAGCTGCCCGACCTGGACGAAAGTCGTCGGGGTCTACATCGTCCTGGAACCCGGTGACCAAAGGGTTGCCACCAGAGTCATCCTCATCGCTGAAAGCAAAAGAAGCCAGGAAGGTAGGCTTGTTATTTAGCTGGCTTGGAATGCTGGTGACAGCTGCGACAATTTGGTACTACAGTAAAACCTTGTTAATTCGGCCCCCATTAATTCATAAATTCGGTTAATTCGGATGCGCCGTCTGGTCCTGTCAAACATGTACATAACCCTATGGCACGAAACTTCCGTTACTTCGGACATATTCGGACATACTTCGGTTAATTCGGAGAGTTTGCGAAGCTCAGAGGCACGTGAGGCATATAGGATCGGGTGGCACTAGGGGGTGTTCAAATCGTACCACCAGCGATGGCGTCTCCGATTAGCGTGCGCTGATCTCAAAGGCCATGCTTGCATACGCTGGGAGTGCCGAAACGCCGGAAATATGTAAAGGCCGACATGTTTATTTTATTGCTACATAATAGTACGGTGGCTAGAATATAGAAGTGTGATGAACGCGCTGGCTCACGCGTGGTGCTTTGGAAGGAAATTGCCAGGGGGCGTTGCCACATGCATACACGTCGGCCGCGACGGCGGCTAGCAGCCGCAGCGCAAGGGCCCTGCGTGGAATGCGATCATCCGCGTGGGCAATCAGGTATGCAATAACAAATAAGAGAGCTTTGCAATATATATATGCTCGCTCAATCATGGCTGGAAATTGCTATAGAGTAGCATAGCCCCTTACGAATTACAGGGCACCAAGGTAACAATCCGATTGAGCGCACGTCGATGGTAGAATGCAGCTTGCTTTATTTGGTTATCGAATGCAAAGCAAGAAAAGTCCCAGTGGTACCTCGGAAGGAAACATTTTATTTTCAACACACTGCTTGCGCAAACAACTCATTTTTCGAAGAATGGCTTAGAATCCATTCGAAGCAAACCATTCTCAGTCATCGATTATATTTTGCTACGTGACACGCCTGAGCTGGTTCTCTTACTTTTTTTTTTTCACGAGAACAAAAAAAAAAAAAACATTTCGTTTAGTTTTCAAGCAGTTCAAACAGAACGTTGTCAGCCTCTGCTAAGTGGCGTGCCTGAGCTTCATGTGCTTCTTTCCATGGAAAGACACTCGCTCTTTGTTGAGTGCCTTCGTGTAGAAGTGCAAATGGGTGACCAAAAAAAATTTTGTAACCTTGGTTGGTGAGGTTGGGGCTATGCTGTGCACAGCCTAGCATGGCGTCATTTTTTTTTTTTTTGCAGGCAGAATACAAGCTTTTCCAAGATGTCACTGTGCAGCTCGTTGTAACTGAACCATACCGAAAAAGTAGTTTCAAGGGCGTCTACACATGAGAAAAACTTCTCAGAAGGGCATATATAAGGCCCCGCAGAACTTGACGAACATCGGCAGCTATTTGTTGGCTTCGTCGGCGGAAACAAGGAGCTCGTCGAAGCATTCCTTGCACGCAGTCTTCAGAATTTTTGCGTGCAACATAACCTGCCATGTAGAAAATTACAGCCGCAAATAGCTCATCTTTTCAGGGTACTCATGGTCGGGGAGCATTGTGGACTTCTTTATCATGTGATAAGCTTCTTCTACCTTCCTACTATGGCTTGCATTCTCACTACTGAGGAGAAAGGTCAGATCGCCCCCTTTACAGTTGGCACTGCTGGGAGCTTTGACCAAATCGTGAAAACTGAAGCAGTTTACGATGAGCAAGAATTGGGCAGAAGCGGGATGGTCGTTGCCACCAGAAAATTGTTAAATGATACCAAACAATTTCTCGAGGCAGTCTTGGCTCAGCTGGCACATCAGCATGCAGCTACTTAAAGCCAAGCTGCTCACGAAGGTACTTCATTAGATCAAGCAAGGCCTGAAGGGTCACCCTTAGTCCCTTGGCAGTGCTTGCTGAAAGAAATCTGGCTGGTGACGTTCCTGCATGAACCTCCCATTGGTTTAGGCAATCTAATACATCCTTGATGTTCCTTTCATGTGCAGAGACAGGTTTCAACCCTTCAGGTGGAATCCGTGCTGTCACTGCAAGAGTGATCTTCGGCATCACTTTAAGGATAAGTGGACACTTATCCTCTAGTGTGCTGCTCTGATGTGCTTAGTATAAACAGAACCTTCAGGTCTTTTGTACCTTGCTTTAAGTAGGCCATCTCGAATACACTTTATCAGGTGTGGAAAATTCGAAATGATGAAGATGCATCTTCTAGTGTCAACAGGATGTGGTCAGAAATCACAAAAGGCACCACACTGCACGGTTCCATGAAGCTCCGTCCGCTGTGATATAATCTACCTTCAGCCCAGCCTCTTCTGCGAGCAACACTGTTTCTGTTAAGATCTTGCACAAAAGTGCAGCCTTCACATGTCCCCTGGAAGCGAAAATGCCGAGTATCTGGTGCCAGGAACCAGTGAAAGGCTGAAAAATGATCACAAGATCGTGATTGCAGGGAACATGTTTGTCATTTTCCAGTGTGAATTTTCCGAAGTCCACCAGTCCTTCCACTTTCCCTCCTGCGCCAACATTCAAGAACTCTGACCTCTTCATTTCATCCACAATCAGGCCGCCATGGCATTTGAATTCCTCCATGGATTTTGTTTTTCTTTCAATCCCTGTGATAAGAGCAGGGTTGAGGCCAAACCAATCCTTGTATTTCCGCATGTGCACCTTCAAAGAGCTTCTGCTTGGGAGGATGAGTATGCCTTCCCGCCGGACATGCTCGTAGAGCCTCGGGCTTTTTATTAGCATTATTATGCAATCCAGCAACCAGTCCGAATAGTACTACATACCTTTCATTGATTTGTGGCGAGCGGCTTGAAAGCATTGCATAACAGCAAGCCTTTGCTTCAGTGGAAGGGCTTGTAACCGGTCTGCGAGCACGCCCTCTTCAAGTTCTACACTTTGTTTCTTCAGTTTCTCAATAGTTTGAGTGTAAAGTGACAGCTTGGCTTTCAGCCGGCAAGTGGCTTGTCCATGCACTCTTCTATGCTTTGAAATTTCTGCAGCAGTAAAAGGAACGAGCACTACTTCCCACAGGTCAGGGCGCGTGGCATTACTGAAGCAGCAGAGCCGGCACAACTCGCACCGGGCGGCATGTAAACGTCAGCGCATGCGCTCTCGCGGCTCCCCTGTGAGCGGCTTCAATGCTTTTCATAGGCGCTCCGTGCTGCTCGCCACACTTCCCCATTCTAGTCACTGTAATAATAGACAAACCTACGTCTCAAAAAACATGGCGGCAATGACGTATTTCTGGCTTTGCAGTCACTTTTGGCGCTTGGCACTACCTCTGCATCGCTATGGTTATCGGCATGGCAGTTATCAGTCTATGCTAGCAACCCTAATCTATACATACATGTTTTTTCTTTGTATTGCTGTCCGCCATTTCCGACACTGTCTTTTGCTTGTGCAGTTGTGTGGTTGCGGAGTTCAGCAGTTTTTTTTTGGTTGTCGTTTTTATCACGTTTATCAATTTGCGTCAGGAGTGTGTGAGAGGACGGCAGCACTTTTTTTTGTGTTAAATTTTGTTTGCGCTATTCTTTCATTTATACTTTGTTTTTTCTTGACATTGTGCGTGTACCCGTCGCTTCGTTGCTGCACCTAGCCACGCCACCATGTGCTCTCGTACCCCACCGAAGAGGGCGAAGTATGAGCGAAGGATTTGGCAGTGAAAGTAGAAATATTGAAAGCCGTAAAGGCAGGGGTGCCTCGGCAGGTCATAATGAATAAATTCAATGTGAAGAGAAGCACACTCAGCATGTACGTGAAAAATGAAGCGGGGATCCTTCAGGTGTACGACAGCTACAAGTTCGCTGACAACAGGAAGAGACTACGAACGACAGCTCACCCGAAACTTGAAGAAGCGTTTTTAAGATGGATTGCTGATTCGCGCCACGCACAGCTGCCTTTGAGTGGCCCCCTTATCTGTGCGCAGGCCAAAAAGTACGTGCTCAAGCTCAGCATAGACGACTGCAAGGCATCGGAAGGCTGGATCGACCGATTCAAGAAAAGACACCACCTGGTCTTCCAAAGCATGTGTGGCGAAAAAGGGGCTGTGAATGAAGGTGTTGTCGAAGATTAGAGAGCCGGATCACCTGCACACCTAGCCGATTATAATGCCTGTGACATTTTTAACGCAGATGAGATGGCCCTCTTCTACAAAGCCTTGCCGGATAAAACCATCACATTTAAAGGGGACCCTTGGATTGGCGGTAAACGAAGAAAGGACAAAATAACAGTTTTGCTGGCTGCCAATATGACTGGCACGGAGTGGCTACCGCTATTGATAATCGGTTAAGCAGAAAAGCCGAGATGCTTCAAAAGCATAAAGAAATTTCCCATTGACTATCGCTCGAATAGAAAGGCGTGGATCACCTCAGCGATATTTCAGGCCTGGCTGCAAGAACTGGACCACCGCTCTTGTGCAAAATTGCACAAAGCGCTAAGTGTTCTAGATAACTGTAGTGCACACAATAATGTGACGGAGCTGACAAACATACAGCTGCTTTTTTTGCCAACCAACACAATGACTTACCTGCAGCCTCTGGATCAGAAAATTATTCAGTATGAGAAAGCCTGATATAGAAGACAAGTGCTTGAGCGCATGTTCTGTATGAGGCAAAGAAAAAAGATGATGTAACTCTGCTCAGTGCAGTGCACATGGTGTGCATGAATGGAGCAACACGCCGCCCGCAGTAATTGCGAACTGCTTCCGACACAGCTGCTTTGTCCCTAACGGTGATTCTTTGGAAGCCGGGGATACGGATGTTAACCAAAATGACGAGGAAGATGACAGTCGCTTCGACAGACTTCTGCCTCTAGACGTCCCACTGGACGAATACAGCCACATCGATAGTGACGTTACCGTTGCCAGTCACCTCAATGACGGTGATTACGACGAAATACTCGATGCACTAGGCAACGAAGAGCCCGAAGAGCCGTCATGGATGCATGTGAAGTGCCGCACCACATTGCTAAAAAGGCCGATGACGCCCTTAATGTTTTGGAGGACATCTGTGCCATTTCTCTCGATAGTCTGCACGAATTGCCCCACCTACAAGAACTCCGAAAAATTGTGCTTTCTGCACAAATTTTTCACACGCAACAAACAATAACCAGTTATGTTATGAAGTAAAGGTATATTGATGTTTTAGGCATTTTTTAAAGTTATTATTGTCGAAACCTCGTTAATTTGACATTCGGTTAATTCGGACATTTTCTCCGGTCTCGTGAAATCTGAATTAACAGGGTTTTACTGTATTCTGCACTTTTGCAGGTCAGACAAACTAACTTGCAACAATGATTAATTAGCTCGAAGCAAATAATGCTGCAACTGTAATTGAAAAAGAGTGCATAACACCACCAGTGGCGATTGAAATGTTAACCTTTTTTTTTTCAAGGCATGCAAGTTTGAAGTGGCAGCTGTAGCAACGCCTACAGCCCACAACTATGCATTAACCCTTTACTGCATTTTGTTGCATATATGCAACATACCGATAAACGGCCGTAAAAACAAAACATAAGTTCAGTTGGTTCTTCCTGTACATGGTGTTGCATTTCTGCAGCAATAATTTGAAAAACGCGCCTTCTTTTGCTGCCCTCTGTGCTAATTCTGCGCAACAATTGCCAAACAAACATGGTGGTCGCTGCTCGAGCCAGCACGTAGCTATACAGGTAAGTTTTGCCAGTTATATATGCCTTTCTGAATGGAATAAACTGTGGAAAAAAATGTTAAGCTGTGTAATACATCCTGCTAATCGTGTAAATGCCAAAAAACAATTTTCTCGCAATAGTCTGTTTCTGGCGACGGAAAATTGCTACGTTGCGTATTTGCAACAACGTGCTCACTGGGTTTGTTTTTTGTTCTGGAACTAGAAATGGATCCTAAACGCTTTTATTGCCGTGCAATTCCGTCAGATAGCGAAGACAGCGAACTTTCCGGGAGTGACGATGACCCTGAGTGTAAGTCTGTTTGTATTTATCGTGTGTGCAGTGTGTTGTATGATGGAATGCGCGAATTTTTTCATCAGGGTGTCTGCGCACTCACGCTTCTGTCTCGCATCGTTACAGCTTCACCTTCATATCTGTGCTCCTGCGTTTAAAATTTTTGGTTATAACGCAAAGACACCGTGCATAGTTGTTCCATCTTCTTTCAATATACAGAAGCACCCTGTTTTCTATATCTGCATTTTGCTTTGTTTTACCACTAATTTTATTCCCTGTATATCACTGTCTGTTTGTGCTGCAGATGTTCAACCTGATCTCGAAAAGAGAAATGACAGCACAAGCGAGTCGAGTGCATGCTCCGACGAGGACGAATGTACAGCAAGTGGCACAACACCTCACCACCGCCCTGTACAAGCTAAGAGAAGGATCATTTGGAAGAAAGCGAATCTAATGAGAGATCCGCAGACAGTTCAGTTCTCCGGGCAAAGTGAACTCTCAGAGTACATTTCACAACTAGAGACACCATTCCAATACTTCAAATTCCTCTTCCCGGGCTCGCTGATTTCACTAATTGCAGATCAGAGCAATTTGTATGCGCTTCAGAATGACGTGAGTCAGCCCCTCTGTACTACCGCAGAAGAGATCGAAATGTTTATTGGGACGTGCATGTGGATGTCGATCACACAAATGAGGAATTCGAGGTGGTACTGGAGTGCAGAAACCAGGGTTAGCCAAGTCGCTGACAACTTTCCTGTGGGCCGCTTTGAGCAACTAAAGCATAATATACACTTCATTGACAACAGTACTCTCGGTCCAAAGGACGCTCCAGGAAGAGATCGGCTTGCGAAGGTGCGGCCTCTCATTGATGCCATAAATGAACAGTTGTCGCTTGTGCCTCTTGAAGAGCATCTTTCTATTGATGAGCAGATTATACCCTTCAAAGGTAGAAACTCCCTCAGGCAGTACTGTCCCAAGAAGCCCAAAAAATGGGGTTACAAAGTTTTTGTGCTCTCCGGTGTAAGCGGCTTCTCGTACAAATTGGAGGTGTATACCGGACAGGAGAACACGGTGCAAAGACTTTCAGGAGAGCCTGACTGTGGAGCAAGTGGAAATGTTGTTCGCTTGAGTAGAATGATTCCGAGAGGCGTACACCACAAAGTGTACTTCGACAACTATTTAAACAACCCAACCTTGCAGGTGTACCTAGAAAAAGACTCTGTACACTGCATTGGTACTGTGCGGACAAAGGGTCGCTGGAGTGAGCCTGCCTAGCGAGCAGGAAATGAAAAAAAAAAGGAAGAGGACATTTTGAAGAGAGGGCTGCAGTTATAGATGGAATTGAACTGTCATGTACAAGGTGGCAAGATACCCGAGCAGTGACTTTGCTCTCCTCCTTTGTTGGAACACAGCCTGCTACAAGTGTATCAAGGTATAAACGTAAAAAAAAAGAGTGGAGTGAGATACCATGCCCTGCAGCGATCACTATCTACAACAAGCACATGGGAGGCGTCGACCTTTTGAACTCCCTCATCTCCATTTACCGTCCCTACCTGAGGTCGAAGAGATACTATTTTCGTGTTTTTCTGCACATCCTAGACTTGACAACTGTAAATGCTTGGCTGCTTTACAAGAGGAATGTCATGAAAAAACGTGATCAGTACACCGAACGGCTACTTCCGTTGGCTGAGTTTAAGATGGACCTGGCTGCATTACTCTGCAAGGCTGGGAAGACGGCGCTGAAGAAGCGAGGAAGGCCTAGCAATGAGTCAGTAGAACAAGCCTCTGATGAGAAGAAAAAAAGGGGACCATCAGCTCCAACTCCAACTCAGGATGTCAGGCTAGATCAGGTATTATTTCTAATCTATGGAGCTTTGTCTCAGTGCTCATTATTTTCATTTCTTTCCTCAGGTTGGTCACTGGGTTTTGTGGAGCAAGAAGCGGCAACGTTGCAAGCTTCCTGGCTGCACAGGAATCTGCATGAGCTACTGCGTTAAGTGTGGAGTGCATCTCTGTTCCACAAACAAGAGCAATTGCTTTTTTGTGTACCACACAACAAAATGAGTCCATCGTTTCTCATTACTTACTGATTACTGCTCAAGGTATAGAACCAAGCTTTTTCAGCAAGCAAGCGAAATAGCTTTCTATTGTGCTATTCGTTCCCCCTTGTTGATTGTCATGTAAATAAATGTTACAGTTTGAAACGCAATGAGCCGGGCTTTCCTCAACTTTTTCTTTATGAGCACGTTGTTGCAAATATGCAACGTACCCTTTTTCTGCCAATACAAACTGTCAAAGTCCACTAAGGATATTGTTTTTGCTAGTACAGCTATTGTAATGGTTCCCTGCAACAACATGAATAATTTTATGGCAAAAGAAAAAATTGTGCAGTAAAGGGTTAAAGAACAGCCACAATCATTCCACATGATCCATAAAAAGACTTATGGCCAGGCAGGTTATGTACTGAATCTGCTCCGTCATTCTTCTGCCATGTGGGAAAATGTCATAGTGGCACAGGTGCACCAACTAGAACAGTTTATCTCAGAAGTAGACTGCACAAAAAGTTCACAGGCAGAAAGAAAAGGTAGTGACTACAGTGACGGTGCCCAGCACTTTAACATCTGCACTGCAGTGACGGGGCCTGGCTGCACTGAAGATTCACTCTGTTACCTATATGCTCCATCTGGTTATACAAAAGCGGGCATTAAGAATCATGACGCACTTGAGAACCGATACACCCCACAGTCCACTGCTCAATCAACTAAACATATTGCCATTCAATCTTATGCATGAGCATAAAATAGCTAGCTATGTAAACAGTGTTGTGAAACGTAATCATCCTTTCCCTGTGTCCATATTTTTTTCATCGTCATACCAGAAGTACTGCCGCTGGAAATTTCAACCTGCTTCCTGTACATAATGTATGTGGCAAATGACTACTTGAATGTGTTGAAGTTAAGACATGGAACAACATACCCTCCAAAATGAGAAACACAATATTTCGGCAAAGCACTATTTATTAGCTATGAACAACTGATTTTGTGCCTGTATTCTTGCTTGGCGTTCTGTTGTTTGTGGTTTGATAATTTGTGTAAACTGGTGATAATTTCTATGCATGCCATGAAAAAAAATTTTTTTTTTTAACATGCTATAATGTGTTGCATTCATCCCCTGTATTGTTCCCCCTATGCTTGTACCAAATATATTATATTTCGCATAGTATCCGGGCCCATCCTCTAGCCTGTGGCTATTGGGTCCAACAGTCTTTTGCATATGCACTGTAACACCTATGATGACAATAATAAAAAAAACGAGAAAGTTCAGTAGAATAGAAAGGGAACGGTAAAAAGCACATTAAAAAAAAGGCATGGCATATGTTCATGCTTGTGTAGCACCTGACAATGAATATTGTACTGGATTAAGAAAAAGAAGCAGCCGGTAATTACTTGCTTAGAATACCGATAAGCATACAGTGCGATGCAACTTGAGAAATAATTACATTGAAGCTTCCAAGACCTTAGAAGAAAAGAAAAAGAAAACACTCGCGACGGCACGTCACAAGTCGGCATAGGCGTTGAAGCCTGGCTATAACGAAATTATTTCTGAACAGCTCTGATAGTGTCCATGTAACAATGGTTGCTTGCGTATTGTCAAATGCTCATATATTGTGGCATAAAGCTCAAGCTAAGGCGCGAAAACGCGCTCGCAGCGAAACCTAAAAAAACATTGTGCGCGGACATGCATGCAGACGCGCAGTCAGTCACCGCGAACCCGTGCGATCGCTGCATTGAAGCTTCATTCTGCTTTGCTCCATTTGGTTACACAGACAGCTCACTATAAGAACATATTTCACATAGTTTTCTCTCAGGCGTGGAGTTTGCTTACGTCTATAGTGGACCAAATAAAATTGTTTCACTCACTCACTCACTCTCAGCGACTGCCTACCTTTCACGCAAGAAACTGGTTCAGGGAAATTGATTGCGTGCAGCATCCCAGCTTACTGCACATAGTAGGTAAAGAGATAGCGTCTGTAAACCAATCTGAGCTGTTTGTCCAAGATTATTATTTTAAAGGTAAAATACTTGTGTCATTTCGAGAGTACTTGCAAAAATGTCCAGGAGGGTTCCCGTGTAGTATCTTTATTTAGTGCGTCGTGTTATCCCTCAGACTACGTAAGTCAGGCGCTTCCAACAGATGACGACTCTGTAAGTCCTCGCCCATAGAGTTTCTCACTATAACACCTAGAGAGAAATCTGGCGCCACCCTCTATGGGAGTTTCTTAAGGGGCACCGTGCCGTCACGGGAATGACCACCGTTTATAGATCCTTGGGAATGACGGTATATATGTCCGTGAGGCTCATGTTGGCTCGTGTTGTAGGAGGCTTCGTCTAAAACATGAATATGGCTATGCAAATAATGCATTCTTAAAGTAAAATCTTGATAAAATGTTTTCAATCACGCATATTACATCTTCCAGTGAAGTTTACTCACCTACAATGCATAACCAAGCGAAGAAAAGCAAGAACAGACGACAAACTGTTCTAATGTGAGCACAAATCTTGTCATCTGTCCTCCAACTTTAGCGACCCGCTGATACTTTTTACGTTTCATATAATTGTACATGCAATAACAAGTTCTCATAGTTAAACAAAACATGTTTTTGTGTAATAATAAAGCTAAAACAGCTTCTTACGTGCTGTTTTAGTGGAAAATTAAACATTGTGACAGGCGGAACGGTGCTTGCCTGGCTCTCCGAGAACGGTGCCAATCTGAAGTCACAATATACTGGCATTCCCATGCATACCACAGCACAGCATCGCCAAATTTCCCTCTAGGTAATATAGTCAGAGTTCGTTATGTTAACTCTGTGGCTCGCCCCCAATACCAACATTGTTATAGTGACGGCTCCGTCGTTACAGTGTTGTTGTTAAAGTGATGGGCCCCATCACTGTAGTGCTGATGTTAAAGTACTGGGCCCCGTCACTGTAGTCACTACCAAAAGAAAAACAGAACTCTTTTACCAGCTCAGACTTGATTGACTGATTTGTATTTCAATGCCATAAAGCTATACCTTGACGTAATAGTTCTGCGGAAATCCGCATGGTGGAGAGACGTAATTAATAAACGGAAAATTAGACAACCACCCGTTCGTAGCAATTGCTACAAAGGAAACCCATACGGGTTTCTCGAAAGAAAAGCCTCAAAGTTGAAGAAAAATTCGTCCTGGTCTGGGACCACCACCTTTCTGGGGCAGCCGCTCTACCATCTGAGCTAACCGGGCGGCTAGCAGACGGCAGGGCGAAGTCAAATTCGTCGACAACACGAAGCAAAGGTAAGTGTTTGACGTAATAGTTCTGCAGAAACCCGCAAGGTGGAGAGAAGTAATTAATAAAGGGAAAATCAGGCAGACAAAGAGAAACTGACAAAGAGAAACACTGTTTATTAAAAACTATATATTGAAAGCTATGAGAGCTGTGGTGGTGAGCTCTAGATTAAATTTGACCACGTGGGGGCTCTTGCTTATGCCCTACAATCTCAGCACATGAAAATTTAGCAACCTGCCCTTACCACCACTCAGCTCAAAAGTTGGTACAGTAAAAAACGGAGCACAGGTCCTGTGAGAATATAAGTCGACCTCTTACCTTGCAGAGAAAAAAAGTGAAAGAAAAAGTAAAACAAAAAAAATCACCAAAACACATTTATTTTCACCACGGTACTGTCTCCAGTAGCAGTCGCGAACATAGCTCCCACACAATCTAAAAGTGTGTCCCCAAGCTGTGGATGCACTGCATGATGCCCATGAAGCAACATTTTACATGGGTTGCACGCCAACAGTTTTCCTTTTTGTGCCCAACAATATCACACGCTTGTTTAAGAAACGTCATAATGATGCTGAACAGCCATGTTGCCATTAGCTTTGGCAAAGTCTACAACTGTTGTCTTGAACGCTGCTTAAAATCGTCTCCGTGTGCCACTACTCATCGCTCACCAGACAAAAAAACATCAAGCACGAGGGCCACAGGAAGAGTGCACACAATAAGACAAAGAGACAAGAAAGAAAAATACCAGGAAAAACATTTGGAATTGAATACGGCTTTAACTATGCTTCAACTATGCGTTCACCAACAACATGTTGTTAGACGAGGACTCACATTCTACCAAACATTGCTATACTAACACGAGGAGTGACTTTAGCCTACTTTTTTCAGGAAAATATCCCAACCTATACTCAGTTTTATACGGTACTTAAATATAGTTTATAAATCCAATGAATTGTACACAGTGTTCACCTGACACTTTCGTCGTCAAGGGCAGATGACGCAGCAGCACCAATGTCAGCATCACGTTCTTCTAAAAAGCTGTTGAAGCTGGCATCACCATCTGGCACGAAGTCATCAACATTGTGAACAGCCATGGATGAAGAGCTCATTGGTGGCGGCACATGCACGTCAGCTTGCACCACTGTGAACCAGACATAATAAAAAGTAATTGCATTAGTTGACTGCATTTGTTGGCAACTCTCGCTAGGTCGCATGGTCACACGGTCACAATAGGTCATACATGTCAGGCATGCAGAAGTAAAATACCTGGATAATTTCAGCTTAAACTTTGGTTGAGAGATTTTTCAAGGTTCAACAAACGTACAGTTGCTGACCCATTTTTCCATATTTCTCTATGGCACTGTAACATGCTCCACAGAAATAAAATCTAAGGTGTCATGTGACATTTCAATGATTTCTTTGGATACAGACTGCACAGGCCACATTGCAGACATTGCTGCGAAGCTTTGTTCGTGTGGTTAGATGACTTCTCATGGCATAATTTTTTGTCGCACCAAATTCTGTTAGGTCATTAAGCTTAATAGCAGCGATCAGTAGCTAACACTGTTTATTAAGGAAGTGTACAGTGCCGAGGCTGAGATTACCAAAATCACCAGTGGCTACTTTCCTGTGCCTACATCACAAATGCTTGTTCAGGGTTTTCTTTGAGCAACATCTGTAAGGCACGGCTTCGGGCAAACGTTCCGAAGTTCTAGATTTGAAAGGTCCCAAAGCCACTACACCTTCTTTAACGGCTGAATAAAGACAAGGTCATCATGTGTAGCCACTTGCATCAATCATTAACAATACATGAACTCATTCATACATGTTTCACCCCATTCATACTTCAAAAGCAGCCCTCTAAAAATCCAGTCAAAGTATGCTATCCAATGAAGCATCAAACAAGTAGCAAAATGAGGCAATGCAAGAGCTCTCGTGTGGTTGTTTTGTACAGGCGACAGGATTTCCAGGACCATCGAGCAGGATAGGGTGTTTGAGCAGCACTAAGGAAAGCTAGGTCCACATGAAACTAATACACAGCAAGTCAGCTTTTATGGTTCAGTTGCAGCACTTAGTTTCCTTTCTTCTTTATACAGAATGTTGTAGGCCAGACTTGGCGGCTTAGAAGAGTCAACACTGTCACTTGGGAAAGAAACACATTCAGATGCATGTAGCTGCGTTCGGTGCACCCTCTAAATGTGGCATATATGGCTGAGCTTTCACGAAGCGCTAATGTTGAAAATTGTCACAAGTTACCTACAAGTTACAAAAAAACAAATATTGTCCCATGAACAGTACACACTTGTTTTGCAACACAAGCATAGTTACATCTTAATGAACTTTAGAGCCTGGAAGTTATTATGAAGATTAAAATCCGATTGTAAGTGCGCGATGTCAAGCTTACAAATAAAGTATAGTTTGCAGGATCAGTAGTTTTCAACATATTTCAGCTCTACAATTAGATTATTATCACAGCTACTAAATAAAATATTGTAGCTACTAAAAAAAAGATACCTTTTGAGGATGCTTGTTCTACAATGGCATTTTGTTAACTACTGTATAAGACAGACTGGAAGATTGTACTGTATCATTTTAGCTGTGTACATATGCCATCGCTTATGGCATGCTACTGTATGTGTTTAGACAACTTATAAAAAATAGATGTGTGCTGGAAAAGAAGAGAAAAATGAAAAAAAAAAAAGCTGGCAAAAGAATGTAAACCTATGCTTGCACTGTGCTGACTTGAAAGAGAATATGTAGCGGTCAGAATCAGAATTTTATTACTTCATAAAAGCATTGATGCTTTTGCAGATTTCAGGTTAAATTTTAATGGCACAAAGAAATGTAATTTTTCTATTTCTATTTTCTTACTGTTCCTATTATTTAAATACAAAAACTAGGTTGTACCATTCAGGATTAACACAGTGCTCAATTATAATCAAAAGCATCAATGCTTTGGTGGGCTGATGATGTATTTGTACGATTTAAGTTAAAAAAACCAATGGAAGGAAGAAAATAAGCAAACTGCAGAAGAAAAAGAAAAGCTAAGCCGTGGGACTATATTTGTGTAACAGGTGATAAGCAGATAGAGCACGCAGGGCTTTTTTTTTTTTTTTGACAGGCTAGCTGTAGCACTCCCTGGACATATGTAACCCATCAGAAGGGGTACTTTTGTACTCCTTTAGAAAGATGAACTCATTTCATTACAACAGTTAATGCCAAAGCACATATTCTGGGGCATTACAGTAAAGCTGCAGGACTGAGCTATGTTCCATCTGGTGCTGAGCTATATTTCAACTTGGCACAACTTGGCACAAGGCATGAAGCCATGGCATGACCAAGAGCTAATGAGATGAGACCATGCAGGTAAATGTGGAGCAAGTCCTGCCTAAATCACTATACTTGTCTGATCACTTTATTCTTTTGTGCATGTCAACAAGATACAACCAAATGACATTTAGTGTTATCATGAACTCATGAACCATTACTGCATAAAAATTAGTTTAAAAATTGCTACTTTGAGTTTTGTTTAAAAGGACCCTCTACTGACTGCAACATGTCCCAAGATTATAGTGTCGATGCAAAGATGTCTAAAGACAATTAAAATGCATTGTTATATCAAGAATTTCATCTCTTTAAATGGCAAGAGAATGGCATGAGGGGGCATTCTAGAGTAACATAGTGAACAAATATGTTTACCTGCCAAGTTACCTCCCATAAATATGTATGCAATGGTCACTGCAACATAAACTCTGCCTTTTCCTGGAAGTTATTTACTAGTACTACGGCCTTTTGCAACTTCATATTTCCTTTTGTATGTGAAAACTAGAGAGAGTTTTTGTTCAAAAGTGGTGCTGCCTTCTCTGCATACATTACCACATCACCTACACCATGCTAGGAGTCCACCATGTGCGGCATCATTGTCTACCCACTGCTTCTGCTTTGCAAGATTTTCTATGAACTGCTTGCCCGAACCCTTCTAGTTCTCTCAAAGATGATCTTTCCGCTCTCTTGTCTTGTCAGTTTTCTTAGACCCCGGCCACAGCAATTTCAATGGTCAGGGAGCCCCCAAACCACCCAGTTAAACAGCACTGGGATTCATAGAATGCGTAAGAAAAAAAGAGTCTACATATTACATTACAAGCTTCTGCAGAGACTTCTCAAGCTTTGCAGCTATAGTAAGAAAAAAAAAACACATTGCAAAAAACAAAAAAGGGGGTGGGGGGTGGGGGTAAGTGCCATAGTTAAACTAAAAAAGTTAAGTTTTTTTCCTCCCAAGCTGCACTCATTCAGCAAACAATTTCTGAAGAGTGCTACCACAACTGTTCTTAGTTTCAGTGTTTCTGGGGGTCTGTACACTCAAATAAATTTCACAGATTGAAAAAAATTTATTTACGAACTTTCCACACGTTACATGAACTAACCATGTCTGGTATGGACACTGAACCTATTTGATAAGCTTTCCATCCCACCATAAAAATGGATGTCCTTAAATATTGGTAGACAGTCTCCGCTATTAATGTCTGGCTGTATCACAATGCCCTATAATCTAAACTTTTGCAACGAGCAATCTTTTCTGCTCACTTGCTTGTTCAGTGTTTTAAACTTTACATTTAGCCTTGTCAGGTTGTATTTCTGTGTCACCACTAGCAGCAACTAGCAAGTAGTGACAGCTTACGTCATTTTTGAGCCTACCTTTCACTTTTTTGAAGCTAAAAAAGATTCAGCAAAACAGATGTAAGGAATGAAAATAAATGACACAGGGCCTCTCAAGACTCACCCATACACTCCTCCCTCTCTGGCTTCTTATTGAAAAGTTTTGACATGAGGCCGGCAGCTTGTTTTGTCGGGGTGCCCTGCGACAAGGAAGAAAACAAATGGCAGCTCCAAGCCCCAGTGCTGACATTATCCGATAACGCACCCAGGATACATCGTACGGCATGGCTGCCCTCTGCTCTCAAGTATGCTTGACTCTGTGTACAAAAGTATGTGCCGAGCCAAAGGAAAGAAAAAAATAACAAGTCAAGCAAAACCGAGTGGAAAAGAGATGCGACAGGAGCATGGTACAGACTGAGAAAAGCACAGATAAGGAGGCAGCACATGAGATAACAACAGCATTTTGTTCAATCTCAAAAGACTTGTGCTATGGGGAGGTGAGTGTGATATGCAAACTGTTGTTGCAACAATTGTCAATTCCGTCTAGATGTGTTATAATGACATCCAGCCCCCCCTCTCCCCCCCCCCCCCCCACATGCGCAAAGGGATGGGGTTGAGGCAAGGGCAGTAGTGGCTCACCCTCTAGACTCATTAAATAGGAAAGGAGCAGGTACAGGTTTGCTTTGTAGTGTTTAATCTGCTGTAGAAGTCGGAGGATCACGAGAGACAGGAAATCCAGAACAATGTCATGCATGTCGGTCAAGTTAAAGGTGCCAATTAGTAAGGACAAGATTGCTATTCTTTCATTTCCAATCAAATATTCTTCCAGTGGCTTCCGGTGAAGCCAAAGAATGGCTTCCAGTGAAGGTGCTTGGAAGCTTTTTAGGAGAGTCGTATGAGGTTAACGTAAGCTGCTGAAGGTAAGCTAGCCGCCTGCACACACCTATATACAGCATCCCCACCCTCTATTCCAGTTAACTTATGAAGGAAACTGCTTAGCACAATATTTAAACAAGGAAAAGTCCTTTTTAGTGCGCCTTCCCCCTACGTTCCTCCGTTTTGCACACTAAAAGGGATTTTTTTTTGCCTAACGAATGTTTCACCAACTAGCCCAAGCAGCAACCCTTTTGCTTGATACAAGACAAGCAGGGAGGCCGAGATTTTCAGCACCCTCCCCCACTTACACCAAGGATTTGTTTGTGTGTTTGTTTGTTTGTTTATTTATTTATTTATTTATGTATTTCAAGTACCTGCAGCACCCAAAGGCATTATTGCAGGGGGGAATACACAGTGTTACATAAGCTAGATAAAATACAGAACTGGTGAACCAAAAATAACACAGCAATAGAAAAGTTCCCACCGCTATAAATTCAACAGAAATGCTCTGAACGATGCTTCAGTGCAACAATCAGCAATTTCCTGTGGTAGCTGATTCCACTGTAATATTGTGTGTGGAAAAAATGAGTGCTTGAAGACGTTTGTTCTACAAATAATTTGTCTTATTTTTAAAGAGTGACCACTTCTGTGAGATAAAAAATGAGGAGGTAAAAGGTTAGTTTCTTTATCGATTTCAACCGTACCAAAATAAATTTTAAAAAGCATTTCCAATCTCATGTTTTGTCTGCATGTGTTTCATAATCCCCACCAAGCTATCCTCAAGTGCAGTAATACTAGAAGTAAAGTCATAATTATTACAGACAAAACAGGCTGCACGGTTTTGTACATCCTCGAGCATTAGACAGAGTTTTGGTTTGCAGGTCCCAGGCCATACAGGTGTACTCTTACACGAGTCTTAAGTTCGAAAAGTAAAGTAGTTCTTTAATTTTAGGAGAAGCTAACCGGAAGTTTTGTTTAACAAAATTTAGCATTTTACAGGCTTTCGCTGTAACATATTCAACGTGCTTAGTCCAAGTTAAATTCGATGAGAAATAAACACCAAGATACCTATACTCAGTTACTCACAATAGCTCGACATTGTCTAATGTATAATGAAACAGATATGGATCTTGTTTACGTGTAAAGGAGACGTATTGACACTTACTGTGGTTCAAAGACATTTGCTACCTAACACACCGGCGTGTTATACAGTCCAAATTGTGTTGCAAGTGCTTGTGGTCAGTGGCAGATCTAATGCAGTGATAAATCACACAATCATCTGTATACAGACGCACTTTGCATGACACAACCTGAGCAATATCATTGACGTATACCTAAAGCAGCAATGGCCCCAAAACAGATCCCTGGGGTACTCCCGAAGTAACAGCAATGTAATCAGAATGTGAGCCATTAATTACAACATGTTGCATGCATTCTTGTAGATAATACTTAATCCAATCAAGCAATGAAAGAGAGACACAGAGGGATGATAGCTTATGTAACAGCAACACACGGGGAACAGAACAAAATGCCTTTCTAAAATCTAGAAATACACAGTCAGTCTGTACACCGAGATCGAATTAATGAAAAAGATCGTGGCTGAATTCTAGGAGCTGTGTCGAACAAGAATGACCAAACCTAAAACCATGCTGATATTCGCTAAAAAAATATTGTTTTCTATATGTTTTATTATGGCACTGTATACTTTGTGCTCCAGTGTTTTACTACACACACTCGTTAGAAAAATTGGCCTGTAGGTGGAGACAATATTTTTGGGCCACTTTTGTGGATTGGTACGACTTTTGTAACTTTCCGCTCCTTAGGTAAACAAGTGCTTAACAATTTCTCACACATAATAACCAGATGGTGGGCGATTATGTCACAACAACAAGCCTTTAACACATAAGAAGGTATACCATCAGGACCACTTGCAAAAGAAGCATTTATATTGTCAAGTAACTGAAGTATACCACCGTGTGTCATGACCAGTTCCGGCAAAGGTTCGAACACATTGTCGGGAATACGCGTTAAATTATTATGACAGGGAGTTGTGAAAGAAGACTGGAAATAAAGATTGAAGCAAGAAGCTTTATCGAAGTCATCAGTAAGAAGTACACTACCATTTTTTAAGCTCGGGATGCCAAGTGATTCTTTGCTAAGTGTTTTTAAACACTTCCACATTTCTTTCGGGTTATTTTTTAACTTTGGGACCAATGCTAAGAAGTAGTTTTCCTTAACATATCTTTTCCAAGGGACTTTAGCATTATAAATACTGAAGGGTTACGCTGCTTTCTGTAAGCATTCAGATGACGATGTCTCTTATTAATCAACCACTTGACTACCCGAGTAACCCAAGCCTTATCACTACGCTTTTTTGCAGACAAATGCTTACATGGAACATGCGAGTCAACCAAATGCTTTAGCGTGGAGGAAAATGTATCTCATAGGGTACTGCTATCTGCGGACTGAGCTAAGTGACTGAATTCCTGCAGGAATGTGGCAAGATCATTAGATAATGAAACATAATTGCCTTTCGCAAAAAAATATACCTTCCTTGAGTGATCATGTGCACATGAGAAGGGGACAATCTGAACATGCGCCACAATGCAGTCATGGTCACTAATACCAGGAATTACAGCATTATCAGACACAAGCAATGGCTGGTTTGAAGAAAGCAGATCTAAGATAGAAGAGCTGTTCGGACCACACCTAGTAGGTTGAGTAACAAACTGATAAATATCACTGGTAACTATTGCCTCGCAGAATGCTATAGACAGAGTGGAAGAATTAACAAGGACAGGCTTATTGTGAACCCACCTCACATCAGGCATATTGAAATCGCCAGCAATAAGATAGTAATTATTTATTGTAGAAAGAAACTCGGAGAGGGCTGTGAAGGTATCAGGCGATGTGGAAGCAGGGGAATAGTAAAAGGAGCCAACTGTCAGCAATAGCCCAGTTTGAAATCGGATATTGCACCAAATTGACTCAGGACAATCAGTTGGGATTAACACGGGAGCCGATTGCAAGCACAAGTCAACAAGTAGAAGGACTCCACCACCATGCGCATTGTGATCGGAACGGTACACGTGAAAACCAGGAGGAAAAACTTCGCAGCTACCAACAGATTCGTCAAGCCAAGACTCTGTACCTATAATCATGTCAGGTTTGACTGAAGAGATCAGAGTTGCAAATTCATCAGTTTTGCTTTTTGCGCTTCTGCAGTTCACAACTAAAATGGTGAGCTCTGAAATTGTATGACCGGAATGTCCCATGCGCACACATTGCTTTGAGGACTGATTGTTCAGGCACCACCCCTTCTGCTACTTTTTCAATTCAACAACAATATCCTGAATACCATCATAAACGTAGCACTTCTTATCAATGAGTAACTTATCCTATCGAAGTTTGAAAGAGCAATTAAATGTTTTTGCATAACTTACAAGTTTAGATCGCACAAGCCTGACGTCAGGGCTGAAATCCTCATGGATCGCAAAGTTAGTACCCTTAAGCCCGATATCACAAGATCGGATACATTCCTTATCCTTGCAGTTAACAAACCTAATAAGGACAAGTCTGTTTTTGCTTTCATGGGATTTGCCAAGCCGGTGAGCACGCACTATACTTTCCGGAGTAATCTGTTCATACAATTGCATTTCAAAGAATGTTTGGATGTTCAACTAAACATAAGTATACCTTCAATCATGGTTTACAATTTATTCTCTCAGAGAAGCTGACCCCCCCTCCACACACACAGAATCTACTTCAGCACTTAAGATTTTTTTTCCATTTAACTTTAGGCTTCTTATTTTTAAACATGTTTTTATCTTTGCATTAAAACTTTTTACAGATGTGTGCAACGTCCTATGAAACACTACATACCTTATTATAGCCCTACCTTTGCCACTGATGTCATATTCTCCCCATGTGCCATGCCGCACCAAGCACAGTTCCCAGCGCATACCTTGCCAATAATTATGCTTTTAATTGGTTATTCATGTACATGGCGCTTTTTAAGACCTACATCAGAATGTACAGTGATTTCACTGGGTTTATGCAAACAAACACCTTCTCTATCAGTAGCAACTGTTCACAAATCACTAATATACTTCTATGCTGTATAGAGCCATTTGCCTAAGCAATTATGTCAACTTCATTTGTTGTTAGTGCTGTCCTACTTACCTCAACACACTTTCAAGATAATTTCGTCTGTCCACACTCACTGCACAGTATGTCTGTGAAACGTTTCAGCCAGCTACCCCAATTCCTTTGGCTGCAGCAATCATTTGAAATTGTTGAGCTAGTCAGAGGCCACACGAGACAGATGCAGACACATGTGTGTTGCGACTTCTGATGCAACAAAAAAAGCATTTTTTTTTATAAGATCTATCGCTCCTTCATAAGGCAGAATGCAGATTTTGATAGGCGCATATGATTGGCAGACGATGGCTCTGTCTATGGTGACTCAGCTTTTGCCAAGGAGCTGGAAATAGTAGTACATTCATTGTGGTTCATACCCCCTGAAAGCAGGCTTTCCCTTCACCCTGACTCATCCCACTCATTTTACCCATGCCCCCAAAAACAAGTTAATGAGTCAGGCTTGTACAAGTAAATATTGTTCCATGATCAAGCTTTTCTGCTTTCATAAGCTACATAAGATTTTCAAACATGAAACAGCAATTTGAATTTCACATCCTCAATGCACACTTACCACTGATGCTGTTGGTGATGGTGCACTTCCTGAAGATGCTTTAGTAGAAGCAACAGCATCACTATTTGATGCAGCTGGTGATGCTTTTTGGACATGGTATCCTTGTTCAACTGTAGGTGAAACAGCAGGCTTCCTGGGTGACTGTGTTTGCTGAAGCCATGACTGCTGCTGTTGGACTTGTGGCGGATGCAACGTAGATCCTACCATTGCCCTCTGTGCTTCGTGTCCCAGCGAGCTAGGCACTGACACACTTCGCGAAGGTGCTGGTCCCACCTTGGCACCAACAGAAGGTCTCCGGCCTGCCTCTCCAACCACTGCGCAATTATATGTGAATAAATGCCACTTGAAGAAAGTATCGTACCAGCCAAGCAACAGTCACACCTAGCACAACCATCACAGCTATCCCATTGAGACCTCAGTGACAAGGAAATCAAATTAAAGCATTACAGGGGTAGTAGTCTAAGTTGCTTGTTTTTAAACTGGGTTCTGCAATTTCAGTTTTCAACAGTGGCGAACCATTTAAGTTTGTGCTCAGTTGTTGTGAAAGTTGAGTTAATGTATATATAATGGCCCCCACAAGGAGGTGGCCAATTAAAAAGACAAAAGTGTATGCGAGCGGTGTGTTGTGAAGAGCATTCCAGTAAAGATAAATAGGCAAAAGATTAACAAGAAAACTGTGGCAGTTTCAAAACAACATTCTCACTTCAATTACCACCTTTTTGGTTCTTTGTGAGCAAGTAATGTTTAAGGGTTCAGAGACCTCAACATTCCAACTTTTGTCCCTTCAACTAGGTTATTAACTGTAATTAACACCTGAACTAACACACTGAACCACTGAATATAAACACAAGTTTGAACAGCTGTGCAAAAGACCAGTGCATCCACTTCTTTCTCTGCGGCGTGCCGCGTGGGCTAGTGCAGCTAGACGTGGCCTCTGCAGTTGCATTGGCATAGATGCAACGCAAGAGGCCACAACCTCGCCAAGCCAAGCTGGCTTGGCGAGGTTCACTGGCCTCCGCAATCATACAGCGAAGCCTAATGAGCCACATGAGAGTGGCCGATAAACCTGGATCCACGGCGCAGTCGGTGCCATATATGGGCTTCCTCCATGGTGCCATAGGTGTCCTCTGGGCATGTTGTATTATGTGCCACATGCTGCTCCAACCTACGTGTTTACACAGTAAAAGGCAATAATGGATATAACCAAGTCATTTCAGCTACCCCTTCAACTTCGTTATAACGAGGCTCGAGTGCACTTATATGCACTACAGTCGACAATCGATAATTCGATGATGATGATGTGTGGTGTTTTGTGGCGCAAGGGCCAGGTTTGGCCAAAGAGCGCCATGACAGGTGGTAGTGTTATCGATGTATTGTGGAAGATGTGACTTGGCTGTAAAGAGGCCTAAAAATAGTCGCTGTAAATGGGTAAAATCTATGTACTATAAAATTATGGCGATGACTAATGACGAATACTATGAACAATAAAATCTATCGTAGAAGAATGATGCAAAATAAAAATATATAGGATGGTAAAAAAACTTGGAGCACTACTGCCTCGCCAGAGCCCTTGAAACCCAAGGGCCTAGAGGCATGTGCTATACTAAAGAGCTATCGCAGCGGCATCCTCTGAAGAGAGGACCCGCTACGAACATGTGGGGCTAAAAACATGCAGGACAACATCTTTCAGGAAACTTAGGACTGCGTTGGTGTCAAATAAAGGTTCTGGGCCGAGTAGCATTACGGGATGTAGGGGGATGTGCTGCCGGTATGCTAGCGAAAAATGTTTCCTTCTTTCGGATTCGGCTGCCCGACACTCCAGGAGGACGTGGAGGACGGTCAGCCTCTCCCCGCATCTACCGCAGGTTGGAGGATTATTTTCAGTGAGTAAATAGTTATGCGTGCCAAATGTGTGTCCTATTCTGAGGCGACAGAATAGGACATCTGTTCGCCGCGATTTTGTTACGGAGGGCCAAGAACCTAACTGTGGCTTTATTACGTGCAGTTTATTATTTACTTCTGCGTCCCACATACGTTGCCAGTGGTTTCGCAGTTTTCTTCTTAGGAAAGGCTTCAGGTCTGTGACAGGGACCGAAGCAGTAGGACTAACTGAATGCAATGAAATGGATGTGGCCATCTGGTCAGCTAGTACGTTTCCCTCAATGCCCCTATGACCAGGTACCCAGCATATAATCACATGTTGGTTTGATATATATGCTTTACACAGTGCGGAGTGGAGTTGATTAATTACCGGATTTTTGTGGCTACAGAAAGACATCAAGGCCTTCACAACACTAAGGGAGTCTGTATATATAACTGATTTCTGGAGTTTTGACTTATTTATATGCTTTGCGACCGACAGCAGTGCGTAAGCCTCAGCCGTAAAGATACTAGTTTCCGGATTCAGTACATCGGTTTCAGAGAAGGATGGGCCGACGGCTGCATAGGACACCCCGTCGTGTGACTTCGATGCGTCTGTGAAGAACTCCGTGCAGGAGTATTTGTGCTGGAGTTCCCGGAAATGCATTTGGATTTCAATCTCTGGAGCATGTTTTGTAACTTGCATGAAGGATATATCACATTGTATCAGCTGCCACTCCCAAGGAGGTAGCAGCTTGGCTGGATGCATTGGGCAAAGCTCGAGGATTGGGACACGCATTTCGTCACTAAGTTCCCTCACACGCAGCGAGAAAGGCCGTCTTACGGAAGGACGATTATTAAATAGTGTAGCATATGTCGTATCCTTAATGATATTAAAACACGGGTGTTGAGGATTAGAGTGGACTTTCAAAAAATATGTTTGGTTGATGTATGTTCTCTGCAGATGAAGTGACCACTCATTTGATTCTGCATATAAGCTTTCAATAGGACTTGTTCTGAAAGCTCCAGTGGCCAGTCGGATTCCTAGATGGTGGACCGGATCTAGCATCTTTAGCGCGCTCGGGGCTGCAGAATGATAGATCACGGTACCGTAGTCCAACCGTGATCGGATGAGGCTCTTGTAAAGATTCATTAAACATTTTCTGTCGCTGCCCCATGTTGTGTGGGATAGCACTTTAAGCAAGTTCATTGTTTTTAAGCATTTGTCCTTGAGGTACTTTATGTGTGGAATAAACGTTAATTTGGAATCAAGTATGATGCCTAAGAACTTGTGTTCTTTTTTCACAGGAATTCGCTGACCATACATTTCGATAGTGGGTTCTGCAATGAGCCCTTTTTTCCTTGTGAAAAGCACAGAAGAACTTTTGTTGGGGTTAACTTTAAATCCGTTTTCTTCTGCCCATTTGGACACTTTGTTCAAGCCCTGTTGAACTTGCCTCTCACATACAGTAAGGTTGCAGGATTTGAAGCCCATCTGTACGTCGTCTACGTAAACAGAATAAAAAATGGCTGGCGGTAATGAAGCACGAAGGGTGTTCATTTTCACGATGAAGAGCGTGCAGCTAAGTACACCTCCTTGAGGTACACCAGTTTCCTGTATAAAAGGCCGCGACAATACATTGCCAACTTTCACGCGGAATGTACGGTTGGACAAATAGCTTTCTATTAGGACGAGCATATTGCCACGGATGCCAATTCCCGACAAGTCTCTCAAGATTCCATAGCGCCACGTAGTGTCGTACGCCTTCTCCATATCGAGGAATACGGATAGGAAATATTGTTTATGTAGAAAGGCATCGCGAATGTTTCCCTCAATGCGCACAAGGTGATCGGTTGTGGACCTCCCTTCTCTGAAGCCACACTGAAAGGGATCGAGGACATTGTTAAGTTCAAGGAAATGTACAAGTCTGCGGTTAACCATTTTTTCAAAAACCTTACAAAGACAATTGGTAAGAGCTATCGGACGGTAGCTTGCCGCCAAGGAGGGGTCTTTACCCTGCTTAAGAACAGGGACCACAATCGCTTCTTTCCATGCGGATGGGAGGCATCCCATAGCCCAAATAGCGTTGAAAAGCGTGAGTAGTGTAAGTTTGGTGTCAGTGTGTAAATTTCTGATCATTTCGTACATGACTCTATCAGGTCCCGGTGCAGAGCTTTTGCATGTGGTCAAAGCAGCTCTCAACTCTGCAATACTGAACGGCCGGTTATAAGGTTCATTCTGTCTGGATTTTTGTATTATTGGCTTACATTCTTCTATTTGTTTGTATTTCAAAAATGACTGCGAATAGTGGTTTGAACTCGACACGCTCTCAAAGTGTTCTCCAAGTGTGTCTGCCTGATCTTTCAGTGTTTCACCTTGTGTGTTCACCAAAGGAAGTGAATATGTTTGTCGCCCTTTTATCCTATTAACCCTGTTCCAGACTTTGGCCTCATCTGTATAGGAGTTGATACCAGATAAAAACTTCTGCCAACTCTCTCTTCTGGCTTGTCGGCGGGTTCGCCTGCCTTGGGATTTTACTTTTTTAAAATTGATAAGATTCTCCGCAGTGGGGGAGGCGCGTAGCATCCCCCACGCTTTGTTTTGTTTCTTACGAGCGATCCTACAATCGTCGTTCCACCACGGGACTCGCCGTTTGCATGCCAATCCATTTACTTGTGATATACATTTAGTTGCGGCATCTATTATAAAGGCTGTAAAATATTCCACGGCAGCATCAATTCCTAACGAGGACATGTCATCCCATGATATACTAGTTAAGTTACGGAATTTCTCCCAGTCTGCTGTCTCAGTCTTCCACCTAGGAGCCTGTGGTGGATATTCGTCTTCTTTAAGTGTTCTTAATAGTACGGGGAAGTGGTCGCTTCCGTAAGGATCGTTCGTAACTTCCCATTCTAGTTCAGGCAGTATGGACGGAGAAACTATGCTCAGATCAATTGAAGAAAAGGTATTGTTTGCAAGACAGTAATATGTGGGTTTCTTCTTATTCAGAAGGCACGCACCAGAAGAGAAAAGGAACTGTTCAACGAGACGACCTCGCGCATCGATACGAGAGTCTCCCCACAAGGTGCTGTGTGCATTGAAATCGCCAAGAACAACATAAGGTTCTGGCAATTCATCTATGAAGGTCTGAAATTCAGGTTTCTTTAATTTGTAATGTGGGGGTATGTAAAGCGAACAAATAGTGATGAGTTTGTTCAGCAGGACAACTCGAACCGCCACTGCTTCGAGGGCCGTTCGTAGCTGTAAACGTTGACATGCTATGCTTTTTTGAATTACAATGGCAACACCACCCGATGATGCGACAGCATCATCGCGGTCTTTGCGAAAAGTAGCGTGTTGTCGAAGAAAATTTGTGTGTTTTGGTTTTAAGTGTGTTTCCTGTAAACACAGCACTTTTGGATTGTGTTTATGGATAAGTTCTTGCAGATCATCGAGATTCCTGAGAAGACCTCTGACATTGCATTGGATGATTTGTGTATCCATATTTAAAGAAAAATTGGTGCTGTGTTTACGGAAACGGAGGTGATGCCTTAGGTTACAGAGCTCTTTCGAGGCCCTGTAACGGGAGTTCTGCCCTTTCTGGAGCGTTCGAGGGAGCCTCGCCGCTCCTTAGGCGCTTGGCGCGCCGTGGAGATAGGTGTAGTGTCCATTGCCTCCTGTGAGGCGCCGGACACGTGCTCTTGCGAGCGGGAAGTTACCAGCGAGGGTCCCGACTTGGAGGGCAAGACCCCTGCGCCCACCAGCCCGGAGGTCGATGGGGCACTGTGCGGGATTTGGCTGCGCCGGCTGTTGCCAGCGCTGGAAGGGGCCGCCGGGGAGGTTGGGGCAGCCTCGGCTGCGCCAACCTTCGGGGTCGATGGCCCCTTTTCCTCGGTTGGCGGAGCAGCGCTAGCTGCAACCACCGTGGGGGCAGATGGCGTAACTGCCGACTCACTGCGTGTGGGTCGGACAGTCGCCGGAGGCCGTTGTGACGCTGCCCCCTGACGCGCCACTTCGGCAAAGCTTTTCTTTGGCAGGTATGCTACCCGCCTTCGTGCCTCTTTGAACGATATATTCTCTTTCACTTTGATCGTTACTATTTCTTTTTCCTTCTTCCAGGAGGGGCACGACCGCGAGTACGCGGCGTGCTCCCCATCACAGTTTACACAGTGGGGAGCGTTCTCACACGTTTCAGTGGTGTGTTCTTGGGCACTACATTTAGCACAAGTTTGGCGGCCTCGGCAACTCTGCGAACTGTGGCCGAAGCGCTGGCACTTGAAACAGCGGAGTGGGTTGGGCACATACGGCCTAACGCGGAGCTTGATGTACCCGGCCTCGATTGACTCGGGCAGGAAACTTGAACCAAAGGTGATTATTAAGTGCTTCGTTTGAATCTCTTTACCATCTCGCCTAATCTTTATTCTTCTAACATTGATAACATTTTGCTCACTAAAGCCCTCCAGGAGCTCCGCCTCAGTCAGCTCAAGCAGATCATCATCGGAAACAACACCGCGGGTGGTGTTCATTGTGCGGTGTGGCGTTACTGTTATGTGGGTCTCCCCGAATGACACTAGTTTCTGTAGTTGCTCATATTGCTTTTGGTCGCGGAGCTCCAAGAGGAGGTCACCGCTTGCCATCCTGGACACCTTATAACCTGGTCCAAAAACATCAGTCAAGGACTTTGAGACAAGGAATGGTGATATGTTTCGCACTGCTTTGTTTGGCTTTTCAGAGTGAATGACGTGGAACCGGGGAAAATTCTGGATTTGGTGTCCGAAAAACTGAAAAACATCTTCGGTGCGCCCTCGTTTCGGAGGGCGATCAGGAAGTTTGGGGAAGGGAGTTTCCATGGGAATATATAAGATTCGGCAACAGCGCCGACCGCCCACCACGGAGCCCAACGAGGGGACGCGGCAGAGCTTGTGTACAAGCCTGCACGACGCCAGCCGTACGCCATCACTATAACCCAATATGGTGTACCCAAGGTAGGATATCCACACAAGGTTAACCCTAGCCGCCGTGGAGAAAGGAAGTAAATGGAAGAGAGAAGGAGACAGGAAAGATGTAAAGTGAGAGATAAAGACGAAGGGTTTGAGAAGAGAGAGACAGGAAAAGGCGACTACCGATTTCCCCCGGGTGGGTCAGTCCGGGGGTGCCGTCTACGTGAAGCCGAGGCCAAAGGGGTGTGTTGCCGCCGCCGAGGGGCCGTAAAGGTCCAAACACCCGGCATTGGCTCAGCCCCCAGGATCCCCTTTTCCCCGGACACGGCTAAGCCGCGCACGGCTACACGCGGGAGGGTCCAACCCTCATGTGCTCGGGTCCGTGGTGGCGCAGCGCACCAAACGCCTGCTGACGCAGACGCCCCTGCGGGGATCGATAATTCGAACTCCACGGGTAATGTATATAAGTATGAACTATCGAATGTATAAAAAAAAAATTAATGTATTAAAAAAAGATCATTTTATTTACGTTTTAAGGCCCCTGTGCAAAGATAAGTGGTCGATTAGTTGCTGCACACACTTCCGCTTATGTGCAACCAAGTTCGCCTGTATTTTTGCCAGTTTCGTGTTGTCACTGTATGCCAATGCAAGGACTGCAAAGGCTAGAGTCCACATGTGAAGGCTCTGGAGCACATGGCACATTATCATCACCTGAGTTAGAGTCACTGTTTGACGGTGGGAGAACGTGCTCAATTATTTCGTCATCATTCAGTTTGGCACACAGCACTGCACTGTCGATGTCTGCAAGGTCTTCAAATGTAACGGCGGCAGAAATCGGCACACTGCAGGCTAGCAGGTCATCAATGACGTCCACATTTGAGCACGCTGAGGTAGGCGGCAGGTTCAGGCTCTTCAGTTTTGGAGTCATTCAGACTGAGACTTGAGACTCATTCCGAGTCAGAGTGCAAGGGCATCACTGATGCCATTTGACACAGCCTGTCAATAAGTTCACGAGAAAGACTTCTTGGAGCCAGCAGAGCACTGTCTAGAACGCAAACTAAACAAACAAGCACAGAATAGTGGAACGGTGTCTGAAAGTTAAATCAACGAACAGAACAGCGAGAGCAGGCCATGTGCGGGGTTGCCAGAATGGGATTTGATAATCGCAATGTTGATGCGACCTATAATTCAGGTACAGCCTCCAAGATCGGCATTTGCAGTTAAATCTCTGAGGCGTAGTGCTGCGACTAAGGCAAGGCCTCAAGGATTACCATCAAATGTGTAATCTCTGAGGCCATACTTGATGTCTTGTCGAGGCTGCCAGAGGAGGTAATGTCGGCAGAGTCGGCGTACCCTACAGTCACAGACGGAGTTTGGATAACCGAATCTAGAGCTGGCAGCTGTCCGAAATATAGGTCATCTTTACACATTTAGTCTATGGGGCCATTGGCGGTGCCACGAAGCTGTCCAAATTACCGAGCATGTTCGGATTATCAGTGTCCGATTTATCGGTCAGCGACTCTATTGTGCTCAATATGAATTTCAACATGGAGCCCGTAGCCCAAGGAGCTTCGAGACTGCATGATGGCACGAACATGCAAAAAATATACTGACCAAATACCAGTAATTTTGGAGTACTGTTTAGTTAATTTTTCGAATGTTGGCACCACCATGCAGTCTTGGAGCACTTTTGACCATACACATGTTGCAGCCCATAATGAGCATGAAAGCACTCGAAATTTTGTGACGATTGAGGCTCCAGGTGTACTTCACGCAGCCCCATGGCATAGCCCCATAAGTGTCATGTGTCGTCATGAAGCACAGATACTGCTAACGTGACATCGACTCAGCAAGTGCTGTCAATCGAGGCTGTGAGCTGTGCAAAACCAGTTTGGAGCTTTATTGGCTTTATTCTCACACGCAAGCTTATGCCGTTCCATACATAAGTGCACAAAACAGCTACCCCATTAGAGGCAGCGTCTGTCTCGCTAGAGCTCAGGGGACAGTGAATGTGTCCAACATGTCAATCTCCCATCGGAAGTGCCTATTTTCGACCTGCCCTAGGAAGATTTTCATGCAATAACCGTAGCTCACCATGTCCGATTACGGTATTTAACCCTCTCTTTAAAGCAAAGCTTTCTTTGCCACTTCCGACATTCCGGGCGCTGCTGTGATGGTCTTGCCACGCATGCCGCTGGATTTCTTGCAACACCACCAGATGGTGCTTGCCTCCGCACATCCTGGCCGGCACCGCCATAGGCGGGAATGTGTAGTTTGCGCATATGGCACATGCTATGCTTGTTTTCCTATGCAACAAAAATGCAGGGGGGGGGGGGGGGGGTTATTCTGTAAGAGTCCACATAGTGGACTGAGCATTTTGGCCGCTGCTGATTGGCTAGGGCGGCTCATCTTTTCCTTGCTCGTAGAGCTGCATCCAATCAGCAGCGGCTGAAATGGACAGTCCACTAAGTGGACTCATACAGAATACCCCCAGGTGCTGGGCTGTGGAGGTCATGTGCTAGGCTGTGATAGTGCAAAAATTACAATCGTCCATAGCCTAAGGAGAGTGCTTGGAGCTGGTGTCTCAACAGCGTGCTGGTCATGTATGCAGAAGGAGCACGTAAACACACACCAGCAAAATGGCGCCAAAGTGTGCACACTCAGCATCGAGGGCACCCAGGCCCGAAAGAAGCATAGCGCAAAACTGGAGCATCTTCACTACGCAGTGAAACGTGGTGCAGACTACGATTTTGTGTATACAATGTATACAGTAAAACCTCATTATAACGAAGTTCAAGGGAGGTCAGAATTACTTCGTTATAACCATTAGTTCGTTATAGCCACTATGCATTTCTATCCACAACTAGCAAGCAAGAGAGGATGTCCTCACCACCAAATCTCGCAGCAGTCCACCACACGAAAAAGAAAACAGCCGTCACACGTAAAAAAAAACAAGCGAAAAAAAGACAGCAAGGAATTGCTACTTTATTCACGCCAAATGGCTCATTATTGATCGATGAACAACACACCAGCTGGCGGCTCACTTTGCAGAAAAAAAGTCCTTGATACATTTTTGCTGCGTTTTCTTCAGGCGAATGATGGCGTTTTCAGCTACAGCCATTATTTTGAGTCCCTCCTTGCCGTCATCGTGAGCGCCAAAGAAGCGGCGCAGCAGATCTGCCGCACCCAGCACTTGTGTGGGTGTTGGTACGTCGGGTTTGCCAATATTAGGCTCCAAGCTGTTGTCGACACATTAGTCACTGTCGTCATTAGGCACCCCCGTCACCGCGCACACAATTTCCGCCTCCGTTAGCTCTTCCATCGTCACCGCGTCAGCATTGGCACTGACGTACGTGAAGAAGGTGTTGCAGTCGGGCAGAACGCCAGCATCAAGGAGAGTGTCCCACGACGCTAGGGCTTGGTCGCCCACGGCACCTTCATTGGTGGCAGCACTGAGATTGGCAATTGTGCTTCCCGGTACAGCCATCCAAGCAGCCTGTAGCATCTCGATCACCATGTACAAGTCAATCGTAGACTCGCGCTTCATGCTCATACTGAGCAGAATACGGTTGCTCACACGCTTGCGGTAGCCCAACTTAAAGTTCATGATAACTGCTTGGACAAGTGCAGTGCAGTTTGGCGGCAAGAAGCATAGCTCGATGTTTTTGAGCACAGCGGCAGTGTTGTGGGCCGCACAGTTGTCCAGTACGAGGCATATCTTCCGGTTCAATTTGTCCAACTGCTCGTCCCACTCCCGCAGCCATTGTGCGTAAATTTCTCACGTCATCCAAGCATTACGGTTGGACACATAACTCACTTGGAGCTTTCGTTTGCCTTTGAAGCATCATGGCAATGCACTTTTGCCAACCACAAGGGCAGGCACCTATTCCGACCTATCCATGTTGGCATAAAGCAACACGGCTACGCGGCCCTTGTTTTGCTTACCGCTCTAGCAGTGTTCACCTTTGAGGGCCAAGGTTTCTTGTGGCAGCATCTGGTACAACAGGGCTGTCTCATCCGCGTTGAACAAATCCTCGGCACTGCATTTTTCTAGCAGCTGTCCAACGTTTGTCTCCACCCACGCCACTGCACCTTAATTCTACACAAGAAAAGCAGGAAGTTACCTATAAAAAAAAAGGTCAGATAGGAGACACAATCTCTCCAATGCTATTCACTGCGTGATTGGAAGAAGTATTCAAGCTATTAACCTGGGAAGGCTTAGGAGTAAGGATCGATGGCGAATATCTCGGCAGCCTTTGGTTTGCCGATGACATTGTTCTATTCAACAACAATGCGGACGAGTCACACCAAATGATTGAGGACCTTAACAGAGAGAGTGTAAGAGTGGGGTTGAAGATTAATATGCACAAGACAAAGGTAATGATGACTAGCCGGGCAAAGGAACAAGAGTTCAGGATAGCCAGTCAGCCTCCAGAGTCTGTAAAGGAGTACGTTTACCTAGGTCAATTAATCACAGGGAACCCTGATCATGAGAAGGAAGTTCACAGATGAATAAAAATGGGCTGGAGTGCATTTGGAAGACACTTTCAGCTCCTGACTGGAACCTTACCATTATCATTGAAAACGAAGGTGTACAATCAGTGCATTTTACCAGTGCTGACATATGGGGCTGACTTGGAGATTGACACAGGATCTTCAGACCACGTTAAGGAACGTGCAAAGAGCAGTGGAACAAAGGATCTTAGGTATATTGTTAAGAGACAGAAAGAGAGCGATTTGGATCAGAGAGCAAACAGTTATAGACAATATTCTAATTGACATCAAGAGAAAAGAAGTGGAGCTGGGCAGGTCATGTAATGCACCGGTTAGATAACCGGTGGATCATTAGGGTTACAGAATGAATACCAAGAGAAGGGAAATGCAGTCGAGGACGGCAGAAGACTAGGTGGAGCAATGAAATAAGGAAATTCACGGGCGCTAGTTGGAATCAGTTGGCGCAGGACAGGGGTAAGTGGAGATCGCAGGCCTTCGTCCTGCAGTGGACCTAAAACAGGCTGATGATGATCACGATGATGATGACACCACTGCAGCTTTGCGGTCGACAGATTGCGCTTCCCCGCTGACAGCCCTGCCGACAATGCCGTGGCGCTCCTTGAAACACTGCAGCCAGCCGACACTCACCACAATATCGTCGTGCCCCACAATGCACACGAAGTCTCTTGCTTTTTGCTGCAACAGTGCCCCACTCACAGGAGTGCCGCTTGCTCTTGCACCTAAAAATCACTTAAAGACTGCCTTCTGTACAGCTCCGAAAGTGGGGGATCGCAGCTTCTTTCTTTTGCCTTTTAAGCCACGTGCGACAGCACTGGTGACAGCATCTTTGCTGCTCAAAATCGTCTACTGCGTCTTCGGCAGCAGCTTCTTTCTTTCGCCTTTTACACCATGTGCGACAGCACTGGAGATAGCTTCTTTGCTGCTCAAAATCATCGACAGCGTGCTCAACACTATGCCGAAACCTTCGGCCACTTTCTTCTTCTTTACCCTAAACTCGATGGCTTTCAGCATAGCCATCTTCTGCTTGATTGATATCGTTTTGCGCTTCTGTTTGCCGTCGTCCATCTCCTTTCTGGCGGCGGGAACTCGTACGAACGAACCGATAGAAATACTGATATCATCAATGCACACGGAGGCAACGACAAGCAACAACAAAACTGCAGTTGGCGCCGCCCCACACACACAGCGGTACAGCAGATGGGTCCCCCAGTTCTATGGGAAAGGGGAGGCCAGTAGATGCGAATGTTGCGCGCTATAGGAGAGTGACCTGACAGGTATCAAAATGGTTAGCAAATGCTTGTTGTGGAAAAAAAAACTGCAGACGATTACGTTACTTCCTAAAGCGAAATTTGACACAGCTGTTCAGCTATCTCAGCTTCTCTATATACTGAGGCAAATAATTTGAGCAAAACATGTATGTACAGTTATAACTTTTTATTCTTCACTTCTTCAAGAAACCCTCCACTCCCAGTTCTTGATTGCCATAAAGGTAGCTAGCTTTGTGGACAGAGAAATAGATGGATATATGCTAGACTTGCTGCACCAATGCCTGGTTCGACATAGCACACCTCTGGATTCCGGCAGCAATGGTGCTGGGTGTCTGCTCGGGCAGCTTGTTTAGCAGCAGCGGCAGATGAAGGACTTCCACCAGTTGCCTTGCTCATGGCTAGGAAATAACTGGTTGAGAATAAACTACATAGGCTTGATACCAAGCCGGCGCTTCGGCTTGGTATCAAACGCCGCCATGGAGGAGAGGAGGGGGAGGAAGGGGTACACGCAGTGGCGAACGGCAGTGGCTATGTGTTTCGTCTTGGGCAGCAGCCCATGATCGAGATCAGCCGCCACAGAGCCAGCACTCTGATTGCCGCCACACATGGGTGGCAGTGGAGAAGGAGCGAAGAGAGCAGTGCGCGAGAGATGGCACCAGGAGCGCACGCAGGCAGAGCAGCGCGCTGGCCCCGGCTACGGAGCTGGCTATGGCGCGGCACGAAAGCACCGCAAAACGCAGGAACAGGTACCAAAGAGCTGCTCTCTAAAAAGAGGTTCATTATAACCATTGCGAGGAAATTTTAACTTCGTTAAAATGAGGCTTTCAATACATGGGAATCCATTGGAATTTCAAGGGGAATCACGACTGCTTTGTTATATTTATTAGTTAGTTATATCCCGTTTCGTTATAACGAGGTTTTACTGTAAATAGAATTTTCTAATACTTAATTGAATTACAGACAGCCCCATAATTCAATTAAAGTTTAGCACTTCTGCCATGATGCTATGTGCCATGTGAGGCAATGTTAATGCTCTACTCTCTCAGAGATTATGAATCAATGACGCACAATAACACTTGAAGCAAACACATCTCCCTATGTGTTCTGTGGAGTTCGCAGACAAGGAGCAGTGGAGCACACAAGGTAATGTTTACCATCAACTCACCACTCTTGTATTGGACTAAACGCTGAAGAAATGCACATTTGCCACTAACATCACCATTAATTATCGTAAATCGAAGCAAACAGCATACAAAGCTTTGCTTACATCGATTCCTGCAGCGCGTGGGATCCGCATACTATATATATATATATATATTAAAGAAAATTAGGCTGAAGATTGCCTGCGCACACAACCAAAGCCGCCTTCACTGCATGTACTCATATGCCTTACCGCATAACATTGGTGTATTGCGGCGAAGCTGACTTTTAGAACCTAGCTGCCATTGAGCAACACATATTGTTGCCAATTTTGCCTTGCCCATTTTTTTTTTAATTCTAAAAAAAGTGTTGAAAAAAAGGGTGTGTGTTTGATTCAGAGGCATGATGGCATCAGGCAAATATTGCCAAATGAATCAACAGTGTGTTTTGACGTATTTTTCTGCATCCTGTATAATTTAACCCGCCGGATAATTAAATCACTTCCGTCATTCCAGTCAGGGTAAAATTAATGGAAGTCGACTGTAGTGTTACAATTAATGGACAGCTCACTTACAGTTGGCTGTGGTGGCACTGGAAGGCAATCCATTTGGCATAGTGGCTGCTACATCTGCAAACTTAGAGGCTGATGAGAGCTGTTCAGCCATCTGCCGCCGCCGATTGTTAAGGGTTTCAACAAACCTGCAAAACAGAAATAAATCGATATTGCGAAAAGTGCAGAAAAGCAGCAATAATCACAGCAATGTCAAACATCTCTCAATTAATACAACTTCTCATTATGGAAGGACTTTAAAGGGACACTAAAGAGAAAATTAAATCTAGCCTGTACAGTAATATTCCGGTAATTCAACTTTGGTTACTTCTGTACAGTGGAGTCTCATTGATAGGATCTTCGCGGGAACCGGAGAATAAAATGTACCATCCAAAAATCGTGTTAACCAAGGCAAGCTCCAAAAAGTATGGAAATAGACGTAATCGGCAACAAACTCAATAGCAAAGGTTCATGTGGAATCGAGTGATACTGCTCCGCATACCACGTTATGCAGAGCAGCATCCCTCGATACCACACGAACCGCAATCAACGCACTTTTATTTAGCAACGTTGAAATAGCTTGTCAGTTTGCACTGAACCTTCTTTTAAATGTCCATAAGGAAGTCCTGGAAATTAAGGAAAGAAGCTGCTGTTCCCTCACTGAACTGAGCAGCGGCACACTGCCAGTCGATGTGGCCGCTGTGCCTCAGTACCACCGGTGGCATGCTGCATGGGTTTTGCCTCCAGTGTACCTAGGGCTTAACAAGTTCATGGGCTGTTGAAAGCACTGGAATATGGAAATATGAGCTTTAGAAATACCAGTTAAAGCCCACTTCTTCAGTCATATTATCCAATTTCAAGTGAAAACGTCATCGCAATAACCATATGAAAATACATTGCTCCTATGGGACGCTGGCCGGGAAAAGAAAAAGAAGCGTACTATCTATCTATAAACGACATCCAATTTTGTGTTAAAAACTCAATTCAGATGCGCCTGTTTGCTGATGACTGTGTCGTGTACACAGTCGTACACAACCAAGAAGACCAGATAGAACTTCATAATTCACTTCAAACAATTTACTCTTGGTGCAACACTTGGGGCATGAAACTGAACACATCAAAAACACATTACATGTCTTTCACAAATAAGAAACTCCCGCTTAACTTTTCATATTCGATCGGAAGGTCAACAATAAACAAAAGCAACCAGGTAAAATACCTAGGCATTAAACTCATGCCTACTCTTAACTGGGAGCCTCATATTTCAACCATGTGTCAAAAAGCCATAGGCAAACTGTCCTTTTTAAAAAGGAGACTGCGCGCAGCACCACCACACCTCAAACTAAATGCGTGCAAAACACTAATAAGATTATGCCTAGAATACGCTGATCTAATCTGGAGCCCTCATCAAAAATGCCTTGTAAATAAGATAGAATGCATACAAAAATTAGCAATTAGGTTTGTATATTCGGACTACAAAAGGCAGTCCAGTGTCTCGGGTCTGCTAGCAAGGGCAAACCTAAAATCCCTCTCGCAGAGAAGAGCAATTTCGCGACTAAAATTCACCTATCAATTATAACATGGTCATTTCCAAATAGCACGTTCTCACTACCTGCAAGATCCTCCAAAATGTTCAACCAGACTTAATCACTCCAAAACAATCTATCTTCCCCCAAGTCGTGTTAATGTTCACAAGCATTCCCTTTTTCCGTCGGCCATTTCCCAGTGGAACAAGTTAACTAACAATATTGTGTGTTGCAATAACATCGACTCTTTTATTAACTGCATTAAGTGTATTGACTTATCATGATTTTTTTTTCATTGCATCTCTGTACCACTCCTGCACGGGCTGTGAAGGGCCTGCGGTATATACAAATAAATAAAAAAAAATCTCGAAAAAATGTACTATACAGAATCATATCAATGAGATTCCACTGTACACAGTTTGCTGTAGAGTGACCTTGTTCTGACCCTTCAGCGATATCTTGCTGATGGCTTGCATAAGGCAGATTATGCCAATTATCAGGCTGATTATGCATTACAAGGAGCAACGCATGAGTAACAGCAATGTGCCAAACAGCACAGGACAGGAAGTATACAAACAGGACAGATGCACTATCAACTGACTCGATTCAAAGCCATAGAGTATAGATAATACAAACATGACAAATTCGAAAACTCCCCTTTGAAGGCCAGTAAAGCACCTCACATAGACAGCATCATGCTTCTGTGCCTGCAAGCTTGTCATCTTACATATACTGTATGGCTCTGAACAAAAATTGTGGGGACACTCAACTCTCATGCAACTCCTGACATTGTTTTCCCTGCATGGTTCTCACATCTGCTAACGCCACCTAACAGCGGGGTTACTCAGGCATAAAAAAAGTAGACTCTACCACTATGGCTTGGCGTCGGCTGCGCGTGCAGATGTTTCACGCATGCACTGGCATGCTTCGTGAGATTGTCCTGCTAGAGGCTTCAGAGGAGAACATTGCGATGGACAAACACGTTTGTTCAAATGCGTCAACGTTCACGTGACCGTACATACTAACAATTACATGTTGGTGTCCTGCTTGGGGTAAACACATTCGCTCTATATCCTGCCGTGGTGAGTCAGACTTCAATTCATTAGTGCCCATCGGCATGTTACATTGGTTATGATTCGTCTAGATGAGCTTCGGTGCATAGAAAGTGCAATATATGCCCTTTTGTTTGTTCCCACTACTGTGTTGCTGTTCCTTTGTCACAACAGCATGTTTGAGACCCCACAAAATCAGTAAGCAGAAATTCTGTCCTGGTTATACAGCTCCCATCATCTGCCACATTGGCCATGTTGAATGAAAGCCAACTAACCCCAGCTTCAAACTCTGATAGCAACAAGCCTTATTTTTAGCACGACGTTATGAGAAAAATTGATGTATATTACTGTATTTATCGAAATATAAAGAGAGGTTTTTTTCAGAATCCTCAGCCTTGAAGTCACCCTCACCTTATATGTGAGGTTGATAGATTCAGTTACTGTTTCAATATGGCAGCAGCACGGCCAATTTCCGGCGATCTTGATTTTAGACGGCAGTGCAAACTGTAGCAACTAATAAACTTTGGCAGCTGGTGAGGCAGTATTTGCGCTATCACATCAATGCAAAGTGAATGCCATTGATCATCATCATCATTAACAAGCCATCTAAAGAACCAAGTGCTGCCTCGACAGCTGGTGGAAAGCAATAGTGGCAAATGCCAGAAAGTGACATTTACTAGGATGCATTGATTTCATTTTTTTTTTGTTAGATTAGGAAGTAACTAAACTCAGTCAGTTGCTGTCACCAACTGATTTGTGGCATCGCCACTAGTCCCCATTAGCCACTCTATACAAACGTTGACTGTAATTTGAGACACCCTACAGCGTGCTGTTCAAGCTTTTGGACCACACTTGTACGATGGCGTGAAAACTAGGGCACCACTACAAGCAGAATGAGTGAAGTTTTAGGTTTGCTAGTGCATTCTCTAACCTAAAAGTAGAGAAATGGCACTTCTGGCCCAATCCATAGCCTAGTGAATCCAGTACAGTGGAATCTCGTTGGTAAAATCTTCACAGAAACCGGAAAATAAGAAGTATCATCCAAAAATCGTATCATCCAAAGCGAGTGCTAAAATGTATGAAAACAGGCATACTCAGTGACAAACTCAATAGCAAAGGTTTGTGTGCCGTCGAGTGATAATGCTCCGGATAACATGTTATGCGGAGCAGCATCACTTGATGCCACGCAAAGCGCAGCCAACAGACTTTTTTGAAATAGCTCATCAGTTTGCACTCCTTTCTTTTTTTTAATGTCCATAAAAAAGTTATTCTAGAAGTTAAAAAGAGATGCTGCACCGTTTTGTTACTCAACTGAGTAGCCCCACACCGTCACTCGATGTGGCCACACTGCCACAGCAGCATTTTACCACCAGCAGCATGCCGTGCACATTTTTCCTCCAGTGTGGCTGAGGCTTAACACGTTCATGGGTTGTTGGAACGTTACCTCAGCTAGTACACTGGAATATAAACCTATGAGTTTTATAAATACCTATAAAAGCCCACTTCTGCAGTTGTATTATTCAATCTCTGGTGAAAACGCAATTGCAATAACCGTATGAAAATACATTGCTCCTATGGGACAGTGGCTGGAAAAAAAAAAAGGAAAAATGTGCTATCCCAAAAAACGTATTAAGCAGAATTGTATCAACGAGATTACACTGTAGTTGCAAGCCAAGCTAAAGGGCCAAGCCAAACCAAGTCGGGGCTGGCAAGCTGCATATTTGCGCACATGTGGTGCGCTAATCACATGTCCAGCACAATAAATAATGAGAGAGTCTGAGGCAACTTTGTTGTCTTCTTTTACTAGTTTTCGTTACTCAGAATCATTATCCAGCTACACCCTTGCTTTGCTGTCTATGCCAACACAGGCTGCAATAAAGGAAGAGAAGTGCCCCTCAATGAAAGTTGCAAACCTGTAATCGTTTTGCTCGTCGAAAGCGGTGAACCTCTCGAAGTTTTCAGGTGACGAAAATATTTAATGCAAGCTCTCCCTGTACTTTCCTGTGTCTATAGGGACTACATGACAATGACACAATGACATGGTCGCACGCAAGCATGAGCACACAGCATCGCACTCACAAGCTTTCCTTGCCACTTGCGAAATCAAGAGTGTTTTGTTGCAGTAAGACAGTTTTATTTATTTTATTTTTTTCAGACTGATGATTATTCGGTATTTTGGACTATCCCCACTGAGCCTGAATAATATGTCGGCTACTATATATCGCCCCCCTTATATTAAAGTGCATACTTCATTTACATTTCTTGGGCCCCCAACTGCAACCTTGCCTTATAATCGAATAAATATGGTACTATCTAAAGGTAAAAAGAATGACAGTGCTTTTGCCTAATATGTGAAGAAGTGACACCTATGCCTAACACAACTTTGGAAAATTGCTATTCATTATTCTTTCTCTTTTCCTTGGTTCTACATTGTGCATCAAAAGATGATGTTGAAACAGTCGACTGTGCCAGCACATCATCATCTTTCCCATTAGGCTTCTCACCCCTACAGTCTTCACCTTCTTTTCTATTATCCAGCAAATATTCCTTCCGCTAGCCCCATGAAAATGCAATCAGTTAGTTTTTGCAGCAATCATTAGATTTTACAAAACACAGCTGATGGTTTCCTTATATGACACACGATAGACCATTTGTGGTGTGAGCTACCACAGTGACATAGTTTAGTGGTTAAGACACTGCCATTCCAACTCACAGGACAGATTAAAATTGTGCAGCTGTCCTGAAAATATCTCCGCTTGCATAAAAAAAATTGTTGTACTTCAAGTAGGACACATAACAACCTACACTCAGTCAACAACACATTTCTGTGGACATGACAAATGGTCCCAATAGAGATTTCGCTATAAGAGTTTTAAAACATGGCAGCAACAATACACATGATGTGCCAACCAAATGTGCAACAATGGGACAGTCATGGAAAGTAATGCATTGCTGTTTTTTTTGCATCACAGTTACAGTGTTCTAGCAGTTAACTAGATATGTCTTTATTAAATATCTTCACTATTCTGCAGCTTAGCTTACTTGCATTTCTAAAAAAATGTATATACAGTCGCCAATGGATTTCTTGGACTACAATAATTCAGACTTGATGGATATTCTGGACTCAATATATGCACCATCAGTGTTCCCATAGAGCTAATGCATTTGCTCGACCGATTTTTTGGACGAATTTAGGCCCCAAAGTTTGGTTTTCCGGACTAAACCCTATGTTTTGAGCCACACTACCTAATTCTGGAGGCTGCCATGTTGGTTATTCTGCTGGCTTGGCCAGGCTTGTTAGCTTCCAGTGGCCCGCTTTATAGCCTCCAACATTGGGAGGCGCACGCTATCAATAGAGCGTGCACCATGCTCTGGTCTTGGAGGCCATGCCCACTCTTCCTTGGCTGACAATATGCTCCAGGAGATGCCTTTTTTTTTCTTCATTTTTTTCCGTCAGCACTATCGCTATAATCACTTGGTACTGAATCCCTCCTGCACGTGGTGTGTCTACAAAGCAAGTGTGCCTTGGAGACGATGTGACATGTTTGTGCAGCTGCGCATTTGTATGCTCGGCGCAACCTCCTGTGCCTTCACGAGAGTCAAGTGGCGCAAAGAAACATTGCTCATTTCAATCTCCATGGCGATCTCTGCCAACACAGTGAAGCTCTTGTCGAATGTATACGGAGACGACATCACTTACGCTCAAATCTGAGAAAACCTGATCAAATCCGATCGCCATCCCACATAGTATGAGGCAGGGCATTATAAGAAATATATTTAAGCTGCTCTAAACCTAAAAATTTTTTTTTCTTTTTTTTTTAGTGAACAAGTTTTTCAGACTGTTCGATTTTTCGGACTATTTCTCGGTTCCCGCGAGGTCTAGAAAATTGGTCGGTGACTGCCCATAGCGCTGTGGATATTTATATGTGCTGTGTGGCTTTTATAAAGCATGCCCATGTTTAAAAACCTAGGTAAATGAAAAGGAAGTGTGACCACCTTATTTGCATACCAAGTGCCCGGCATGCATACAAATTCCACATCACCAATGCAACTGATGCGCCAATGTGAGATGCTAAACACATCGAGCACTTACAACTCATAGTTCTGCTCCTCAGATTCCTGCAGCATGTCCAGTTCATCGTTGGTCGCGTTTGTCTCCTGACTGTTGCGCTCCAGCTGCAGCAGCAAGCTCTCCCGCTGCACAAATAATGGATAGGCAGGGGTCAATCAGCATAACCAGCAAGGCAACAGTGCTACAGACTAAGACCACCAGAGACATTTCCAAGCTTCAGGAATTATGGGTGCATTTCAATTCTGACCAGCATTGGAGACTGTCTATGTTGACAGGTACGAACACAACTTTGAGATCATGTCATGGAACACATCTGAAAGACAACTTAGTGGCTTCCCACTGCCTCGCGTCAAGAAAAAAGCTATGAAAACCACATAATACTGTCACGTATACCCTGCTGTAGTATACACACTGAATGAGGATCCAGGCGTTTGCACTTTACGAAACGTAAGCGTCGACATACGATACCGAGACGAACCTCGTTCTCTTCTTCTTCAGTCCCCTTGCTGTGCCACACCATGCGACATTACCCCCTCTTCAAAAAAACACAAAAAAACACATAGGCTTGACGCGAGAGTGCCGAGATGGCCTAGGATGAACACATAGGCTATAGTCACCATCACTGTGGTGTGCGATATAGTCACAAGCACTGAGGGATGAGCAACAACAAAAACTAACCTAAGCGGCTGAAAACGTTGAATATTAGGAGCTATAGTACGGTTTCAACCGCACAACGTGCACAATCTCAGATTGCGGTTGTCGACGTTGGGGAGGCTGGCTTCCGCCAGGAAGGACTTCACAATTCACATCGCTAATTCACTGCAACACTGTAAGGTCCGAAGTAGCAACTCAAAAGCTTCTCGGAAAGTCCTTTTGGGTGCACGGGAGTCCAGACCAAAACTTGACCACCAGGTTGAAACTCGACTTGTCAATGGCGGAGATTGTAATGGTGTGCATCGATGCTCTATTGTTTCTGTATGTGCACTCGGGCAAGCTGACGGGCTTCTTCCGTGCGTTGCACGAAAAGTTCGGCATCTTGGGCGAGGTCGAGATGATTGATGTTGTCGCACGGCAGCATTGCTTCTAACATAGTCTGCACGTCACGGCCGTAAACAAGGTAAAACGGCATGAAGCATGTTGTTTCTTGCATAGCAGTGTTATAGGCAAATGTTACGTAAGGGAGTATCTCGTCCCACGTCTTGAGCTGTACGTCTACGTACATAGACAGCATGTCAGTCATCGTTTTGTTCAGTCGTTCGGTTAAGCCATTTATCTGCAGATGATAGGCAGTTGTCCTTCGATGGGCCGTGCAGCTGAGTTTAAAAATGTTTTCAATGAGCTGTGCTGTAAAGGCTATGCCTCAGCCTGTGATGACATGCGATGGGGCATCATGCCGTAGGACGATGCTCTCAATGAAAAACTGGGCCACCTCGGAAGCTGTGCCTCGAGGCAGCGCCTTTGTCTCAGCATATTGCGTTAAATAGTTTGTGGCGACGATTATCCACCTGTTGCCAAAAGATGACAGCGGAAATGAGCCCAGAAGATCCCTGCCAACCTGGTCGAAAGGTTTGCCAGGTGGGTCAATCGGATTCAGCAATCCCGCAGGCTTCACAGCTGGCGACTTTCGGCACTGGCATTCATGGCAGGCTTGGACGTACCACTTAACACACTCAACAAGTTTCGGCCAGAAGTAGGATTTGCGCACTCTATCAAGCGTTTGCGTAAAACCCAAATGGCCAGACGGAGGCTTGTCATGACAGGCGAACAAAGCTCATGGAACGGTACAGAGTTCATGGAACGGCACACGTGTTGGGAATATAAACCTAGAGCTAATAATAATAAGCCCCTGTTATCGTATCGGTCAGCCCACTCGAAGCTCGTCAAGAGGAGCATTGCCAACTTATGCTTTGGAAATGCTTTAAAGAAGTCTTGCCACCATAACATCTATACAAGTCTTATGGATCAGTCGGGAAGGTTATCAGCAGCAGGGTTTCCGGAATCAGTGCAAGTTTCAGTCATAGAGGGGCTGCTAAAAAGGTGCAGGTCAGATAGCACAATTCGCGATGCGGCAAATCAACGGACGGAACGCAGAAGGAAGGTAGCAATAGTGCCCTACCTGCATAGAACCGGCTCATAATCGTAAGAAAATGGCTAGCTGGGTGGGCACAAAAGTGATCTTTTCAGCACCAGAAAAGCTGGCAAAAATATGTCGATTAACGGACCCGTACCGTAAGCCAGGTGCCGGATGCTCTACGAACCATCGAGAAGCGCCAGTGGGTTGCGTAGAAGCTGTTGTATATGAGCTTCCGCTGTCCTGTGGGAAAAAATACAGCGGACAGACAGGAAGATGTCTTAATGACCGATTACGGGAACGTAGCCTAAATGTGAAAAATAAGCAATACGGTCATCTGTCAACCCACTGTCAGGAATGCGGCTGTGCGCCGGTGTATGGATCCTGCCACGTTCTTGCAAAGCACAAATATAAAGACGTGCGAGAGATTGTCGAGGCTCAGGCTATCAGGCAGAATAGTGATGCGTGTGTTAGTTAGTGCCCCTTCAATCGACTTGTTAGATAAGGAGACAGCCTTTTTGGATGGTTAAGATTTGGATGAGGTGGCGCCACTGTGCATGGGTTATATAGGTGTATTTCCTGAAAATCAAGTTGTTGACGTTAGCGCATTGTGGTGTGGTCTCTCTTCCGTCCTTGTTTGCTGGCGCTAAATATGCTTTTTGTTCGAGGAATGTTGGGAGGCCTTTGGCCGAACCTAGGTCGAGGCGAATCGATAGAAAAACCCCTCAGTCCGAGTCGTCAGTAGGGGCACTCCCGACACACATGACCAGCTTCGCCGCTGTGGTAGCACAGCGGTCGTCAATCGGGTGCTCGCCAAACCTCTGAGGTCCTTGCAGGTGTTTGGCGGTCGTCGAAGTATAGTAGCGGAGTTGTTGGAGTGGCTTGCGCCAATTGCGACACGACTGGCGACACAACATAAGTAGGTGCGAAAACTTGGGCAGGGCTCAGTAATGTTTCTGCGTAAGTCTTGCACCGGGACTCGCTTGGCAGAGGTGGTGCTTCACTGCTGGAAAGAGGTGCCTGCAGTGCTTGCTGTACTTCGTTGAGTACAACGCTGGCAAGGGAGATGACTGGAGGTGGCAACGTACCATGGTGCTTCTGCAGTTCGTCGCGAACCACTGAGCGAATCAGCTCGCAAAGCAAGACGACATCGCACCCAAAGCCTGCCGGCATATCGGGAGTCCAGGTGGCATTTACTTGTCGGTTGTACATGTTCGACCGTTGCTGAAGCGTCTTCTCCATCACGGTGGCTTAGGTGAGGAACTCTGCAACAGTCTTGGGCGTATTCCGAACAAGACCACCAAAGAGCTGTTCCTTTAAGCCTCTCATCAGATGATGCACCTTCTCTTCTGACATGCTCGGATCAGCACATGTCCTCCACGTACATTGTGACGCTCTCGTTGGGCTTTTGAACACAAGACTGAAAGGCCCACTCCACTTTTTCTCGGCGATCGGGGCTGGAGTAAGTCTCCAGTAGCTTGCACTGCAACTCAGGCCAGGATGACAGGGCACTTTTGCGGTACATAAACCACGTGCGAGCACCAACCTGGAGGCTGAAGTAGGCGTTCCCGAGTTTGGCATTGTTGTCCCGCTCGTTAAACGCAGCCACGTGCTCAAACTCCGCCAGCCAGTCTTCCACGTTGTGGGGAGCACACGCGCCCATCTTCCCCCGCGCCGTCGCGTCGAGCGCCGGCATAGACCGGGGAGAGGCGCACTGTGCCCTCTCCCGATTCTCCATCGCTCTCGCGACGCGCGCGCGCCCTTCCACCCCCACTCGCGGGCGGGTAGCTTACGGGCGAGGAGGACATTCCCCTCGCCCAGGTAAAAAGGTACAAAACAGCGCGACCGGGGGAGACTCTCTCTCTCTGAGGCCGGACCCCTAACCTGCCGGACTGGAGTACCTGCTGCAACCCGTGAGTGACCACGTTGCCTGACTATCCCGGGCAACGAGGCCAGCCTATTTATTACTATTACAGAGAGGACACCCCTCTGCCAGTGTTCTTTATTGCCAGTAGCAATAAACGTTGTTACCGTTGACACCGCTGTTTGCCTTATTCGTCCGAACCCGGCGTAGCCGCGATTCCCGCGCTACGGGTTGGGAGTACCACGGAGCGACTGCGTGGGGCTAGATCCGGAGCTCGCCTTCAGCCCTAGCCGCACGCAAAGTGGAACCCCCACATTTGGCGCCCAACGTGGGGCGAATTCGGCAACACGGCGCGTCTTCTGGTGTGTGTTCGCGCTAGGACTACCCACGTTTCAGCGAACAATGGCGGCTGGCTTGTCTGACCTCTCAGATTTGTTCATGTTGTCGAATGTAGCGACGCAAAGTCAGCAGCCTATTGCTAACGGGGCGGCAGCTGCTGAACATACCAGCAGCTTTGGTTTTGAGTGTTTCACGCGGAACACTCAGGCTAGCGCGAATGCCACGTGGGCAGAGGGTAATCCCAATACGAGGCGTACCCCGTCGGGCCCCTCGCCGCATCGCGACGCGAACACAGAGGCACACGTGCCACTAGATAACTCAACCCCGACGGCGGAGGCATCCGGCCCTTTGGGCGAGAGTTTGCCGTCTAGCGAGGCAATGCTGCAAAATGCGTTGCAAATCATGCAGAGCTTAGCCGGCTCCCTGCAAGGCACAATGCAGGCCTCGTCGCAGAGCGAGCGACCACTGATTAAGGTAGACATGCCTACCTACAGTGGGTACCACGATCGCACGAGTGCGAGTGAGTACCTCGACCGTCTACTGTATTACCAGCAGGCAACCGGGCTTTCAGACGCCGAACTTTTCGCGCGCGTGATCCCGGTTTCACTGACCGACCAGGCGGCTCGATGGTTCCGACTGACCGGACACCGATGCCGCACAGTAGAAGAGTTCCGCGCGAACTTCCGCGAAGAATTTCTTCCGGCCAATTACGAGTGGCGTTTGAGGAGAGAGCTGGAGCTTCGTACTCAGCATCCGGACGAGTCCCTGCTGGAATATGTTCGAGCGATGGACGAACTTTATCGTCTCGCGAACCCTCACGCCACCGATGCAGAGAAAGTTGAGCGTGTCACACGGCAGGCACACCCCACTTTCGCGGCCTACTTCAGAGGATGTAGGTTTACAGACCTAGACGAACTCGCCGCCGAGGCGAAGCGCATCCAGGGGGACATCCTCGCGGCGCGAGCATACCGCCCGCCTCCACCCGCGGCGCTGTCACTCGAGCCTCGCTGCGCGTGGAACGGCGGCGCGATCACTTGCCACTCGTCTAGAGTCGACGCGTCGGCATCGTTCGCGGAGCAGCAGGTCCAGCGTAGTTGGGAGTTATCGGACCGCGCTTTGGACCCGTACGCCTACGCGCTGAGAACGGCACCGACTAATGCCGCACTCAGCGCGCCGCGACAGGAACGAGAGGCCGATGCGAGACTGGAGGAGCGGCACACGCCGACCGCAGTTCAAGGAGGCTACGGCGGGCCGGAGTGGAGCGACGGCCGCCCAGGCCACCGAGGCTTCAGCGGCCGCTGCTACCAATGCGGCCGACCAGGGCACATCGCCCGAGACTGCGGCCGCACGCCGGGCCGAGGCCGAGCGCGCGGCTCGGGAAACGGGCGAGGCCGCCGGTGATCCACCTTGGGTCCCGTGCGGCAATGTCAAACATAGCCGGCAGTATCGAATTACTTGCGCCTTCGGCTTGTCGCGTAGGAGGTGTTGCGGGCTCGCAGGCGCCGTTCATCGAGCTAACGATAGCCCGAAAGAAATTCGCTGCATTACTGGATACCGGAGCAAGCGCTTCGTTATTTGGTGACGAGGTGTTGCATCATCTCCGCGAGAACAACATCCGCTTGAGAGATAATGGCACCACCTTCCGACTTGCTTCCGGCACAGCACAATCCAGCGGTGCAGCTAGGTTAGTGATCCGTTGGGAGAAACGCGTCAGGCGACAACGCCTCGTACACCTCCCGGGTTTATCAGTGCCTGTTATTTTGGGTCGAGACTTTCTCGTCAAGTCGGGCATCGTAATAGACATCGGCAACGGAGGTTACCGAGAGAACGGAACGGGTGCTTTAAAGCTTTTCGCAAAAGCGCCCGTGGCAGCGGAGACACGACAGTCTCCGGGCGCAGCGCGAGCGGGCCACACCCGGCCACAGCCAAGCGAGCGAACCGTAATCGGCGCAGGCGAGGAGAGAGACACGGTGGCACAACAGTGCGCCACTGTTCTGCGAGGAGTAACGCACCCGCTTTTGTCAGAGGTCGATATGCCGGAGAGAGAACGGGCACGACTGTCGTCGCTGTTGTACGAATACGACGCGATTTTCACTGACCGTCCGGGCCGCACTACGCTAGTCAGGCACAGGATATACACGGGTGACGCTGCGCCATGGAAATGTAATCCTCGGCCGATCAGCTTGACTAAGCGGAAAGCACTGGATAGCGCCTTAGACGAACTCATCGACACAGGCGTGGTGGAAAGGTCGAACAGCCCATGGGGCTTCCCGGTAGTTCTAGTCCCGAAGAAAGACGATACCTATCGCCTTTGTGTAGACTACCGCAGGCTGAATGAGGTTACGAAGAAGGATGCGTACCCTCTACCCTCCATTTCCTCTTTAGTGTCTAACCTAGGCGGGGCGAAGTACTTTACGACGCTCGATGCTAGTCGTGGATACTTTCAGGTCGAAATGGACGAGCGTGACAAAGAGAAAACGGCTTTCACTTGTCACCGGGGGCTCTTTCAATTTAAGAGAATGTCTTTTGGTTTGGTCGGAGCTCCCGCTACTTATCAAAGGTTGATGGACCGAGTGCTAGGAGACGCGAAGTGGCAACATGCCCTCGCATATCTGGACGACATAGTGGTTTATTCGAAAACATTCGAGGAGCACTTGCGCCACTTGAGAGACGTCCTAGACAAGCTGAGGTCCGCGGGTATCACGCTGAACCCGAACAAAGCTCAGATAGCTGCGAGCAGAATAGCGCTGTTGGGATTCACGCTGGACAACGGCCGCATCCTGCCGAGTAAGGATAAGCTCGAGGCTATACTGAAGTACCCGTCGCCGAAAGATATCGGCGAACTAAGGCGCTTTCTGGGATTGGTGAACTTTTATCGCCAATTCATTCCAGACTGCGCGGCAGTGCAAGCGCCTTTGACGAAGCTCTTGAGGAAAGACGAACGGTGGACTTGGGGACAAGAGCAGGAGGCGGCACTGCGGGGCCTCACGAAGGTGCTCGCTGACACGGCCGAATTGCAGCTGCCCGATTTGAATAGGGAGTTTGTGATTCAAACAGACGCAAGCGACCTAGGCTTAGGGGCAATTTTGCTTCAGGAGCACGGAGGCATTCTCCGACCGGTTGCGTTCGCGAGTCGTTCGTTGACGCCGGCCGAAAGGAACTACTCGGTGACAGAGAAGGAGTGCCTCGCGATAGTTTTCGCTCTGCGAAAGTTCGACTATTACGTCGATGGAGTGGCATTCAAGATTGAGACTGACCACATGGCTCTCACTTGGTTGAGGCGCCTGAGCGAGCCGAGTGGCCGCCTGGCGCGTTGGGCACTGCTGCTGCAGCGTTACGACTTCACCGTGCGCTACCGCAAAGGAAAAAGCAATGCCGCAGCTGACGCACTTTCGCGAGCGCCAGTCCGACGCGATGGAGAGGCCCAAGTAAGGGAGGCGGAACAACCGTCGATCCTGGGCGAGAGCGTGAACCACGTAGATGTTGTCGGTTCCGCAGGTGTCGTCTTCAGCAGAGAGGAGCTGTTCGCGGCTCAGCAGAAGGACCCGTTTTGTCGAAAAGTGCTCGACGAGCTCCGGGAGCAGGGTGGCGCGGCCGCCGCACACATGGAGGCAGCTGGTATTGCTGTCGGTGCTAAGCGCTCGGGATCAGTTGGTAATGCTGTGAGTGCGCTGGATTCTTATCTGCTGAATTCCGACGGCCTCCTGCTGAGGTATATTCCCACCGAGGACGACACAAGTGAGGCGTTTAAGGTGGTGATACCGCGCGCGTTGCGAGGAGCACTGCTACGCTACTTTCACGACTCGTGTATCGCTGGGCACGCGAGCGGCCCCAAGACTTACATTAAGTTGTGTCGCCTCGCTACCTGGCCAGGCATGAAACGGGACGTGATGCGCTACGCCCGCTCATGTCATGTGTGCCAAAGCGTGAAGCCCAGAGGTGGACGACCGCCCGGCCTCATGCAGCCTATCGACAGCCAGACTCCCTGGCAAATCGCGGCGTGTGACGTCATGGGACCGTATCCCACCACACCGAGCAGGAACAAATTCTTGCTTGTAGTCACAGATCACTTCAGTAAATGGGTCGAACTTTTTCCCTTGCGAAAACTGACGGCACGAGTGATCATGGATAAGTTGATCGAGGTTTTCACCAGATTTGGCTATCCGGAGCAGTTGATAACGGACAATGCGTCCTACTTCACTGCGAAGGTTTTCGTCGACTCGTGCGCTGCACTTGGCATTAAGCACAAGAAAACGACAACTTATCATGCTCAGTCGAACCCCACTGAACGGGTCAATCGCAACATTAAGCACATGCTTGTCGCGTTCTCTGAAAGACATAAGGACTGGGATACCTACCTTCCAGAGATCGGGTTTGCATTGCGATCGACAGTGAACCGCTCGACTGGGTATGCGCCTTCTCTCAACCTGGGGAGAGAGCTGCCGAATCCGATGGATAGAGTTCTCGCGGATCGCAGCGGAATGTCGGTCGCGCCGGCAGCACGAGCTGAATACGCGACGCACCTACGTGACAAGATGACGGAGGCTTTACGCAAAGCACGCCGTAATCTTCGCACTGCTAGGGCGCAACAGAAGGCGCAGTACGACCGCTCGCATCGGAACGTCCGCTACGAAGTGGGCGATCTGGTGCTTCGGCGCCAGCACGTTCTCAGCGATTCTAGCAAACAGTTCGCTGCCTCGCTGGCGCCGAAGTGGACCGGGCCGTATCAAGTACGAGAGAAGGTTTCCTCGCTTGTTTACCGGCTCGAGAGCATGAAAGGGAAGCCGATCGGCGGGCCGGTACACGTATGCGACCTGAAACGCTACGTGCCGCGTGATGAGCAGTGGGATGAAGATCAGACCCTCCCTCAACCGCGGTCGGTGAGTGAGAGCAGCCAGAACCGAACGGCGAGCCCGCAGCCGCGCTACAACTTGCGTAGCAGGCGGAAGTGATCCGGCGGCTATATTTGCGTAGCCCGATGACTGCGAGGACCATTCGTAAGTCCGGGCCGTGCTGGCACCTTGTTAGTTCCTGCCGGGAAGCGAACGTCTAGCGACAGCAGAGCGCAGAGTATTGACGTCGAGCCGTCGTTCCAGTCTTCAAGCAACCACGCAGACTACGACGGGAATGTGGCGTGAACGATTCAACGTGTTTGCATGCGGTGTGTGCATTGACTAAAGACTTGCGAGGGCCAGTGCGGTGTGCTGTGAGTCGATGATGCGGACGACCATTCCCTTCGTAACGGGCGTTGACGGTGTTCCCGGATCCGGCCAATCATGCTGCTTATCACAATTTCGTACTGTGCAGTGGACTAATCCAATTTTCTGAAGCAGGAAACAAGACACGGCCGTGCGAACTGCCTGCAGTACTCGCGGGTACAACTGACGCACCGGCAGCGCTACGCTGGCCTTGCAGCCGCACGAACCACTACCTGGCGCCCAGCAAGCGACCGCCCGGCTGGTGCAGCCGACACCTGGGGCGCGGCACGGAGAGCCGCCTTCGAGCCCCGACTACGATCCGCCTCGCAAGCCCGAGCAGTGCCGCTGACTGGACACCTTCGAGTCGGCATCAAGTATCTGCCACCTGAGGCCTACAGCAACGCAAGCCCGACGCTCAAAGCCGGCGTGTGCCACGCTGCCTTGATCGCCAACCTTGGCAGGAACTCCAGCAAACGGGCGCCCGAACCCCTCGGGCGTACCTAGGTGCCAGCATCAACGTACGGGGGGCTTCTTAAGGGGAGGAGGATGTGGGGAGCACACGCGCCCATCTTCCCCCGCGCCGTCGCGTCGAGCGCCGGCATAGACCGGGGAGAGGCGCACTGTGCCCTCTCCCGATTCTCCATCGCTCTCGCGACGCGCGCGCGCCCTTCCACCCCCACTCGCGGGCGGGTAGCTTACGGGCGAGGAGGACATTCCCCTCGCCCAGGTAAAAAGGTACAAAACAGCGCGACCGGGGGAGACTCTCTCTCTCTGAGGCCGGACCCCTAACCTGCCGGACTGGAGTACCTGCTGCAACCCGTGAGTGACCACGTTGCCTGACTATCCCGGGCAACGAGGCCAGCCTATTTATTACTATTACAGAGAGGACACCCCTCTGCCAGTGTTCTTTATTGCCAGTAGCAATAAACGTTGTTACCGTTGACACCGCTGTTTGCCTTATTCGTCCGAACCCGGCGTAGCCGCGATTCCCGCGCTACGGGTTGGGAGTACCACGGAGCGACTGCGTGGGGCTAGATCCGGAGCTCGCCTTCAGCCCTAGCCGCACGCAAAGTGGAACCCCCACAACGTCTTCAAACGTGTCGCCACAAAAAGCCGTCGGCACTTGGGGGTTCGGCAGCGTTACGTAAGTCGGTGTCACCCTTTCCGTGGAAGTCGCAGTGGTCGCAGTTATCACTTTTTCCTGGAGGTTTCCGTATTCTGGGGCGAGGCCTCGGATTCACCGGCTTGTGCGGTGGACTGGAGTCAACTCCAATTGTGGGGCAAGGTTCTTGCTGCCCAGTGGGGTCTCCTGCATAAGTTGAGTGTACTCAGCAAGCTCCCCCAAATTGTCGCGTACACCCTGCTGTAGTATAGAAGCTGAATGAGGATCCAGGCGCTTGCACTTTATGAAACGTAAGCGTCGACGCGCGACGCAGAGACGAACCTCGTTCTCTTCTTCTTCAGTTCCCCTGCTGTGCCACACCATGTCGCAATATCACTGTTTTAACACTTTGCCTGCGCAAACCTATGATAAACACAACATAGCTTACATTAAGCACATAAGAAAGCGTGCATGTTCTTGTGCACATGTGACCTTTCTGTCATGTTTCCAAGCATTCTGCTCAGCCACTATGTTCTTTAGATGTCAAAGTAGCCTGCATCATTTTTTACATCAATGGTTTCTTCGCGAAGATATCTTAGTGAAGCTGCCATTTTCCTGAAGGATGATTGTCACAATACTCTGTACACAATGGACTCATTCATTTAAAATATGTCAAAAAATGTCAGGGGTGGTTTAGGAGCCCTTTAATGGTAACTCATACCGACACATTATTTTGGCAAATAATTTGTTAGAATGTTCAGACATTATATTACCCTTCCTTTCCATTCAGTCAGCCAGATAATTTCACTGACTCATGCCCTCCTGTTGGGGTCAAATTAATGGAAGCTTGAGTGTATTGTTACCACAAAAACATACAGAATGAGGACAAAATAAGAAAAAAAGGCTAGCAACTGTTTCTTTGAAGACACACCATACCTGTCCGTTTTTCATCAATTGAATAGCAGCCTCTTGGCAACTTAACGTGGTATCTACCCACTTCTGCTATGGTGCCTCAGTAACAATGGTGCTCTACTGCTGAGCACTAAGTTACAAGTTCGATTCCCGGCCATGGCAGCCACATTTTGATGGGGACAAAAATGCAAAATGCAAAAGCACTTGTGTACTTAGATTTAGGTGCACACTAAAAAAAAAAGCTCAGGTTGTCAGAACTCAGTCTTCCACTACAGCATCCCTCATAGCCCACTGTGAAGCTTCGGTACGTTAAGGGGGAAAAAGAGGTGAAATTACTTTTTGTAGTAGAGCAATGAAATTTAGTATGCTTATTGGTAAGTGCACTGAATGACTAATTACAAAGTTTAATTATGATACCTCCAGTAGTTTTGACATTACAAATTTTATTTGCATCATTGTTGTACCAAACTTGCAGAAAGCCTGGCGTGACAGAAAGAGATGGTAGAACCCCACAGTTGCTCTTATGTTTTAGCCATAAGAATGAAAGGTAAGAAGCAGCGGATAAAGTGAACAGCCCAAGCTATCTTGCAAATCACAGCACAGGTCGTCGTCGTCACCTCTGAGCTGCTATCGGAAACACCGCTCCAGCAGTTGAGGGTCAGACAGGCGTTGGTAGACAGGCAGCAATGCCGCTGCTACTCGTCTCGACAGCTTGTACTTATGAGGAGGCAGTGGCTCCATTTTGGCCTCTGCTGACCGATGCCTGCCCCAACTATCAGGGCCAGGTGGGCGCTGCTCATGATGAGGCTCGTCATCTGTAGAAGTCACGCGATAAAATGTGGCCATCATTGCCCTTTGCACGTCACTGGCATCTGTGTTTCTGTGCAAAGCTAAACCGTAGTAGCTGGTCAGTTTTTTAATTAGGTCCTGTGCGAGTCCACCTTTTCCACACAATGGCTCCCTTTCCTTTGCTCTTGCCATCAGTGTGCCGAGAGCAGTGCCCATTCTCTTCTGCACATGATTTATGCAGTCCTCCTTATTCAGGGGTATAAAGCCATATACCTCGTCTTTGCAGAGTGCAAGATATGTTTGGCTGTCACCATCACATATGATATTCATGTAGCGAAGGCCATAGCTGCTGAAAGAGTACCTGAAAAGCCCCAGTGCAGCTTCCACCTCCATTTGTCCTGAGCCAACGTCGGTATTTTTCTGGCACTGATGCTGCTCAATCGAAGTGTCAAAGCTAGGGTCACTTTCTGCTGGTCGTTGACAGCACCCTAGACAGAAGTTAGAAGTATGATGCAATCCAGCACAAGCCTGATATAAAATTCAATAATGCAGCCTACACCAATGTGAGAGCTGTGGCCTCATGTAAGCCATGCGAGAGGGCACGGCGAAAGGCCTACAGACAACATGCCTAAACCAGCAATACTGTTTTTGCAGATCTTGCAGTGAATTTTCGGCACATCAACATTGATAAGCAGTACCGATGCTTTGCTTCCCTTCGTGGATCAGGGCATAAATGCCGTGCGCACAACGTGGGTGGGTCACCTTTCAACTGGAGCAACGTCATCAGTGGATCAGCTACAAAAGGACGAATGAAACAGAGGCATCTTCAGAGGGTGCAGCAGAAGGCCTACAGACAACATGCCTAAACCGGCAATACTGTTGTTGCAGGTTCGTTATTATTACAAAACTACATGCTTACGAACTGATAACAGATTTTTGTGAATACATATTTCCATGCCCAGCTACTCAATTTGCTTGTGTGATTGATTGTTGGTCTGTGGTCTTGATGCTTTTGATGTCAGGTGATGTCGAGGAAAATCCCGGACCAACTACTCAGGGCCAGGTGGGCGCTGCTCATGATGAGGCTCGTCATCTGTAGAAGTCACGTGATAAAATGTGGCCATCATGGCCCTTTGCACGTCACTGGCAATTGGAAGCATTCAATTGTTGTCACGATTCCGAAACCAGGAAAGCCTGCAATCTTTACGCCCAATTTCACTAACCTCAACTGTCTGCAAGCTCGCTGAAAATATGCTGGCCACACGTGTTTCCTGGTGGCTTGAACACTCAAATTGGATTCCGTTCTTACTTGGGAACTGAAGACGGACTGTCTATCTTATCAGAAGATGTTTTACAGGTTTCCCCACACAGTCACGCTGTGCGCACGGTAGTAGCAACAGACATAACGAAAGCTTATGGCAATAAAGACCATGCAATCATTATAGCCAACTTCATCGACCTGGGACTTCCACCGCGGGTGATAAGATTCATCTACTCATTCCTTCAGAATCGCACATTTGCGATTAGAGTAGATGGAAGGCAAGAAAGATACTTCACATTGAACAGAGGAGTGCCACAAGGTTAAGCTTTGGCTCCTATTCTCTTCAACGTTGCTCTAATACCTCTAGCCTGGCAACTACATCGGATTCCAGACGTGAGGTTCTTAATCTATGCGGATGACGTCACTTTGTGGTCCGTGCATGAAGATATATCGAGACAAACTCAACAGCTTCAAGAAGCCCTTGATGTTCTGAACAACTATGCTCGGAAAGCAGGGTTGGACATTTCCACCCAAAAATCAAGCTATGTTGTGGTGGTCAACAAGAAAGGACGCACAAAAATTACGCAGCACCCCTTTACATTTAGACTCGGCGCAGTGAGAATCCCTGAGGCTTCTGAGGTCCGCATACTGGGTCTCGATATTCACCACTCTGGCAGTGGTGCACACTGGCTCCGTAAAACCAGACAGAGTTCGACAGAAACACTTCACCTTATTCGTCGCATTACAGCAAAAGCAGCTGGAGCTCGTACTGACGTAGCTCGACGGTTGGTGCGTGCAGCCACAAATTTTATATCAGGCACAATTTCAACGGCTGACTTTGGCACAACTGGCACAGTTGGAGACGATTAATCGCGATGCTATGTGCACAATCACAGCACTGCCCCACATCACTGATGCCAACCTTACAGGGACATGCCCAGCTCAACAGAATTGCAGAGCTAATTTTGCAACGTGAAAAAGCATGTGCAATAAAAAAGCAACTTATTCCAGCTGTCGCTGCGTTGCATGCTAATTTTCAACGCGGCTCTCGGATTGACAATCAGCCCTATCCAATGCCTCCCTGGGAATTCACCAGCATCACAACTAATGAGCCAACGAAGTTACAACGCAGCAATACAACAGGTATTATTGACGAACACAATATCGTCGATGCATCATGTACTAACACCTGCAAAGTCTATACGGATGCTGCCATTCTCCCAGACGGCGGAAGGACATCATTTCCGAGTACTATGCATAATTTCATCAGCGGCCACCAGCGCTATTTATCTACGGAAGCCAGCGCTCTAGTAATGGAACTTCAAGTCATCCACGAAGGTGTGCAAGATGCGACATCTAAGCTGCCTACCATCAAGCAACTAGATATCTTAGCTGATTCTTTAGCGGCTATTCAGGAACTAAAGAAGGTTGATAAGGCGATGGAAATCTGCGAGACAATACACACTATGAATAGTAAAACGACTACTTGCGTCAAGGTTCATTCAGGTTCAGTCAAGGCCATTCAGCGAACCCTCACAACATTGCTGCTGACCAGCAGGCACACTGCCCTCCTAATCCTGATCTTCTGCCTATTCCCCTCCCACTTCAACCCCTTAACTCGCTCCGAGCCCGTAAAAATTTTCTCCGGCAGGACACACGCGCTCTTGTCACACCATGTGTCTGCTCCTTCCCCCTTCACCTTACAAGGGCGGAGGAAGTTGTGCTTAGGAGGCTTCGGGCCGGGGTGGCCCTTACACCGGCTGTTATCTCAAGGTGGAACTGGTCGTATTTACCACTGGGTGCTACGTGTCCATACTGCTCCGTTCCTGTGATGGAAGCAGATACATGCCACCTAATATGGACATGTACTGGTCTAAATCAGAACGCTCGCGTCTCCTACTGCAAGTCGGCCTCCGCTACAGTGTGACAACCAGCTATGACCGCTGGATACATGACAACAGATTCCACAAAACACTGCTTCAATTCATACACAATACAGGCCTCACAGCACACATATACACATATACGCACCAAGAATTATGCCTTAAGAGCAGGTCTTTATTGCAAAAAAAAAAAATCTAAAGCGCAGATGCTAGAGAAAACCTTAGAAAATCAGAGGACATCAGATGCTAAGATAGATGCTATGAGGCAGGAGATTTCAGACCTGACCGTTAAAAACGACAAATTTGCAGGATATTTAGAGGTTATCGAAGGACTGAACAAACGTATCAGTAGTCTGGAATCGCTTGTTCGTTGGCAGGCAGATAAATTGACTGAGTACCAGAACAAGCGCAGGCACAATAATTTGCTGGTTTTGGCCTTCCTGAAGTGCCTGGCAAGTCCGTGTCGGACTCGGCGAAGGCTGTTTTTGATCAACTATTTCACGATACTTTGGGTACCAAGGTAAAGTCGGCTGATTGAACACACCGAATGGGTAGACAAAAAGCAAGCAGCACGAGACCTGTAATCATGATATATTCATATGATATATGAATATATGATAAGCTTAAGGTAAACGATGATTTATATGAATGGGAAGACGAAAGAAACATCTGCTGTCCATGTAAAAGAAGTCAAGACAAGGCAAAGCACAATGATGATCCCAACAGTCCTGCCTTACACAGTTCATCATCAAGTGAAGCGGCAGTCAGTATGGTTAGGAAGTGAGGTGAACCAATGCAATCGTAGCTCAGGCTGATTGCACTAAATGCAAGGAGCATAGTTAATAAAGTAATGGAACTTGAATATTTGTTGCTTTCATATAGCCTGCATGTTGTGGTGTTAATAGAGACATGGTTAAACAATACTGTTGAAGACAGTCGCATTGTTCCTATGGGTTACAAGATCTTCAGATGGGATTGGGATTGCCGAGGTGGTGGTGTTGCACTGGTAGTCAAAAGCGCAATAATCGCAATGAAAATAAACTGTACCTTACCTGAAACAGTCTAGTGCAAGGTAAATTATGCTAATACAGTGTACCTTATTGGAGCCGTGTACAGACCGCCTTATACTCCACCTGAATTTTTAGAAGACTTGAACATGTTCCTGTGTTTCCATGTAAATAAAAATACAAGACTAATAATGGTCGGCGACTTGAACTTGCCTCATATCAACTGGGAAAATTTTTCCAGCGGGCATGTAAAGACTGCAAGTGCCGACATGTTACTTCAAATCGTGCTTTCTCATAACCTGAGACAACTTGTAAAAGATCATACAAGAGTTACTTTTATGTCGCAGTCATTGTTGGACTTGGTTTTTATCTCTAGTAAAGTGTATGAATGTGGTACATCTGTAGAATGTGGTATATCTGATCACAAACTGATCTCTGTGAATGTGATCTGTAGCAGCTGTGTCAGAACAAAATCATATATGTATACTTATGTTAAAGATTATTGCCATGCAGATGACACATCTATTCTTGATTATTTAGAAATGTCCCTTGACAATTTTCAAAGTGCGTCAGAAACGGAATCTGTTAAAGAGCTTTGGAAGCGTTTTAAGGAAACAGTACAGCACTGAATACATCATCTTATAGCCACACGGGCAAAAAGAACGAAACGATGCAGTCCGTGGATAAATAGAAATATTCATACGAAACGCAAGATAGAAGACTGCGTAAAGGGAAAGCTATGATAGCAGAAGTTTCAGCTGTTAAAAGGAACCTAAAAACAGAACTGAGGCAGTGTAAACAAAATTTTTTTGACAATACACTTGCTAACTTTCAGAAAGCTTCCCCGAGAATATTTTGGCTTTTCTTTAAAGATTTTGGTGAAAGTATTGAACAGATATCAGAAGGAACGGAAATTATAGAATAAGAGAGTGAAATTTGTGATAAGTTCAATCGTTATTTCCAGTCAGTGTTCGTCAAAAGTCAAGATGACGCTGAAGAATATTAGTTGCCTTCTTCGTTTCCATGCTTAATGGAAGAGCTCTGCATTAGTCAAGAAGGAATACTTAACCAGTTGTTGTTAGACACACAAAAAATCTGCCGGGCCTGATGGCACACCAACTGTATTTTTATGACGATATGCAGAGTGGTTATCTTATTACCTTACTACAGTGAACTCTCACTTGAGTGAACTTCAAGGAACCGAAGAAAATAGTTCACTTAACTGAAAGTTCACTAAACTGAATATTCACTAGACCAACATAAGACATGGCATACAGTCAAAAGTTTGAAGTGCAGTTCATGGAGCAAAAGACACGGCATCTATAGCGTTAGAAATGTGTGAAATGGAATTTGTACAGGTGCCGACAAAAGTGGTATACTCCACGCAGTGGGAGCTGGGGCAACGGAAAACTGCATTGCAACGCCATCTACAGGCAGCATCTGGGATCAAGACAGCCAATGAGTGCCCTTTATTATCTGCAGGCATGTCGCTTGACTCGTGTCAATGTAGGTGGCGTCGTGATGCAGTGTGCCGCTGCTCTGGCTCCTGCTGCGTGGAGTATACCACTTTTGTCGGCGCCATTACATATCAACAAGGTTCATAACAAGGTTAGTACAAGGTTCATAACAGTTATAATGCTGCCTTTGTGTGCACACGCGGAACCGATGAGACTGAAAAGAAAGAGACGACCATGCCACGACTAGCCGGTCGGAAAAAAACACACACCACATGGTTTTTAGTGTGACAGATCGCCGCTATGCTCTGGCGGCGTTGTAAACGCCAGCGATGTTACTTTGTTCATGGCCTCCGAGATTACATGCTTGCTCATTTTGTGCGGGCAGTCTCGGAGGCCATGCCTCGTTGCCGTTCGTTTTCTGTGCTGCCGCTTTGCCCCAGAGGCGCTGTAGCACCAGTGACGTTACATTGCCGCTGGAGCGGCGGTTTGATGAGGGCGGGCATCGGTTGCGCCTGCAGTGCAGGGCGCAAAACTTCAGTAAAAATAAGCCTTGGTCCTCTGAGGAAGTTTGTTAAACTGAAATATTTACTTTTCCGAAATTCGTTTAAGTGAAACATTTTTGCATAGAATCTATAAGAAAACTGCTGGGGATTTTTAAAAAGTTCGTTATTCTGAAATATTCGATAAACAACTTTCATACAACTGAGAGTTTACTGTATTATGTTTCAAAAATCCTTGAAGTGTTGCTTGTTACCCCAGACTGGTGCAAGACTGGTGCAGTAGTATATAACTATAGACCTGTATCTCTGACATCTGTGTGCTGTAAGCTGATTGAACACGAAGTAGCAAAATATATCCCACAGCTTCTAGAAAAAACAGATTTCTTATGTCCTTTCCAGCATAGATTCAGATCTGGTCTTTCTACCATTACGCGACTCAATGAAACAATCATGAGTTTTGTATTTCTCTGGATGCAGGTCAGCAAACTGACATTATACAGTCAACGACTGGTTTTTCGGACCTTCTAGGGAACGTAAAAATGTCCGAAAATTCAGGCAGTCCGAAAAAATGAATGCATGCAAAAAAACTCACCTTTTTTCTTTTTTTCTCGGATCTAGAGGTAAAGGGAGAAGTACCAGGCTTCCGAAACCCTGTCAAAGCATCAATGAAGGTGCTATAAAAAGAGGCGTCCAAAAACTCTGTATGCAGCCGACTGCCGGTTTATTATGTACATGTGTATTGTCGGGCAGCCAGTGTTATTGCTGCAGTGGCTTGAAGAACTTGTTGATTGTTGTTTGGGCGGCGTTCCGGCTGCATGCGATCCTATTCGGCTCTATCTGAGCAAGGGTCATGTCAGCACTGTACACCGATGAAAGAGTCAACAGTGCTCGCGTCAACTCGGCGCTTGTAGGCGGCGTAGGTATTGTCTCCTCATTTTCAACATTGGAGTCTTCTGAATCCCCCACAACCTGACGAACTATTCCCTCATCAGTCAGTTTTGCGCAGAAGTTGAGCTCGTTGTCCGCGTCAACAAACTGTTCAAAAGTTATTTCCGTGGGTACGGTAGTGCTTTCCGTGCTAGCGCTTCGATGCCATCGACGAGGACGACGAAGACAGAGTGGGGGCCATCGAAGGCAAGCAAAATCCTCAAGTTGCGAACAGTGGAGTTCGCTGACGAGCGTCGAAGCACCTAGGCCTAGCGTCGCAGAGCACACTTGACACAACAGCACAGCCACACACCACGCTAGCCAAAACGTGTCCTGCACAAACAAACGAAATAGCGCCGCTCCGGAAACTCCGCCGGAGGCGGAAGTGCGGCCATTTGCTGCAATGAACATAGCCAGCGTGGCCAGACCAAATCGGTGTGTGACGGCTAGTTGTGGTTTAAAGCGGTGATATGCTTCGGCTGCAAGTTGATTTCCTTCGCAAGGGCGCTGCGCGAGGGGCCAAAGGACGTTCCGTCGCGTCAAAAAGTCCGGAAAATTGGACGGCGGGGGGTTCGAGTGTCCGAAACTTCAGATGTCCTTATACAGTGATTCTATGGGGCTCGCGACGATGCCGCGAAGACGTCCAAAATATCAGGCATGTCCGAAAATTTGGGCGTCCAAAAATTCCGTCGTTGACTGTACGTATCGATTTCGCAAAGGCTTTTACATAAAGTCTCTCATCATAAACTGCTTTTTAAACTTCACAGTGTAGGAATCGATACGCAATTGCTTGATTGGATTGGTGCATATCTGTCACATCGTCAACAAGCTGTTAAAGTAAAAAACAGTGTGTCAAATAAATTAGAGGTTTATTCAGGAGTACCTCAGGGCTCTGTATTAGGGCCTCTCTTGTTCCTGTTATATATAAATGACATTGCTTCAGTTGTCGAATCACCTGTCAAAATTAAGCTTTCTGCCGATGATTGTTTAACTTACTCTTCAGTTGCATGCAGAGAGGACCAGCTTAAAATTAACCACAGTCTTCAACCATTAGCTACGTGGTGCAGAAGATGGGGGACGGAAGTCAAGTATAAGAAATCAACTTACCCACACAAAACAAAAAAGAAATCTCCGCTTTTAGTCGAATATAACATTAAGGAAAGAATATTGAGCAACGTCACCAGCTTCAAATACTTGGGCGTAACAATTATATACCGATAAAATAAATTAGACTCATCATGTAGAAAATGTCTATCAGCATGTCAAAAATTATGCTTCTTGAGGAAAAAAATGCTGAAAGCGACGAGAGATGTGAAATTATTGGCATATAGAACTTATATCTGTCTGATCTTAGAATATGCTAGTGCAGTTTGGAATCCGCATCAAAAGGTTCTTAAGAATAAATTGGAGCGTATTCAGCGTCTCTCTGTACGTTTTATATGCTCGAAATATAGGCGCACAGACTCGGTTACGGACATGTTAAGAGTGTGTGATTTGGAATCATTAGAATTAGGTAAGAAGGCAGATGTGTCGATTAAAACTGTTTTTTCACATAATGCATGAGAAAGTAAAAATAAAGGAAGAAACATACATAATGCCCCAGTCTAATAAAGGATTCCTACGAACAACTAACTCCTTCCTGGTGCAACCAATAAGAACCCGTACTGATTCGTTTTATATTCATTTTTTTCCTGACGCTATAAGCTTATGCAACAACTTAACAGAAGCAGCTGTGCAAAAAAATTATATATGCGATTTTCAAGCTTTTATTGATAGTTATTTCGATTAATATGCTGTCATTTGTTAGTAGACCATTGTATAATGTGTGCTTGTGTTGAAAACCTTATTCATGTAGCCTCTCTGTAACGGCCCTCAACAGAGGGCCAACAGTAAGAATAAATAAAGATAAATAAGTGACTGTGATGTTACTTGGGCTGGATGGCTGCATCTTGCTGTAATGTCTTTTACTGCAAGTACAGCATCCGCAAAAATGTTTTGCGCAGCTTCCTCTGCTCCAGGTTTGGAAATTTTTTTTTAGATGTTCCAGATAGGTTTTTGATGCAACCCACGATGTGAGATGTTCTTTATAACCCATAAGTCATTCAGGGTAGTGGGCCCTTTTCCAATGATCTTGATAGCTTGCATAGCTCCTATATTCACCTCAGAAGACCTTCCTTCAGACTTTCGACTTTCTTTTTGATGACCAATGTGAATCAATAGGGCCACAAGCAGCACATAAAAGCACCAATTTTACTGCTAGGCCCAATGTTGTCTCATGCTGCACTGACGAACTGTTTTGAAGACAATATGGGCAGAGTGCAGGCCCTATTAGTGAATTCATTGCACCAGCCTGTATTAATGTGAACAGATCCTCTTTTGGGGCCGATTCTTTCTCTCCACTGCACGAACCTGAACTTGTGCTCCGTTGTCGACACCATGCGAAGTGTATCGCGGATGCTGCATGCTTGCTTCTCGACTGCTTCCAAGGACACAAAACGAGGTCCCAGGTGCACCTGAACGGCGTGCTTCCGCTTAGGCAAAAGTTCGCTGTCGACCTGAATAGCTGGCACTATGTCGTCACTTGCCGCCACAAAAACTTAACTTCGGTCACGTCAGAACTGCATCGCTACGTCGCGACTAGTTGATGGCACCAGGTCTTCAGATTCACCACCGGGCATCGATTCCGAGTGAAGGTTGGCTTCCGACAACACATCGGCATGACTGGATAGCGATGTGGTCCTAAGTTAATCCAATCAGCTGCTCTGACCGCTTCTTTTTCGGAAGAGAAGGCTTGCGTTTACGCTTCCCGTACGGATACTTCATGCCGTACTTCTGGCCCGTATGACGCTCCATCGCTGGCACAGATACAAAGCCTCATGCAACTGAAGAGTTCACGAAAATGCAAAAAAAAAAGCAGCAGTGGATTCGCCAACTACAGAGTTTTCTCAAAGCGTGCGCGGAGCAGACAACCAGAGAAACGGCTTGCCTTTCAACAGTCACTCACAGGGCGTGCTGAGTACCATGTGACTGGAGAGACCAATAGGTACCTAGCTGTGGCATCGTAGAGGCCGTCATATTTTTCACGTTTGTGTGTTTATTTTTTATCATAGACATGTGGTTTCATTCGGAGAAGTACTGCGGTGAAACACAAACTTTTCGCGAGTGGCAGTGAAGGTGCAAAAATATCATGTTCGGAAATCAGCCATTTCTGCACAGATTTCGGCCAGCTTTTTGCAACCCGTGGTCAGAAAAACATTTTTTAGGTGCAGTTTCAGACCGTTTTTGGCTTAACTTTTTTTTAGATGTGCAGAATCCAAATCTGCCCTTTACTAAAATTAAGTTTTTCACAAGAATTTTGCGATTTGATCCCCGCGTTTCTCCTTAAACTCAACGAAACACTTTAGTGGCTACTTCTGTAATTGTGCGCTGCAACATTTTTAATACCAGATAGTATCATTTCCAACAACAACCTTCCTGTATGTGTTTGCACTGGCCTACTACAAAATTGAGTTCAAGACATAACATTGTTCAGGAGACACCACGCGGTGTTGGAGCCACTTGTCACCCACCTGCAGCTGGAGGAAAGGCAGGTTGAACCACTTGTACAGGAACTTGAGGCCGAAGCCATTGCGCAGCGAGGACTCCGCATAGCGGATCTGAGCACTGCCCGGGGGCCTGCATACGAACAAGAAGTTGAGTCAGCATTGCTAGGGTTAGACTACTGCTCAATGACAGATTTTCTGGATGCGAGATTTCTCAGGACATGCCTGCAATTCGAACGCCTTCGTGGCATCACCATGTACTCCATAAAGTCAACATATAAGGATGTCTTATATTTTGGATGCCAAAACCCTTTGCCGTAAGATTTTTTGGATTTTTTTGTTGTGATCCCACATCCAGAAAGGCATTATTAAAGCCACCACCACCTTCATTTTGATTATCTCGCAGCCTCAAACCGGTGCCCTCACATGGCGATCACCGGCAGCCACACTAGTCATTTAGTGCAGTTGCTAGGCCTAATTGCTTGAAGATTAGCTATCAAGCTTATTGCAGTATGGTGCTATGTTTTTTATTTAAAGGATTTATCACTGTTGGCAACAGTGCAGACTCCACCTTTGTCATCCTCACCAATGGCGTCAAAGTGTGAAAAGCATGGCAAGTGTCTAAAGCATTGCATAATGCCGGTTTCTGAAAGTCAGCTTAGTCGCAATACAGTAGTCATACGTGGTCAAGCATACAAAGAGTACAAAGGAATCACTGTCACAGGACATAAAGTGTGTTCCTAGATGTGCACATCTGCAGTCTCCTGTCACAGTAAAAGCATAGAGACACCCAATAACTGTACTAGTAGGCCTTTAATGCTATTTCAGATGTGGCTGTGATGATTTCAGCCCTTGGCATGCATTTGTTTTTTTGGACAGCCAGACTTTTCACACGTTTTCACGGTCCCAAGGGAGTAAAAAAAAATCAGACGTCGCCTGTTTCTACCCTGTTATGTACATAAATGCTTACCATTCTTTTTTTTTTTATTTGGGGAGGGAGTTGACTTTACATAGTGAAGCAGTGCTTCCCGAGCTCCTAATACTACATGACCCACTGAAACTATACTAGGGTCGGCAACAGATTATTCGGGCACGCTCAATTATTCAGAGCTTCACTGCACTGCCATTTACTACACTAGAATGTATAAGAATGACCAAAACTCTGGACACCTTACAGTGCACCATCTGATAATTTAGACTGCGCCTGCATGAATGCATGCCAATTTCACTCCCGAGACAAGCAAAATAAGCAATGTTTTTATTTATTTATGTTGCCGGCACCTCCTCGATACCAAAACTAGCAAAGCCTGGTTGATACAGTAGTCGCTAACAGTGCCTACACCAAGAAACAAGCTAAGTCAAGCGAAGCAGCTAAATTGCAAAGGCCATATTTGCAGTTGTAGTGCCTGTCTCACACATACAACATTACTTTCTTTACAAGTTAAATAGCAACATGGTCTCAAGTGACTTCGTTGTCTGTTATGAATTTTTATCACCCAGAACTGTCAAGCAGCTTCAAATGGCACTAACTCCACCCTCGATGTCAACACTGACAATGGTTGTGATAAAGCCAGGGAAGTGCTGAGTAACAAATGTTGTGAAGAAACCTACAATCATTTGGCTGTTGCAGCGTAGTCGACCTCTGTTCAAGTCACCACGGGGTGAACATTTGATTGCCCATTGACCGTACTTTTGTCTATGTATAGTGACAGCAAGAAAATGGCCGAAATAAGGTCGCATGCAAGTGTATGTGGGTCCAGCAATGCACTCACAAGCATCTTGGCCACTTATGAAATAAGGACTCTTATTTCTGGCTAATACATTATTTTGGACTTTCGATTATTCTGATTTAGACGTGGTCCCCACTGAGTCGGAAGTATTGGTTGGCAATTATACAAACAAATAATTCACATACTGTAACCAGAATTGCTGGTTCCACTAATCGATATTGACTACGGGCTAGCTGCTTTCCCCGGATAACTCCCAAAATTTTTCTGTAACTTGCTGTGTCTCTGGGGCTTGGTGACCCTCTGTCCCTGCCGGCTTCAAGTTGCACTCACTTGTTCTCCCTTTACTTGAGTCCCCAAACAACTTTGGAAAGCTGATATGAAGTGATTCAACCTACACGACTGTCATGACCAACAGATTCAGAAACACTGCATAAGGCCTACTATTGTGGACTGGATTTTCACTACTAAAATAATCATATACCATGATATTTGTCCTTTATACTGCTAGCTCTTATGATAGGAAAATTACTATGTTTGAAGACAGATCTCAAACAGTAGTATTGAGGCAGTGTTATCATGTCTTTGGCATCTTTGGCAAAAAGCACTGCACAAGACACATCTGGTTCACAATATGAAACATGCTTATGTGCCATATTAAGTGTGATATTTACCCTTCATGAACAAGTACATATTGCCCACAGGCAACACACCAGAAGAAAGGTTTTTTCGCTGAGTTTGAGTGCTGAGTATGAAGTTTCTGGCTAAATGTCTTCAGCCAACACTGAATGACAGGCATGAAGTGTCATTCGTTGGATTAGAGCAGGAACAGAGGACAAGGAAGAAGTTCAGCAGGTGACTCACTTTCTTTAGAAAGCACAGTCAGAGGAGACAGACCGAATCTAGATTCCCAGCTGCTGTGGTATCGCACATGTAATGTAAAGCAAATGCAATGTACACGGTGGTCCTTTATGAAAGGGATCATGCGAGTGCATGGCCTGTGCTCTGTGGCGGCTGCTTAATGTTCCAGCAAGTGGTAACAAGAGGAAAAGCGTCTGCTTTTGGCATCATCTATTGGTGGCCAAATAGCCAGACATGGCTGATAGGCAAGCTCCTGCTGGGCTCCCTCCATCTCCAGATGAATACACAAGAGGCGGGGACCACAATGCAGCATCTGCTGCTAGCAAACCATGCTTGGTAGGCCAGTGCACTCTAAATGTGGAAGTGCCAACCTAAGTCGAATAATTAATAAAGGAAAAATCAGGCATCCACCCATGATTTTCCCTTTATTAATTACTTCTCTCCACCTTGCGGGTTTCCGCAGAACTATTGCGTCAATCATATGTCCGGTAGCTATTAAGTACTTCCAGCATATTTTTTGTAGCATGCAGCTCTAGCTTCCCACATCCCCGCATAGCATGAATAAACCTCACCTGATTCTGAGTAATTTAGGAAAGAGCCATGTACACAGGTCAAACATTGGTGGTGCTAATTAACCATAATTCAATGTTCTATAATTATTTATTTAGGCCTACTATGACAATGGTTCCTCAATTAATGAATTAATTAGGTGTTATTAATCTATGGTAAACAGTTCCCATAAAGATCTATTAATTAAAACATACAGTTAGTTATGCATTATTAATTTACCATTGATTACTTCTGGCTTATTAACTACATTACATTACTTAGCCTCACTATTCTTAATTATCCTCAATGAAGTGTCACTAAGCTTAAGTAATTCCATGGTGATTAATCTTATTAGTCTACTATTGACCTTAATTACTCTTAATACCTCTTCACTATTCACTATATACAGACACAATCGTAAATCTCAGTAGTCGTACGTAGTCATAAGGCATTCTCATATATAGGATCCCATGTATGCCTATAAAGTACATCTTGTTACGTGTTGGATAGATTTCGAAGGGAAGTAGTCCTAGAATGCTTACGCATCAAAATATACGCTGAGAGTACCTATTAACTACCGGATGTATTTTGACCCTTACACATTTAAAGTGCGCTCACGTACCGAGTGTGGTGTTTTTTAGCAGCAGATGCTGTGCTACAGACATCGCCCATTGTGCAACAGTCATGTGGGAGAGGAAGTCCAGCTAAATACAGCAGGCACTTATCTACTGGCCATGCCTGCTTATTCTGGCCGCCAATAGATGATGCCAGAAATGTATGCGCTTCCTCTTGCTGCCAATTGCTGGCGCTCTAAGCAGCTGCCGCAAGAGTACAGGTCACGTACTCACGTATCCCCTTTCATAAAGGACCACCATGCACACCTATGCTTTATATCCAACGAGAACTGGCTGTACAAGCATCAAAGCCATAGATGCTTGGGGTGAAGCTCACTTACAGTATACTGCCTGGTGTTCGCCCCTCTATTGCTGAGAAAATTTCCACAAGACCATTTTTTTTTATCCTTATACTCTTTGCACATTTAGATTAAAAATAAACATTTCGGGTGGTTATATGTCCTTAAAGCCTAAGTGCATAATCAATCTCGCCATAACTACTTGCTGCTGCATGGCTTCACTGCAACACCTGATGAAACACATGATCTGCCGTCTAAAATTTCCATGTGATTCAAAGAAAAACTTCAAATCGATTGCCCGAGTATTGAAAGGTCCCACAGGATTGGTCGAAGGCATGCCGATCGTCCACGCCCCATTATCATGAAACTGCTCGACTATTGCGAAAAGATAAACGTCCTTGAACACTGTCACAAACTTAAAGGTTCCGACTTCTGTATTTCCGAGGATTTTTCAATGCGCATACGATCAATAATAATAAAAAAAAAAGATATGGGAAGCATCTAAGCCCTTTCGGAATAATGGCTCCATTGTTCACTTAAGCTTTGACCATGCATTTATTTATAAAGTACAATTGGGAGGATCATACTAGCACCCTCACTAAGGTTCTCTCTCGGCCATCAAAAGCTCCTTCCAATGTCTCCAATATTACCCCCTGACGCCTGAGTAACCAACCACAAGAGCCCCTAGGTATCTTAAATGTTAATGTCAGAAGCTTAAGTAACAAGTTTCCGAATTTCCTTTCACTGATATCTGCCCATTCGCCACATATTGTTGGTGTAACAGAAACATGGTTGCATGATAACATATACGACTGCGAAATAGCACCTCCAGGTTTACAGTTGTTAGAGCTGATTGACGTCATGGGAGAGGAGATGGCGTTGCATTATTTTTGCGGTCTGACCTTAAATTTTCAATAGTCCTTAGTCCACCTGATACCGAATCAGTTTGGTGTAAGGTCTTTTTTGGAAGTATTTCTATAGTATTTGGCATTATCTACCGCCCACTGTCATCGACAATAGCTCAGCTGCTCGCTTTAACTACATTCATGCACAAGATTGATCTGTCTTGGTGATTTTAACGCCCTGGGTATTTTATGGCCATCTTTATCGCTCACCGGCTATGATGTGGAAATAAGCAAAGCGCTGTTAGACTTTTCATTACATTTTGGTTTAAAACAAATTGTTGAATCGAACACAAGAGGCGCTACAGTTTTAGACTTAGTTTTTGTTAGTCCCTGCCTTTTAGATAATGGTTTTGAATGATAAGTTACAGATGGTATTTCAGTCCACAAGGCCGTTCTCGCATCCATTTCCGTTCGGGTTCGTAACACTCCTTTTGTTTATTCTACTTTCGCCGATTTTTCACACACCGATGATGCATCTATTATTGATCTATTATGCGATTATTTTGATGAATTCGAACGTCTCAGCGAATGCAATGATGTTAACTTCTTGGTGGGTTATTTTGAAAAGATTGTGCCAAGTTGCATCCAACGCTTTGTCCCCATGAAAACAAGAAAGAAAAATCCTAATCTTCCCTCGATTTTGCGTGAGATACTTCACCTGTCGCATCGCGTTACTAGGTTAAGGCATCTAAAACAAAACGGTGATCCCCTTAAAATAGCCGAATTTAACGTAGCCAAGGCAGAACTTCACCTCAAAATTAATTCTTCAAAGGACTTGTACTTCAGGGTTACATTACAAGGTCTAATGAAAAGTAACCCTTGAAAATTTTGGACTTCAATCGTACGCAGCTCAGCCTCCACAAATACAGTTGTTATAGATAATGTCCCTTCCAATAATCCATTAATTATCGCTACTGGATTCAACGAATATTTTTAATCGGTATTCACAACTGATAACTTCTACTGACCTACCTCAAGTCATGCTTCACATTATTCAATTGGCGATATTACCGTGTCTCCCGAAGGTGTTTTGAATTTAATCTTGCACTTAGAAAGATCCTGTGGCCCTGATGGCATTCACAACACTTCTCTTGTAAGATATTGTGTTGATGTAGTCAATATTTTGCTGTAATATTCCAAAAGTCTTTTTCTACTTCGACAGTCCGTTTGGTTTGGAAATTGGCAAAAATTCTTCCCTTGTATAAATCCGGCAACAAACAGTTGCCATTAAACTATCGTCCGATTTCATTAATGTCTCAATCATGTAAGCTTCTTGAACACATAATCTTTAAGCATACTGACACGTGTACTTATATTTATCGGGCGACCATGTTTTGCCGCCTAACAAATGTTATCGCACAGCGTGGGACGCGCCTGCATGTATCCGAAGTTTCTGGAAAGTTATTGATGCTTCTATCCGCTATCTGTCGTTGCCGAATGTTGTGTTATCTGATTTCATCGCGTGACACGAGTGGTGTAGAACTTTGTGGAAGGCATGCGGGTCCCAACGATTAGTCTGGAACATTCGATGACTGCAGTATAAAAGCCGACGCGCTGGACACGCTGATCAGATTTTCGACGATCGCCGACTGTGTTCGCCGCTCTCGTTGTGCTTTAAGTGTAGCCTGTTTTGTGGGCACAGCTTCGCCCAGTAAAAGCTAGTTTTGCCTTTCACAGTATTGCTACTGTGTTCTTTGACGTCACGACCACGTGACAATATTAAGGAATTTCTTGAAAATAACATTTTGAGTGATGCCCAGCATGGTTTTCGTTGCGGGTTTAGTCCAATAACTCAGCTCGTAGAATTCTCGCATGACATTTCACACGCTCTCGACACTGGAAATCGAATAGATGCCATTTTCATTGATTTTCCCAAGGCATTCGACACTGTTACACACTCAAAACCTCTCCATAAGCTTCACGCTATACTTAATAACTCTTCCTTAGTTGACTAGATCGCTAGCTTTGTACATAACCGTACCCAGTATGTTTTGTTTAATTCCTCAAACTCATCTGTAGTAAATGTGATGTCCAGAGTTCCCCAGGGTTCAGTGCTGTGACCACTTTTGTTCTTATTGTATATCAATGACTTGCCCAATCATATGTACAGAAAAATCCGCCTTTATGCTCACAACTGTGTTCTCTATGACGTAATTAACATGAATGTTGACCACCTTTCAATTGACTACTCTTTTACACAATTTTGCAAGTGGTGCGGCAAATGGCAAATGAATATGAACTTTGTAAAAACAGTCACCTTATCTTTTACTAAACACACTTCTGTTTCTTCGTTTAACTACTTGTTTAATGGCTCTTCCCTTGACAAGTGTCTGAATACAAGTACCTTGGCCTCATCTTCACACCTAACATGTCATGGTCTAGGCATATTGAATACACATGCAATAAAGCACTAATGAAAATAGGCTATCTAACTCGTACATTGCGAAAAGCTCCGCATGAAACAAAATTGCTATCATATAAGTCGCTCATCCGACCCATTCTCAAGTATGGTTGCCCCATCTGGAACCCTTATAAAGTATCCGACATTAAATACCCCCTCGAATCAGTTCAAAACAAAGCAATCCGTTTCAAATACCGCCGTTATGACTGGGACTTCTCACTCTCATCTCACCTTGATGCACTAGGTCTACAAGCTCAGTCCGAGCAGCGCGATCATGAATGCCTTAAATTGTTGCATAATCTCATTAACACCCCACGGTACTTATTAAAGAACAACTATCTGTCTCGTGATAAATTGAAACCTACTAGGAATAGCCACAAACTTAACCTTGTCCCATTTCAACCGCGTACTAACCTATTTAAGTTTAGCTTCTTTCCTCGTACAATAGAAAAATTCACTTACTACTGGTGAAATTAGGTTACTGCCTTTAGAATAATTTTTGTATAAGTTAACTTGATTCATGCCGTGTTTATTATTACTCATTTTATCTTTTGTTTTGAAGTTATCATGATTCCTACGGTGTCCAAGTTTATTTGTGCAGAAGAATGTTTTGTTTAATGCAATGTACAAACCCACTCCTGCGATAGCCCGATCGGGCTGTGGTATGTGTAAATAAATAAAATAAAAAATAAATAATCAGTTTTCAATTTACCTCTTAGAAACGATCGGGCTGTGGTATGCGTAAATAAATAAAATAATAAAATAAATAAGCAGTTTTCAATTTACCTCTACGAAACTACCTTGGCCTTGTGGATTTCCACAAAACCCATATGGCTACAATACTGCCTGAGCATATCTATCTGCATTTCTTCTTTTCTGTATAATATCATCCTAGAATACTGACCTTTCCAACTTAAAACCGAGTTTTAGAAAACGAAGTCTATACAGTAAAGCTTTGTTCATTTGACCCTCGTTAATTAGGAAAATCGGATAACTCAGACACATCCTCTGGTCGCAGCAGGCATAATGCATTACTTAATAGAACCACCTTGGTCAGGTGCTCCGCAGCTGCTGGGGACTGAGGGCCATTGGGTAATTGAGTGAGTCATTTAGGAGGGAGTGGCCGAATACTGTACCAGGGAGACCAAAACTGACCCTTGCAACATTTAACATCCGAACCTTCTCGAGTGAGGCTAGCTTAGCAGGACTCTGAGGAACTATCAGACATTGTTTGGGATATCATCGGCATTAGTGAGATTAGAAGAAATGGTGAGGCTTATACATTGCTGAATAACAGACATGTCCTTTGCTATAGAGGTCTCCTAGATAAGAAGCACTACAGGGTACGATTCCTAATCCATAAGGACATAGCGGGCAACATTTATGAATTCTACAGCATTAATGAAAAGGTAGCTGTAGTAATCAAACTTAATAAGAGGTATAGATTAAAGGTAGTAAATGCCTATGCTCCAACATCCAGTCACGATGATGAGGAAGTAGATCAGTTTTATGAAGATGTTGAATTAGCAATGAGAAAAGTGCGAACTCAGTATACTGTACCTAATACATAATGGGAGACTTCAATGAAAAAGTGGGGGAAAAGGAGGCTGGTGAACAAGCAATTGGCAACAATGGCGTCAATTCTAGGAACGCTAGAGGAGAGATGCTGGTAGAATTTGCAGAAAGAAATAAACTACAAATAATGAACACCTTTTTCAGGAAGCGTAGCAACAGAAAGTGGACCTGGAAAAGCCCTAATGGTGAAGCAAGAAATGAAACTGACTTCATACTTTCTGCTGATCCCAGCATAGTGCAGGATGTAGAAGTGATAGGTAGGGTAAAGTGCAGTGATCATAGGTTAGTAAGGGCTAGGATTCACCTCAATTTGAAGAGAGAAAGAGCGAAATCGGTCAAGAAGAAACAGGTCAACCTAGAGGCAGTAAGGGTAAAAGAAGACAAATTCAGGCTCGTACTTGAAAATATGCAGCCTTAGAACAGAGAGATGATGATGATGATGATGACATAGAGTTAATGAATAAAACCGTAACTAGTTGGCTTCAGAAGCAGCAATTGAAGTGGGAGGCATGGCACCATGGCAAGCAGTAGGCGAGCTCTCCCGAGTAACAAAGCACTTAAAGAAACAACAAAAAATGAGTGTCCAACTCAAGAGATAAGATAGAATTCGCGGAACTGTCAAAACTGATCAACAAGGCAAAAATAAGTGATATTCGAAACTATAACATAAGAAAGACTGAGGAAGCCGTAAAAAATGGACGCAGCCTGAAATCAGCGAGAAAGAAACTTGGCATAGGAAAAACCAAGATGTATGCACTGAAAGATAAGCAGGGTAACATCTTCAGAAATCTCAAAGACACAGTAAAAGCAGCGGAAGAATTCTATACTGACCTGTACAGTACTCAGAGGAGTCAGGATACTTCAATTAGAAACAGTAATGAACAGGATACAGAAACTCCTCCTGTAACTATCGATGAGGTCAGAAGGGCCTTGCAAGACATGAAACGAGGAAGAGTGGTTGGAGAAGATAGAATAACAGTCGATTTAATCAAAGATGGAGGAGATATAATGCTTGGAAAACTGGTGGCTCTCTATACGAAATGTATATAGACTGCAAGGGTCCCAGAAAACTGGAAGAATGCAAACATTAAACTAATCCACAAAAAGGGAGACCTTAAAGAATTGAAAAATTATAGGTCCATTAGCTTACTTCCAGTATTATATAAAATATTTACCAAATTATCTCCAATAGAATAAGAGCAACACTGGACTTGAGTCAACCATGGGAACAAGGCTGGCTTCAGGAAGGGATTCTCTACAATGGATCACATCCATGTCATTAATCATGTTATCGAGAAATCTGCTGAGTATAATAAGCCTCTCTAGTATATGGCTTTCATAGATTAGGAAAAGGCATTTGATTCAGTAGAGATACCAACAGTCATAGCGGCATTGCGTAATCAAGGAGTACAGAACGCTTACGTAACTACCTTGGAAAATATCTACAGAGGTTCTACAACTACCTTAATTCTACACAAGAAAAGCAGGAAGATACCTACAAAGAAAGGGGACAGGGAGACACAATCTCTCCAATGCTATTTACTGCATTATTGGAAGAGGTATTCAAGCTATTGAACTTGGAAGGCTTAGGAGTAAAGGTCGACGGTGAATATCTCAGCAACTTTCGGTTTGCCGATGACATTGTTCTAGTCAGCAACAATGCACACAAGTTACAACAAATGATTGAGGACCTTAACAGGGAGAGCGTAAGAGTGCGGCTGAAGATTAACATGCAGAAGACAAAGTTAATGATGAATAGCAAGGCAAAGGAACAAGAGTTCAGGATAGCCAGTCAGCCTCCAGAGTCTGTGAAGGAGTACGTTTACCTAGGTCAGTTAATCACAGGGAACCCTGATCATGAGAAGGAAATTCACAGAATAAAAATGGATTGGATCGCATACGGCAGACATTGCCAGCTCCCGACTGGAAGCTTACCATTATCATTGAAAAGGAAGGTGTACAATCAGTGTATTTTACCAGTGCTGACATATGGGGTAGGGACTTGGAGACTGCCAAAGAAGCTTAAGAACAAGTTAAGGACTGCGCAATGAGCAATGGAATGAAGATTGCTAGGCATAATGTTAAGAGACAGAAAGAGAGTAAACGGGTATAGACGATATTCTAATTAACATCAAGAGAAAAAACTGGAGCTGGGCAGGTCATGTTGTGCGCCGGTTAGATCACCGTTGGACCATTAGGGTTACAGAATGGGTACGAAGAGAGCGGAAACGCAATCGAGGACGACAGAAGACTAGGTGGAGCGATAAAATTAGGAAACTTCCAGGCGTAAGTTGGTATTGGTTGGTGCAGAACAAGGGTAACTGGAGATCACAGGGAGAGGCCTTCGTCCTGCAGTGGACATAAAACAGGCTGATGATGATGGTGATGATGATTATAATTGGAACCAGACTAATTAATTTGGACATATTTGGCCCCACTCTGGATAATTCAGACAACTCTCCGAGCTAAACAAGAGTGGAGTGGCACAAATGTGCGACACAAATGAGCAAAAGCAGCACTAGCTTCCTGTCCAGCCAAAACAAAGTGGCGGAGTCAGCATTGCCATAGTCAAGAGCTGAAATCCCATGCAACAAGAACGCTGGAACACTTCATGCCTATTTGTGCCTTTCTTCTTGCGTTTACCACCATGCATAATACCACATTGGCCAAGTGCCTTCATAACGGCATAGTGACGCTATCCACGACAGCGCTGACAGTGACCACGGTTTTGTCCACAGTGGTTGTGGCAAATTGTAGTTTCGTTTTTACTCAGTGCACATGTCGCCAACGTGCCTTTAGAACTGTGTGGTCACCGTTCATGATCGCGTTGATAACAACTGCGATTTTGTCTGCAGCAGTTGTGGCAAACAGTAGTTTCATTTTGGCTCAGTGCAATGGCTACACATGTAATGGCAAAAACACAATGGAAGCTGTTGAAGATGAAGAGCGCTGGCTACATCGCGATGGACAGACGATAGGCTAGCGACTAGCTCACTGGCAAAAAAAAATAATGGTATGTGCATTCATCAGTGAAAAGCATGTCCCGAATGAAAACACATGCCACAGCCGCACTGCGAAGGAAGATTGTGAGGGCTTGGCAACTGCCAGCACTATAATCACTCAATTGCAGCTTTCGTGCTGCTTTTATGCAAAACAAAACAGGATTTGCTGATTCAATCAGTAAAGAAAGACGTGTTGACGTAGTAAGCATTTGTTTGTTTTCTTGATACTCTCGATAATTCGACATTCCGTTGATTCAGACACTTCTTCCGGTCCCGTGAAATCTAAATTAACAAGGTTTTACTGTGTGCCGTTATTGGTGTTTCTGGCTTTCAACCAAAATGTTCTCTGGAAGCTGACAATCGTGCACAATGTCCAATAAAAGTAGCAAAGAAAGAAAGAGTGCATTGGTCGGGGGTTTCAGTATTCTAGTGCATGACAGATGTGCAATCATGCAATCCCAAGCATTCAACCTCATACTACATAGCCACCACAAGATGGCAACTAAGCTTGTAACTGAAAGTAATGAGAAGGGCAATAACACACCGCTCTACGGATTCAACATAGAAGCGCACTTGGTCCTCGGTGATGTTTCGGTGGTGCTTCATGTCTAGATGGTTGGCCAGAACCAGAACTGGAATGTTGGCCGGAACTTTGGGCAGCTCGCGCTGCACATAGTCGAACGTCCTGGAAGCAAAAACACAGGTAAGCTATTTCATCTTATAAGCCAAGTGAGGAGCTTGTATAATTGCCCAATTTTTTAATAATATACCGGCACCTTTAATAATATCAGTGTGGCAATGCCTTGCAGCGGGGTAGATGCAGTCACATCAAATGAAATAGCCTAGCGGACGACACTGACACGCATGCACTGAATGGAATTTGATCACATCTGCACTGATGCATCAATATTAATAAAGGTGCTGATATTGTCTAGGAACTGGGCAGCTGCACACCTTACAACAAAAGTTTTCAGCAAATGCATTTCAAGAAAAAATTTAATTCAGTTGCAGCCAATGCATCTTCGCTCAATTTCAAATTGACAATGGACATTCCCCTATCACCCCTACACAGGGTGTTTCATGTTGAGTCAAACATTAAAAATATGCAAATACTACGTAGCTGGGCAGAACCAAGGTAATGTTTGCCATCGCTTGGAGATACTCGGATTACTTCTTGCATTGCACCTAATTAGGTCATTAGTCTTAATCGATTTCTCAATTATTCTAATTAGATCAAAAGTGTCACTGAGAAAATTTTAGAGCATCACGAAAAACTCCCGATACAGCCTTGTGTTGCTCAATACTTGCTACATAAAAGTGTTTTTTCGAACGTGAGAGAAGTCCGTGAACCCACTCAAGGCACTTTTCGTGTATTCATGAGCTTTTTTCATGCTTGGATATGCACCTTTATGTAGCACATATTGAGCAACAGAAGGCTGTATCGGGAGTTTCTCATGCTGCTCTACAATTTTCTGATGGACAATTTTCATCAAATTATAATAATTGAAAAGTTGATTAATTCACTAAGATTAAATATCTAATTAGGCAGAACTAAAAAAAATAATCCAAGTATCTCCAAGTGACGGCAAACAACATTACCTTGGGTCTGTCCAGCTGCGTAGTATTTGCATAATTTTAAAGTTTGGCTCAAGTTAAGTGAAACACCCTGTATCATGTGCATAAATTCTAGGCCGAGTGGTAAGGTCACCTGGAAATTTGGCTTTTTTGCAAATTCCATGCTCCGATAACTTTTGTGGTTCACTGTACAAGAGACAGAAATGCCTAGACAAAGAAACACTATGGGGCCTTCTAACAACCTACAGCAACTAAAATGCCTGCATGCTCATAACATCAAATTACTTAAATACCAATCTTATATATAAAAAAAAAAAACTTGACTTACATTAGCATGACTTTTGTGGGACATGTGGAAATGGTTCTTACGATGCAAAGATTTAAGGTTTTCAAAATTTGTTGAGCTACACCTACATACATCAAAAATAAGTGTTGATGGTCGTCTGTACTAGTACAGTACAGTACAGTCAAGCTTACTTACAATGAACCCATTTGGAGCAAATTTACAGATACTACAAACAGTTCCTCTATACCAAAAGAGTTTTGCAAGGAGCCTACAGAAGAACAGTCTGCTTATAACGACCCACAAGCCTACTCTGTTCAGTTACAAGAAACGGAATGAACCATGAAGTGGCAGCATGTCAACAAGCTGGGGCAGCAGAGAAGGCTGCATGGGCAATTTCAACTTACAGTTTTACTGCTATCAGCCTGTCGATACTTCTTAACAATATGGAACAATCCTTTTTTTTTTTTCTTGTGGGGTCCTTTTCAACTCGGTTTTGGGCTGCTGTTACAGAGAGCGGTGCTGCCGCCGCCGATGATGTACATGTCGATAAGAGAGCGTCTCTGAAGAAGCGATTGCTGGAGAGATGAACCAGGCAACTTTGAGAAATCGAGGCCTTCAGTGGCAAGGATTACCAGGAAACTAGCACACCTTTTACTGGACCCCACAATGGTTAGGGGCTTTCCCTACAACAATGTCAATAGCTTGAAGAACTTCAGAAGTGAGATTATCAGGTTTAAACTACTTAAAGGGACTGACAACTGGCTGGAATGCACTGTGAGACAATGGAAATGAAATGACCTTGATTTAGAGATAGAATCCAGCATGCAGTTCATGATTTAAGTAGAAATTATATTAAATCAGCAAAGAAAGTCTCAAAAACCAGTATAAGTGGTGCAGCCAGACGGAGAAAGCTTAGTACTGCAAATGTAGTACCTATATGGGGAGATTACTGACGAAGAAATATTGTACTCCTGATGTAGTACCTATATGAGATTACTGTACGTAAGTTGGCTGGTATTAAGCACTGCATACTTATTGCTGAAATGGAAGTTTACATATGTTTAGACATTTGCACTTTATTCTATGTGCATTATGAACTTAAAAATTCAGCAGATCCAACGAGTTGGAATCTATATACAGTTGCACCTTGCAATAACTAGACCAGCAGAAAAATAAAAAAAATTCGCTTTCACAAGAATTTCATTATTGCAAAATGAGACAGCACACACAGGTAATATGTCAAAGAATGAAACTTTACCATCAAAATTCCATTAGCCTACTTAGGCAAATTTGCTCATGGATATGGAGCTGTGTTTCCAACGTACAAAGTGCGCCGCATGCATCAATCGGAAGTGACAACACTGCCTGAAGTGGTATTCTCAGTCCATAACTTTCCGAGAAACAACTATTGCAAGATTTTGCGTAACTCGGCACCATGCATGCAGCAGCATTTCTCCATATCTCATATACCTGAAGGCAATCAATCGAGATTACAGCCCTTTCAAGCAAATCTACGTCTGGTGCCGAATCCGCATGCAATGCCTGTCAGGTGGCACCAAAACCACCGTTCTTTAAGCAAGGGATGCATATTATCGAAAGATCACTCAATCACCGCCCGATAGGTGGCACTCCATGCTGCGACAGCCATCTCAAGCACCATAAACAATTCCACGCTGGCGGGACGTGGATTTCCTTGTTTTTGCTTAATTTTTCTCACCAAGGTGCACAAAAACTATCACCATATGTCGGTAGCAACATATGTGCCGCTTCAAACGGGTGATCAACAAACAAGATGGCAGCCATGACGTGTTTCCAGCACACGTGATCGCTTCCGGCACTTAGTTGTTTTACTGCGGCGCGGGCGTTGCCGTGAGGTTCTATGTAAAGTCCAAGGGCGATAAAATCGTCACCGCATGCCGTATGCTCTATGTACGAGTGAAGGCGTGCGAGGGTGAGCCAGCGATTGCGTTGCTGCTCCCTTTCACACACGCAACGGCGGAAAGCAGGGAGGAAGCATGCTGCCTTCTGTCGCACACAAGGCTTCGAGGGGGGGGCATTTTACTACAGAGGGCTCCTGCGGCTGCGCACGCCTGTTTATCTTGAAAGCCATCCGTGACAGGTACAGAGTCCGTGCTGCGCTGTCTTCTCGCCATCCGTGACAGGTACAGAGTCCGTGCTGCGCTGTCTTCTCGAGGCATAGGCTGCACGAAGGTCAATTCACTCACTGCTGCTGCCGCGTTTCCTCAGTGCAGCATTTTGACAGGAGTTTCTGTGGTCACCGAGTGAGATGTGTTCATGTTGGCTTATGCGCACGTGATACCATGCTTGTTAATTTAGTTAGTGTGCCTATGTTTACAAGTTTATACGGCCGATAAAACTACTATCCTTACTTCATATAGCTGTCCACTAATTTGATATTGCAATCGATGCCTCGCCTTGCTGATGAGACCGACTTTTTGTAAACGAATATGGCAGCACCCATACAAGTGTAATATGGTGATATTTTATACAATTTTAGAGTAACACAATCGCACCTGATCACAGTTTGGAGCCTGCTAGCCTTGGTCGAGTAGGTAATACTGTATGTGGGGTCACGTTCCGGCAAACTTTGTTGATGTGGGACTGTAGTACAGAGACATTTCGTTGTCAAGAGGTATGAAATGCATTGCCTTTTATAGGAGTTCGCTGGGGATATCAAAATATTTTGTTCTTGCAGGATTTCAATATTGCAGGATTCGAACGTCCAGCGAAGTTCTTTTTTATTGAATGTCCACACAAAGTGACACCGGAGGATTTAATCAAGCATGTTAGAGAGGCTAATGCAATGCCACTGTCGCTGCCGCAGATGTGCAAAGGCAAGCTTTCTGGTTCTTTTCTTCTCTCCCGCATGGCCCCCACCGCAGGTGCCACGGATGCATGGAGGCAGTGCAAGGAATCCAGCAGCATGTGCAGCGTACATTCTCCTCTGTGACTGGTTGGCCTATTCGGCAAGAGAACAGCCAGGCCCCGCAGCACCCACGATCATGAAACTCAGCGAGGTTTGCAAAGAAAAGGTTTTCTTCTAAAAGTCCACGCTAACAAGCAGCACACACGTTCTGTAATGCACAGTGGTGCACACGCTGTTGTACATGTGCAAGTCTGTGATTACGTACCCAGAGTTGTGCGGTCTCCCTGTGAAATACACGATGCAATCAACTAGTTGTGCCGTAAATGGTGCAAGCACTACAATATTAGCCCACGCATGAATACAGCGACAAGCTGAACTGTGTATCATGCATAAAAACATTGTTTTGCTTTCGAGAACTTGCCTTGGCTGAAAAACACTCTTGACTGGTTAACGACCAAAGCAGTTGAACAGGAAACCATGAAAAAACACTTATTATTGTAGAATTAATTTCACACTTCAGAAAACGTGAATCGTAGAAATTTAGGCTTGCTAAAAAAAATTCACAGCTATGGTCGCACTTGTTTGCCTCCCTCAAGTGCCGGCGTATAATCACTATGCCCTCGCACATCACTGTTTTCGGCATGCTTTCAGTGAACAACTACATCCTCACTGCAGATAAAAAACTTCTGATAAAAGTGTTCCACTGCGTTTTCCATGTTACCACTTCATGATTAGACACTTTGACCAGTAAACTTGCCATTCCACTAAAAGAGTACCATGAAAATCAGTTGTCAGTCCTTTTAAAAACTTACTTCACTCGTAAATTTGTGCCAGTAAGTGTCGTGCACATCATTTTTGTAAACAAACCATCTCTTCTGCATCTTATTAAGATTTTTATCGGTAGTCTTGAAGGATCGTTCAATTATAACAAACTTCTGCAATAGTGAACACATTTTGTGCAATGAAGGTGTTTGTTGTATCTGGACTTCACTGTATATGCGGAAGCAGCACTATGGAAACAAAAGTTCCAAGATTGAGGCACCCACTCGTGCATTTTTGTAGTCTCAATACACTAATCACACTGCAAAGCAATTTACTAGACCAGTGAAGGCAGAACACTCAAGAGAATTGACAGTGCAAAGAGCAGCGACATGCTCGGCACTTGGGTGACAAAGGATGAAATAGTGAAAGTATGATGTCCACCAAGCAATGTGTCCATGTCAGTTGCTGTGCAATGAGCACCTAAAAAACAATTCATTCTACATAAATGTTTTGCCCTGTGTACATAGCCAACATACCACACGTCATTACTGCACTCTCATTTTCGAATGTTCAAAACAAACTGTTTACACATGTGGCATGTCTGGAGCACTTAAATGCGTGTCTCTTCAGCTCAAAATAAGCACGTAGCAGACGATTAGAGCCCTTTGAAATGTCATAATTAAGTGGAAAATTCTTAACTCTTGACAAACATTTCCACAATGTCTAGCATTCCCGTTCCTGAGCATCTTTTAGCATTTGACAGAAATTTTTTTTAGTGAAACTACATCAGCAACACCGTGATAGGAAATCTCCCCTATGTACAGTAACAAGATAGGTACTTTGGGCATCTGTTTAGGTTTCACTAAATGATAAATCACAAATCAGTGTGTGTACTCACCACTGTTTGGTGATGTCTAGCATCATGACAACCCCGTTTGTGCCCTTGTACACGTCGATAAACTCTGCATCCAGGGCAGCCTCCTCAGGTACCTGCCACACAAGAAGGCAAGTACTTTCATTTCTGCACTGAGAAGCTGCATGGAGACTACATATCTGTGCCTATAAAGAAAATGTATGCCAATGCACTTTATGCATATCATTTTTTTCTGCTTTAACACTCTTGAGTCAGAAAAATACTATGGTCGGCCTAATGAGGCCTTTAACATAAAGCAAATGAGTTCTGAGCAAGCAAGGACAGTAAAGATGTCCCTGCCTACTGTAAGTGGTGACACACATGCATGCACTGTAAGCAAAGGTACTAGCTCCTGTTGGCAAACCCTGAATATAGTGTAGCGCACACTTTAACTATCTCTACAAACTGTTTAACAGATCAAACCAAACATAAAAATAAAGCTGCATTAATGTCAAATAAAAGGTGACAGTACAAGCAAAGAGCTGTGCTCCAGGAAATCACAGAGGACCACTGCAAAGCCTATACACAGCCCCAGCAGAACCCACAACAGACATACCACTGGCAGAGCAGAGCATGTTTGCTGGGACAAGTACAAAGGTTTTGAGTGGACACTTGTTTAAACATGACCAGCAGCTGTGCCAATATGCAGCGGTTTCTATACTTTCCTTATGCAGGAGTGGGTGTGGTAGGAGAGGAGGAGAGCATTTCTTCATCTCGCAATGTTAACAATGTGAATGCAAGTAAGCTCCTTCTGCTACACATCTACACACAAAGGGGATCTACACACAAAGGGCATCTACACAAAGGGGACAGCTACATCTGCTGTCCCCTTTGCTGCACAAGTGATTACACTTTTAACCCAGTGCACAGCTCAAACCACAACTCAACAGGAAAGTGTAATTGAAGTTAAATGATGAGACAACAAAAGGCATTAGCTGAGCTGCTTTATAAACTTGGTGCATTCAATGAGAACAGCATGTAGTCAAATTTCCCATAACCTTGGTCCCTTTTCCCAAAACATCTCTTATGTAAGAGCATTTCCTCAATGCCAGGCATTCTGGTACTTGCTGCTCATGTGATAGCAACAGGTGTGATAATGAGGTTACAGCCATGAAATGGGCAATTGCAGATGACCCTTACATAAGAGAAGTTTTGCAAGTAGGAGACAAGGTTAGAAGCGTTGCTTGTAACTCCAATAAAAAAATATGTGTACAAGGGACAACAGGGCACAGTAAAACTTGTGGGGCTTCGGGCTAACGTGCCCGTACCCGGCTAGCTAAGGTCTAAGGAGACACGTAGCTCGTCCCCACTCCGCAGCGTACGCAAAGGGGCGCCGCGGCGGGTTCGCTGACTCACCGGCAAGGCGTAGAGACGACTCCAGCCGTGGCACCAACGAATGGGGGTTTATTCCCTGCTATGTACAAAAATGCGAGTACAATACAGGAATACGGCACTGGGGTGGCAGTCGCAGACTACGGGTGAAAGCTCCCGGGAAGTCTGCTCCGCCACGCTGGCTCTTCCGAGCAGGTTCGCCACACAAAAGGGGGCCGCCTTGCTCAGAGGGGCGCGGGACCAAGAGGGTCCGCACGTCCGACAGCCAAGAGCACCGAAAGTCAATCTGTCCGGGCGAAAGCGCCCGCGCACCTCCGATGCTGAAGGAAAGAGAAACCGAAGAGAGGGCGAGAGGGGCCCGCTCCTCAGGCACTGTTCTTACGCGCGGCGCACGGCGTAACGTGAGCCGCGCGCGCAAGCAGCAGGCTCCGCGTCGCGCCGGCGCCCGCGGGGAATGTACGCTGCCCAAAATAAGGCTTGGAACTGCGTGTCCCCAGCGATCGCGCGGCCGAATGGCCCAAGTCGCGCGTGAACAGGGGACAGGGGTCCCAAAAGGGGTCCCCACATCCCCCCCCTCCTGAAGACTCGGGCCGGCCCATGAGGGAGCCGACAGGAATCAATGGCAAAGCTGACGTCTGACCTGTTTTATTTTCTCAAGCGAAAATATCGAAGTCGAGACTCTCTCTCGCAGGGTCGTTGCCTCCGGCTTCCGGAGAAAGGACGGAGCTGTGGAGGGGCGCCAGCGTTGTCGCCTGCTGCACAGCTGCCGCGATGGTCGCCGCGAACACAGGGTCCGAGGCGAGAGCGCCGACAACGGAGCGCAGCAGGGCAGGGTTGACGTCCGGGTCCGTGTTCTGCAGCACCTGTGGGGCTGGATCCGTCCCGGGCTCCCCGGCAGCTGGCTCCGTCCCCTTCACGTGAAGCTTGTGCACCGCGCTGGAGTCATGGGCAGCACACAGCCGCAGCACACGCCGCAGTACACTGCCGAAGGGTCAGAGGCCATGACGGCTCCACCCGAGGCCTCGACCATGGCTGATAGCGTGTGGCCGCGGAAAATGCGTGGTATCTCTCGCGCGCTCATGTGGTTCTCCACCTTTCTTTGCTCCTTCCACCGTTTCGTCGACACGAAGCAAAGTGGTGCTTCGGAACCGGATTGGAAGGCCCAGGTAGCGACATGGCGACGTGGAGGCAAACGGGCAGCTGGCTGTGGAGACACCGGCAACGACCGCACCTGGACGGATGCGGAGGTGGTAAGAGCGCCAGCTTGCATCACCGGTCGTGCTGTGGTCTCAGGAGCGAGTTCGACCGCAGTGGCCTCTCGAACGGCTTGCGACTGGAGGCGCCCGCGGCGGCGGCGACGGCTCCCGCGAGACCTGGGCGAGTCGGTCGTCGTCCTCGAGGCATGTTGCGACGGCTTCATTGTTGGCGTCCGTCTGGCACCACACTGACAATCAACACTTCACACAACTAATCCACACTCCGATTATAATAACAACACTACGAGCCAATCTCACCCTCCGCTGACAATGTTCACACACAGAACACGAAGCTCACACTGCTCCGCGTCGCGCCGGCGCCCGCGGGGAATGTACGCTGCCCAAAATAGACTTGGAACTGCGTGTCCCCAGCGATCGCGCGGCCGAATGGCCCAAGTCGCGCGTGAACAGGGGACAGGGGTCCCAAAAGGGGTCCCCACAAACTCCATCACAATATGCACTGGGGCTGCAAATATACAAATATACTGCACTATATGGATTCGTTCATTATAAAAAAAAAAATTTCCCCTAATTGTGCCCCTGATAGTCCTGGACACCACAGAGAACAGGGTAAATAATTTTGAGCTTCACATATTGATTAAATGTCAATGTTTTGAAAAACCCTGAGCCGCTTGCACTCATTTTAGCAGGCCATAAGGCGACAGTGTGGAATTGAAGAATGCTCCAACAAATGTACATGTGAAGCAGGACCAAAAGACAGCTGCTGAAAGTGTTGAACAGAGTTATTCTTGACTTACTGACTGTCCATGATCAATGACTGTACTGTTTGCCATGTTGACTACAAATTATCGTGTTGCTGGAGTAAGAAAGCAATATTTCTTAGACAGCATGCAGCTTCTGAGCCTTTAGCACCCAGCACAGACAAGAATGCAGACTGCGAAATCATCAGATATAACAATGCATCTACATAGATGCTGCCTTATGCCTATTCAACAAACATATTTCATACAGAAATACTTATTTCACTTCATTAATCTTGTGTGCTTCAAATCAATCAGTACCAGCAACCAGCTAAAGTGAACACTTATTTTTGTACACCTGACAACAGAAATTCGTAAGCAAAAGTTAAATTTAACAATATGGCTCACATGAAGAGTCCGATCACAAGCACTCTGCATATGCAGAACCAGATCAGAGCAATGTAAACATATGCATTTTTATGCTTGCTCGTTTGTCAGAATCAATAAGAAATTTATTATTTAAAACAGCATATGTACATGATTCTGTGGCATTAAGATAACAGTCATAGATAAATGATAAACATAGGCTAATTTATTAAACGGGTAAGTTTATTGCAAAGTTCTTTGCTTTAGAAGTGCTCACAACGTATACCGTTCAGAAAGCTTATAACGTAACTGCACACAGACATGACCAGACATTATGCAACCATTTATGGCTCCCGTTTTCACTCCCTTAAAACTGAACGCATACCATATACAAAGGTGCCGTGTGAAGTGGAATACTGGCTATAGTGCAGTAGCTGTAAGATTGTGTAGGCCTTGGTAATTTGTTGTGGAGGTACCGTGCTGGCTTGATGAAGTACTGGCTTTGACCTGACTTGTGCATCAACAGTGACTGCAAGTCCTGGAGAGACATTGCCTTCTGAAATTAATTTGCCACAGTGACCAGCTACTATTTTATATCACCTTCCGTAGTGAAAATCAGTGAACACAGAACACTGTATTGAACATAGAAAGTTTAGTAAGGCAAGCTTACTAACGGCAATACCCTCAAGTGATTGTGAAACTGACCTTTGCATAAGGCCACCACAAAGATTTTGCAACATGCTTGCACAATACAGCATTGTACCATTCTTTTTTTAAATAAATAAATCATCTATTTATTTATTTATTCATACCTCAAATAATCCATTTGGGGTTTTACATTAGGGGTGGGCATATTTAGGTCATATTTTCAATGAATGCCTTGAACAATGAATGACTGGAGTGGTGTACCGCTTCAGCAGGTAGATGATTCCAGTCTTTCGGTGTCTGAACGATGAAAAAATTAAGATAAGCGGTAGTGCGAGCTGGAGAGGGATGAACAGCCTTTGAATGACTATGATAGGATGAAGTGCGATGCGAAGGTGTACTGTCGGTCTGGTGAAGCAGCGAGTGATAAAATTTGTAAAAGAGACACAGTCTTGCCGTTTTGCAGCGGTGCTCGAGGGTTGGAAGGTTCAGAGATGACTTAAGTTTAGCGACGCTAGTGTAGTAAGAGTAGTCAGAATTAATGAGCCTTGCTGCACGATTCTGTATGGATTTCAGTGCTGTTACCAGGATAGATTGGTATGGGTCCCACCCTGAGCAAGCGTATTCCAGTTTCAGTCAAACAAGTGTTACATATGCAAGTAGTTTTACTGAGAGAGGAACAAGACGTAGATTACGGCGCAGGTAGCATAGTACACAATTAGCGTCATTGCTAATGCTGCAAATGTGTGAGGACCAACCGAGGTTACTGGACAAGTTAATACCTAAGTACTTATAAGAAGTCGCAGCACATATTTCAGAACTGGCAATAATGTAATTACTAGCTGAAATAAATGATTGGCGATGGTGGAAAGTAAGTAGCGATGTTTTTTGACGTTGAGAGACATTAGCCAATTATTACACCAAGTTTCACTGACGTTAAGGTCGGACTGTAGAGCACGAGAATCAGCGTTGTTAGTAATAGGACAATAGATTATGCAATCATCAGCAAATAAATGAATTTTGGAAAAACAACCTCTCATTAAGTCATTACTGTACATTAAGAAGAGTAGTGGCCCCAGGACTGTGCTTTTCGGCATGCCGAAGATAACGGGTGATAAATTAAATGAGCATTGGTTAGCGTAAACGAACTGTTGACAGTCAGAAAGTTGAGTATCCATTGGAGAACATAAGGGTTAAGATTAAGACGCAATAGTTTTAGGAAGAGCCGTTCATGAGGAACCTTGTCGAAAGCCTTTCAGAAATCTAGGATGGGGCATTTATGGGTACGTCTTGATCAAGATGTGAGCTGATGTCATTAACAAAGAGAGCTAGTTGAGTCTCGCAGGACATGCCTTTCTGAAAATCATGTTGATTAGGATTAAAGAAATTGGCGGATGTTAGATACTTTACAATATGAGAATAAATTATATGCTCCATTAGTTTGGAACAAACACTGGTGAGGGAAATTAGACGGTAATTGTGGCACAAGGATGATGATCCTTCTTTTTTTTTGCAATTGGAATTATCTTACCTATTTTCCAATCTTGCAGCACCACTTAAGATGATAATGATTGCTAAAAGATATGGCACAAAAATACACTAGAGATGTGCACAGTGTTCTTAATTAAGCATTTTGGAATTGATTCCATTGATGCTGGCCGAGGATGTTAATTTGAGGTATTCTATTAGCTTGGTGATACCATATGGTTGAGTGGTTGATAAGGACAGTCTAGGAGGCTGGTTCAGAAGTGAACACGGAAGAGAAGACAGAGTTTAGTACTTCAGATACTTTATGGTCGGAAACACGGTTATTGTCGTTATCATATAATAATAATGGTTTGCGGTTATTTGGGTAACACATCTAGTTCTGGTAGATGTGTTACCCAAGAAACACTGTCGGGATGGGATGTTAAGATAGGGTCGAGTATGCAAGAGCACCGTTCGTTTTTCCGCGCTGCGCTAAATACTAGCTGCGTCAAACCAAAGATGAGGCATGTGTTAAGAAAATTACATTTAAGGTTATTCTTAGACAGGGTTATGGCTGGTTCGGACCATGCTATATCATGAAAGTTAGTCACCTAAGAAGAGTAGTTGTGCATGACTAAATGACGTAACAGTTTGCAGTGCCTCGTGGAAGTGAATAGCGAAGGAAGCATCTGCGTAGGGAGGTCGATAGCATACACAGATAATAATTTGTAAATATGAATAACTGCACAATACGAATAAAAATTCTAGAGGTGAAGTGATATTGACAATGGAGCAACAGAGAGTGCGATGGGCAGCTATCAGAACACCTCCTCCGCGTTTGCCTACACGATTCCGCCTAAAAATGTCAAAATCGGGAAGGAAAGAATTAAGCTCTGTGTTATCGACGGTGGAATTCAGCCACGTTTCTGTTAGTACGAGAAGCTTACAATCCGAAGAATCAATGAGGCTACAGAGTTCTTCGCATTTGGGCCGCAAGCTTCTAATGTTAGTAAAAACAAATCATACAGGGATTCTATCTGGGAACAACAGAAAGCTGAGCTAGTTGGTACGGATTCATAATGCTAAGAAGGGGTAAGGCGTGCAGACACGGACATAAGATGTTCGCATTTGTGTTGTCCACCTCTCTTCTCTTGTGTACGTGTCTGCACGCTTTACCCCTTCTTAGCATTATGAATGCTATCTGGTTTCGCAGTAGTGCGCGATGGTAGCTACGAAGTTGATATAACTATGTTTGTAGTGTTGTTATACTTTTAAGTTCTGTTCTCCATAATTAGTTTATCGTGCCAAAGTTCAAAAAGTTTCTGCTGCAACTTGCCGAACTCGTTTAGTTGTTTACGTGTGCGCCGAGTGTTGGCTGAGTAGACTTCTGATATGCTGTAGTTGGACCCTCTTAGTTGTTTAGCATTTGAAAGAATACATTGTTTTACTTTGAAATGTGCTAATTTGACAATTATAGGCCTGTTTCTATTAGAGCTGTATTTGCCACTTCTATGACTGCGCTCAATATCTAAGGGGCCTAACTTGATGTTAAGCTTAGAAGTACAAAGTTCCGCAATCTTGTTCCCCAATTATTGCCACAATTTTACCGATTTTACTGATTTTACTTCACTAATACTGTATGCCCAGCACCTATTCTAAGTTGACCTAAAGGGAAGATACACCACAAAACTTGCCCTAAGTTATTCCTCTGCCCAACTTGTGACACCTCTAGTACCATGTAAAATTGCGCCTGAAGTGTTTTTACAAAATAATGTAGTGTTTTTTTACAAAATAATGTACAGCATTACATGTAGCGGCACTTCATTATGCAGCAGCAACACAGCTGCACACTATACATCCCCAGCACATGAGAAGCCCCCCCCCCCCAGCTGCACTAAACACCACCACCACTGCTCACCCCTTGAGCATCAGCCACCGAGTTGTCCAGCTTCAGACCCTTGATGGGCTTCCGCTTCTTGCCTTTGTCCACTACATCCCAGACCTCCACCTTGACAATGTCATCCGTGGCCTTGTAGCTCCATTGGATACTTGCCACCTGGGAGAACGATGCCATGATGTGAAAGAGGTTGTCTACAATACCTCCAATCCAACCTTGCTCACGCCAAAGCCCACTGGCATCACTTCTAGTATGAGCTGGCTACCTAAACTAGTGGAGTAAGAGGTGATAGAAAGCTGTGTATGGGTACCCACTTCCTGAAATCGTCATTACTTTCACTTCATTATTGACTGCTCTGAATGGATGGGCTACATAAAACATCATGATACCTATACAATGCCCATCACTGTGGAGAGGCCCTGCAATGAATATTATGCCACATGAAAATGTTGCCAGACGTGACTGACTTAGAATATGGCATCCCAATTTGCACAATATAGGGGCCTTTTAAGATAAGCTAAAAAGGAACACAGGTGACCTCTGCACCTGAAAATTGTCAGCAAATTTGCATAAAGAGAGGGAAAGAAAACTTATTTTTCTCCTGAGAGTGTCTAGCATAACCTTTTGGAAATATGCACTAGTTAGCAGACGTTGGGAGCAAATCTTGGTTAATACAGAGAATACAGAATTTGCAAGGCCTTTTTTATTTATCCTGTCTTAATCCCACAGTTACCTACAGAAATATAGCTGATAAATATCATGATCACGTTCTAGAAAACCAAGTTCATTGTTATAGAAAACTATAATGTGGCATCTAAAATGCCTAACACTTTCTTTCCAAAAAAGTTTAAGCTATATATACCATGCAATCGTGCGAAAATGCAAAAACGACAATGCTGTGTATGTTGCCCCACATGATTCACTTCTGTGCATCACGGCAGGAGCTGCAGCCTGCAAAAATGTACTGCTCAAATACTACGAAAAGCTTTTCAACTTGTACATGTTTGTAGGTTTTCAATCAAGTGCCCACTACTGTACACATAATACAAGACACTTAATTTTACTATGTTTTGCAAACCTGCTGCCTCACAAGGAAACCCAAGCATTTTCATATCCTCAGTACTAGCAGTCATAGAAGGAAGTTCCACAATCTTAGTCTGAGAACATCAAGTGCCAAACCGAAAGTTCTGAAAAGTTACATAGTTGAAGTCAGTGAAGTATAGCTTTCAAAAGTTCCCATAGACAGCTCAGAGAGAATCATTTGAAGCCAAAGAGCAAATAATACAGGTATCATGTTCACCTTGACCATAAAAAAAGCAAGATGTACTCCCATCACAGCCTTTCACAGTGTTTCCATGATGGAAAATATGTGCAGCAGTAAGTGCCAATAAGACTCAAAAGGCCACATGCAATTATGGGCAGAATGCAAGCAACCCTAGAAAATATAAAAAAACATTCTGGGGTTTTACAAGCTAAAACCATGATCTGATTATGAGGAACGGTGTAGTGGAGGACTGCATATTAATTTTGAACACCTAGGTTTTCTAGCATACACCCAAAGCACAGTACATGAGTGTTTTTTTTATTCTGCCTTCATTGGAAAGTGGCCACATCTGAACCAATGACCTTGTGCTCAGCAGTGCAATGCCATAGCCACTGAGCTGCCAAAGCGGGTGGAAATCAGAGTCATGCCCTTAAAGCATCTGCTGAGCAGAGTAGCTCCAAATTCAGTGTACACTGCTCGTAAACCAATGCATATTCTATACTTCAGTGGGGTTCAAGCATTGCAGGCACACTTTTGTTAAGGAGTGATGTTTCCATAAAGAAAAGGATTAACGCGGAATAGCCAGTAAAAAATTTACAGGCAATATTGCAATTGACTCTTAGAAGCCCAAATTTGAAATATAGTTATGTGCTTCAGCTACTGCTAGTACTCATGAACTAACATGACACCAGCTGCAACTTGCAGGAATTTCTGACATGTATCTGCTTTTGTACTAAGCACTGCTTTCACAAAATTTAATTAGACAGTGTTTAACTATTGAAAACAATATAAAAGGAGCACTCGCTGAGCACTGAGGCACACAGGTGGCTGCTGGACAAAGGTGGTTCATGGGAAGCAGTTTCAGCAGTTTGCCTATGGAAGGCTCAGCAGCTGAATTGCAAGTATGATGGTGATGTGGTGTCACTTCTCATATTGTCACCCTATATGGTAGCTCTCATTCCTAATGTTATTTTTGTTGCACAAATAAATACTTCGCTCCAAGTCTGCCTTCTCACAAATACTCACATATCTGCAGAGCAGAACTACTGCATACTATAAACAATGAAACACCATAAAGAAGGTAAAAATTAACCCCCTCACTGTCTGTGTCACACTCTAATGAGTTATAGTCCATAATGAAAACTGCTGTCAAACAATATTTTCAGATAAAGATATTTAAAAATGAGACTGCAGGCAAGGAATCTATCTAGAGATAACTTTTCCACAGATGAACACCCCCAATTAGGTGCAACATGAGTCAACACTTGCAGTGTGCTTCTCACCTGGATCTCGTCACTGGGCAGATACTCTTCCTTGAATGGTTGACCCTGCAAGCGTAGCAAGAGACATGACTTTCCCACATTGCGGTCTCCCTTGATGACAATCTTCATGTTGTACTGGACACCTCGAGCAAAGCGCTTTTGCAGGCTCTGCTCCATGGCTTGCATGCCCGACGGGGGCTGGTGCTTCCCTCCACCAGCGGCGCCCCCTCCTCCATCGCCGCTGTTGCCCACTAGCTTCTTAAAGGCTGTGAGCATCTTGCCAGAACTTCACAAGTGCTGCTCTGCCAAGAGGACGGCACCGACCTGCAGCATAACCCCAAACAGTGCACACAGTGAATAGCAGCAAATGACTAGATTTTATCGAGAAATCGGCGACTTAAATGAGTCAGGTTTCAGTTTCACTTTATTATTCATTCAACAGTGAGTGGATGTTAAGTAACGTACAGATGAGAGTCCCTAAGTCAGAGTGCAAGGGGACCCTCAATAGGTGCCAACTAACAACTGTTTACTTGAAATTGAGTTTACAAACATATATGCAAATTTGTGCACAAGCCTACCAGAGCGACAATCCAATCATTATCACTTTTTTCCGTAGTTGCACAGGCATCATATACTGCATTTCACTCCCATACACATCAGCAAGCACACATTAACCTCTGGACCTCTATTGAAGAGTTAATACGCAAAGTTCTGACAACAAATTTACTAACCAGCACCTCTAAGGCACTACTACCACTTACTCTTTCCGCCACAAAAAAAGAAGAAAACAAATTACACAAAGATATTTATTTAAGAAGTATAGTAGTATGTAATCTTGAAGCATTTGGAATAGAAAAACCTTGCTCTGGGCTCACAACCACACCCTCCCCGCTAGTTTATTCTTGCCCCAGCGTAGCCTCCTTGGGCCCTCCAAAAATGTAAGCTTACATCAGAATCCTACATCATGTTCACATCTTTTTCTTCTTTTTCTTTTTGCTACAATAAGTTTACACACCTGGCTGTGATGGCTTTTTTTAGCATCTCTCTGCTGGCATGACCTGCTCCCATGGAGCTTACTGCAACATTTGCAAAACGTTTTCTACACTGACATCACAGAGTCAACAGTGATGCACCATGACGGTACCAACAAAGAAGGTTAAAGCAATTACTGAGCAAGTGGGGGATAAATGATTTTGAAATTTGGTGATAAACAAGTGAGACTACCTCGGATATTAAATGAACAAGATGAGCGTCATTAAAGTGGAGGTATCCGTGCTGCAACTTCACATACCAAAAACAAAGACAGCCCATACTGGTTGCTCACAAAGATACCAGAAGACAATAGCACACTACAGTGGTTTACACTAGACAGCCGGGAAGATTGAAGGGCATACAAGAGTGAGATAAGCTCAGACTGCCCCATGCAAGCAGAGTGGCAGATGTTGACAAGAGTACCCTGTGCCATGATACGGAGAGACACGTGTGTCTAATGCATTTTTTTTCACACGACTTTGACTACAGCCTTCTGATACGGCTGACAGGCACAGTGTCAAAGCCATTACGCACGTTTCAATCTGGGTTTACAGCTTCAAGACTACTCCATCTAAAAAGTGGTAGTTAACGAGCTTTGCCATCTGCATTGCACCAAGTTTGCCACCAACTTTACCTTGTCCATTTAGGCAATCTCTTTTCTGGTGAATTTCACGTAACCATTTGCTTATCAGGTTAAAAATAGAACCTTTTTAAAAGAGCTTTGAAGAACTGATCATGAGGACCTTTAAATTATGCCTTAACTATAATGGACAGAACCATCCTTTGTAATTGAGACAGTTTAGCGTGATGCTTCACAGTTGTTTTACTGAAATCTTAGAGGTGAGACATGGAGGGGGCAAAATACATATGACAGTGCTTTAAAAAATACACAATGCAAATAAAACAAAATGACACAGAATTAACAAAACATTACAGCCACTCAAAAGGCAAGTTAGTATCCATTGCTTTACATTAGCTACACAGAAGAAACACAATGCTCAATTTAAAGCAGCACAAAAAGAAAAATAACTTCAGCTGTATGACTAAATTACCCTTCTACGATACCAAAAAAAAAAAGCCACTATTATGCCAGAAGCTTCGTAAACCAAAAAGATGCAAATGCGCCACCCGTCTTTTTTGCATCAGCTTGCCACAATGATATTTTGATGGCATCATCTGGAGCCTAGTTAAATTTTAATAGATAAAGATTAACTACATTGTATTTTAAAAGAGCCAAAGTCTGAACTTAGCAATTTTAAATACCTTTTATTGGGCCTTATTAAATTACCTTTTATTATTAAATGCCTTTTATAAATATAAATAAATATTAAATATTAAGTTATATAATGTTAATGTATATGCATATATATATATATATATATATATATATATATATATATATATATATATATACCATATATACATATATAGATATATATATATACATATATACATATATAGATATATATATATACATATATACATATATAGATATATATATATACATATATACATATATAGATATATATATATACATATATACATATATAGATATATATATATACATATATATATATATATATATATATATATATATATATATATATATATACATATACATATACATATACATTAACATTATATACACACACACACACAGTCAGACTAGACTGTAACTTTCCTTTTTTTCTACTTTTATTTTTTATAAAACTGCAGATCCAACGCTCACGATGAAATATATGTGAAGCGGTTAATTAAATGCTATGAAACTGTTCATTTTCTGTACTACGTTTTGCAGCATAGCGATTATGTACCTGCTCAACAAGACGCGGAGAACCTGACCACGTGACCCAAGTGACTGGATTACATGGTCTCCGAGATCAGCCCTGTTTTACATACAACACCTCCAGGATCAGCCCAGTTTACTACTGCACTATCTCCAGGATCAACCTACGCTACTTGGTGAGAAACAGTCTGAGCAGACATGCCAAACCTCAGAAAATATTGAACAGAAAGGTTTATTTAATAAAGGAATTCTATGCAGGAAGACATACACTTGTTGCAGTGAGGATATCTAGATATTATTTTGTTTCATTGCAGAATTCTGTGTGAAACAGAGCTGGTCTTCAGAACACCAGTGGTAGTAGTACAGACAGTTTTATATATAAACTGATTCATTATACGAATCCTGTCCTATGTGCAAGCTCCTTGGCAAGACAGCAGCAGCAGCCAGCTGTAGCCACAGTCAGCAAAGTTCAGGAGGGTTTGCAAAGAAATCTTCACTTTCATAACTTGCCTAAACCCCTGTGAAAGCTGCCACAGCAGATTAATGCCTCCAATTATGCTACACTGGCACTTTTATTTTACTGAAATGAGGCGATTTTCGATTACTTAGTGAAATGGAATGTAAAGGGTAAACCGGAAAAGATGTTGCCTGTCGTTTCCTTTTACGAAAAAAAAGAAATCTAAATTCCAAGTGAAACTGACCATTCCAGTCTGCGAAATGACCGATAGTTATCCATTGAGATGTGATAAGTAGCACAATAGGCTCATGACATTATCTTATGATTTTCACACACTTTATGTAGTTTTCTGATATCCCAAGGAAGACGCTGCATTCTTATTTTTACAACTATATGTCCCTGTACTCTTACTTTAGCATGTACTCAGCTGCTTACCAGAACTCCTCATCCAATAGTGTGTAATCCTATTATCTTCGTTTTATATTACCTGTTCAAATTTCATCAAACCTTACAGTGCTTACTGAACTGCACTTCTTAATTTGTTCCGATTGGAATCAGAAATGGAGGGACAGAGTGGGAAAATCACCTGCGGTTACTGCTCCTGTAGACAGTGGCCAGACAATGCAAAAGCAAGCAAAGAAGTGGTGCTCCCACTGCTACCCCAACCAAGCACTTGTTGATGTCCTTGTTTTCGCTTCCTCATATTGATTCCTAGAGTTCCATAATTGAAACTATCTTCCTGTTGAATGTGCATGGTGGCACTCTCCACCACTGGCACATATTCATCACCTTTAAATACCCTTGATGTGAAACAATATCAAATAGATACAATACTTTAAAATTCCTGTTCCAAGATTTGTGCCCTTACTACTGGCACTACAGCGGGCTGTGATCTTGTGATCAAACAAGACAGCCAGCTTGGGCACAGAAACAAAACAGCAGTCATGGCACTCTTGAGCTTATTTTTATCACAAACAACTAAGAAACTCTAAATCACTAGACATTTCAGTCTTTGTGGGGCTCACGCAAGGTGCATAGCCAAAGCAATTGACTTGGGACAGTTTCAAGTGCACATTCTGTTAACTACTATGCTTACAGAATTATGTGCACAATCTTACTATACTTTTGTAGAAGAGACATTTTTAGGTGACTCAGGGAAAACCAAAGGCAGCCATAAAGAAGACGGAGACTAGTAGAAACTAACTTACTCAGCCACCTGCTGCGGAGTGCCCCACTGTGGCATGCCTCATTATCAGATTGTAGTTGTGGCCCATAAAATCCCAGAATGCAATTTATTTAACTTACTAAGCTGACTGTTGACCCTTATTCCCCTCTAGTTTTAATAAGCAATATGAATAAATTATAGTTACAACAATACCTGTATGAGTGTTTGAACTGCCACATATTTATAAAACAGTTCATTGTATTTTATTTGCAGTCAAATCAACAATCAACCACGAAAATTAATCATTTTTACCTACCTATATTGATAAGCCGCGATATTTCAGCATCAGATGGGAATCTGGTACTTGGATGGTGCCAGAAGTTGCCTATCCAACACTACCAATGCAATGCATTTAAATCATTCCTTTTCTGAAAATGTGTGTTCAGTTCACATTCAGAAAACTTTAATCCTCAAAAAGTGGCAGGGAAAAACCTTGTTGCATCAACATGCATTTACACTATCATTTAACATTATTGTGCAAGTATGAATGCATTAACATACTACAACAATGCAATCATGAGTTGCAATGAACCATTACAGTTTGAAACAAATGTAAAAGTAGCAGGCAGAGATATGCATTTCAATTCTGCACCCTAAACATTGCCTGCATGTATTTTAGAGAGGCTGATTCGCAGATCCTCAAGAGGAAATTTTATACCTAAGCAGCTCCCATCTAAATAAATGGGACTGAATTTGTTTTGCTTGGCATCTCCTGCACTGCATTTGATAAGGTTTGTCACATAAAAATTATACTTTAAATTTAGTGACTGCAAAACCAGACCTTTTATTTAAGATGTCAATTTTTTTATGATGAAGATGTGGAGCATTTAATGGCACAAGGAACAGATATGGCCGAAGAGCGCCATGTGAGTGGTGAACTGTTGTCATTCAATTGTCAATTAAATGGAAAAATGAATTTCGAATGGTAGGTGTAACATGGCCGCAAAAATGCCCAAATATTAGTTACGTTAAAGTACATAAAATATATAGGTATTAAAATAATGACAGCTAGCAACTTCAACAAATTGTTGAAAATTAGAAAACTACAAAAAAATATATATTACTAAGTTCTTAACTCTGACGATAGTGTAATTCTGTCAAATATCTATTAAGACATGTAAAGTGAACATAAGTAACATATTATAACCCACTATCAAACATACCACTAACTTATGAGTATATATATATATATAATTATGGGGTTTTACGTGCCAAAACCACTTTCTGATTATGAGGCACGCCGTAGTGGGGGACTCCGGAAATTTCGACCACCTGGGGTTCTTTAACGTGCACTTAAATCTAAGTACACGGGTGTTTTCGCATTTCGCCCCCATCGAAATGCGGCCGCCGTGGTCGGGATTCGATCCCGCGACCTCGTGCTCAGCAGCCCAACACCATAGCCACTGAGCAACCACGGCGGGTTAACTTATGAGTAGAACTTCGCAAAACCCTCATAAGCATTGTAACAATTGAATGCAAGCTCTAAACTAATAATATAAAAATTGTCCACATTATATTCTCTAACAAATGCAGTTTACAATACTGCAAGATCTGTTTTTGGTACACAGTTACCAATTTGTAAACCTTCTGCTTTAATTTTTTTTTAACTTACCTATTTTTGGCAAATTTTGTAAGAAGTCTGGTCGTAAATAAAAATTTTGCTTGCTACAGTTGCTAGAATTTAACCTTCCATCTGAAATGCTACAAATTTTGTTCAAATCAGTTCAGAGGTTGTCTTAGAGCATTTATGCATTTTACAGGTAATTGAATAGAAAAATCTGTTGGTCCCAAGCTAATCCTTCCTCTTAATGTCTACAGTGTTGCGACTTCGGGGTGGAGCACGAAAGATGAACTCTTTCTGCAGATGAAAAAGAAATTAAAAACTTTATACAATATTTACAGATAGTGGATGATAGCGTACAGGTAGCAGTAGGAGCGCATCAGACCGACTGGGCGACGGGAAGCGACTCTTCTCGCAATGGGCCGGTTCTCCCTTAAAACCCTTCGGCGACCCCTCGTCGGCAGGAACCAGGCGGGGCAGGGTGATGACCTCACCCGCGTCAAATTCTTGATTCGTCGCGGAGAAGTGGGAGCTCCCTTCGCCTCGTGGTGCATGTAGTATGGCAGTTCCCGTCGCCTCGTGGTGCTCATAGTATGGCACAACAGTGAGAAATTGCAGCAGCAATTCACGACCTAGCAAGCTGCAAAAACTGGTCCCACGCCAACAAAGAAATGGTGGCAAGACTCTCTGGTGCACCAACCCTACACTGTTTACAGCATGAACACAATGGGATGCTAAATGTCAGGTAATAGGTGGCAACTGAAATTTCTAATACTTGTCCAGATTAGAATTACAGGGTCTCTTTAAGATCTCTCTTAAGAGGTGAACAGCGAAAGCCTACTCTTCCTCCTCTTATCATTTGCCTCTTCTCTTTCTCTTTTTACTAAGCATTTTTTCTAAGCATTTACTAAGCATTTTTAGTCATTTGTAAGCAATTTAGTCGTTACAAGTCATCGTTAGACATATCAGTCATTTTGCAGTCATTACAAGTCATTTCAATCATTATTAGTCATTACTGCCAATTAGTAAGCACTTTAGTAATTTGTAATCAATTGTAGTCGTTACAATTTGTCATTAGACATATTGGTCATATTGCTGCAATTAGTAGTAATTACAGGTCGTTTCAGTCATTACTGGTCATTACTAAGCATTTCTAGTCATTTGTAATGAATTGTAGTCGTTACAAGCTGTCGTTAGACATACTGGTAATTTTTAGTCATTACAAGTAATTTCAGTCATTATTAGACAGTACTACTCACTACTCAGCATTTTTAGTCAGATTGTAATCAATTGTGGCCATTACAAGCCATTCTTACACATGTTGGTCACATCATAGCCATCAGTAGTCATTACAAGTCATTTCAGTCATTATCAGTCATTACTAAGCATTTTTAGTCATTACTAATCAACTGTAGTCGTTACAATTTGTTGTTGAGCATATTGTTCATTTCGTAGTCATTACTGATAATTACTAAGCATATTTAGTCATTTCTAATCAATTGTAGTCGTTACAAGTTGTTGTTAGACATATTGGTCATTTCTTAGTCATTACAGCTCACTAGTAAGCATTCTTAGTCATGCATAATCAATTGTGACCATTACAGGCCAACGTTAGATATATTGGTAATTTCGTAGTCATTACAAGCCATTAGTAGTTATTTTAGTCATTACTACTTATTACAAGACAATTCTAGTCATTTATAATCAATTGTGGACATTATAAGCCATCGTTAGACATATTGGTCATTTTAGAGTCACTAGTAGTCATTACAATTCATTATTAGTCATTACTAGTCATTTTTAACCTCTACCAATCTCGATTATAACATTATCGTTCACTAACTGTCACTAGCAATAATTTTTCATTTTTTAATCTGTCTTCATATGGCATGATGATGCTTTGGCGGACATTCCGGTGGTCAGGTCTGCCGACACAAATTTCACCATGAGCCTAGAAAGGCTTTTACCTTAAAAGTGAAGGGGCACTTAGTTATCCCTACATGGATAAATGCGAAAGCACTGCGACCACCGCGCGATGCTTAGACAGCCTTAACACCAAAGATTGTGGGTTCAACTCCCACCAAAGGTTGAGGGTTCGTAGCCTTTTTCGTAGCGTGTAGTCACGCAACCAACGCTGGATTTTCCACTTCGAGCCATTTAATAATTTTGCATTAAAAAGGAAAGCTCGGGCAGAACTCATCTACAATGACTTTCCAAGTATGCAAACAGCTGAAACTTGTCATGTAAGAGGCATGCACAGCAGCCAGGCTCCTATTTCACGCTTCCCTCTGGGCAATCCTTCGGGAGGTGCCGTCGCAAGGTCTGTGCATACCCACTGGCACGTACAGAATGACCCAAGTTGGTGTCGAATAGGTTCATTGAAAAGCAGCACATACCCAAGTTGTTGTCAGAGAGATTCACTGAAGAGTCGCACATATCTAGTGGCACATACCCATGCAAACGGCCCACATATTTAGATCTATGCGTCCCTTCTCTTGGCAGTAATGGTCCACCAGTTACCTAACCTACGCATTACATGACCTGCCAACTCCATTTCTTTCTCTTAATGTGAATTAGAGCATCGGCTATCCCTGTTTGCTCTCCGATCCACACCACTCTCTTCCTGTCTCTTAACATTATGCCAAACATTCTTTGTTCCATTTGCTCCATTCCATTGCGCGGTCCTTAACTTGTTTTCTAGCTTCTTTGTCAGTATCAAAGTTTTTGCCCCATATGTCAGCATCGGTAGAATGCATTGATTGTACAGCTTTCTTTTTGATGATAATGGTAAGCTTCCAGTCAGGATCTAATAATGTCTGCCGTATGCGCTCCAATCCATTTTGATTCTTCTGTGAATTTCCTCGTCAGGATCAGGGTCTCCTGTGAGTAATTGTCTTAGCTAAACGTACTTCTTCGCAGACTCTAGAGGCTGAATGGCGATCCTGAACTCTTGTTCTCTTGCCCAGCTGTTAATCACTATCTTTGTCTTCTGCATATTAATCTTCAACTACACTCTTATACTCTCTCTGTTAAGGTCCTCAATCATTTGTTGTAACTTGTCCCCAGTGTTGCCGAACAGGACCAGTTATTACATGCCAATTAGTTAGCATTGCCATTTGTTGGTTGTGTTGGTCAACTGACTTAGAAAGCATATTTAGTGTCAACGAGGGTGTTTTCAGGGTGTTTTCTAAAAATAAAGTTATTGAAGTTAGTACATTGTGGTGTCGTCTCCCTTCTGTCCTTGTTTACTGGCGCTAAATATGCTTTCCAAGCCAATAAGTTAACCAGCTACTTACTGGCGCTAAATATGCTTTCCAAGCCAATAAGTTAACCAGCTACTTCATGCCTAATTCTTGTCACCCCATTTGGGTGCATTCATTTAGTTGCATTATCAATACACATGTGCCCAATTCACAATCCTGGCAGACCCACTGCTTACACAATGCATTGTGTATTGGCAAAGAATGCAGCGACTCCCCTTGATAAAAAGCAGCAATGCAAAAGCCATCATATACTACACCGACTTTAAATATAGTATATATTAACAAGATCAGCACCTCAGATAGCAAGATCGTAACCTTCCATATAAATGGTGCACACACACACAAAGACCATAAGTATTAAAACCTGGACAGAAACAGTATAACGAAAGCAAAACTACTACAAAAGATAAAATATAATAACTGAATACTTGTAACCATACGTATAGTAAAAGCATTACCTAACATGATTGCTAGGTAAATTAGTGAAAAAAGTATCATGGTACACTTTGGTGACAAGAGGACAGAAAAAAAGAAATACGGCTTTTAGATAAGGCTATTAAAGAAACAGTCTGATTAAATGAAATGCCTGACCTGTGTTAATGAAGCACTTGGGGAAACACCGCTCCTCATGCAGCACTGTGTAGCAAATATGACTGATAAACCTACCTAATCATTAAATCTGACTGTTACAAATACCTATGCTTGAGCTTGAGCCAAATTTTGTACTTTCACACAGTGCAGATAGTATACAGTCCCATCCAATATGCAGTTTACCCTTTCTTGCAGCTGCCTCCAATCCCCACCGTCTGTCAGGTAACATGCTTTATAAATGTTCCGATAATCATTACTCACCAGACTTATTGAAACATTGCAAACAGTTTATGCTCACGAACAGCAAGAGTCAAGCTGAGCAGAGTGGTAAGAAAAGAAAACAACCAAAGAACAAAAACAGAAGCCAACAGCTAGACAAGTGGCAAAGAAAGTGAAGCGAGTTGGATGCATGTATAAAACTGCACTACACGAGAAACTAAAAAGAATTTGCAGCATGATGCCACATGACTGGTTAGAGTTAGTGTTCAAAGAGGTAGTACTCTCAACATAATGGAAATGATGAGAGGAGAGGCAGTGAACATTTGGCTGCCTGTCCAAGACATGATACATATTTCTTTGGAAAAGTTGATGCATAAAGAGATTTACAAGGTACAGATCCCTTCATACCCGAAGGACTTCGTGAAGTTCTGCTAATTCAATATAATTTCTTACAAGGCCCCTTATTTTAGTGGGGAAAAAAAATAAGACAATCTAGGATAAACATTGCTTTCACTATTGGCAATGCTAGTTTTCTTGCCAAAATAGTAACCGGAACAAGTATTTAAGTTCACTCCACAAAGATTGCTGCACCCATTTTTTTTTTAACATTTTTTTCCCAACCTACTGACCAAATTTTAGTGGGAACAGAAAGGGACATCATTTATTCCACATTAAGCAGCTGTGCAAGATGTAAACCTACACATTGTTAAACTGCACAGCATGAAATTCCTGTCACGTGGAACCACCACTGCAGCCAAGTACTGCACCTAAGCGTCTCCACAGCTTTCAAATGCACCAATGCTGACACATCTTTAACACTTTCTCTACATTTGACAAGTATAGCCATATATGGAATTTGTACCAATATAGCCAATGATGAGTATAGTCATGGTGAGACCATGTTTCTGGAGATCTCTGGGAAATTTGGTGCACTTTTTGTCATTTCCTGCAGTACGAAAAGGTTAAGCTTCATAAGCAGAGCTGAAGCCTTGGCATGAGATACATTCTCACAACTTTTTTGTGCTCTCTCTCCTGCTCACTGATCTAAGCCAATTACGGGCAGACAAGCACTACCTCCTCCACTACAAGTCTGTTAAAATGTAAACGAGTGGAGGCTATTGGCTGCTTGGTTCTCAACCTTAAAAAACTGCACTTAATCACAATAAACAATTTGCCACTGCACACACAAAAAAAGTGAACAAAACATGACCTTTTCTCAAACAGACAAACCTAACATAGTCCAAAGCATTGCAGAAATGTCATGGCACATGCATAACTGACTTCTGTGATGTGCACCACAAGTAAAAATGCATGTGCTATGTCTTGGAGAGCAAAGGTCACATGCAGCAAGACACTACTGTTTTCCAAGACAGTATAATTTAACACCATAGCTGCAAGCACTCTTGCTGCCTAGCTACTCGCAATGAGCACCTCATTCTGAGAAATCTAAACCAAAGCCACTCAATCCAAAAATCTTGCCAATTAACAATTTGGTCTCTGCTAAGAAATTCTATATTCTACTTATGTGTTAGTACCAGCCTATGATCGAGGAGCTCGACTTTTATTAATCATATCATGAGAAGCCAACAAACAAGGACACCATAGGGGAAATTGTACTTAATCATTTGAATTAAAGTAATGCTAAATTAATGGCAATGAAAGTGGGTAAGAAAACAACTTGCCACAGGTGGGGAATAAGCCCACGCCTTTGCATTACGTGTGTGATGCTCTAACCAGTTGCGCTACTGTGGCATGTTTTCCCCATCCACTTTCTTTGGTATATATGTGTCACTACTAGAACTAACCTTGGGAGTGTTAGCCAGCACCACCACTCACAAACCTTAGCGGCGGATGTGGAACATCCTTTCTGCCGCAGGCATAATGAGTATGTGATCTTTCTGGGTGAAGGCAACTGGTCAGTAAACCCACACATGCTACCTGAAAGCATCAATGTTGCCGAATTCGAGGTGCGGGTTTATTGAGCAGTCGCCTTCACCCAGAAAGATTACGTACTTGTGACGCCTGCGACCTTCGAATCTGGCAACATTGATGCCTTCAGGCAGCATGTGCAGGTTTATTGACCAGTTGCCTTCACCCAGAAGGATCACGTAATCTTGACGCCTGTGGCAGAAAGTATGTTCTACACCCGCTGCCAAGGTTTGTGAGTGGTGGCGTTGGCTAACAGTCCCAAGGTTAGTTCTAGTAGTGACATATAAATACCCAAGAAAATGGATGGGGAAACAGCGCCGCGGTGGCTCAACTGGTTAGAGCATCGCATGCGTAATGCGTAGATGTGGGATCGTTCCCCACCTGCGGCAAGTTATTTTTCATCCACTTTCATTGCTCTTAATTTATCATTTCATCAATTCAAATTCATAAGTACAAGTAATTTCCCCTATGTTGTCCTTGGTGTTTTTGTTGGCTTCTCATGATGCCAGCCTATGATGCCATTTCAAATATGGACGGACAGATGGAATACACTGGCTATCTTCATACCACACAGTGTGCTACTACACATAGCATATATGTATGAAATACGGCCTTTCACACAGTTTTTCCTGAACAGTAAAGGAATGCAGTTTCTGCATATTATATAATGTAAAGAAGGTTAGGAAGAAGCAATGATCTATTAGTTCTTTATGTTTAACTGTTTAGGCCAACTATATTCTATTACGAACATCAGCTAGCCCAATGAAAAACATTAAATTCTGGGACTGTATTTGTCAAAGCCCACATTTGATCATGAGGCACACTTTGGATTTATCTTGACTACCTGGGGCTCTTTAAGTGGACCTAAATTTAAGTAATCAAGGGTTTTAGCATTCAAAAACAGAGTTTGGAGATATGTACTGAGGCCTGCCACGTATATATTTTTCACTACATCCAAGTGAAAGTGCTATAAATTAGGGCATCTAGATTGGTTTTAGCATAATATTATGGCGCACCATGTACGATATAAGGGGTTTTAAGAAATTTAAAAGAAAGCACTGCATGTTTATGAAGGTTGTTTTACACAGTGGGTTATATTTGCTCATTATTTTTGTTTACTCTGCTGCATTTGATCTCTTCCTGACAAGCACTACAGCTTCAGTTAAACCTAGTTAGTGCTATCATAGCAGCAATATTGCTATCTAGCTTCACTTTGCCAAAAAAGACGGTAGAAACATGACGTTGGTTCTAGTGTCATCGGCTGGGACTGTAGCTTTCACAAGGCAGTCGTGCTGACCGATGATGTGCTACTTACAATAATCCTTAGCCTGCAGCAGCAGCTACCTTGGATGTTGACACATATCAAGGAAACTCCAAAAGTTGCTATAGCTCATGCGAGTTCCCTCGATATGCGACTTACCAAGGAGTACTGCCTCCGCGATGCTTTAGATATGTATGAATGACTAGTGCCATTGCAATCCTCAACAAAACTCGCTTCATGACAAACAGATGCCGTTGTTTGACGTCCAATCTGTCAAACACGAAAAATAAAGCAGACATCGCGATAATGAAGGAAAACTCCAGACCCCGCTCGCTGTCAAAGTCAGCTGCGCCAAAAGCCGGCGTAAATAAACGAGCCTACGCGAGTCAAGCATAGACACAAATGGGAAAGAATCAAGAAACATTTTTCAGTCGCGTCATCGTATCACACCGCTGGGCGTCAACAGATTATCAAAGCGAAAAACAGGCAAAAACGATAAGAAACACCTTTGTTTTCTCATTCTCAACTTCAACGCCCAGATCGCGCTCTCTGCGATGTGACCTAGTTAGATGAAAGCCGATGAGAGGTATAAAAAAAAAGTAAAAGTAAGCACAGGTTGGGAAGAGTAGATACAACCAAAGTCGTTCCATTGGCCCAAAGTATAATTTCAAAACTACTGAAGGGTTGATTTTACACTGATTAATACCAGTGGCACGGCGACAAATTTCGTCGTGGGACGACCTCCCGCGCGGGAGTATACATATTTCCGTTGCCAAACGCTCCAATTCGTGAACTACGTGGGCCCCGTGAGGCGGCACTGACACAACACAAGAAGCTCAGAAACTGCACGACAAAAAATAAAAATATTAGCAATCAATCAGAATTCGAGTCACAACTCCGCAGAAGGCGGGCACACAATGACGCACGACGGAGAGCAAAGAGCTACATAGTCTTACCAAACCGCCTTTCAGGCAAGCCGAGATGCCGGTGCACCCCGTGTCTCACGATACATTCAACGCGTGTGTCATATCACGATGCCCGTCGAACGTGACGCCGCTCCATATGCTCAAACATCCACGTATGCTGCCGATCCCATACCTCATATCGACAGCGCCATTTTTAAAGTCCGCGAGAACCGTGCTACACCAAATCCGCAGTTCCGTATTAAAACTAAACAAGCAAGCATTCTTAAAAAATAAAATAACTCAACAAAATAATATTATATATTTCAATATATGCTTGTAGTGTATAGTTAAGTTAGGCCATTCTAGGGGATTTTAAGTGAGAAAGTGAGACTACGGCGCGACGGCTTCTCAACTACCTAGTAGCGGCAATATGCAGGTAAAAGCATGTATTAGTTGTTATTTGCAGAGTCAAATATGTGTGTGTGTGTAATATATATATATACATATATTTGAAGAGTTGAGTGCTTAATAGCCTTTTCGTGGCAGCATTCGAGCTTCATGCTGCCACATAAACGTGGTGGTTCACCTTATACTAGCTAACACCTCCGTTTTAACTATGCGCACCTTTTGCGCTGTGGTGTTGGCAGACGACACATGTTCGTTCGGCCGAAATCTGCACTAGTTAAATGCTAAAGTTAACGTAATTTATGGTACAAAGCAGCGGTGACCGAAAAGCAGTAGAATTTCGACAACAGTGCTTGGTGCAACCGCATCGGCCACGCAAACCAGTGCACTGCGTGCTATATTGCGCGTTCCTTGCCGATTTTTTGTTTGCATCAGTTAAATACTGGTTAAAGTGACTTTATTTTCCACCACAGATGTCTGTCGTTGCGTCTGTAGTTTAATATGCATACACTTCTGCTGCGCTCGCGCCATTGGTCATCAGAGTTGTCACTGCGTAAATTCCCGACCGGCTTTAAAGAATGGATGTCACCTTTATTTACAAGTTGCTTATATGCATGGGGCAGCAAGTGGCGCGCATATTTATTTTATCTGATATATACTGCCGATCCCATCAGGGATTGTTAGAGAAAGGGCAATAGATGGAAGAAACATGTAATAGTACTGCCAGACTAATTGTAAGAATTGAGCAAAAAAGTAATTATACAGAACAGTAAAAAAAAAGTACATTGAGGTTAGGTTAACTTAGCAGAACCAGTGGCACCATGTTAGACATTCGAGTGATGATAATTGAACAATATAATGTAATACAATCATAGACCCGGGCAACGAATTGACAAAATAATTATACAAAGCAAAAATAATTATTAAAAGTAACAACCGGTACAGTAATTTCTTGCATGTGGACAGCAAATGGTTTCAATTCGTGGCTGTCGGACGTGTAAGTAATCTTCAAAAAATGACAAAAGCTTTTTTATTAATAAACTGTTATAGATGAAGGTAAGTTGTTCCATTACCGTATTTCTAGTGGGAAAAAATCAAAACTGAAAGCAATCAGTGCGGAAACGGTATTCCTCTATAGTGTGCATGCGTTTATATTGTATTTTGAGCAAGTAATAGTAATGTACTTTGAATTATCTATGCGTAATTGGTGCAGTAACTTGTATCGTGAGGGTGTGGCACAATTCTGGAGTGTCAGTAATGCAGCTGTTCACAATAATTCTGTTGTTGAGTCTGTTAGTAAATTCTGTTGTCGAGTCTGTTAGTCAGTGCTTATTGAAAGCGAATTGAACTGCTTTCTTTTGCACCCCATCTATTATGCTAATCTGTTTGTTAATGGAAAGAAACCAAGCTATGATTGTGTATTCTAGTACTGATCGTACTGAAGTGTTATAGGCTAATAGTTTAGTACCGAGTCGAGCTTGAAGAAGAAGCCTTTATTTATTTAAAATTTTAAGACCACTGAAATAATGTAACTGATGTATATAGGAGGAAAATACATTCCTTGCCAATCCTCCATAGTGCGCATGCTTCATCAAATCACATGCAGGAGGCACACAATGAAATATGTCTTGTCTGATATCTAAAGTGGGTGTGCAACTATTCCTGAGTGCAGTTGCAACAACAACATCAAGAATAATTAAGCCGTAGCACAGACAGCACTAGTAGGACATTCTTGAATCTGCACTCAAATCAGGTGATGTAAGTTCTTGCATTGCAGCGATAAGCAACAGGCCACCAGAGCCAGCACCCGCGGCCATAGAGCCGATTAATAATGTGTGGATGGAGGCTATGTATGGCAACAGGTAGCAAGAGGTTGCATTTTCTGTTTCATGAAAAAACAGTCAAAGGTGTGTAGTCAGCATGCCAGACAGATAAATATAAAGAAATCATCAATGCAAAACCATTAAATGGCTCGTGAGGACGATAATCCAGCATTGGTTGCAGGATCACATGGTGGTCCAAAAAGGCCACGAACCCTCGACCTTTGGTGGGAGTTGAACCCATGACCTTGCGTTGTGGCATTATGTCTAACCATCGCACAATGGTCGCAGTGCTTTCGCATTCATCCATGTAGAGATAGCTAAGCGACCCTTGAATTTTATTTAATCGTTTTTATATTTATTCTAATCTGATATTTTAAGGCGGCAATATATAAGAGTGGCAAGTTTGTTTATGAATATTCAGTTGATAGTTTACTCCATTAATCACTTACCACTCTCTGGGGCAAAAATTACAAGGTTCTTTCTTTACCTTTGTAAGTGATCATATAATGCTGCTGCACCTACAAGTTGTCACACCTTGATTCAGGGGCAAGTTCTCAGTAAAGTACTAGTGTAAATATTCAACAATGTACAACACTGCCTATTCTTAAATTAGTCTGGCATATTAAATACAAGTATATAGGTTAGTTATAACATGTCAGCTGTACCACTTCGTAGCCCCCTATATGTCAGTATAACAAAATCTAAATGGTGTATAGATTAGCATTTTTTGGTGTTGTTTCATATCTTCCTTCGGTCAGTAATACTTGGATGTATACCATATAATCAATAAATTGTGCGAGGTTAGATGTTCCTACATCACCAACACGCCAATATGTCAACAAGAAAAGGAGTTCCTCAACCCTTCAAATTATGAAGGCATGCGCCTTTGAACCTAAGCATATTTAGCCCTTTCACTGCCATTTTTTTTCCCCTGATTGCTGATCATCCTGTGTCAAGTTTTTTTTATATGTTTATTCAGCAGATATTTTGTGCTACATAGAACGTAGTTCCTCATCATTGCTTTCGTCTGAGTCAGAACTTACCAACAGTTAGTAAGTTTCCTTCATCTATCAAAGCATGGACAGACCTGCCAGGCTGACTCGTCACGACTGCCCTGCCAAAATGAAACAAAAGACAACCAAAACATGGGCTCCACCTACTGTAAGAAATATAATCTCCAAGCTCTGTGCATTTAGCTTACCTCTCTATGCATTGCACAATGGATCTACAATATTTTTCATTTTTTCCCCCCCTTTTTTTTTTGCAAGTTGCTTCAGGAGAGGCAGCGAGTGTGCTGTAAGTGCTAAATTAGTGATATAATTATTAGTATTGGGGAGCGCATGCAATAGGGCCTCACAAGTTATCTCGAAAGTGGCAGTCTAAGGGTTAAGGATGCATTCATCAAAGAAAGTGGGCTTGGCAAATAAATGCCTAGTACTTTCAGGTGTGTAATGTGCACACATTCTTATCTCTGATATTCTGCTTATGATAGTTGCACAGGTAATCACAGATATCGAAAGGACATTCATTTAGGATCTTAACATCCCACTGCAGGAATACCCATGTTGTACATCTGAAGAATATCTGTGGAAGATCCACTACTGCGGGGTGATATCCACATACCACTTACGATGGGCAAACAAGGAAAGCCTATTAATGGCCCAAGTGCTAAAATAAATGTAAAATGTGCAAATTTATGGCCTGTGCTTGTCCTTGCAAATAAAAAATGACGTGTAAAATGTCAGTAAAACAGTTCTACTTTAACTCTTGAAATATATCTTGCACATGTCTTTTCATCCGCTAGAGGGGACATCACAAAAGATGTATTCACGAAGCTAATTGGGCTGTGAAAATTAAGCCAAAGTTACCACGAAAATCCTCAATTAAATAAAATACTTTGCAGTCCAGTCCGATCAATCACGTACAGTATGTGCTTTCTTATCATTGAAGAAATTCTGTATTACCCATTTGTTTTGGAACACTGGTACCATCGTGTGGCCCAAGTTTAGCTGGAATATATTAAGTTTCAGCCAAGGCTGAGTGTAGTGTTTAAAAGTGTCGAGCCACACATGTGATTAAATATAGCCTCTTCAAGTCCATGAAAAATGCATGAACTTTAGATTCCATGGACTTTAGGTAGAAAGTAGAACAGGGTAATCATTTTTTTTTTTTCTTGCACAAAAAATTTTTATTTGGACATCCACAGGACATGCAAGGTGGTCACCTCTGGAATTCAACTGGATATGTCTGGGACATCCATCCAGTGGACATCCACTGGATATCCACAATATCTAAACTATTTCCAACAGTCATACTACATTGTAATAGAAAACATTGGTTGCGCTTTCTAGACAATCACATGTAAGAAGACAGGACAGGCGCTGTCAGGTTAGCGCCTGTCCTGTCTTCTTACATGTGATTGCCTAGAAAGCGCAACCAATGTTTTCTATTACAATGAACCAACTTGCCCAACAACGCATCCTGCTAAAAGTCATACTACATGTCCAGTGGATATCTATGATTACTTGAGTGTGTAGGGACAGATTAATTATTGTTTCAGAAGACTTGCTGGTAGTAGGACTGCAGGTGAAATGCACAGGATTTGTAGCATTTTTTCTCACTGTGTGCCCACTTTGCACTCAAGAAAAGCTGTGTTCTCAACAACCAAGTTTATAAACTCTTGTGCTCCTATCTTGTTATCGTTGGCAGCCCCCTGATAAGAGCATGTTAAGCGCCCCGTCACAGAACTGTACACCATGTTTGGAGCACTTGCTAGAGTAGTTTATTTGCTTTTTCTCTGCAGAGGTGCAGTGACGAGGTTTTATTCTAACAACTGCAAATGAAAATGCTGCACTTACCGCTGCCTTGTTTTCACTGAAATTTCACAAGATCCATTTTCTTGTCTAAACAATAAAACACTTGGCATCATTATTTGCCTGCTTCATCCCAACTTTTAATTGTGCACAGGCAGCCAAACCAGTCATCTCTGCTGCAGCTCACATCTTCAATGGTATAGACTGCAGATTTTCATTTCGCTAGACAAACCAGACAACCGAAAATTCTAAGTGTATTATTCAGTGATGCAGTTGAAAAGATGCGATCCTGCTGCAAATTGTAAGCACAAATGAAGAGCAGCAAGCATAAATTTTCATCTACAATTGTTTGACACACATTGCCATAATTGCAAATATCTGACTTTGATGTGTTTTGCAGTTCGAGCAGGCACTTCGGCCTTTGCTGAGACTCCGATGGCAACCCAAAATAGGGCAGCGGTGCCGCCAGTACACTGCCAGTTTCAAATTACCACGAGATATTGGCATGGCAGGGTACTCTCTTCTGGTAAGTGTTCTGAGTTTGCAAGCAACTTTCACCACACAACTCTCAAAAAGTATGCTTGCGGTCCTATGTTGGCAATTTCCCATCACGTAGGTGTCCTTCCCAAGTGTTGAGGTCCCATGTTGGCCAAGCACTTGGCTGGGAGCGTGCTTGTTGGCTCAGGTTGGGCCATAAGGAAAAAAAAAGCCACTCTTATATAGTCTGTTATGGCATAATGAAATTTGGCAGCAACTGATATTGCAGCTGATAATTAGTTGCAGCACCTACAGATTGCAGTTGGACTATATGTATAGGCATTATTTAATAGCCATTACAAACTGTAACCTAAGAAAATGTATGGATGTAGTGCAGAAGTAAATAATTCTGAATAAATTTCCACAAAGTTATGTATGTTAAAAGTGCACCTGTTTAGGATGTTGTTCAGCTGAAAGATAATATTGCCTTCGACATTGCCATTTTAGCTCTGGGCAGCATTATTATTATTAATCATAAATATATTTTCAAGTTATTTTGTTGCATGAGCTAAATTACATAGCTAGTGGTACGTGTTGCTGGGCTAGTTGGTTCGTGCCGAACAGTGTGCAGCCGTCTGAACTGCCTTAGCATGGTGAGAAGCCATTGGACCTGTTGTGCTCTCCCAAACTATTGTGTGTCCGCTTGTTATTAATATAGTCTGTAGCTTTTGTCAAAAATATGCAGCCCGGCACGACTGGACCCATAGCAGGCTTAGGGCCATGCTGGGGTGCTGCAGTCGATGGCATGTGCTAAGGCCCAGATTATGGAGAGTGAGGAGCCTTCAAATGCCTGCAAATGATGGAGTCGCATTATCTGCTGAATAGCAAGTGCTCCATTTGCTTTCGCTATCACTTTCTCTTGTCCTTCTCTGCTCTCTGATGCTACTTGTCTCAGCACCTGGTCAAAAGGCTGTTGCTCAGCACTGCCTTGCAAGCTATACAAACATACTGCTGCTTGCAGCTTGACCTGCAAAGCCACGAAGTTCCTTTTTTTTTTTCTTTACAGCAGTAGACATCACCGGCGACTTCTGCATGTGAATCTTTCCATTCATAGAAAGCCGAAATGCTGTCACCATATCATCATGGCAGAAGTGACCACAGGAAAGGCAATTTTTCTTCAACCACGATCTGAACCTGGACCGGGGGCACGTGAAACGCTGTACCATCATTAGCATTGTCTTCACATGCTCCTCATCTGTATTCTCAGTCATTCTTGATGTGCTTTCGTCAAGATCATCCTTTCTGTCAGGCCAGCTGCTACTGTAAAAAAGAATGCTTTGCAGTTTTGCAGCTCGAGATGCAAGCAGCAAGATGTTGTAGATTTCACATGGTAGTGCCAGCAGAGCGACACCCTTTTGACCAGGTGCTGAGACATGCGACATCCTAGAACAGAGGAGGGTAAAAAATGGTGTACTTACTATACAGCGAATACCATGAATCCTTCATCTGTGGGCATGCAATGGCAAAAGTGGCTACCTGCTCACTCTCAATAATTGGCCTAAGAGCATATGGCGATTGGAGTGCCCCATACCTGCTACAGGCGCAGTGGCACCAGAGTGCGTGATTTTCACAAAGGCTGCACTTCCAACTGGACGTCATTGTGTGTCATAGTGTTATTAACACAGTTGCACTTGGACATTCTTGTGTGTCTACTTGGTGCATGTTAGGGGCCAAATGTTTAGCCTGCATGAATCCATGTTGGTCACCTGGTTACTTAGGAAATTCCACAGGCAACAGTAGTAGCACATATATCAATTTTTCTCAGTAGGACATCACACCCAAGAAGTTTATAAACAGAACACTAGTGCTCTGGTGTGGTCAGTGGAAATCTGCTTGTGCTTGTCTATAAACTACAAAATCTGCTTACAAAACATTAATACTGCTTGTTTAGAACCACTGTCACTGCTGGTGAATTCAAATTTTGTTGCAATATAACTATATATTAGTGAGATTGTATCTTGTAAAAATGACAATGTACCTCTTTGCAGTGGGTTGTTAAAGAGCCCCTCACCAGGTCTGGCCATATTGAGCTGACAAGCACAGTGTGTACTAAGAACAGTACAGTGTACTAGTACAGTGTGTACTAAGTGTGAACTAAGCACAGTGTGTCTGCTAAGAATTACATTGCTACGTGCCACGGAAAGAGCTGAAATTTCAAACTACCGAAATGCCGTTTGCCCTTTTCCCCACGGACGCTGCGCTCCAAGACGGGGGATGACGTATATCAGCAAGTTTGCCTATGTACATCTATCTGCTCTGACGTCGCTCATAGTGACATGTGATACTTAGAAAATTATTCAAGGCAACAACTGTTATTTGTGTAATCTGTTGCTTCAATAGACGAAATAAAGTTTAGAGAAATAATAAAACACACAAACCGAATGTCTGTGTGTTTTAGTTTTACTTTGCACTGCAGCAAGGGAGATGTACTTTCATTTCGTCTGCTTGTTCCACGTCATGCAGTCGTACGCAGTGAGAGTTAAACTGTGTCATTTTCTACCGTATTCCAGCATACGATCTTGTTCTGTGATCTACTTGCGTCTGCCTCAGTGTTTGTGTAGCACTGACCTGTGCCACTAGTCAAGTGTTCTCGGGCACAGCATTCAAAATTCTGCACTGCGCAAAACGAGACAAACACAACAGCTCGCACATGCAACCATCAGCGGAAGTGCACCATGGAGCAAAAAAGCACAAGAAAAAAAAAAAACAGGCAGGGCACGTGACGTATGCGTCATGCGATCCTCCAGCACCAGTATGGGATAACACAGGAAAGGAATTTTGCTCGGAGAGGCTAGACGGGGAAAGTGAAGAGAGTGTCCATATTGGCCGTGACACTCGCCTCCTGAAATTATTGGTTCACAGCACTGAAATATTTCTCTCTAGGCTATTAATGAACCAACTTGAAAAATTCTTGCGGTAGAAAGCTCCCAAGAGGGCACCTAACAACTTCCACTGTATAACTGAACTTTGCTATGTGGCCTGGTGAGGGGCCCTTTAAGTAATCTCTTCATGTTGGAGCAAACTTCTGCTACGTTCTGCTACTACGTTGCAAACATTGCAATGATCAAGTTTATGTTCTTCTACTGGAGCCAAATATCTTATCCAATCCAGTCAATTCAGTTTATGTCCATTTGGTTGGTCTAAACAGTTATTTCATCTGTGTTCTTACTACAAATTATATTTTATTTAATCATTGTATACAACTACCATATTGCATGCAACATGATGGCAGCATATATCAATGAATTAGAAGAGCTTTATGACTGTTCTGCTCTTTTGATAGCAATAAAAAGATCCTAATATGCAGTTGAAATTAGTTGTAGCTACCTTTCCTCTTACCATCAAATAATACCTACAAGACCACTTCAATTGTGCCTGGATCCACCATTCTTCTTCACCAATGTGCAGTAACTGCACCGTCCAGTTCACTCGTACTTGAGGAACATTGCTTCAGCAGGTGGCACTTAATCTGACCCCATTGTCGCAGTACCGCCATCATACTTTCCATCTGGTTCATGCAGGCAATCCCCATTGCAACCTTTGGCCTGGGAACATGGCAGGTGCAAAGGCGGCAATGGAAGCTGCAGCTCATTGATGACCTTACCAAGAAGACAACAATTCCTGCTGTAGACCTGCCAAAAGAGTACTGTGGCTTTTATGTTTATTGTTGCCCAGCTGAAGTCATCTCCATGCTGGAGTGCTAGTCATGAAGCTGCTGCTCCAATGCAGTGATGATTTCAAAAATGGGCTAAATCTGCAGAAAAGTGGGATGCAAGAGCATCCTACCCCTTCCCTTTCAAAACTTATTGTAAGGCTTAGAAAAGACACCATATCTTCCGAACTATAAGTCGCACCTTTGTATAGTTGCACCCCCCACTTTTCGGGAGTTTTGAAGAAAAAGTTTGTGTAGAAGTCGCACAGGGGGATAACACGCACCTATTTTAGCTCCATTGGCACAATGAAATGTGATCATGCACACTTGTACACTCATCACAATATGTCTACTTACCCATTGCAGGGCACTAAATTTCCGTGAACGAAATTCTTATGAGCCACATATTCTGGCAGAAAAAAACTTCAGCCAACACTTTTCTTAGGCGCAGCACACCAACATTTATTCTACTTCACTCGAAGCCATGGAAGGCCTCATACTCCAACACAGTTTAAAAGTGCTGCTACTTCGGCAATCGCCGGGTCACTATCGTCGGCCTCTGAATAACCTTCATGAGATGTTGTAGGGAGGTCGTTGACATTGCCTCTGCGGTGTGGCATGCTTGAGAAAAGGAAACGCTCATATTAGTCATCCCACCACGCATGCCTTTATGCATGTATAAGTCACACTGTTGTATAAGACCAACCAACGAAAATTTTGCACAAGAAAAGTGCGGCTTACAGTCTGGAAAATGTGGTATTTAGCTTATAACACCTAGTGTCTCATAGGATGCACAGGTGACCAGAAAGGACAAGGAATCTTGAACAGTGCCTATGTGTGAATTTAAGGAGATAAATGAACACAATGTTCTTTGAGTTTTGATCACTTATCGTTGAGAGTAGCTCCATTAGGAGGGCATGCTGTTTGGGTGAGTTGAGCATGTGAGAGAATTAGCAGTAAGTGACTGTAAAAGAAATGTGAGCCAAATGTGGGCAAAGGGGGTGGGCAGATGTTGAAATATTTGCCCCAGCCAACCAGGCAGATGACCCACCACACATCTAAATATTCGTTTTTTTAGGGATTTGGTACCAGGATTGCAGTGGTAAGAGGAAGACAATGAATGGAGGCTGTCACTACATGTAATTTGACCCAGACGGAAATGTGAGGCACTACAAATGAACAAACTTTGAGCATAGCATGCAGGATGCATGGAGGGGAACCGACATTGCCAGGATAAGGGCCATGTAGTGGCAATACCTCATAACACTTTAATACAACTTTGCCCTTGTCTATTTGCACAGTGGCATAATGTATCAGAATAAAATTGAGGGGCTGGTCTGTGGAAAGGAATACTATAAATAGGGGGTGAACAAATTTCAGCCAGGAGCCTCTCTGTTTTTTGTGCCTGAAATAGCCTGTGAAACTATTCACATCTTTTGTCTCATCATTTCTATACAAAGCCAGAATGGTGCAGTTTATTGACTGTTGAACAGACTAAATAAAAGTAGATTCTTTGATATTTATTCCTTATGTTTTTTATGTCTGCCAGATGTAGTATAGTTACAATTTTTATCTTATGTAATTTGCAGAGCCCCTTTGCAGAGCTACTGCTTAGCTATGTTATATGCTTTTGCCAAGTACATCAGTGTAACAGGAGCCACAATAATGAGGCAGAACGGCATATTGTTGCAAATTGCACAAATGAGCTAGTATTATTTAGCTAAATTTGATTAGCTGAAGAACATTACTTAAGCATGCACTTTAACAATGAAAACTGAAAACTGCTGGCTGAAGAAAATCGCAGAGATTAAAAGCTGCACTGACAGAAGATGACAAGGTAGGAATACTTCTGTTTTTTAAGGAAGCACATTGCAATATAGGCAAGTCTAACTCCTCTACAACGTTGGCCTTCTTGATTTTATATGTCAGGGCTTTACTTTGTCACGAAGCATTGACCATGGCGTAAATTGCTATTCTACATGTCAACACTATTAGCAGGGCTCCACATAGCGCCCATTACACTGTAGATATACTTTTTATGTTGCTAGAAAAACATGCTGATCTTACAAGTAATTACGGTAGGGAATTCCTGCGTTAATGCGAAGAAAGAGGTAGCTTGCAAGAGGACACATAGAAACAGTGTAACTGCATGTATAACAGGAGTTACACTATTTCTATGTGTCCTCTTGTGTGTTACTCTTTTCTTCACATTTGTGCAGTAATTTCCTACCCTAATCATAAACCAATTTGACCATCAAGATGTTCTTCATTAAGCACATAATTTGTGCTGAATAAAAATGTTCTGCTTCTGCGGCGAGAGCAGTTAGTAAGCAGTGGCTACACATCCTTCCGAGAAAGGTTTTGCCTTTCTCGAAAAGATGTAGCGGACAATATTACAGTGGACTGTAGGCGCAAAACGCAAGTTCACAAGAGTAGACGAGTAGGCTTGTCAGTACTCTACACCAGGGGAGCGTGAATATTCAAAAATTGTGAATAACAAACTGATTTCAAATAACGAATTCAATTCAGTCTTCTAGTAAAATAATTGGTATTCATAAATCTGAATATTAATTTTTTTTATTAGTTTAACTCCTCTAGTGTGTGCAATCAAATGTAATATTGTAGCAAAAGTGTGATACATTTCACCTAGACTGTCATGGTCATGGAACATGCTGTACATTGCAAAAGGAGCCAGACATTTTTTTTTTTTTGAAACCGCAATTATTTGCACATTCCGAACAATTCTGGGTATTTGAACAAACTGCCTATTAGTTTTGGATTCCCCATTTGAAATTTGAATAAACAATACTTCATAATGTTCTGACAGAAACTAGCTATCACTGTGAAGAGCAACGAGTATGTGAGCATCATTTTATATTAATGGCGAAAACAACCTTTTTGTTTGAGAACTACTCGAAAAGTATTCAATATTCAATTTGATTTGATTCGTCTCTGGTACTATTCGATTCACATTCGATTTGTTCTCAAAAATTAATATTTGTGCACCCCTACTCTGTACTAACAGGGCAAAATAAGGACAAAGAGACAGAGAGGGATGCTACAGCATGATACTTCTGATTGTTATGGGCACAATGGTTGAGGCAGAAAAGATTGCTTACTTAGTGGACAAATGTGTGAGTACCCCTTGTAGCTGTCTCCAAAATATAGCTCAGCAACCTTGGCAACAAGAACCGGTGTTAGTTTGCCTGATTTCATGCCTGGTTTGCCAAAGAAAGAAATATGTAGTTGCCTTTATCTGTGCTTCTCATGGTGTCTACATTGCACCCCCCTACCCCTACCCCCCAGTGCTGGCTTCTTCAGAGTAATGGAAACCAGTCTCAAAGGCAATGTTTTGCCATATTAAAGGCACTGAAAGTGATAGGCGATTTGATTGTCATCATTTTTTGGACAGCACTTACGGCAAAGGATGCAAGCGAAGGCAGCCTCACTTTTTCTCTTTTTTTTTCTTTTTCTCTCTTTTTTTTTTACAAACCAGCCAAAGAACAGTGCCAAGCGTCAAATTGAATGATTCATACTATAAAATGCAATCTTGCTGCAAGATTTGAGCTACAGCAAAGGAGCAATAAGCGCAAAATATTTTTCTGTACTTTTCTTAAGCTAAAGATGACAGGTCACCATGTGTTGATTGTCATAGCTCCACCTCTGTGATGACTGCTTAGACACAGGTGTGGCCTACACATGGGGCATCTTTTCAAATAAAGCTTGCTAGAGTTGTGCTTAGGAGGCTTCGGGCCGGGGTGGCCCTTACACCGGCTGTTGTCTCAAGGTGGAACTGGTCGCATTTACCACTGGGTGCTACATGTCCATACTGCTCCGTTCCTGTGGTGGAATCAGATGCATACCACCTAATATGGACATGTACGGGTTTACAATCGGAACGCTCGCGTCTCCTACTGCAAGCCGGCCTCCGCTACAGTGTGACAACCAGCTATGACCACTGGATACATGACAACAGATTTCACAAAACACTGCTTCAACTCATACACAACACAGGCCTCACAGCACACATATAATACACATATACGCTCCAAGAATTATGCCTTAAGGGCAAGCCTTCATCGCAAAAAAAAAAAAAAGTAGCATGCTGTGGTGTCCTGCTCTGACCTGGGATTTTGGACTTTGTGTTTTTGTGCTTTTAGTTATATTGATGCCAAATGGAGTTTTGCAGCCTTTCCTAAAGCTACAGGCAAGCAGATATCTTCTTGAATGAATAAACAAAGGTCTTGTTGAGCTGGACTCATCTTTATATTTTGACAAAAAATAAATTTATAAGCTAGTCTCATCTTCTATACAAAAAGTGCCGAGGTATAATTCTTGAAAATAAAAAGAAAAATAGTGTCTGCTATGTCCTTTTGTTGTTACTTATCAGTAGGATAATAGACTAATATGCAACATTAGTAGGGAGTCATGTATAATCTATGCATGTTCCAAATGGCAGCTTGTGTAGCAACACATGGTCACGACCAATTTTAATGAAACCACCAGTGATTAGTGGCACTTCCATTGGAGTGTTCAGCTTTTCTGAACTATTTCATGAGTGCAGCAAGGTGTTTGTATATATATATATATATATATATATATATATATATATATATATATATATATATATTAGTCATATCAGAAGAAGCCAACAAACACTGACACCAAGGACAACATAGGGGAAATTACTTGTGCTTTAATAAATGAAGCTAAGAAACGATAAAAATGGAAATTAAAGTGGATGAAAAAACAACCCAAACCCATATATATATATATATATATATATATTTTTATATATATTAAGGGTTGCCTGTGTGGCATTTCAGGCTGCAAGGTTACTAACAGAACAGATCCTGAATGCTCATAATTAAGGGTCATATTAATTACTAATTTTGGCTGTTCAATGTCTACATTTTACCTGAGTTAGGAATAGTCTATACATCTGCTTTGTTATTGACTCAACACAAATGGGCTGGATGCACTGCAATGTCAGCTACATTTGGTGGAGCGAAGCAGACACCTTTGTTCACTGAAATTTATCTCTACAGAGATACTGGGGGGCATCAACATCAGCAATTTTATTGGATGCCTGTGTGGCATTTCAGAGCAGTATGACATGTCGTAGTGTGTTTAGCGTTGCATCAAACACCTTCATCATGTTGAATTTCTTGTTTCTTTATATGTAACTATCTTCTTCTAGTAGGTGGTACAACCAAAGCTGTATTCAGAGTCATGCTTGTTTTTGCAATATTTGGCCTACATATGTGGATTTATTGTTCTGGAACAACCTGAATGCTTGTCTATCAACTTCAGGGCAGAGTATAATTGTGACAACTGTTGCGTTGATTCAGCTTTCTACTAGGAACAAACCCACTTATCTTTAAGATGTCCACACACGTTTGCCTTCAGGCAGAACTGAATTTCTAGTGAACTTGAAGCTAATAACTTCTCTTTGTGCTGTGCAGTCTGAGGGAGCTGAATGACATGGAATACCGGCGGGTGAGGGTTACTGGTACCTTTGACCACGAGCGGGAGATGTATGTGGGCCCGCGATCACGTATCGAGCTAGAGGAGGATTCAGAGGTGGGCCCACGCAAGAGGAGAGGTGGCATCATCACTGCACCAGGACAGACAGGAAACCTGGTCATCACACCTTTCAAGCTGAAGGACCGAGAGTGAGTGCTGCGGCTAACGACGGTGCTGTCACTGTTGCTGCCTTTAAGCTCTTAGTATGTATCAAGGTAAACAGAGGTGCCAACTCATTGATAAATTTTGGTGCATTTGGAGTACCACTTGGTGCTGTGGTGACATAACATTCCTAGGCTATTGTGCTTCTCATCTGCAGCTAGAAAGACATATACATTTAAACCTCGATATAACGAACTTCAGTATGAAGAAATTCTCAGTATAACAAAGTATCACCATGTATTTAGAATGTTAATATAACCAGGTGTGTTTATGCATAATTTCAACACAGCGAAATTTCACTGCCACTGCAGAGGAATACTGAGACAACAAATGGAAACTTCTATGAACACAGATGGTCAAATGATTGAATTACAAGTGGCTGCTTGTGAACGCACCTCTAAAATTGTATGTGACCAAGAGCAGCCGCCAAAACGAAGCAGTGTTGTATTCCTTGTAAAGTCCAAGGGCGATAAGATCCTTTCGCGCCCCACACGCTGCATGCTTTGGGTGCGAGTAAAAGCATGCGAGGGTGAGCCGAGAAGGATCGTGGCTTGATGAGCGCCGTCTTGTTGAGTGAGCAAAGAGAAAAGGGGAGGGTTAGTGTGAGCTCGCAGTAATGCGATCAAGCGCATGCAAGGAGGGGAGAAACTGGGGGTTGGGAGGGCAGGTTGGTGTGCTTCTCCTTTTTCAGTGCAGTCATGGCTGTGCATGGCTGTCAGCGCAACTGAGCGCATATGCATCCGCGAGCCCTGTTTTGTAAGTAATCTGCCACGTGTGCAAATAGTGGGCATGCCGAGATAGTATGGCATTATGTGCGCTGTCTTCCAGCACATTTAGTACATACTGGAGGTTGCGTAATCTCGAGTTTCGGAGATGTGTTAAAGCGAGAGGCAGACGAAGCATTCGCTCCCCACTTTCAGCACTTTTCATGATAGCATCTTCCTACTGTTGCCCACACTATCAGCTGCAGGGGTGGAGTGGACATAGTATATGTATGCATTGTCCTTTAATGGCAATTTGTGGAGGCACTGCTGTGGCATCTACGTTTTGCGGGGCCAACTTCTTGGTGGGAAAGAAGTTGCAGTTTCGCCTGAAAGGCAAAGCATCGATTGCAATAGCAAATTAGTAGACAGCCGAGGATAGTACCTTCTTTATCAACTAACTAGCCCGCCAGTGTGTGTTAACTAAATTAACAAGCATGGTGTCACATGTGCACAGGTAAACGTGAATACATCTCGCTCAATGAGCGCAGAAACCTGCTGTCAAAATGCTGGAGTGAGAAATCGTGGTAGCAGCAGCGAGCGAATTGACCTTCGTGCATCTCTCAATTCAATGTGAACGAAACATTTAAAGCACAGCACATATGATGCTACCAGCACTACACACACTCTGCAAACATCGCAGATTGCTTTGAAGATGAGGCCCATGCTGACGCACACTTTCGCCACGTCACAGGTTGCTTTCAAGATACGGCGCCCACACGGCCCTGCCATAAGCAGCAGCCACTGGAGAAGAATGTTCCCCCTCCCTTGCCTCACCCCCATGCTTCGTGCGCGGCAGAAGACGGCACATTTCCAGACTGCCTTCCTCTCTCGTGCACACGAGATTGAGCTCCTTGAGCCGTGTTCACTGGCCCACCCTTGCACATTTTCACTCGCACATACAGCATATGATGGGCGATTTTATCACCCTTAATTGGACTTTATATGGAGAAATGCGCCTGAAGTGTCCATATAATTGCTATCACAATAAGATCGATCAGTGACTGTACTTATTTGCATAAGGGTTGACTTTCAATACAAAGAAATTTCAATATAACAAAGCAAATTGCCGATTTCGCTGACTTCGTTAAATGGAGTGTAACTGTATTTCTAAGCTTCAAACAGTCTAGTGTTGCCAACTTTGCATAAGAACACAGTGATGCTGGTGTACCCAGCTGCTATTAGTGTGATAAGGTGCAGGCGTCTTCATTTATCCCATATATTATGAAGCTTTAGCGTCATTCATGCTTTATTAGTAGAGTCAGTGCTCCTGCTCATAATGCTTCATGACCCAGAGAAAAGGCTGGCAACAGATTTGTGGATTGAACTGTGCGAATGCAAACATGTGCTTCATGTTGCATATGTCATTTATTACTGGTGTGCATGGAATGGAGCCTTGTCTTATTTTATATAATGTAGAAAATATTGCTATATAGTGAAAAAAGCTTTTACAAAGCTCACATGCCCTAGGTAGAAATTTCCTGTAAACTCTCAGTTATGTTGATTTTGTCTGCCATAAATCGTCTGTCAGGTACAGTTAACAGAAATGCAATTTATTTTGTTCTGGATTTAAAGAGTTGTAAACTTGATACTCCAATTTTTTTCACCCTTTTTTTATTGTCAATAGGAACTATTAGATATGTAAAGTTCCAAGGCCTAAATAAAAAATCTATTTTATATGCTCACTAACACTTTACCTTTTCTTTCAAACGCAAAAAATTTACGTCATATTGGTTCAGCAGCTGCCTAAGGAAAGAATTTCTGGTTTTTACATGTTTTTGACTAAGAAGGACCTCAGCTAACATTTATACTACTCACTCATGGAACAGGAGTCATGATCATGATGTGCTCTGACCGGATGCAATATCACAAACTTTAAGATTGCTTTGTGTTGCTCTAGATGAATCTTTGTTAAAAGTGCCAGCATAATGTTGTGTTTGCATCTCTCATATATCTCTCTTATTGTGAGATTTAGTAGTATCTCTCAAAACAGCACTTGCTCAAGCACAATAAAATATCAAAGATACAGTGGCAATGATGATTATTCATTGATGTAGTCTCACAACAAGTGCGAGGTCAGGCTTTTCTGTCATCGGTACCACTGTTAGATTCTCCCTTTTATAAGTGTTCAGCTGCGCTGTTTATTAGTAATTCTTGGTTTGAATTGGACAAGACTAATATGAATCAGAATGAGCAAGTTTGGCTTCTCGCGTTGTCCTAATAGTTTTGCCATATAGAAATGGCTTAATTACTCTTTTGGGGTAGAAGCTATCCAAATTGATGACAATGTGCACCACCTCTGGTGTCTAGCATGTCTCTTCACACTTGGGCCCCTCTGCTCTAATGCAAGGCTTGCCACCTTTGAGCGACAAAGAGTTGCAAGGGCTGTTGTTTTTACCAATCAAAATTGTTGATCTCCATCGCTTCGGCGACTCAACAAGTGTTAAGCTGCTTTTCGACATGAAGTATGCACCGGGTGTCTACCAACCAGAAAAACGGGGGATTCTCAGGGATTTTGAATGGCCTGGAAATATTCTGAGAAAACTCAGACAATTTGTGCTTCTATCAGGGAAAATGAGCTGTAATTTTATTGAAAGGGAACGAAAGTCGCAGTAATGCTGGCTTGAGTAACGGAGAAGAATCGTAACGAATCATCTTTGACGCTGTGTCCGCTGAAGGAGTTGCCAGTGTACAGTCAACGACTGGCTTTCCGGACGCCCGATAATTCGCATGGCGTCGCGGCACCACAACGTACCCCATAGAGTCAATGTATAAGAACGTCTGGAATTTCGGACGTAATTAAGAACCCTTCACCCCCCGCAGGGGCGCCTGTGTCAGCAGGCGTTTGGTGTGTTGCCACACCACGTACCCGAGCAAACGAGGATTAGACCCTCCCACGTGTAGCCGTGCGCGGCTTAGCCGTGTCTGGGGAAAGGGAGATCCTGTGGGTTGAGCCGATGTCGGGTGTTTGGACCTTCAAGGCCCCCTGGCGGAGGGCAACACACCCCTTTGGCCTCTGCTTCACGTAGATGGCACCCCCGGACTGACCCACCTAAGGGAAATCAGGAGTCGCCTTTTCCTGTCTCTCCCTCCTCGAATCTTCGTCTTTATCTCTCACTTTTGACCTTTTCTGTCTTCTTCTCTCTTCCATTTACTTCCTTTCTCCATGGTGGCAAGGGTTAACCTTGTGTGGCTATCCTACCTTGGGTACACCATATTTGGTTATAGTGACAGCGTACGGCATCCCCTCGTTGGGCTTCGTGGTGGGCGGTCGGCGCTGTTGCCGAATTTTTATGTATTTTCATGGAAACTTCTTTCCCCCCACTTCCTGATCACCTTCAGAAATGAGGGCGCACCGAAGATGTCTAAGTTTTTTGGTAATCGTACACAGAGCTTTCCCTGCTTTCATGTCATCCACTCTGATAAGCCTGAGAAGACGGTGAGAATGATCTCACCCTTCGTAGTCTCGAAATCTCTGACGGAAGTTTTTGGTCCCGGATACAAAGCATCGAAAATGGCTAGCAGTGGTCTTCTTCTAGAGCTCCGCGATCAGAAACAATATGAAAAACTGTCCAAACTTGTATCTTTTGGGGGTGTTCCAGTCACAGTGACCCCACACCGTACCATGAATACTACCCGTGGCGTTTTATCCGATGCTGATCTGCTAGAATGGTCTGAAGCTGAACTTCTAGAGCGTTGGAATGATCAGAACGTGATCAATGTTAAAAGAATTAAAATAAGACGTGACAGAAAAGAAATTGATACCATGCACCTAATACTTACATTTGGCTCAAGCAACCTACCCGACACTATCGAGACAGGGTATGTGAAAATCCGAGTGAGACCTTACATCCCAAATCCCCTACGATGCTTCAAATGCCAGTGGTTCGGCCACAGTTCACAGAACTGCCGAGGCCGCCAGACCTGTGCAAAATGCAGTGCCTACAAACACCTATCTGAATCATGTCAAAACTCTCTCCACTGTGTGAACTGTGATGGGGAGCATGCTGCGTACTCACAGTCTTGCCCATCGTGGAAAAAAAGAAAAGGAAATTGTAACAATCAAAGTAAAGGAACCCCGCAGGGGCGTCTGCGTCAGCAGGCGTTTGGTGCATTGCGACACTACGTACCTGAGCACATGAGGGTTGGACCCTCCCGCGTGTAGCCGTGCGCGGCTTAGCCGTGTCCGGGGAAAGGGGGATCCTGGGGGTTAAGCCGATGCCGAGTGTTTGGACCTTTAAGGCCCCCCGGCGGAGGCAACGCACCTCTTTGGCCTCTGCTTCACGTAGACGGCACCCCCGGACTGACCCACCCGAGGGCAATCGGTAGTTGCCTTTTCCTATCCTCCTCTCTAATCTTCGTCTTTCTCTTGCTTTCGGTCTTTCCTGTCTCCTCCTAGCTTCCTTTTTATTTCCACCTTTCCCAGGCAGCAAGGGTTAACCTTGTGTGGTATAGCCTACCTTGGTTATAACAGATTTGGTTATAGTAGTGTCGTACAGCTGGCGCGTGCAGGCCATGTCTTTTCACGGTCCTGCAGCGTCCCCTTGTTGGGCTCTATAGTGGGTGGCTGGCGGTGCTGCCGAATTTCTGCATATATGTATGGCAAGTTCTTTTCCACCCCTTCCTGATCGCCCTCATAAACGAGGGCGCACCGAAGAAGTATTTAAGTTCTATGGTCTTCATAATGAAAACTTTCCCAAATTTCATGTCATCCACTCGGAGAAAACAGTAAAGTCAGCGAAAATGATCTCTCCTTTTCTTGTGCCTAAGTCAATAACCGATATTCTTGGCCAAGGCTTTAAAGTAACCAAACTTGCAAGTGGAGATCTCCTTTTGGGACTCCGAGATAAAAATCAGTTTGAAAAGCTGCCGAATCTTGTCTCTTTTAAGGATGTTCCAGTGAATGTGACACCGCATCGCACCATGAACACCAGCCGTGGTGTTGTATCAGATAGTGACCTGATTGATCTGACAGAGGCTGAACCACTCGAAGGCTGAAGTGACCAGAATGTGATCAGTGTAAAACGAATCAAAATGAGGCGCGATGGTAAAGAAATTCAGACTAAGCATCTTATTCTAACATTTGGTTCAAGTGTCCTGCCCGAAACAATCGAGGCAGGCTATGTGAAGATTAGGGTGAGGCCTTATATCCCAAATCCCCTCCTATGTTTTAAGTGTCAAAGGTTTGGCCACAGTTCCCAGAACTGCCGTGGCCGGCTAACCTGTGCCAAATGTAGCGACCATGAACATCCGTCCGAGTCAAGCCAAAACACTCCACACTGTGTAAATTGTGAAGGGGAGCACCCCGCGTACTCGCGGTCCTGCCCACATTGTAAAAAAGAAAAGGAAATAGTGGCACTCAAAACCAAAGAGAACATTTCGTTTAAGGAGGCACGCAGGCGCGTATCCTTCTTACCGGAGAATAGCTTTGCCAAAGTGGCACGTCAGGGGGCAGCGCCACAACGGCCTCCGGCGGCTGTCCAGCCCACACCTAGTGAGCCGGCAGTGACGTCACCTGCCCCCTCGGTGGTTGCGGCTAGCGCTGCTCCGTCATGCGAGAAGGGGCTGTCGACTTCCGGGCTGGTGGCCTCAAGGGCCTCATCCTTTGAGAAGAGGTTTTCTCAACAAACAAATCGCTCACAAGAGCGGGTGTCCAGCGCTTCGCAGGAGGCGATGGGCACGACACCAAGTCAAAGGGCGCCACTAGCGCCTAAGGAGCGGCAACAATCGCTCGACCGCTCAAAAAGGAGAAACATCGCATTACAGGACCGGAAAAGGGTCCTGTAACCTAAATTCTCTTTCTAGACACACAGCACTAACCTCGTTCCCATTATGGATACTCAACTAATACAATGGAACATGAGAGGACTTCTACACAATCTTGATGATGTTAAAGAACTCCTTCGCAAATTCACTCCAAAGGTGCTGTGTGTCCAAGAAATACACCTAAAAATAACACAGACCAACTTTCTAAGGCAATATGCCACTTTCTGCAAAGACTGCGAAGATGCACTCACCTCCTCAGGGGGTGTAGCCGTAATAGTCGATAAGGGCGTTGCATGTCAGCAAATCAAACTCCGAACTCTCCTTGAGGCAGTTGCAGTCCGAGCTGTGCTGTTTGGTAAGTTAATCACAGTTTGTTCGATATACGTCTCCCCCTCCTGTCAATTTTCTAAAGCAGAGTTTCAAAGCCTTATCGATGAACTTCCTCCACCATACATAGTCGTTGGTGATTTAAACGCACATAGCCCCCTGTGGAGCAACTCGCGTTCCGATGCGTGTGGGCGCCTGATAGAAAATTTTCTGTTTTCTTCAGGTGCATGTTTATTGAACAAAAAGAACCAACGTATTACAATGTTACACATAACACATACTCGGCCATAGACTCGAGCATCGTTTTGAGTTCACTATTTCCTTACCTGGAGTGGTCTGTTCTCAAGAACCCCTATGGGAGTGACCACTTCCCAATTACATTAAACCTAACCAAACCAGATGCATCCAGATTGAACCTCGAATCAGCAAACTGGGAACTGTTTCGAGAAATCACGTGTTTAGGATGGGACGACATTTCTGATTTTAATATAGACGATGCTGTCGCATACCTAACTGGTTTTATTATTGACGCTGCAACAAAATGCATTAAACAATTTAACGGACTGGCAAAGAAACGTCGCATCCCATGGTGGAATGTCGAATGTCGAAATGCATGCAAAAATCAAAACAAAGCTTGGGGATTGCTTCGTAATTCTCCAACAGCTGAAAACCTTATTATTTCAAACAAGTCAAATCTCAAGGCAGAAGAATACGTCAACGTGTGAAGAGAGAGAGCTGGGAGCGGTACATATCTAGAATAAATACTTACAAAGGCGAGGCAAACGTGTAGAATAGGGTGAATAAACTAAAAGGCCGAGAGACGAACTCCCTGCCCTTAATAAGTACCCATGAAGATGGCCTGGAAGACCAGGCAGACTGTCTGGGGGAACACTTTGAGTATATCTCCAGTGCATCGCATTACTCACAGTCATTCCTGAAGTTCAAAGAATGCGCAGAGCGAGAGCGCCTTGATCGGAAATGTGCCCAAAATGAAGATTACAACCGCCCGTTCAGTTGAGCTGAGCTCAAAACTTCTCTTGCTAGTTGCAACAGCTCAGCACCAGGTGGTAACCATATCATTTATGAAATGATCAAATACCTGCATCCTGAAACACAGAAAACACTCCTCTCACTTTTTAATGTCATGTGGGCCGCTGGGTATATTCCATCTTCTTGGAAAGAAGCTGTAATAATACCCATACTCAAACAGGGTAAGGACCCGTCCTTACCTAGTAGTTACAGGCCTATCGCTTTGACAAGCTGTTTCTGCAAGCTTTTTGAAAAGATGATAAACCGGCGCCTAATCTATATCCTTGAGAGCAATAGACTACTAGATCCTTACCAGTGTGGTTACAGAGAAGGCAGGTCGACTAAAGACCACCTTGTCCGCATTGAGGCAAATATAAGGGATGCCTTCATACACAAGCAGTTTTTTCTCTCCGTATTTCTTGATTTGGAGAAAGCATACGACACCACATGGCGCTTCGGTATTATTCGAGACCTTTCCGCTATGGGTATCCGCGGGAGTATGTTAAGTATCATTCAAAGTTACGTTTCTGACCGCACATTTCGTGGTAGGGTGGGCCATGCCTTGTCAAGGTCTTTCACTCAGGAAACTGGTGTTCCACAAGGCGGTGTGCTAAGCTGCACACTCTTTATTGTAAAAATGAATTCTTTGGGCATGGTTATCCCACGAACGATCTCATACTCTGTATATGTAGATGACGTTCAGCTTGGTTTTAATTCATGCAACTTAACTATCTGCGAACGACATGTCCAGCATGCCTTAAATAAAGTGGCAAAATGGGCTGACAAAAATGGTTTCAGGTTGAGCCCACAGAAAAGTACCTGCGTTCTTTTCACGAATAAGAGAGGAATAGTACCACGTCCTGCTATTGAGCTCTCTGGTAGCAGATTACCTGTAAGCGCCGAGCACAAGTTTTTCGGCATCATACTGGTTACGAAACTGACATTCATCCCGCATATTAAATACTTGAAGGCTAAATGCCTCAAAACAATGAACTTATTGAAGCTTCTATCAAGTACAACATGGGGCAGTGACAGGAAATGTCTTTTGAACTTGTATAGGTGTCTTATCGGCTCACGTCTTGACTATGGCGCTATAATATATCAGTCCGCTACACCAAGTGCTTTAAAGATGTTGGATCCTGTCCATCATTTAGGAATCTGCCTCGCGACTGTAGCCTTCAGGACAAGCCCCGTACAAAGCCTTTATGCAGAAGCAAATGTATGGTCACTCCATTTTCAGAGATCATATTGCACTTTCACATATTTCTTCAAAGTAAATTCTAACTGCGAACACCCCTCTTATTCATGCATAAACGATATGACTGATGCCATACTCTTCAATAACCGACCTGCAGCGAGAAGACCGTTCTCTTTGCGCGCAAGGAACCTCAGTGAGGAAATGGGTGTTCTGGTGCTTGAACATTGTCTTATGGCTCCAGCGAAACTGTTAGCGCCATGGCAGTGGCAGCTGATAGAGTGTGACACATCCTTTGTAGAGGTCACTAAACATGCGCCAGAGACACATATCAAAATCCATTTCTTGGAGCTCCAGTACAAGTACAGTGAAAGCTCGTCAATTCGAACTTCAATAATTCGAATTTATGGATAATTCGAACTGTACGATTTGGTCCGGCCAAGCTCCACAGAAGTCTATGTATAAAAAAGTCCGTTAATTCGAACGCGAGAAGGTTCCCTCACGGATAATTCGAACTACACTCGCCTGGCACATAGCCAGAGAAACGCGCCTACTGCCTACACACAAGGTTGTATTGCCTCCGAAACGGAGAGAACGGCGAGAGAAGGCAAAATCAGAAAAAAATCTAACCGACGCGGGGTCAGCCAGAAGGCAGCGGCGGCTGCCGCCTCTCCGTTCTACGTAACCTCCGAGACTTCTTGCCCGTTGCGAATCTCAGAGGCTTTGCAAATCTTGTACAGCTGCTAACGTTGTGCGGAGATGGCACGGCAAGCTGCAAAACACAGCGAATCAAGTACGTCGCAGCTGCACTTGCAATCAAGAGCCAACGAATCAGGGCCTTCGCCACCTTCACATGTTCAGCGTCTTTGTCTCGGCAGTCTTCATCGGTTGTGCACCTCGGTTTTCAGCTTAGGAAGTATCGGCCGTCCTGATTCATTGTGATGGTGTTAAGCCTCGGCTAACGTTCGTTTCGGTGGACATTGGTGGTGTGGCACAGTCGGATCCAGAGCTTCGACTTGAAGAGGGCGTGTGCCCGCGGCACACGCCATCACTTTCTGACACGCCAGATTTCTGACATGCCCTACTGCTTCCAAATCGCAGTGTACTGTTGCCCTCCTTCACTTTCGTTAGTTCGAACTTTCGTTAATTCGAACTGAAGCGGCTTCCCCTTGCGGTTCGAATTAACGAGCTTTTACTGTATTCGTGTACAGAGTTCTACACAGACGCTTCTAAGTCGCATGCCAGGGTGTCCTACGCAGCCATTGGTCCATCCTTCTCGGAATCCGGTGTACTGCACCCTGAAACAAGTATATTTACGGCTGAGGCCCATGCACTGTAGTCGGCTGTGAAACGTATCAGAAAATCAAATATTCAAAAATCAATTATATTTACAGACTCCTTAAGCGTTGTAAAAGCCTTGAAGTCACTCTGTAAACACAAAAACCGTGTACTTACTGAGCTCAATTCCATTCTCTGTAGAACGTATATGTCTAACCAGCATGTCATTATATGCTGGGTACCTGGCCATAGAGGCATCGAGGGGAATTTACTAGCTGACGAAATGGCTACATCAATCACCTCGCAAGCTATTATTCCTACGGCTGCTGTCCCTGTCACAGATCTGAAGCCTCTCTTACAGAAGAATCTGCGAAGCCACTGGCAACGCTTGTGGGACATGGAAGCTAAGAATAAGCTTCACTTGATTAAGCCAAAGTTAGGTTTCTGGCCCTCGAAAACGAAAACACGACGAACTGATGTCCTGTTCTGTCGACTCAGGATAGGACACACCTATGACATCCACAATTTTTTACTGACTGTAAATGAACCTCCAACATGTGGTAGATGTGGTGAGAGGCTGACCGTTCTCCACGTCCTCGTGGAGTGTCGGGAAGCCGAAGCTGAGACAAAGACACTTTTTCCCCTTGTATATCGCCAACACACCCCTCTCCATCCAGCAATGTTTCTTGGTGAAGAACCGTTCTTTGACACCAAATCTGTTCTAAATTTCTTGAACGATCTCAACTTGCAAGTTTTTAGCCCCAGATATTCATAGCACATCCTCTTTCTGGAGGATGCCGCTGTGATGATAGTCTAGCATAGCACATGCCTACAGGCCCTTGCATCCCAAGGACTCTGTAAGGCAGTAGTGCTTATTGGAAAAAGTATATCTGTGAGATATATCACTAAATCATCATTACTTCACAATCTGTATTTCGTGTCCATTGTACAGCCCATTAATCATCGGCATAATTTTATCTTGTGTAGGTTTTGTGCATTTTAGACCGACTGTTTTTAGGCCCCTTTACAGCCACCGTAACATCTGTCCTTCGTTATTCATACCTCCATTGCGAACGCATTACCACCGGCCTGGCGCTCTTTGGCCACATTTGGCCTTTGCGCCACAAAACACCACATTCATCAAAGTAAAGGAAAATATAAGTTTCAAGGAGGCACGCAGGCGGGTATCCTACCTGCCCAAGAACTCTTTTGCCGATGTGACGCGTCAGGGGGCAGCAACACAAAGGCTTTTGGCGGCTGTCCAGCCCACACCCAGTGAGGCAGCAGTGACGCCATCCGCCCCCCCGGCGGCTGCAGCTAACGCTGCTACACCAACCCAGCAGAAGGAACCATCGACCCCAAAGGTGGGCACAGCCAACGCTGTCCCAACCTCCCCGGCCCCTTCCAGCGCTGGCAACAGCCGGTGCAGCCAAATCCCTCAGGGAGCCCCATCAACTTCCGGGCTGGTGGGCGCAGGGGTCTTGCCCTCCGAAGCAGGACTCTCTCGGAAAACTTCTCGCTTGCAAGAGCGCGTGTTTGGTGCCTCACAAGATGCAATGGACACTACACCTATCCTCACGGCGCACCAAGCACCTAAGGAGCGGTGAGGCTCCCTCGAACGCTCCAGAAATGGCGAAACCCCCATTACAGGGCCTCGAAAGAGCTCTGTAATCTAATCTCTGTTAACTCTGTAATTACTACTTCTGTTTCTGTACACACAGCACCTATTTACTTGCAATATGGATACACAAATAATTCAATGGAACATCAGAGGTCTTCTTAGAAACCTTGATGATGTGCAAGAACTCATCCACAGACGCAATCCAGAAGTGCTGTGTTTGCAGGAAACACACTTAAAATCGAAACACACGAACTTCCTCCTACACTACATTATTTGCAGAGATCGCTATGATCGCATCATCGGGCGGTGTTGCCATTGTAATTCAAAAAAGCATAGCGTGTCAACGTTTACAGCTACGAACGGCCCTCGAAGCAGTAGCGGTTCGAGTTGTTCTGCTAAACAAACTCATCACTATTTGCTCGCTTTACATACCCCCTCATTACAAATTAAACAAACCTGAATTTCAGTCCTTTATAGATGAATTGCCAGAACCTTACGTTGTTCTTGGCGATTTCAATGCACACAGCAGCTTGTGGGGAGACTCTCGTATCGATGCGCGAGGTTGTCTCCTTAAACAGTTCTTTCTTTCTTCTGGTGCGTGCATGCTGAATAAGAAGGAACCCACATATTACTGTCTTGCAAACAGAACCTTTTCTTTAATTTATCTCAGCATAGTCTCCCCGTCTATACTGCCTGAATTTGAATGGGAAGTTATCAACAATCCTTACGGGAGCGACCACTTTCCCATACTGCAAACAGCATCTAAAGAAAACGAATACCCACCACAGGCTCCTAGGTGGAAGGTTGATACAGCCGACTGGGAGAAATTCTGAACTCTCACTAGTATCTCATGGAATGACATTTCTTCTTTAGGAATTGAGGCTGCTGTGCGGTATTTTACAGCCTTCATTATAGATGCCGCATCTAAATGCATATCTGAAGTTAGTGGTTTGGCATGCAGACGACGTGTCTTGTGGTGGAACGACAAATGCAGGATCACCCGTAATAAACAGAACAAGGCGTGGAGGTTGCTACGCGCTTCTCCCACTGCAGAGAATCTTATCAATTTTAAAAAAGTAAAGTCCAAGGCAGGCGAACCCACCGACAGGCCAGATGAGAAAGTTGGCAGAAGTTTTTATCAAATATCAACTTGTTTACAGATGAGGCCAAAGTCTGGAGCAGGGTTAATAGGATAAGAGGGCGACAGACACATTCACTCCCTCAGGTAAACACACAAGGCGATACCCTGCAGACCAGGCAGACTCACTTGGGGAGCATTTTGAGACCGTGTCAAGTTCAACAAATTATTCACAATCCTTTCTCAAATACAAACAAATAGAAGAATGTAAGCCATTCATCAGAAAATGTCAACAGAATGAACCATACAACCGTCCTTTTAGTATTGCCGAGTTGAGAGCTGCCTTGAGCACATGCAAGAGCTCTGCACCGGGATCTGACAGAATCATCTATGAAATGATCAAAAACTTACACAATGACACCCAAGTTACACTACTCGCACTTTTCAACACCATTTGGGCTGTAGGATACCTTCCAACCGCATGGAAAGAAGCCATTGTGGTCCCTGTTTTGAAACAAGGCAAAGACCTTTCCTCAGTGGCAACTTACCGCCCGATAGCCCTCACAAGTTGCCTTTGTAAGGTATTTGAAAAAATGACTAATCAACGACTCATTCATTTTCTTGAACTGAGCAAAATGCTTGATCCCTATCAGTGTGGCTTCAGAGAAGGGCGCTCCACAACTGATCATCTTGTACGTATTGAAGGAAACATCTGTGACGCATTTGTACACAAACAGTTTTTCTTATCCATATTCCTCGATATGGAGAAGGCATACGACACAACGTGGCGCTACGGAATCTTAAGAGGCTTGTCGGAAATGGGCATTCATGGTAGTTTGCTAAACCTAATAGAAAGCTATTTGTCCAATCGTACCTTCCGGGTAAAAGTCTGCAATGTACTGTCACATCCCCTTACACAAGAAACTAGTGTACCCCAAGGAGGCGTGCTCAGCTGCACGCTCTTTATTGTGAAGACGAACACGCTTCGTGCTTCATTACCACCGGCCATTTTTTATTCTGTCTGTGTGGACGACATTCACATAAGAACTTCAGTTTGGCCTAGTTGGTATGTACTGCAAATCATATTGACCACAAAAAAGATGGGGACATAGGAAGAAAACACATAAACAGCACAGGCGGTAACTTTCAACTGTTTTATTCATAGCGGCCAGTGGGCATATATAGGCAAAAAGAACATGCGCAGATCGCGGCAAACAAGAATGCACATCAGCTTATCGTGGCAACCAATTATCAAAAAAATCTATTTCCGCTTGAAACAACTTAATGGAGGTATCGCTAACACAATCTTCGCCTTTCTTATTTATATGGTAAGCCTCCATCAGTTCACGTGCAGTCTGGTCATGGCTGCTGCCCAGAATCTTTATCTCCTCAAAAAGAGGTGCACAGTGACAGGCATTGCAGTGCGCAGGTAAGTGCGCCAACTCATCTTTCTTTAACTTTTGCTCATGCTCCCTGGCTCGATCATTTAGGCACCGTCCAGTCTGCCCAACGATTGGCTTCGCATCATATGCTTTACTAAAGCTACAGAATGGCATGTGGAAAAGGATTTGAAGGCCGCTAGACGTGCCTCCCATCAGTTGACCGAGTATTACTGGAACAACATGGTTGGTCGTTTCCTTAGGGTATGGAAGGATACGAGGGCTAGTCAGGGACAAGGAAATAAGCCGCTTGTTCTGGGCGATGCTAGCATCCTAGAAGACGTGACCGCCCTGCTTGCTAAAGGACCGAAGTACAGCGTCGAGCATCAAGTTCCTGCCCATGAACTGGCTGCTCTGAACAGGCGGGTGGCAAAGAAGGCTCCGCAGGATCACCATGACAGGTGCCTGTTGGAAGGTGTTGCCTGTCTTAGCAGGAGTGTTTCGCAACTGGCTTCTAATCAAACTGTATCCGCCATTCATAGGACTTTGACGTTTTGTAAAGACAACGAGCTTGTTCTTTTGGAAGCAGACAAAGAAGGGGGATTTGTTGTGCTCCCGAAGGGCATGTTTAGTGCTAAAGCCTCTGAGGCACTCATGAAGAATCTTAAACCTATTAAGAACTCTGAAACTAGAGTAAAAAGCAGGGTTATAAGAATGTGCAAGTCTCTTAATCTCGATAAACTAGCTAGGGACATCAGTAGCGCTTCAGGTACCGCGCTAAATGTTTTCTTTACTGCGAAGACGCATGAACCCGGCATTCCATTCAGGACGATAGTTAGCGAGCGTGGAACATGGCAGGTTCAAGTTAGCCGCTTCATTTTAAGGAGTTTAAAGACGCTTGTTATATCTGACCCCTTTGTAGCAAAAAGCTCTGACGAGGTTGTTGAGTTTCTAAGGGCTAACCAGGACATAGGTCCGGCTTTTTCGGTTGATGTGGAAGATCTTTTCTACTCCGTTCCTCATAGAGATTTGTTTGGTGCTGTGAGGATGTGTATTGAAGAAAACGGCACCATTCCCTTCCAGAACGCAGTTGATATTTCGGTGGAAGATTTTTTAGCCCTTTTAGAAACCTATCTTAATAGCACTTTTATCATTTATGACGAACAGTTCTATTTGCAGAAACGTGGAATCTGCATCGGCTCGTGCCTTGCACCGCTTTTGTGTAACATTTTTTTAGCTACCATTGACAAAGCGCTTGATCAGGCGTTTGGGGGGGATTTTTTAAATATTTTAAAAGTTTTTAGGTATATGGATGACTTTTTAATTGTTTTTAACGGGCAAGGAAGTCTAACTTCTTGTGACAGCATTTTAGCCGTTTTTAAACAACTTGGCAAAGGGCTTTCTTTTACTCACGAACTTCCACTCGACAATTCCCTGCGCTTTTTAGACCTACGCATTTCCTTTGCTAAAGGTCACGCGTGCTGGCAGTACTTCCCTCGGGCACAAAAGGGCTTGGTGCCATACGATTCCTCCCAGTCAAAGATTGTTAAGCGAGGAGTAGCGATGCTCTGCTTAGAATCGGCTCTCCGCAAATCGTGTGTGCACAAGATGCAGCTTGCCTTTGACAATCAGATTTCCCGTCTTAAGACGGCAGGGTTCCCTGACTCGATGGTAACGCCAGTGGTGGAAACCCTCCTGCAGAAGGTAAAAGGATCTAGGGGCAAAGCAAGGGTGAGGACGACTTCTATGGCCATAAGACCTGAAGTAGTACCGTATATCCACAGGGTCGCTCACAACCTAAGGAAGGTGGCAGGCAGGTTTGGAGTCCCCCTTGTCTTTTCAGCCCCTTTTAAGCTGGCGCGGCTCTGCCCCCGCACCTCCCGTGATCCTAAAGGAAGGCTAGGCTGTGGTAAGAACCACACCAAGCCGTATGCCAAATGCAATGTAGGAGTTGTGTATGGTAAAATCCCCCTGGCCTGTGGCAAGTCCTACATAGGGCAGACTGGACGGTGCCTAAATGATCGAGCCAGGGAGCATGAGCAAAAGGTAAAGAAAGATGAGTTGGCGCACTTACCTGCGCACTGCAATGCCTGTCACTGTGCACCTCTTTTTGAGGAGATAAAGATTCTGGGCAGCAGCCATGACCAGACTGCACGTGAACTGATGGAGGCTTACCATATAAATAAGAAAGGCGAAGATTGTGTTAGCGATACCTCCATTAAGTTGTTTCAAGCGGAAATAGATTTTTTTGATAATTGGTTGCCACGATAAGCTGATGTGCATTCTTGTTTGCCGCGATCTGCGCATGTTCCTTTTGCCTATATATGCCCACTGGCCGCTATGAATAAAACAGTTGAAAGTTACCGCCTGTGCTGTTTATGTGTTTTCTTCCTATGTCCCCGTCTTTTTTGCGGTCAATATGATTTGCAGGACATTCACATAGCTTTCAAATCCTGTAACCTCGCAGTGTGCGAGAGACAGGTACAGCATGGCCTGAACAAGGTGTCCAAGTGGGCAGACCAAAATGGATTTAAAATCAACCCCCAAAAAAGCTCTTGTGTTCTCTTTACAAGAGAGAGAGGCCTGGTCCCGGATCCTTGCTTAGAACTGTGTGGACAACAAATACATATCAACAAAGAGCACAAATTCCTAGGTATTATACTTGACTATAGACTCACTTTCATTCCACACATTAAATATCTGAAAGAAAGATGTCTAAAAACAATGAATTTAATGAAACTTCTATCCCAGACTACATGGGGTAGTGACAGGAAGTGTTTAATAAATCTGTACAAGAGCCTAATTCGATCTCAATTGGATTATGGTGCTGTAGTATATAACTCTGCCGCCCTGAGCGTGCTAAAGATGCTAGATCCTGTTTACCATCTAGGTATCCGCTTAGCCACTGGCGCTTTCAGAACAAGCCCGATTGAAAGCTTATACGCAGAATCAAATGAATGGTCGCTCCATCTACAGAGAACTTGCATCAGCCTTACATATTTCCTGAAAATACACTCGAATCACCAACATCTATGTTTTAACACTGTTAACGATATGATGTGTACTACACTTTTCCATAATCGACCCTCTGTAAGACAGCCTTTCTCGCTTCGTGTGAGGGAGGTTAGTCATGAAATGCATGTGCCACTCCTCGAGCTTCGCACAATGCATCCAACCAAGTTGTTACCACCGTGGGAGTGGCAGGTCATAGAATGTAACATATCCTTTTTAGAAGTAACAAAACACACACCAGAGATCAAAATCCGAACTCATTTCCTAGAACTCCAGCACAAGTACTCCTGCGCAGAGTTATACACAGACGCTTTGAAGTCAAATGTTGGGGTGTCCTACGCTGTCGTCGGCCCATCCTTCTCAGAATCCGATGTACTGCATCCGGAAACAAGTATATTTATGGCCGAGGCCTACGCATTACTGTCTGCTGTGAAGCATATAAGAAAATCAAAACTTCAAAAATCAGCTGTATATAAGACTCCCTAAGCGTCGTGAAGGCCTTGATGTCACTCTATACACACGAAAATCCAGTACTTTATGAACTCTATTCCATCTTGTGTAAAGCGTACATATCCAACCAGCATATCATTATATGCTGGGTACCTGGCCATAGGAGCATCGAGGATAACGTTCTGGCGGACGAGATGGCCACGTCAATCGCATCGCAGGCTGTTAACCCTACCGCTGAGGTGCCTGTCATAGATCTGAGGCCTTTCTTGCGATGAAGGCTGCGAGATCACTGGCAACACATGTGGGACGTGGAAACAGATAATAAACTCTACCTGAAAAAGCCACAGTTAGGATTCTAGTCCTCTACTACAAAATCGCGCCGAACAGATGTCCTATTCTGTTGCTCAGAATAGGACACACATTTAATTGGCACCCATAATTTTCTGTTCACCGGAAGTGAGCCTCCAACCTGTGGTAGATGCGGGGAGAGGCTGACCATACTCCACGTCCTCCTGGAGTGTCGGAAAGCCGAATCTGAGAGAAAGACATTTTTCCTTAGCATACCGGCAGCACATTCCTCTTCATCCTGCAATGTTTCTTGGTCCAGAACCGCTTTTTAATACAGACACAGTCCTAGGTTTCCTCAGAGATGTGGTCTTACATGTTATTAGTCCCATACATTCGTAGTGCATCCTCTCTTTAGAGGATGTCGCTGGGATAGTTGTACTGTATAGCACATGCCTCCAGGCCCTTATGTTTCAAGGGCTCTGGTGAGGCAGTTGTGCTGTAGCTAATTTTTGCATCTTACATGTTCTGCATGTCATATCATTCTTCCGCAGTGTAGTGTAAGGCTCATAGTACTCATCATGAGTCATCGCCATAATCTTATTGCACGTAGATTTTACGCGCTTTACAGCGACTATTTTTAGGCCCCTCTACAGCTACGTCATATCAACTTCACAGAACTCATCATTCCACTGCGAAATCAATAACACTGTCTTGGCGCTCTTTGGCCATACCTGGCCCTTGAGCCACTAAACAACACACACTCATTCAAGAACCCTTCGCCGTCCGATTTTCCGGACTTTTTGCCGTGACCGCAGATCCAAAACAGCATTTATCAAAGCCACCGCCGCCGCCATTTTGATTACCTCGCCGCCTCGAACCGGCGCTCGCACGCAGATCCGCTGGCAGCCGTAGCCACCACTGCGGAGTTCACTGTAACTGCGGCAACACGCCTAACTACTTGGATGTTCGCTATTAAGCTTCATGCCGTTCTGTGGCGTGTTGTTCCTTGAAAGAATTCGCCGATGTCAGCAGTGGCACCAACTCCGCCTTCTTGGACCTCGCGATTGGCTTCGAAGCTTAGAAGCACGGCGCGTTGCATAATGCCGATTTCCGAAAACAGTTTTGCCTCTGTACAGAAGTGTAATTACGTGGTGTGGCATCAAGCGCTGGAAGGGGCAATTGGTGTGCCAACAAGCGCTGGAAGGGACAATTGCCACGAGGCACAGTATGTATTCCTTAATTATACACGCGTGCACCCGCCATCTCCTGTAACAGTACGAACACCGATATGTATAATAAGTGTACTGGCAGTCCTTCAGAGCTTCTTCGGATGTACATGTGGCGATTTGAGCCCTTAAGGGCAGCAAGAAACATTGCATTCATCTTTTCCAACTGGCCGATTTTTCGGGCGTTTTTGCGGCCCCTAGGGAGTCCGAAAAATTGGATGTTGACTGTACAACTGATCAACAGGATGCTTCAAATGGTCCATGGAGCGAACGCGCGGTGGAAGGAACACGAGAACAGAAAAGACCTACGCATTGAGGAATGAACAGGAAAGGAAGCGTGCTGGCACTTTGAAGCAGCTCGAGCTCAAAAAACAGTGTTGGCTGATGCTGAAATGCAGATGTCCCTCATCCAAAGCAAAATAAACTTTAAAGGAGTGAAACGCAACACTGAGGCATTGTGTGCAGGCTGAGAGTATGTCAGGAGTCTCAGGACAGTTAAGGTTTACTCATCAGCTGTTGAGTGAGAGTCTCACTTGTGTTTGGGCTTCATACCAATGCGCTTGCTACCGGTTAATAGAAATAGCTCATATTCGAAAATATATGCTTCTATATATATGCATCTCCTTTTTATTCGTATTTGAGAATGTTTGACTCGATTTGCAATTACCATTTTTTTAAAGACATTTTATTCGCTGTGCATTTTACTAACCCCTCCCTTCTGTTCTCTTTTTGAATAAAATAAACACTACTCCTTACTATCAAGCTGGTTTAAGTCGTGTTTTTTTTTCACATGCTTACTAGAGAGGGACAGTATCAGGCAATGTGGTGTCAGCCCGTCTTGACATAAAAGTTCTGCGTCACTCAGGCAATATTGCAAAGGCACTCGGGGAAAACCTGGAAAACTCCGGGAATTTGGAAATGCCAACTTAATAGACACCCTGTATGCAGGTACACATTGCATAAAGCAGTACTTAGACTGTGTCTGCTTCTCATTGTCATAATTATCACACCAGCCCTCCCTCATTTTCCTCCCTTATCTTGCTACCCCATCTCTGTTGTTCCCCTGTTACGCAGTGTTACCTGTTACGGAGTGTGAGGTAACAGGCTAGAGGCATGTCACTCAGGTCGGCCTCTCCAGCTTTCTCCCATTAAAGTCCCTCCCTCTTTTTTTCTCTCCTTCTTGGTTTTAATTTCTCTTTTTGTTTGGCTTTTCAAGCTTCACAATCCTCGTGAACCGTGGCTGGGTCCCAAAGTCCACAACACCTCCCCAAAAGCGGCTACAGGGGCAGGTATGTAAAAGATTGTGGCAGGTTTCTCACATATTTTTTTCTTTTGAGACAGTAGAAAAACAGTGCTATGTTGCAGTATAACATTTGCTCCTTGTGTTTGTGCATGAGAGTTCCAAATATTAATCACGCAATGTCTTCCACCCCAAAGAGTTGTCTAGTATGACAGAAGCCTACAATGGCATCACCGTTCACTGTATCAATTGCAACAAAGTTTAAATATATGTCAGCAAATAGTTTAAATATTGTTATGGGCCACTTCTTTGGAGTAATGAATCAGACAGTGATCGCCAGGATGTTGTGCATGATTCCTCTTCGACCATCTTGGCTACCTCTATCTGTTAATAGTCTGTACATAAAGCGTGCCTTACTTTTTATCTGGCACCCCATCACACATTGGTGCAGGCATGGCATGTTGCTCGCTGCCTTCCCTGCTGCCAAAGACTGCAAGATTTGTGTCTTGGGTCCCACCAGTCCTTCTAGTTCATCATTCGTTCCCACTACAACCAGTTCCTAGTGCAGTGCCCTTGCTGGAATGATACGTGCTGATCTTTCTAGATTCACTCAATGACATCTTTGACTTCGATAATCATTCTATAAGCCAAACATCTGTCCTCCAGCATAGAATTCGTACAGGTGACGTGAGCTTTATCCACCGCCATCCTTGGCTGCTATCTTGTACACGTTCAAAAAGCCGACATTCGATTTCGCCTCGCGCGATTGTCCAGGCTGCGCCGATATCACGGCCTAGGCCAATCTAGTCCAATCGCATGAGGCGAAATGGAATGTCGGCTTTTCGAACATGTACAATATAGCGGCCCTTATCGTATCGCTCTCGCCAAACGTGTTATCCAAGGAGAAGTCAACAGAATGTTCACAATAGCCGTTATCAAACCTTGTTCCAGCCTGTGGGCATCCCCTGTAGGGCTAGTAAAAGAAAAATAAGAAGAAGAAGAAGGAAAAAAAAGAGAAGGCAGTTGGCGTTTTTTTGTTGATTATCAACTCTTGAACAACATCAAGCACAAGGACGTATACCCACTGCCCCGAATCAGTGATGCCTTGGACTGCTTCCACAGAGCCACATACTTTTCCTCCATTGACCTGCACTATGTCTACTGGCAGATTGATGTTGATACCATAGAATGTGAGAATACTGCGTTCATCATGCTGGATAGACTCTACCAGCTCAAGGTTATGCCTTTTGGGTTATAAAATGCCCTGCAACCTTCACACGAATGATGGGTTCTCTCACTAAGGGCTATAAATGGTCCACTTGTCTGTGCTATCTAAATGATGTCAATGTCTTTCCACCTACTTTTGAGAGACACCTGGTCCACATGTCAGCATTCTTGTTGTGGTTTGGCGAGCTGGCCTGCAACTTAACTGTTCCAGGTTTCGTTTCGCTCAACGGCATGTCATTGTTCTCCGACACCTTGTTAGCATTAGCAGTGTCCAACCTGACCCTAAGAAAGTGTGCCCAGTGCAACTCTTTCCTGTTTGTTGCTCAGTCAGAGATGTCCAGAGCTTTGTTGGCTTATGCTCTTATTTCAGTCACTTTGTCAGAAATTTCACCGACATTGCCTGGCCGCTTGCTGACTTACTCAAGAGAAGGACATCTCTTTTCTGTCTTCTCCACCCTGGTTTGTTTGCTTACAGCACTGCATATTGTGGCACATTTTGGCCCTTCAGCTTCTACAGAAGTTCACACCGACACCAGTGGCCACAGAATAGATGTAGTCCTTGCCCAACACCAGCACGACCATGAACATATCATTGCCTATGCCAGCTGCCTTCCTTCAGAGCGGAATTTTTTTTATAACTGAGCACAAATGCCTCGCTCTAGTCTGGCCTGTGGAAAAATTCCACCCCTACTTATATGGCCGCATGTTATCTGTCATCACCGACAACTATGCCCTTTGCTGGCTCTCCCTTTGCTGGTTTTCATCACTCAAAAATACTACAGGAAGGCATAGTCACTGGGCATTATGGCTACAGGAGTACACCTTTGACGTTATCTACAAATCTGGTAGAAAGCAACAACACTGTCTCCCAACACTACCGAGCATGATACTGACAACTTTGTCATGTCTATTTGTGATCTGGTCAACATCTGTGCTGAACAGAAAGGCAATGCCATGTTATGGTCTATCATCAGTAGCCTCTATTATCATCAGTTGTACCCACCACATCTTATGTTATGAACAAGAAGAAAGGGGGTTAACCGAGTGGCCTGATTTTTATTACTCATATCATAAAAGCCAACAAACACTGACACCAAGGACAACATAGGGGAAATTACTTGTGCTTAATAAATTAAATAAAGAAACTATAAATTAATGGAAATAAAAGTGGATGAAAAAGCAACTTGCCACAGGGGGGGGAACAATCCCACAACCTTCACATTTCGCGTGCGATGCTCTACCAATTGACCTACCGTGATGCTGTTCCCCATCCACTTTCCTGGGTATCTATGTTTCCTAGTAGAACCCTGCGAGGGTTAGCCAGCGCCACCACTCGCAAAGCTTGGCGGCGGATGTGGAACATCCTTTTTGCCGCAAGCCGTAGGCGTCACGAGAACGTGATCTTTTTAGGTGAAGGCAACCGGTCAGTAAACCCACACATGCTACCTGAAGGCATCAATGTTGCCGGATTCGAAACCCTCATTATTTATTTATTCAAAATACCTTACAGGCCCGAAGAATGGGCATTGGGTAAGGGGGGAAAAAATTGACGCAGTATAAAGAGCAAACAATTATACAAAATTATACAATTATACAATGCTTTATTAATAAAAACACAACGAAGAGTCAAGTTTACACCAAGTAAATAATTCTAAGATAAAAAAGAAAGCATACAAGAAGCAACACAGACAAGTTTTTTTTTTTTTTTAAAGTAGGAAATGAATGTTTATGTCGTGACGGAATTTTTCTTTGTTAGCTTCAGCTACCAGGATACCGGGAAGGTCGTTCCACAAGCGGATGACACGTGGAAGCACAGATGAGTTAAAAGCGTCTGTTTTGCCATAGATGCGCGTGAAAGAAAGATGATTATGCAATATTCGTGAGGTGAATGGAGAAACTTGCAGAGCTATTGGTGATGGCCTCGGTCCGTGAACGTACTTGTGAAACAGCAATATAAGTGCTACATCACGACGAGTGGTCAAAGAAGGAATTGATAGATTGTTTTTAATTTGCGTTATACTTTCGTTCCAGTTGTAATTTTGTGAAATAAATCTAGCGGCTCTATTCTGAACTGATTCTAGCATAGTGGTTAAATAAATGTAATGAGGGGACCATACTGAAGAAGCAAATTCAAGTTTAGGGCGAACAAATGTAAGGTAGGATAATTTGCGGATATTTGTCAGCGTCTTACGGAGGTTCCGGCGTAAATATCCCAAGGATCGGGAGGCATTTCCGCAGCTATTGTTTATATGTGTAGTCCAGGAAAGGTTTGTTGTCAGGGTTACGCCTAGGTATTTGAAAGAAGTAACTAGAGACACAGGATTGTTATTAATATAGTATGGAAAGCTGGAAAGGAAATGTTTGCGAGTGAAAGACAGTACTTTACATTTATCTGGATTAAGCGACATTAGCCAGGTCCTACACCAACTGCTAATAAGGTCAAGATCATTTTGAATTTTTACGTGGTCATCAGTACTAGCAATTTCTCGGTAAACTATACAATCGTCAGCAAAGATCCGCACACGAGAAGAAATGTTATTCGGTAAGTCATTAATATATATAAGGAAAAGAAGTGGACCGAGGACACTACCCTGTGGCACACCAGAAGACACGTAAGAGAGCGGGGAGGAAAAATGTAATGAATGAGAATAAAGGGGGTTAACCGAGGGGCCCGATTTTTATCCACTTTCATTTCCATTAATTTATTGTTCCTTTATTTCATTTATTAAGCACAAGTAATTTCCCCTATGTTGCCCTTGGTGTCAGTGTTTGTTGGCTTCTTATGATATCACTTCTTCTGTTAGATATTCATGACAATATTCTTTATTGTCGCTGTACCACTCCAGACAGCCTTGAACTTCAGTTTGCTCTCCCACACAACTTCTTACTACAGTTCGTGAAGAACCTCTGCGAGCGACGCAAACTGCCTTCTGCGTTATTTGCAGGCCTCCTTCAGCCCATTGACATACCCATGGAGCCATTTTACCACGTCGGTCTTCACTTTCTAAGCCCATTCCCTATGTCTACCTCAGTTATAACAAGTGGGTCGCTATGGCAACTGACTACACTATGTGGTATGCGTAACACGAGCTTTCCTGACTAGTTGCGCCATTGACATCACAGATTTCCTGCTTCATGACATTATCCTTCATCAAGGTGCCCCTAGACAACTGCTCACAGACAGAGGCTGCTACTTTTTGTCAAACGTTGTCGACAACCATCTTTGCTCCTGCTTTGCGGAGCACAAACTCACTACTGCTTATCACCTGCGGACGAATGGGCTCACCAAAAGGCTGAACTGTACACTGACCAATATGCTGGCATTGTATGTTTCTGATGATTACAGTGAAACCTTGTTACTATGAACACCACATTAACAAACCTTTCAGATTAACAAACTTTCAGATATCCCCTGCTTACAGTTTCCAATGTAAAAATATTTCAGTACTACGAACTTCAGAATACTGAACTTTTCAGAATAACGATCATTATTCAGTTTTCATGTCATGTTAACACCTCAGTACAACAGATTAATATTCCAAAATGTGGGGATTCCTAGGTTTCTGTGTATCCTTCACGGACGCAGGAACAGTAGGCTAGCAGATAAGGCACAGAAAGTGGACACCACTGCACATGGGTTCAGAAAACCTGAGACGGTGCTGGAGGAAAAAAACGCTGGAGGGGTCTCTTTATTGTAGAGGCGATGAGGCGTGTCAGGTTTTGCGAGTGCCTGCTCCGTCCAAAAAAGTGTCACCTAATAATGAAGACGTGTCCCTTCCTTGTTTCGCCCTTCTTTCTGCACACATCTCTCATTTCTATATGCTCTTATGCGACTGTACGCTTGTATGCCACAAGGTCGCACTTTCCAGATGGTGTCATTTACATGTGCTTGCACTTTTAGAATAGTTCAGGTGTCTGCCTTGAGCAGGACACTCATAGTGTCCATGGGCGCTATAACGTAAAACTATTCCAAACTTTTCTATTCCTATTCTGCTATCAGCCCTCCACGATTGGTCAAGAACTTTTTTCGACCACCCCCCACTTCACCTGTCTGTCACGCGACGTCACGAAAACCGCAATACCTCCCCATCTGATATGATGTGCACACACTGATTATGCATGATTTGACAGAAAAAAGAAAAACACTTAATTCTGATTTGACCCCTTTTTGCCATTAGCCCTCTGCTATTGGTAAAACGTTTTCGGGCTGCACCCACTTCACCTGCCTGTCACGTGACGTCACAAAACCGCACAAGCTCACCGCGTCAAAGTGACGTGTACGCGATAAAGATGCATTAATATGCCGAACAAAACTGAATTTTTTCGGAATAGCCGCAGGCTGCCCCGTTTCGAAAGGAATAAAAGATGGCTGCCGCCGATCACTGAGACGCTGGCTACTCGCACCTGCCGGAGAGCATGGGTGTATTTGCGTCTAATAAATCCTCTTGTGTGGCCGTGTGACGTTTTCAAACACTTTCGGCACGTTTACTACCTCATTCTGCCCACTCTTCTTTGCTGAGGATCAGTTTTAGCGTCCTTCTTAAGCTTCCGTTGCATGCCGCCACGATTTTCGACCAACCACCACAAGCTAAGTAAGGGAAAGCTGACCAATCGCAGACGCCGGCACCACCCTCTTCATCCGTATATCGATTTTCAGTGCACTGGCTCTGCCTCAGTGAATCCCTCTCCACTTGAGCGTTTTCCTCGCCTCTTGTCAGCCAATTAGATACGACAAGCCGTTAAGTGTAGGCAATATTATTCGTTTTTCAAGCAAACAAAAGTGACCTCCTATGAACGATGAGAGCGTTTGATTGGTCTGTTCAGACAACCCTGGGGGTGACCGCCCGGTGCTTGCGTCGGTGGTTACGCAAATTTGACGTCAGAAAATTAGAATAGAAACATATTGGAATAGTTTTATGTTATAAGGCCCCACAGCAAGGAATATGAAAAATAAACAAACAAAAAGGAACATTGCACTTTGGAGGCAACTTAGAGCTTCGTCTTTGTTGGTAGTTTTCTCGGCATCAGCATCTTTTTCGCACATGCCACTCTTATTATACAGTGCTTCGGTCATGTACGTGTAGTGGCAGAAGTTACGGAAAATTGCAACAGCGGTAGCTGAGAGCCAACTGCGACATTTTCATGGATAGCTCATACGGTGACAATGAATGAACTTATCAATTTATGGGCAGAATAGTTCATTTTGAGGCTTTCACTATAACGACCTTTTAGAATAACAAACAATTTGCTGCTGTCCCTTGAAGTTTGTTGTATCAAGATTTCACTGTATTGTGACTGGGACTGCACTTTGCTAACACCTTCTCGTACAATTCATCCTGTCACAACACCGCTGGTCTCTCGCCATTTTACCTATTGTTTGGCCACCACCCAGTGTTACCTTTCTACATGATGTCGTGCATCCTAGCTCAGAGCATGCCCGTGATGCTACCGCTTGAGCCCATCTGGCATGTAAGATCGCTCATGTGCAGCTCTGCGACTCACAATCATCTCAGAAGGATAGCTATGACCACTGCCACTGACATGTCTGCTTTTCTCTTAGGTCTCTTGTCCTTCTCTACTCTATCACACCATGTAGGTTTTTCAGGAAAGCTTTTGTAGTGTTACATAGGACCTTACAAGGCTTTACGGCCACTTAGCGACACTAACTATGAGCTCGTGTCACTCGAGAGTTCTTCACTATCTACATTGCCACCCCATGAAGTCGTGCACATATCACGGTTGAAACATACTTTTCCACCACCTTCTTGTGTAATTAGTCTGCACCGAGATGGTGCTTCGCTCACCAGAGATGTTAAATGTTAGGAGGTGCTTCCTTAGAACAATGAAGGAGACCACAATTTGGGCTGGGATGTTGCGCACAATTCCTCTTTGTCCATCTTGGCTACCTCTATCTGTAAATAGTCTGTACATAAACTGTGCCTTACCTTTCATCTATTTGGTGCCTGTCACAATATGTTCACTCTCACACGTCACCTCCTGTCAGCTAATGGACTCTGCTGAGGTTATGCGAGACTGTAAAATTGTGCACAAGGTATAATGGTCCTTGTACCTTTTAACTTTGTGTAAAGACAGCGTAGAAGGAACCATGCATCCTTTGCTCCGTAAGTAACTATACAACCAAAGTTTTTTCATGCATTGGCTCTTGTTTCTTGAGAGATCTTCTCTGTGACGTGACTGGTGACTTAAGTATTAGTGTACTGTGCAATGTTGAGTGCTTGTTTTTTTTAATGTGAAGCATTTATATAGGATTGTTCCGCATGCTTTCTTAGCACGTCCAGCATCAAGCCAGCTAGCCTCAATTGCACAATAATAACGAAAAATTTTAATAATTTGTCCAACGGTGGGATTCTTCAGTGGGATTCCCCAGGGTTCCCCAGTGTAGCAGCCCAGTGCTTTACCCATTAGACTACAGATGCATACATAGCACCAGAGAACAAGAACCTTACAAGTCCTTCCCTTGTGCATGCTGGTGATTTGAGACACTTGGTGCATGCATCGTGTCACGTAGCAACAGTTTACTTACAAAAATGAGAATGCACCAGTTCCCCCATCATTCTATGTGATAGCTAGTACTTCGAGACACTATGTGACATTCCACCACCTTTGGAATCAGCCAAGGTTGGCAGTAGAAAGAAAGTGCTTATTGTTTCGTATTGTGTGTAACACTGCTATACATGACAATGGCGAGACACATGTTTGCCACAAAGTTCATGCACAGCCACATGTCTCGCTTTCATGTCTGCACTGGACTGTAGGGTGCAGCCATGCATCATCTACACAAAATGACAACACTTCGAAGTTTAGTGCAACAAGCATTGGAGCAGCACAATGACGTGAAACTCGGCATTAATGGGTACGGTTAGAACATTGCGTCGACATTAGACTTTGCTTTGCATAACATTGATTTTCACATAGCATAGGATCTGCATATTTAAAGCAATGCTTTCTTTGCCACTTTCTTACACTTTGCGGGTGCTGGCTGCTGGCTGCTGCCTTGCTAAGTATAGAACCCAGTGTATACCCAGTGTATACTCAACAACCTAAGTATACGTAGTGGCACTAGGTATGTACATGCTCAAATAGACAACTAGGGTCACTGGGTATGTGCAGCTGGTCAGGTAACTCTGTCTGGTGAGCATTCTTGGCCAATCCTTCAGAATGGGTACATGCCCGAATAGACAAGCAGAACAAGAGGCAAGAAGTGAAGTCGGCAACAGAAGCAACCGCGCATGGAGCAAGAAGTTAAGTGAACAGAATGGGACTAGAGTGTGCATTGAGCTTTGAGCTACATATAAGTAAAGAAGAAAGAGAATTGAAGTGAGGACATTTTACTCTTAGTAAACATCGAAGAAAGCTTTGGTTATCACCAATGCACACATATGCATAAGATTTGCCATTCTTTTATTGTTTGCTTTTTCTTTCCTGCATAATATAGAAATATTGCATTAAAAATGAGAGGCTTAACAGCCCAACAGTGACTTTTGTTGTGTATGCAGTTCAGCACTCAGGCCGTGGAATGCCTTCCTTACCAGCGGAATGTTCAACACTGCATTTCATCTTTCGTCTGCATCCGTGGTGACTTATCAGAAACCACATGGCAGACATTGATGCCCTTCTCGATATTTCTCCCTAAACAGTGTAATCAATGCATTTGATGGCTGCAAGAGAGTTAGGAATCTAGTGGAATGCCTCCACTTGATGGCTCGGTATCCATTTCTGCGCAATTACTAGTAGCTTGACATCTTCAACCCCTGAGCTCTTTGTTTTTCTTCCATACTTTCTTCATTTTCTTTTCTTTTTCTCTGACTACTGTCATCTGAGATTTGATGAAACGAATGTGGCTGCAGAGAAGTCACAGCAGCCTGACGTGAGAGATCATGGAGGCAAGAGAAATTGCTGGCCTTGGCGACATGTCCATCAATGTGGCTTCCATTCCCACTGTCAAGAAAGTAACCTAAATGTCTTTCTTATACGTGTGTCATGTTGGCGTAAGGTTCAATGTGTCGACGGTGTACTTTCCGATGTCATTGTTTCTATAATTACAACACACACATTCTGCAGAATCGAACAATAAGCTTTATTTAATAGTTGGTGCTCTCTGTTGTCTAGTTTATTCATTTGTCGTGTCTCTACACTGGAAATAGCACTTCATCCAACCAACTTGGCCACTGATATATTATTGCACTTATCAAGTTTTTATTCTTTGTGCCACTGCTACTGAGTTTAGTGCTTCACTCTTGACTATACAGCAGCTCCTATAAGATACATGCTGATGCTGGTGTTCTGTCTTCATTTCTCTTTTTCAGATAGAAGGCGAGGTAAACCTGGTTGGCATTGTGCGCAAGTCAGAGAAGGTACGGACATAGCAGCATGTAGTCTGCCTCAGATTGAAGATGATAGGCTTTGGTATTAGCATCTTGATTTGCAAATTTCTCCACATGTTTATTGGAAAAAGAATATTGCTACATGCGTGTGGTATTTGTTTGTTTGAACAAGGCACGTGGGCACCATCACTCCACAAAAGAGGAGGAAGAACGAACTGGGCTCCTGCGGTGAATTTAACTGGTCAGCGCTGCAACCGCTGTTGTAAATATAACCTGTAAATAGTTACTCATCTTCCTGACTCGTCTTTCGCGTAACAATATGTACCGCATTAAAAAGCTACGAGTCCCTGTTTAATACCAAAGGGTATCTGTATTTGTATGCAGCAGTGGCTCTAACGTTTCAAGTTGACATGGGATACCTCAAGTTTTCTCAATTACAGCCTTGTCAACACGTTCATAAGCCTTATTGCCAACATGTAGATACTAAGAAACAATGATGTGATTACGCTGACACAAATTAGCATCGTCACTTGTTTCTTGTCATAGCATACTAGCTTGCTTATCTAGAGACTTGTGATAGGCATGCTGCCCTTGACGTGAGCTTCCCAGCTCATTACTGTCATCATCACGATTGTGGCCAGATAGATGTGCACACTTCTGTGGACACAGCACAATGTTTTGAAGCTGATAGTGGTGATGGCCTTAAGACACCTGGTGCAAGCTATCCCTGGCATGGTTCCTCTTCAGTGGGCCAAGTGACATAACATAACACACATGTGATGGCACAGAAACATGGTGCATTGTGTGTCTCACTTTCTCACAGGTCTGTGTTGGGGACCTTCTTAGCCAACGGGGCAACTCTTAGTTTAGCATTTGTGCAAGTACTGAGAGGTTGCTTCATTTGTACTCAGTCCCCGCTCTGTGATTAGCTTTCACTCTCTCTCTGCATTAAGTAAGACACATGTATTGTCAAATTGTCAGGTTTAAGTTTGTTTGCTTGACTGGTTAGTAGAGTTGAACCTCGTTATAACGAAATCGCAGCTGCCACTATACAGTGACCTCATTATATCTGATATTCAATATAAAAGTACATGTTAATATCAATTTTTGCATCTAAGTGTGAGAAACACAAGCCTGATGCTGTGTGTTAGCATTTCAAGCCACTCAGCAAGGGTGGTATTCTCAATCAATGACTTTCAGATATAAAATAGCTTTCGTAACATTTTGTATGTCGTGTGTCACTCATTGGTGTCATCAGGTGAGAGCTGGCTGACATGACTGGAAAGCCACTACACCGACATTAGTGCTGAGATTGGCTGCTCGGTGCCATGTGGCCCATCCCAGCAATAACAACTGTGCGGTGGCATGCCAGTCACGTCAAGGCCCAGCAAAATTCATGCCCACATGCTGACTGCGATCAATTGCACGTGGACAATGCCACACGGCACAACATGTGAACTTGCACACATTCATTTCATAAAACCTAATTGCAGTTGCTGACTATTGAATGTGTGTTGCGGTTAAGCGCAATGTGCGCTGGAGAACAACTCTGGCTGGAGCTACCGTTTGCTAGACACATTCAGTAGCGAGCGACGACAATGCCGCCGCTATGATTGCCACTTCAGATGACTCATGCAATAAGATGCTTTAGAAACTAAAATTGCTGCAGTCAAGGTTAAGAAGTTCCCGTGGCTCAGCCCCTTCTTCAGGGGGTGGCTGAAGTGGCCAAAGAAACCACATCCTTTAAACTCCTTTCTTATTTGTGTTGTGATTCTTCCTCTCCGTAGCATTACGAAGGCTGTGTGCGTACAAAGGGGGGGAGCATCCCCAACCAGTGATTGATAATGCTGTGAGTATTTTGAATGTGCCATGACTCAAACAAGAGTCTTCTCACTAGGTTGGTCTCTATGTCAATCACAGAGTCTCCGTTGAAATGAATTGCCTGGTCATGCTTCTCGCAATCTTCAGCGAGAGGGCTGCGTTGGGCTTCAAGTTTCCATATGTTGTTCTTGCGCTGGTGGATTCTGTCGGAAAAACTCTTGGGTTCACTGATATTTGTAAATATCACTGACACTTTGTAAATAATCCCCTGGTATTTTTCCTTGGACGGTCAGCTTTTTTGGCCTCAGGAGCAACTGGGCGAACGTTGACACTGGCTTGTGCACAACCTTGACACCTTCTTTTGCCATCACCCTCAAAAACGGTTTCTTCAGCTGCTTCAGTCACACCTTGAAGAAGAAACCTAGCCAGTCCCGAAGCATCCAGAACTTCTGACCTTGGCTGGAGCGAATTTCATTTTTAATATTTCCCACCCAGCCTGACAGCTAGATCCCTGACTGGCAAAGATGTTTACTTTTAAGCAATAAGATGCAGTATGTGTCGGTCGCACTGCCCATGTATTCTAGTTCACTGTACGCAGGGGCTGTAACGAGGTCTGTTAAAAAAAAATCCAACCTATATATATATATTTTTTTTTGGCGAACACCTGATGGAAATGAAACAAGCACACTTGCATCAGCTGACCTCAAACCTCCGTGCGCATCCGCAAATTTTTTCCCACCTGCCGATAGCATTAGTTGCTGGGACACATCGTTTGAGTGAGGTAGTGCACAGTGCTCTCATCGATTTTTTATGCAAGAAAAATGGCGGAGCAACTGGAGCAGCACTACTGCATCAAATTTTGCCAGAAATTGAGCGACAGCCAAGTGGAAACCATTCAGAAGATTCAAACGGCTTTCGGTGACGATGCTATGGGCAGCACACAGATTAAGGAGTGGTACAACCGGTTTAAAAACGGCCGCACATAGGTGGAGAGCAAGCCAAGCTCCTGTCAGCCATCAACACGCCAAAATGGCCAGGTCATTGCCGAAGTGAACGCTGTGTGAACACTGTGTGAACGCTGAGGACCATCGTGTGGCTATCCGAGAAATTGCGGTAGAGGTGGGCATCAGCACTTTTTCTGCACATTCCATTATGACCGAAGATTTGGCCATGAAGGGAGTTGCGGAGAAATTCATGCCGAAGCGGCTCACGGTGGAGCAAAAGCAACTTCATGTTGAAGTCTCACAGGGCATGCTAGATTCCACAAACAGTGACCCCGACTTCATGAGCACCATAACCACTGGTGACAAGTCTTGGGTGTACGGGTACAACCCGGAAACCAAATCCCAGTCATCACAGTGGAAGCATTCCACGTCAGCAAAACCAAAGAAGGCCCACCAAGTGTGCAGCAACGTCAAAGTGATGCTGACTGCTTTCTTTGACTCCCGTAGTGTGGTACACGACGAGTGCACACCACTGGGTCAAACAATCACCAAAGAGTACTACAGGGATGTCCTCCGTTGCCTACGTTATGCTGTGCAGCGCAAAAGACCGGAGTTGTGGTCAACAGGAAATTGGCGCATCCATCACAACAATGCTCCTGCACATTCCTCGCACTTGATTCAGACTTTTTTCGTGAAAAACCGGACTCCTGTAGTTCAGCAGGCTCCTTACTCTCCTGATATGGCACCCGGCAATTTCTGGCTGTTTCCCAAAATCAAGAGGCCATTGAAAGGAGCGCGATTTCAGACAAGAGCGGACATTATGGCTGCAACGACAGCTGAGCTAAACTCCATTCCGAAAAAGGCCATCTCGGAATGCTTCCAACAATGGCATCACTGCTGGCAGAACTGTGTGGAGTCCCAAGGAGACTACTTTGAGGGTGATTAGGTTTCCAATGTTCCAGTTATGCCAGTTCTTTTTTTTTTCTTCCGCCAAAGGTCAGATACTTTTCTAACAGACCTCGTATTCAGTCAATTTCTGTCGGCAATATGATCACTTGCATGAGATTTTGCGTGACTCAGCATGGGAAGCATGTCCCTGTTTTTCTACAGGTGACAGCACTTCTCTCACAGTGCCAAGCACTCTATTCTTGGCACTGAGCCAGGAATTCTGTGGCTCATAGATGCCAACATGTTCAGGCACTGAGTCATGCAAAAGCGACTGTATCTCCCAAAATCATTAGAAAGTTTCAGCATGTCTAGTATTTTGGTATCATTTGTGGATTACCTGGTTAGCAGAGGCATAAACGTGAGTGGCTAAATTGGTGGTGCAGAACTGCGCCAGACAAACACAGAGCTACTATTGCAGTTACCAAGTGTACTCTACTTCGACACTGGTGTAAATTTTCAGCAGCAGTTTGACCGTGAACATGTTGCTTTTTTTAATGTTTTTCCGACAGGAACACTCAAGGAACACGAAAGCGGGTCTATAAGGCTCTGTGATTAGACCAAGCGCCACAAAACATTGCTACCAGCATCTGCTAACCCAGTATTACACAAGCACCATTGCGTATACCGGAATGCTGGACAACTAAAACTCTCCATTGACTGAGAATATCACTCTGGAATGCCTGCCTCCTGAGAAACGTGTTTTGAACTGCGAGTGAGAAAATATTCATTTTGCTGTATCCTATAATACATTGGATCTGTTATGTTCGGTTTCATTATCCATAGGTTAGCCCATTTATGTAAAGCGTTGCCAACCGAAATGTTTGTTTACATAGTTGTATCCAATAATTCATTATATCCATGTTATGCGATATTCACATATTCACACATTCCTACTTATCAGCACGTTATTTTATATGTTTGGTAGGAGACAGGATATCAACCACAAAAGATGCAGTACTGTTGGTACAAAGTGAATTGAACTGTTACTAAGTTAGCATCATGGTCATTTGGCATACGGATAAAGATTCATAGAATAAAAGCTTATATTGCACAACCTGAGGCACTTGTGGTTAGTATAGCTGCTTCAAGCTCTGTTAAATTTGAGAAAACAGCATACTATGTGCGGAGTTACTAATGATACATGCTTGTTTTTGTAAAAACTGATGACAGACATGCTGAACTAAAACTCTCTCAAAGGGGTACCAACACAAAATTTATCTCTTGCTCTGTTTTTTTTTCTGTATTGATTGGATAGGTGTCAACTCCATAATTATGGTAAGAAGTCTTCAATTCTTGAGCGGGCAATAAATAAGTATATAATCTTTTTGTGGTCCTTTGGTCGGTCTGGTCGGGTATTCGGTCAGCAGGTTTGGAATTTCCAAAATTTCCTTGTTTCAGAATATCTCAGGGAACAGTAATGGATGGTACAGTGCTACCATCATATGTCTCCATTGCGTGCTGGATTGCATGCTGGATTGCGTGCTGGATTGCGTGCGTCATTTTCGTTGTCTGGATCACTCAAAAGGTTTTTTCCACTTTGTTTTTCTGGATCTGTTGCTTACCTAGGGGGTTATTCTGTAAGTGTCCACTGAGTGGACATGTCCATTTTGTCTGCTGCTGATTGGCTGAAGGCAGCTGTCTCATTATGGATACCCCAATTCAGCCAATCAGAACTTCAGCAGCAGACTAAATGGACATGTCCACTACGTGGACACTTACAGTATATCCCCTCCTGATTTCTACCATCTCTCAAATATGCTATCTTGACTTACAGAATTACAAGATCTAGCTTCACTTTCGCGTTAATAGTACCTTCTTTGTATTTAATTATTCTATTCATTTCATCCTGAAGTTCTTGCAACTCGACAGTATCCTCCACTTGTCTGTGCATTCTCTTTCAAATGCCAGATTTGAGAAGCAAGCTCCTCTGGTAAAGCAAGTCCTTTGATCTTGCTGACAGTGATGCTGCCTGCTGCAATATATGCTGCCTGATTTCGAGTACGAGCATCGACACTTCTTTCCAGACAAAGCTCTGTGTTTTGATGAGGCCCTTCATGGCTCGGCCCGGTGTCCTTAATGTATCAAGAAATGAGACTGGGTCACTCACTGGTGGAAAAAGGTGGTTCATAACACATTGGGAATGGCTGCTGCTTCAAAATCAAGACCTGCAAAGTAGATGGTTCCAGTTCGGAAGAGCTCCCCTGTCGATGCAATGTGCTTCAAGTCTCCAAAGCTCTTTCATCTCATTAAGCTGCATGTCCTGACTGGCGTGGACTGAAACCAGTCCACAAAGTGATCAAATGGTGTTGAGACACTAGAAAAGTCTCCTCTGTCATCTCGCCTATCCATCTATTCTTCCCATGTTTCAAGGCACCGTATAAAGAAAGGAGCTAAGGCATGCAGTTTACCGAGTAATGATGAACACATTTAAATGCAAGATCTGATTAGTAGACAACACCAAGATCATGAAACTGGTACAACTGCTTTCTCCTCTAGAACTGTGCGAGTAAAATTATCAGGCATGGAGGACGTTGGAAATCACCGTGTGGCACATGGAGGAAGAGAAAAGCGGAAATGTGGTGGTGCGCGGAGTTCACCTATCAATACTTGTGCAATGATGCTCACATAATTAAGACAGATTCATGATGGTTGTCATTAAAATCTGCAGAAGGACTTTTCCAGCACCAGCTTCCTGCCCAAAGCCCTGCTGCGCTAGGCATGCATTTTGAACCAGTCATGTTAAAATGGTGATATACCAAATAATGATTTTTTGTGCACTCTAGAAATTGAGTCTTGAAGCTGTAATTATGAAGTTGACAGATACTTAAAAAAGTTTTAGTGTGTGACACAAGATTTTCATGTCAGTTCTCCTTTAATGTTCAGTCACCATTACAAAAGCATCCTTGTCAGCATGTGCTGTATGGTGCTATTTGATATGAGTTCATAGCAACTGAAGGTGCTCTCCTGTGTGAAGGTCCTTCTATATTTTTTTCCCTCTTTCTTCACTCTGTGTGTGTGACATCTTTTGCATCACCAAGCGCTTCCTTGCTTCTTGATGATTGTTTTCAATAACCTTCACAAATTTACTTTTAGCAGTGCATTTGGTAGACCTTTTTGTTTTTGTTTTGTAGACAGATTGTAGGAATTTCATCAGCATAAATTCATTGGAATGCTTGAGGTTCTGTCACCAAATTGTGGTCAGTGGCATGGAAGGACTTAAAATTTGAATTGTAGGGGTGTACTCATACCCGCTCTGTGATCGAAAGTGCTAGATACCGAACCAAGCAGGTGCAAGTTCAGATCCGAGGGCCATCTTAGCATGTTTTATTTATTCCATTGTTCCTACGCTATTATAAACCCAAGAGATGCTTGCTATGATCTCCAAGGTGCCTGCGATAATGTCTGGAATGCTGGGTTGGAGTAGATACCTTAATACTACAGAGGTGACACACAGGATGAAACAGTTCACTGGAAAGCCAAACAAGATGGAGGATTGCAGGAAGATGGACACTTGAAGCATTGAACAGTTTTTGAACAACCCACTGCGGTGGCCCATTGGCTATGCTGTTGTGCCGCTGAGCATGAGATCATGGATTCGAGCCTGACCGCAGTGGCCACATTTCGATGGGGGCAAAATACGATAATGCTCATGCACTTAGATTTAGGTGCACCTGAAAGGAGCCCCAGGTGATCAAAATTTAATATGGAGTTCCCACTACAACGTGCCTCATAATCAGAATGTGGTTCTGGCTCATAAAATGCCAGAGTTGCACTTTTAATATGTTTTCGAACAAGGGATGTCTCAGGCTGGAGCCAACGTTCACACGAAGGGGATTGCCTTCATACATAAGAAAAGAATGAAACAACTTGTGGGCACCAGCAGGTGTAAGTACGATGTGTGGTTGCCATGTTCAATGCCATTGTTAAATGTGGGAGATAAATGGGCATTTCGTGACAGTTGTAGAGGCCGCTCAAACCTTGCAACAAATGCGCTTACATTACACAGAGGGCCAAGTTCATGCAGAAGTCGAAACATAACAGACTTCATGCCAGCAAAAAAAAGACAAATGGCACATGTCAGTGTGATGCAGAGCAGTAGTCTACAACCCTTGGTTTCTACTACAAAGCATATTGTTTTACTGTTTGGAAGGATCAGTGAACTGAGGGACCCAGTTAAGTTAAATAATTACTATAGAAGCCAACAGTTACTGGAGACAGAGAAAGCATAGTGGAGTTAGTCTTTTATTGTAAAGAAAAGCGTCATGTGAATGTAATTTTTCATAGGGAAAATAATTAATGTTTGGGGGAAAAAGCAACTTACAACTAACACGAGCCAAGCTCACAACCTTTAGTTGATGCATGCAGTGTTCCACCACTTGAGATGTCAACAGCTGTCCCTCCCACCACTTGTGAACATGTTTGTTTCCTCACATTTTTGTGTTAACGAGCACTTCTTCAGGCTGCTGTGGTGGAGATGGAATATGTTGACAGATAGGAGATGTGCCTAAGAGATCCGTTTTTGTTAATAATAAAGCTAATTGAATGAGATTCATACAAAATATAGAGTACAGTCTCTTATTTTCTCAGGTTTTCTTAGTCTTTTTCAATATCTTATTTGGTTATTTTTCTGTGACACCTGAAAGTGAAAAAAGTATGGTCCCTTGTGCAAGGTTTGAGCTTCATACCAGAAATAGTCAAGTATTATAAAATAGCATATTGTAACCAACAGTTACAACAGCCGTTTCTACGAAAGCTGATTTATGCTAGGCGAACCTGTGCCCGTCAACAAAAACCGACTGAGCACTCAACAACAACAAAAAACGTCCCTCGAGCTTCGCTCCTTCGAACGTCGTTCTCCTCTTTGTCGCCTCCTGTCGCGTGCCAATCGTCCGATTCTCGCGCACGAGCCGCTGGCCTGTCAGCACCGGCCGAGCGTTGCCTTGCGGTGCTTTGCTTGACACTCACGGTGTGGCGGCTACGCAGTTGGGATATGTCGGTCGTCTTTGTCTTCTCGCAATGCTGGCGGCATTAGCCCCCTCCGAAGAAGCATCGTCCCGATGCATAGGAAAGGCCTGGAGAGGCCAACTGCTTTGGAAGGACAGTGGTCAGAGCATGGCCGGTGCTAGGCTTGATCGTATGTGCAACTTCTGTTAATTAATGTCTTTCATAGTATGGCTTCATTCGTACTACGTGTACGACCTCTGGGCGAGTCCTGCGTCGTGTGGAGCAGACTTGGTCTTCAGGAGTTACCTCGTAGTTTAAGGGACTTAACCGGCGAAGTACTTTGTAGGGGCCAAAGTAACGGCGCAGTAACTTCTCCAAAAGACCGGGTGTACGTATAGGCGTCCATACCCACACTTTGTCTCCGGGGCTGTACTGTACCTCTCTTCGCCCTAGGTTGTACCGGTTTGCGTCCACGTGTTGCTGTTGTATGATACGGTGCCTTCCCAACTGCCGTGCTTCTTCTGCCCTTTCTATGTACTCGCTAACGTCAGGGTCGTCTTCGGTGCTGTTGTCTACAGGTAACATCGCGTCCAGTGTCGTTGTTACTGTCCGACCGTAAACAAGGTCAAATGGCGTGAAATGTGTCGTTTCTTGTACTGCAGTATTATACGCAAAGGTGGCATATGGTAGAATACTGTCCCATGTCCGATGCTCGACGTCCACGTACATTGAGATCATGTCAGCGAGCGTTCTGTTAAGCCGTTCAGTCAGGCCGTTTGTTTGTGGATGGTACGCTGTGGTTTTTCTATGAGCAGTATGCGTTAGTTTCATAACAGACTGCATCAAACGGGCCACAAAAGCTGTTCCTTTGTCTGTTATGAGTACCTTAGGTGTGCCATGTCGTAATACTATGCGTGTGACAAAAAACTGAGCCACTTCAATGGCGGTTCCTTTTGTAAGAGAAGAGGTCTCAGCATACCGGGTCAAATAATCGGTTGCTACCACAATCCACCGCTTTCCTGAGGTTGAAACGGAAAATGGTCCAAGTAAATCCACTCCTATTTGTTCAAATGGCGCTGTTGGTGGCTGTATCGGTTGCAGAAAACCTGCTGGTTTGAGTGGCGGTGTTTTGCGTCTTTGACAATCTCGGCACGATTTTACATAGTGCTGCACTGAATTCATCAACTTCGGCCAGTAATATTTCTGGCGGATTCTCGCCAGAGTTCTGCTAACGCCTAAGTGGCCAGCTGCAGGGTCATCATGGCAAGCTTCTAAGATATCAGCTCGCAGCGATGATGGTGCGAAAAGTAGAAACGTCTCACCACTGTGCTCGAAGTTTCATTTGTAGAGGACGTTGTTCCGGAGGACATACGAACACAATCCGCGAACGAAAACTCGAGGCACTTTCACTTGTCGACCCTCCAGGTACTCGATGAGCAGGAGTAATTCCAGATCAGTACGCTGATGATGAACCATTTCCATCGTGTTCACAGCCCCAAGAAATGGGAAATCTTGCTCGTATTCAGGTGACGTAGTTTCGATTGGTGCGCGGGATAAGCAGTCAGCATCATTGTGCTTGAGACCGGACTTGTAAACGGCCGTGATGTCATACTCCTGTAGACGCAAACTCCATCTAGCGAGTCTTCCAGAAGGGTCCTTGAGGTTCGCCAGCCAGCACTATGAGTAATGGTCGCTTATGGCTCGAAACGGTCTGCCATATAAGTAAGGCCGGAACTTACTGATGGCCCATATAACCGCCAGGCATTCCTTTTCTGTAGCTGAGTAATTTGTCTCGGCTTTTGATAAGGTACGGCTTGCGTATGCAATGACTTTTTCTTCTCCATTCTGCCACTGAATAAGTATGGCACTGAGACCAACGTTACTCGCGCCGGTGTGTATGTCCGTTTCGGCATTTTTATCAAAAGGGGCAAGTATAGGGGGACTCTGCAAACGCTGTCGTAGTTCAGAGAAGGCGTCTTGTTCTTTCTCCCACGAAAAAGGGACATCTTCTTTTGTCAGTCACGTGAGTGGTTCGGCAATTTTAGAAAAATTTTCTACGAAACGCCTGTAGTAGGCACACAGTCCCAGGAAACGTCTAATAGCTTTTTTGTCTCTTGGCTTCGGAAACATTTTTACTGCAGTGATCTTCTCAGGATCGGGGCGGACGCCTTCAGCGTTGACAATGTGTCCGAGAAAGCGGAGCTCGCGAAAGCCGAAGTGGCATTTTTCGGGTTTTATGGTCAATCTCGCCGTGCGAATAGCATCCAGAACTGCTCTCAGTCGCTGCACGTGCTGCTCGAATGTAGGGGAGAAGACCACCACATCATCAAGGTAGACAAGGCACGACTGCCATTTCAGTCCAGAGAGAACAGTGTCCATCATCCGTTGGAATGTGGCTGGCGCAGAACACAGACCAAATGGAAGCACCTTAAACTAGTGTAAACCATCCGGTGTCACAAATGCCGTTTTTTCGCGATCTCGCTCGTCCACTTCTATCTGCCAGTATCCACTTTTGAGATCCAGAGAAGAGAAGAAGTAAGCATTGCGTAGTTTGTCCAAGGTGTCGTCGATGCGGGAGAGTGGATAAACATCCCGCTTCGTGACGAGGTTGAGTTTCCTGTAGTCAACACAAAATCGTAGGGTGTTATCCTTCTTTTTGACTAGAATTACCGGAGATGTCCATGGACTATTGGATGGCTGTATTACATCGTCCTTGAACATTTCCTGTACTTGACTTCTTATCGCTTCTCTTTCCTTTGGAGCTACTCGGTACGGGTGTTGGCGAACTGTTCTTGCAGGTTCTTCGACCACAATGCGGTGTTTTGCGACGGGAGTACGACGGACTTTCGATGAAGTCGAAAAGCATTCCGCAAACTCTGTGACCAAGTTCACAATCTCATCTCTTTGTAGTGATGACAGCTCTCGGTCAATGTCGATAGAGGTAAGGACACTGTCTAAGGTGGCAGAAGCTGGTGATGCTGCATCGAGGGTTGACACATCCGCAAATTGTGCATAGTCATGAAGAGACGCTATGGCTGTTCCCTTCGCCACTTGTGCCTCATTGCCAAAGTTAGTCAAAAGGACGTCCGCATATCCGTTACGCAGGTGAACTAGGCCTCTTGCCACGCATATTTGCTTTTCCAGTAGCAGCCCGATATTTCCGTCTGCAAGTCCCTCATAGTCACGAAAGATGTCGCTCCTTACAACGACAGTCATACTGCACCTTGCCGGCACCGTCACGTCTTCATCCACAATACGGAGAGAAGAAATATGTGGCTCTTCTGTATCAGAAATGGTAACAGCATTTTCTGTGGAAAACAACACGCGTGATTCTTGCAAGTCGATAATTGCGCCATTCGTTCGCAAAAAGTCCATGCCCAGTATCAGATCACGGGAACACTCAGGGAGAACAATAAAGCTGCTGACGTATGTAAAGCCTCTAATTCCGATTCTTGCTGTGCACATTCCTACGGCGTCGACTAAGTGTCGCCCCACTGTACGTATTGGAGATCCGGTCCAATGGGTCAATACCTTTTTCAGTTTTCTGGCAAGTACACTGCTAATAACTGAATAGTTCGCACCAGTGTCTATCAATGCAGTCACTTCGAAGTCGTTGATGATGACGCACAACTTGGAAGTAACGGTGTCATCACTGCCGTCGTCTTGTCGGATTGGCGATGGAGGGCCTTCGGTGTTCCGGGCGTCAGCGGCCTTGCCTCCACAGGTCGCTGGCTCTAGTTTTCCCATCGCGGACTTTGGGAGCGTCGCCTCGGTGAAATGGATGCGGGACGCGGACTGGGCGACCTATAACGCATAGGCGCTGCTGATCGAGGTTCATGTTGCTGGGTGTTCCGAACAGTTTGGTGCGTAGATAAAAATGCCTCAATCTCATAAGGGCGCTCACCGTTTCGAGGGCAAGGTGCATTCACAGAGAAGCCACGCAGTCCTACTCGGCGATACTGGCATTCCCGGTATAGGTGACCAGCCTCTCCACAGTGGTAGCAGAGGGGACGCCGGTCTGCAGTGCGCCATACATCGCTTTTACGTGGGCTTCCTTCTGGCATGGGCTGCACATTGCGAGGAAGTACCTGGGGTATTGTGGCCGTTCGTCCAAAGTCGGCGCGTCCTAGGTCCTGACGTAAAGCTTGGGCGTACGATATCCGCGGCTGACACTCTGGCTGTGCGTGGGGCCGTACCTGAGGCTCTGGCTCACAAATTACTTGCCGGACTTCTTCGCGTATGACATCAGCAAGTGAGGACACCGTAGGAGGGCTTTGGGCCAGCTGCAGTTTCTGCAGCTCTTCCCTTACCTCACCATTTCGCATAGGATGTCCATGTTGTTGGGGAGGGCTCCAGACCCAACGTCAAATGATGCGACGCATACATCTCTGTTGTACTGCCGCGCACGCTGCTGCAGCGTCTTCTCCATCGTCGTCGCCTCTGATCGAAATTTGGCTACAGAGCGGGGCGGATTACGAACCAGGCCGGCAAAGAGTTCCTGTTTCACACCGCGCATTAGGTGCCGCAATTTCTTGTCCTCAGCCATGTTTGGGTCGGCTCGGCGGAAGAGGTGGGTCATGTCTTCATTGTACATGGTCAGGTAACACTGAACTTAGTGTCACACATTACTTCCCCCCTCTCCTTTGGCTTCTGGATTGGATTGGCGGGGCTCGCTACGTGCTTACGCGCACTTTTCTGAGCGCAGATTGATGTGCGCCTGGTTTCTGCACTAGGCTTTTATACAGTCGCTTTTTCGAGCGCAGATTGGTGTGCGTCTGGTTTGTGCACTGCGCTTTTATACGATCGCTTGTCGCTGCTTTCCTTTTCTGTGGCTTGGTGCAGGCGCACGTACGTGGTGTACGCCTGCTTTTTTTTGCACTGGTCTTCGAACACATCGCTCGCTGCTCGCGCCTATGTATAAGGAAGTGCTGTGCCGCGGGCGTACCGTGTATGTAAGCGCACCAGAAAACTGCACCTTGTTTTCCATTACTTTGTCATGTACCTTACCACTGGGTAGCACCAAGCGATCGCTTCTAAAAAATGCAGAAATGAGTCTTTGCAGCGCGTGTGGCCATTAATTGACTCCCACCACAGCCATGTGAGGTGTGACTCCAGCAGCGGTGCAGTTACCCTGCAGCCGGCGGAGAGGAGGTGGCGCTTCAGTTTATTAACTTGCTAGTTTTTGCATGTGAACGCCCGTGATAGCTTGTGAGGTCGTGCGGGACGAGCTGCTGGTGCGACACCCACTCGGTGGCCCCGAAGGATTGTGCAAATTGATGAATGCCTCCTTCGCGGCAAGCGAAAACACAATCGAGGCCGCCTGATGACGGGCGACAAGGTTCCGCCGAGCCGGCAAAATCACGGCGGCATTGCAGACCTTGGACCATGGGTATTTGGCATGACCTGCGTGACCACCGGGCAGTTCCGACTATTCAAGGTCGACAGACGAGACGCGGCGACGCTATAGGCCCCATTATTGCAGCCAACGTTGAACCGGGGACCACCATCCACAGTGATGAATTGGCCGCATACAACTGCATCCCGAACTTAGTGGATGCTAACGGAGTGAGCCTCAATCTGCAATGGGAAACTAAACCAGACAGCATGAAATTTGTGGACCCGATCACGGACGTTCACACGCAAAAAATGGAAAGTTATTGGCATGCAGAAAGTGAAGCGCCACCTCCTCTCCGTCTGGAGTCGCACCTCACATGGCTGTGCTGGGTAGTCAATTAATGGCCACACGCGCTGCAAAGACTCATTTCTGCGTTTGTTAGAAGCGATCGCTCGGCGCTACCCAGTGTGAAGGTACATGACAAAGTAATGAAAAACAGAGCGCAGTGTTCTGACCCTTTGCTTTTGTATGAATGTTTCCCGGCATTGCTGCGCGCTTACATACACGGTACGCCAGCGGCGCAGCGTTTTCTTATATATAAGCGCAAGCAGCGAGCGATGTCTTCAAAGACCAGCACAAGAAAGCAGGCGCACACCAAGTATGCGCGCCTGCACCTAGCCGCGCCGAATCAAACCACAGAAAAGGAAAGCAGCGACAAGCGATCGTATAAAAGCCTAGTGCAAAAACTAGACGCACACTAATCTGCGCTCGGAAAAGTGATGGTGTAAATACCTAGTGCAGAAACCAGGCGCACATCAATCTGCGTTCGGAAAAGTGCGCGCAAGCACGTAGCGAGCTGCGCCAATCCAATCCAGAAGCCAAAGAAGAGGGGGGAAGTAATGTGTGACACTAAGTTCAGTGTTACCCATGGTCACACTTTCATTGTTCCGCTGGTTCCTCGCCTGAAGAGCGGCTTCTGCCCTCTCTCTGCGGTCCGTGCTCGGGTATGTAGCTAGCAGCTCTCGTCGGAAGTCGTTCCACGATGATAACGACGCTTCGTGGTTCTGAAACCACGTGCGTGCAGATTCCTCCAGCGCGAAGTACACATACCGGAGTTTCTTTGTCTCGTCCCAACGGTTACACCTGGCGACACGCTCGAAGTTTTCGAGCCAGTCCTCGGCATCCTCAAATGTGTCTCCGTGGAAGGATTCTGGCGTCCGGGGTGAGTCAACGACGACGTGAGAAGGGGTGCCATCGCACTGGTACCTCGGCTGGCTGCCGCCGCTGCCCTTGGTGAATCGGCGAGAGGACCAAACTCGGGGGCCTCACCTCGTATGCGGCGACTCGTGCGTTGGTGGACAGGCGTTAATTCTGTTGGTTCCAAACTTCGGGGATCCGGGCTACCTTCCCTTGCGTGTGTGGGGCTTGGAATCATACCCCGCACCTCCACCAGATATGTAACCAACAGTTACAACAGCCGTTTCTATGAAAGCTGATATATGCTGGGCGAACCTGTGCCCGTCAACAAAAACCGACTGAGCACTCAACAACAACAAAAAACGTCCCTCGAGCTTTGCTCCTTCGAATGTCGTTCTCGTCTTTGTTGCCTCCTGTCGCGTGCCAATCGTCCGTTTCTCGCGCACGAGCCGCTGGCCTGTCAGCACTGGCCGAGCGTTGCCTTGCAGTGCTTTGCTTGATCGCTCGCGGTGTGGCGGCTACGCAGTTGGGATATGTCGGTCGTCTTTGTCTTCTCGCAGTGCTGGCGGCAATATATTGCTTCTTATGGACAATTAATTGCGAAATAAGCTCAAAAATGATTTTGTTTTAGTTGTAATATTTAAAAAGAAATGTTTTTAATCCCTACTGTTGTTATTGAGAACATCGATGAGTGGTTTCCAAAAAAGCATGTGACCGAATGTGTCAAAAATTACAATAGGACCTAGATACTTGCATTCTACACATTTTTGTGCATGTGCATGCAATATTTGGCCAAGATCGAGCTAAATTAAGTACAATAATTTAGGTGCACAAGAAGTGAATATAGCGGAGATTGATAAAAAGAGACTGAAGAAAGAGAAAAACGAAGTTGAAAGTTCTAAACATTTCTTTTACTGTTATAAATGGTTGATTTGCATAAAATTTAGACAGAATGCACACCAGTCTTTGCAGATGTGTAAAACTTCAAATCTTGCCTGCTGCAAATGTGGTACCCTCGTCACCCTTGCGAGCTTTCCTCCTGCTTTCTTTGCTGCACTGTGCTGAGGAGATTTAGCTTCAGCTGTCTGTTTTCCAGACATTCTTCAGATTCTACTATGGCCTGTCTGGCTGCTCCGAGTGAACCAACTCTCAAGTTGCAAGGATGACCAGCTCCAGTAGAACCTCCTCGAAGCCTTTGTGGCCTTTGTTTAACCACAGTATGACTATAGAAGTGGCCATCTCCACGACAGGGCATGAATTTGACTGAGCACTGGTAAAAATTGGGGAATGAGCTGGTGCCGGCTCAGTCAGGGCTATTGCTTGCTTGTTCTTACACCAGGAAAGCTCACCATCTGGGCAAAACTTGTGGGTGTGAACCTCATCAGTCAAGCATGAATGGAAAAATGAGGCCCCTACAGCCACCATGCCTCGATTAGAATAATTTCTTGCAGTCTTGTGGCTAGAGAAACACGTTAATTTTTTTACACATGAAAATACAATGCTGAAGCATAATTTTGCAGCCAGGATCTTTCAAAAATTATTGTTTAAAAGGTAAATGCAATTTTTGGATCAACATCTCCAGTGCTGACACCATGTGTAACGTAGTCTCAGGAGCAAGGGACCAGGAAACCTTATTTAAAGGGACACTAAAGTGAAGAATGATTTCTTCTGCATCAGTAGATTACCGTTCTACAACACCAAAAACACCACTCTTTCAACGATAAGACGTTTGGTAAGCCAGAAAAAGCGCAAGAACGAAATACGGGTGGCGACGCCTACTTAAGTTCCCGCCCCTGGGAGCTGTGACGTCTTGGATTTTGATGACATCTTCTAGGGCCTACTAATTATATATAGTGTTACAGATTGACTACATTGTGCTCTAAAGGAACCAAATATTAAACATGGCAAGTTTCGGGAACCTTTATTAAGCCAACGCGGCCCAAATGCGAAAACATACTTTGGAATCCCTGACGTCACGCTGACGTACCGGTGCTGGGGTTTCGGCGCGAAATTCAAATACTGATACTTGGACCTTCATTTTCTCATCTAATAATCAAACTATTTTTTTGAAACGAGTGCCTGCAGGGTTCTCAAGCAATGCTTCATTAGTCTAAACTGATTTATGGTTTCGCTTTAGTGTCCCTTTAACATACAGCAACAACACTGTCAGAGTCAAGGTCATTCACATGCAGGGCACAGGAACAATCCAGGAAATTGAGAGTAAGAATACAATAATCATCGAAGACAAGTGGCTTCCCTTCTCTTCAATGAATGTTCATGCCTTCATTTTCACTGTCGTACCACACAGGAGGAGGTTACTATTAGAGCAGTGCAAACCGTACAAAGTACACACAATGTAACCTAAGTGAACTTTTTAATGTCCTTATGGTGAGAAACCACCTAGCAAGCACCTCAGCTTCAGGATACAAACACAGTGGTGACAGGGCGAGGTGTGAGCATGTTGGTGAAGACTGGTATGCAGATGACAAAATTAATGTACTGCCATTCCCAAAGTTTCCAGGCCACGGCAATCATTGCCAGAGTCACTATGAGGTAGCACAGCAGCACTCTGGTAATGTGTGCCCGCTCTAAGGGTATAGGACAGGCCATCACTGTAGCTACATCACAGTCTTGTGCTTACACTGGCCGCAAGTACAGTGGCTTGTGATGGTACTATTGGCGTCGAACGCTTGCGAGACACGGGAACTGCGAAGAAGCTGGATTGCCACATAGCCTGCGCATGTTCGGCCTGTGGTAGAGCATGCAGCAAACACCATGATCTATGTTTGACAACCTGCATAGCAAAACTGTATGGGAATTCGGCTTTTTGCCGAAGTCATACCTTGTAAACATTTGACATTGATAATGCATACAGACAGCTTAGTGCCTGTACCTTTTTAAGTCTTTTTGTAGAGCATAAGAGAAATGTGTTGAAGCGAGATCGGGTTTTCTTCTCTCTGGTTTATGTTCTGGGTCAAGGTATATATTCAGTGCACTGTCATGCTGAAATGAAACACAAACATGAGAAAACAAACTAAAAGGTGCATTTCCCTTGTTTTACATTCGCCAGTGTGTGCATGGTGTTGGTGTGATTCATTCACAGGTGCAAAGTATTGGGGCTACAGCACATGCATCATTTGTTTATGGCACATTTGCAGATGATGATTTCAGTTAAGTGTACCATTAAGAGGGGCTCTACATTGTTTTTTTTGTTATTTTGTTTTGTTTCTTTTTCCTCTAGAAATTTGTCAGTGGTCAGACAGAACTGCCCTAGAATTGCTTTTTTTTACTCTGGTAAACATGAGCTTCAAAAGAGGTGTTCCCTTCACACTGAGCAAGATATACATTAATTAATGCAAGCTTTGTTGTGAACAAAATAGCCTTTGATACTAAAAGCACACACACGTACGCACACACACACACACACCAGTTCGCTTACTGAAAGTTGTTACTGGTTGCATAATATTCGAGAGCACTAAAGTGCTGCTGTCTTTTTCCATTTTAAACTTTAGAGGCCACCTCTTGGCCCTAAGAACCAGAGCACAGGCCGCACCTGGCATTACAAGGATGTGGAACAGATGGCTCAGGCCTGTGGAGCTGCACCTGTCCTTCTTGATGCTGACTTTGGTGAGCTTCATTTTTAAGACAATTCATTTCCGCTCATCAAGTTTCCACTTCAGAGGATTCAGCAGATTAAACATGAGTGTAGGCAGGTTGTGATATTAGTGCTTGTGGGAAGCTTTGCAAGTTTGGAAACTAATAGTATGAAGTAATTATAATTTGGTATAATTTGAAGAAAGATTTGTACTGTGAAATGTGATATAGCAGCCTAATCCTTGAGCACTTTCTTCTACTCAGTACATAAGCTGAGCTGGATCAAGGAAGCCTTGCCCTAAGTATTCAAAGTGTTTCTACTGTGACCTTCAAGAAAAGTCAGAGCAAATACCACCTATTTCTGTGTGGCTCTATACTGATCTGGCTTGTGATCATGTCATGTTATGGTCAGTGTAACCTGAAGTACTTTTATGCTGTTTTGTTTGACTGAAACAATGTCACATATGACTGTTTCACTTCTAGAATAGGCTCCGGAACAACAGTAGACTCCCTTTACATCAAGCATGAAGTGAAAGTGAAAGTTTATTCATTTTCAATGAAAATAGGGTACAAGAACAAAAGGCAAAAGCCTGACAGGATCCTAGTCACCTGTAAAACAGTTGGCATTATGCACAAGCACTTCACAGCAATTTTACAGTGAACTGTACAAGCATGTAAACAGGATGCTGCGGTAAGTCAATATGCATCAAATTTATACAAAAAATGTAAAAAAACTAGAAAGCATACCAAAATACAAACTAAAAATGCATAATTCTTTTTACAGATATATAAAAGATGCCACTCATATATAGAACACAGAAGAATATTTCAAAACTGACACATGCTGCAAGAGAAAACCATTTCATAGAAAAATGAATGTAGAGTACATAGACTAAATTTGTCAGTTTGACTAATTTGTCATTTGTTCAATTAGGTGCTTCTTAATGGTAGATATAAAACAATTTTGCAAAAGGTACTATTCAGTTTCAAAAGGAAATCGATTTATTGCTGTGGGAACTTGGTAGCTTAGTGTTTGCTTGCCATAATTAGTACGTGTGATTGGTAAAGTTTACATTTCATGGGGAAAGCATATCCGCTGCTGAAAAAATCTGGACAAGAAAAATACAATTGATGACGATGGATGTATCTAAAGGGACACTAAAGCAAGACACTAAATCAGTTTAGACGGATAAAGCATTATTTGAAAACTCTGTTGTCGGGTATTTCGAAATAATGGGTTGTTTATTAGAAGAGAAAAAGAAGGTCCAAGTTTCAGTTCTTTAATGTTGTGCCGAATCCTCAACACCGCGGACGTCACTATGACGTCACGGATTTCAAAGTACTTTTTTCGTATTTAGGCTGAGCTGGCCCAGCAAAAGTTCCCGAAACCCGCCATGTCCAATTATTGGTTCCTTTAGAAGAACACAGTGTAGTCCATGTTTACGGCTAAAAAATTAACTAGGCCCTCAAGACTCATTCAAATTTAAACCCGTGATGTCATAGTGAGCTGGTGCGGGAAATTCAAAGAGGCGTCGCCACCTTTATTTTGTTATTCCGCTTTTTCTGGCTCACCAAGTGTCCTATCGGGGTAAGAGTGGTGTTTTTGATATTGTAGAGAGTAGTTTACTGATACGGAAGAAATAATTTTTCTCTTTAGTCAACCAGTTTCCTAAAGCGAGCTTCGCCGCACGATTATTAAAGTAAACTTAAAAGGGTAGGAATGCAAGCTAGTTAGTACGAATCCAGTACAGAACACAGACACGGGAAGAACACAGGACAGCGCTTGTCCCACGTCCGTGTTTTTTTTTTTTTTTTCACTGATGGCTTTAAAGTTAGCTTCGCCGCTACACGACCGTGTTATGCGGGAAAGCGTATGAACGCCGTGAAGGTAATTTTGGTTTTGTATCCGATGGCACTACGCAGGCAATTTTCGCCCCAATTTCCTTGGAAAATAAAAGGCGCGGTTGAGAATCTGGTAAATACCGTGATGGAGACATTGTGCGCTACCGTTATTGCTTGAGAATCTTCCTAGGGCGGTCCGAAAATAGGCGTTTTCGACAGAAGATAGTGTGCATTCAACGCATTCACTGTTCCCAAAGCTCCGCCGAGGCGGACGCTGCCACTAAAGGGGTCGTTATTGGGGTACCTATAGGGGTCAGGCGCGTACGTGCTTACTGGTTAAGTTCGAATCATCTGGTGAATGCCAATTTTGAGATAGAAATAACGCACGTTTGCAACCGTAAAAATGCTTACGCACCGGCCGGGACCTTTGGTCGTGATCGAATTAACTGGAGTCAAATTTACGGAAGTCTACTGTACCTATTTTTCTTTTTTTCATCTTGTACTCCTCTTTTCACATGCCTTTTCTTTTTTTTTCCTGCACAATTTTCTTTCTTTTTCTTTCTATTCTTTCATGCTTTGTTATACACTTTTTCAGATAGCACTGTGGAAGGAGGACCCACTGGAGGTCAAACAAATGTGACTCTTCGAAATGAACATGTCTCATACATTATCACTTGGTAAATATTTCATACTTTGCTATTGTACTCTGAAAGTACTTGAGTATACTGATTTATTCATTAATTCTCACTCAAGTCCTTCGCATTGCAGAGAGGAGTGGATAATATAGAAATGCAAACAAATGAAAAATCAATGGATTACAGTGTAGCACAATTACAAAATTCACTGACGATGGGTGTCTTGAAAACGGTAGTTGAAGTAGATGACAGAAACAGAAAGGCGGTTCCAGTAGGTGCTACCTTTCATAGTAAAATAATCAGCACTTATAAATTGTTGTGCTTAATTTGTCGAACCCTCAGTTGTGTTGCTTGTGAACTGCTATAGGCAGAAACGTCCTGCCTTCATTCTGCATCTCTAGGGTATAGAACACACAGCACATATGCATATCCCACCCTCCTATTTGTTTTCTATATTAATGTGCAGCAGTTGTTATTGCTTTCTTTTGTATTATGGTAGTTGGGTGGAAGAAGCACTTATAAAATGCTCTACGCACAAAGCTAAATGTATATATGATTAAATTTTTATTCTCAGCTTCATGAAAGGGATAAATGAATGACAGATGAACAGCTACAACACTGCAGCAAGAGTGTACGTCTGGTTCATTTTCATTACTGTTCATTTTCATTGTGGCAAATGGTCACTGTTGAGGATAACATCGCCATGATGATGTGCAAGCCAATGAAGAATAGAATTGGAATGTCATTGTTATATTATTCATGGCCTTCGAAGGTTCTTGCAAGTCTCATGTGTATTCACTTTTGTTTACAGTTAGGCAGCCATGCTTTCTGCATTGTACTTCTTGAGGAACTTTCAATAGTGACTTACATCACAAGTTGCATGCTGTGTGGAGCTCTGGGCTTTCTCTTTTTTTTTTCTTGTATGTTGTCTCGAAATATGTTTTTCGCTCTTCAGAAGCAGTAACTAACCACACAAAACATTCCTCCTGTTATAGGTACTCACTGAGTGCTGCCACTACGTTTCTCTGGTACCACAAGTACATTCGTCATCGGCCTCTCATGTGATGGCTGCAAAATAATTGGCACTGGCAGCGTGCATGTCTATTGAAGATGTTATAGGAAAATGTGCCGAGGAAGTCAACTAGGCAAAGCTGTAAAACAGGTGTTGTGCATATCTGAATTAGTTAAATAAAAATCATGTCACCTAGCATTCTGTTAGCATTTTTGTGTATGCAGCCAGACTATCTGTGCTTGAGAGCATGCAAAAGGTGGGGAGAAGGGAAGTTACAGCTATGTGGTGATGACGGAGGGGCATTGTCCTTCCTTGCCTCGGTAACATTTTGTTGTCATGGGATAAAAGGCAGATATAAATAAAAGAGAAGCCCTGGACTTCAGCAACTCTTTGATTCCTTTACTACAAACAACAGTTATGAACTCAACAACTCAATATGTTTTGAAACTCCCAGGCGATATAGAGGACAAACTCTTGTTACTGCCATAAAACTTGGAGAGAATTCCACTGCCATTTGAAGTATTTGAAATTTCTAGACAATGTTAAGGAACTCCCTTACAATTTGAAGAAGTATACAGCTTACATAAAACAGCTGGCAAGTGCAGTCTACACTACTATTCAAGTCCGTTTAGCAAGCTTTCAGTGAGGTTATCTTTATCGCAGTGTTGCCACAGCTACTGATTTATCAGTAGGTCTACTGTTTTTTTTTTTAATTGTTAGTGAATCATTGATAAGTTCTATAATCTACTATAAAACGATAAGTTTTATAATCTACTATCAGGCGATAGTGAAATCTACTACTTTTTCAACAGATACCTGCTAAAGTGCGATCAACATTTACTGCGCTTGAGCAATGAGTGTAATGTGCTTTTTTTTTTACTCATAGACTTAAGCATAGTCCAAAACGCACTGAACGCTTCAGACTTCAGGTACCAGAGGACGTATTCTGAGATGATCACTTTAGGTGATATACTATTGCCTCAGCCATGATGCGCCCACTGATTGGCTGGTTGGGCAAAATCGGATGAGCTGATTGGCTGATTGAGCACTACGTCATGCAAAGGTGGTAGTACTGCCAAAAGTGATTGTCTGATAATATTTCCCCAGGTGTCATCTGAGGCCCTTCGAATGCTTTTGTAAAGGTTGGAACAAGGTACCTTTTACAGCGAAGCTGTTTAAAGCTAGAGTTGTGTGTATCTTCTTTCTGTGTCAACACAATCGTCCCGAACCACGCATCCTGAACCACGCAGGCCCTCCGAGAACCTACAGACATGATAGCGTCAGATTGTAATTAATACACAAGAAAACGTAATTTTGCTCAGGGGAAACTCAAGCATAAAGCCCTTTACCAGCAGCCGTTTAAGGTCTGTCTGAAAGCAGGAGTGGCGCGGCCCGGCCCGCTCACTTCCTTGAAACGCCATCAAAAATAAAGCTTGCCTTCATGCATAGCGCTTGCCGCCAATGTTCCCAGGAAAACGTTACGGTAACATAAGCTGCAGTTGCCAGGAAGAATCAGAAGCAGTCAGGTATCTTTGACTGTTATCACATTCCACTCTTAAAGGCGAAGCTTAAGCGTCCTTCCATAGGTAAATGTTTGCCCGTACGTTTTGTCATGATGACCACCGATCAAGATAATAAATGTGTTCTTACCTTTGTTCAAAGTTCTGTGTCACATCTGTGTCGTGTGCTAAACAACTTCGCTGGTTATCCACCTTCACGGAGTGGAATGGCTCATGGTTTCTTTAATGGTAATAATTTTTGAGGTTTGCTGTGTGCTGTACTGAGTTACTGTTTTGCATATGGCACATTGTAAAACTAACAACAAGCATTGAACCCATGTCGATAAAAACTTTGTTTAAAGTACCTCTTTTGCGAACACAAGAAAATTTCCGATTTACCGATTTCTACAAATTTCTTAACAATCTACTACTATATTTTAACGACATGTGGCAAACACTGCAAGTTTACGAAAGTCATCTTTACTCCTGGTCAGTGGCGTCACTGTACTCGCGGACAACTTTCTGTGGCAATGAAGGGAAAACTACTGAGGCAAAATGCGCACAAGAGAAAGTGCCTCTGAAAAGAGTCTCGTATTTTCATCAACGTTCGGTTAAGCTCGAGAAGAGAAAACATAGACACCTTATTAGCAGCAGTTAAATAGGACAAAACACACCACTGAATGTAAAAGTTTACTTATCTTGCGGCTTTTCCCTTCCACGTCTGGGCAAATGTGAAACCGTCACACATGGAAGCTGCATCGATTCAGTGTCTGTTCCGAGCAACCAAAGCACTATCAAATGCTCGTGGACTACTTGGCGCGGCAACACATGTGCAGAAGCTCCGCCGCTGTGGCTTTCCCTTCATTGCCACAGAAAGTTGTCCGCGAGAGTAGGATAAGCAGCACCTGGGGTGATGGCTTTCTGTAGCCCTCCCCTTCTCTCATTTCAAACAATGAAGCACAATTTTGTCACCATGGCATGCTTCAGCATGGAGTTTGTTCCACAGCCAATGACTAATTATTTCTATTTCTTTTTTAAATATCCAAAGTAACGAGTGCACAACTCCCAATTCAGCACATCACATTGAAAGTGCATATTTACATGTTTATTTTGTATTAACAGGCAGAAAAACAGGAGTGCATTTCTTTTATTTTAAAAAAGAACACTTCTAAAAAAGTAAACAGGCAAATAGTTTGCATTGGATGAATGTCCACATTAACATTGTCAAAATGAATGTGCACATAAAACACAGGAATTGCAAACTTTGGGCATGTCTAAAGACTTGTAACGATATTATATGCATGTGTATCCATAGCCATGTGTGGTGCACATGTATTGCAGACGTAGCAGTGTGTGCAAGGAAAAGGAAGTGAATTGAAAGAAGCACCTCAGAAGGAAGGAGAAAACTTGAAAGGAGAGGAAAATGAAGATGAGCCAGAAATGGTGGGCAACTAAGTGAAGAATACAGTCTCAGTAGAATGTGTGGTATATTAAAGAAGCGCTTGTAAGAAAATTAAAGCACAATTTTACACTAATGTCTCACTATCCACTAGCACAGTTAGTCCCTGTGGGGAAGTATTTCTACAGCAGTTAAAATGAGTGCTACACAGGTGTATCTGCATAACAATTTGTGTGCCTGACGTCTCTAATGTTTTCTTCACTTTAACTCTACATCCTAAAACACCCTAAGTCATTAAACTTTGCTAAGAGCACCCTCCTACAAATTTCCATTCTTTTCTTTTTCTGTAGTCAGTATATAGTGCCACTGAACTGAGCAAAAGGTGCTTGGTGCCTTTTTGTTTCATTGTTGATTGCCATTTCGCGAAGCTTGAAGCTGTGTAATTGTATTTTCAACCTCTGTGCATATCTGCTTGGATCTTTTTTTTTATAGTAACGTCGTACTGTGCCTATAGTAAAGTGTAATGTACAAAAAAACAGAATCAGCTTATTTCGTAGCCCATAATTGCTGCTCACAGTAAAATGTGCTACCACATGACTGATGGGCCTATTTGTGGCCTTTGTATGCAATTTAAGTGGTGCCATGTCTTGAAACTAAATTTGAAGTCTCTCCAAGGGCCCATATAGGAAGCAGGTAACGTCTGTCACGTATATGTGAAGTGAACAGAATGCATTGTAATGCACTGCTAAAGGTAGTAGTGACACATAATAAAGCATTGACCTTCATGAGAACCATCTTGGGTTTTGTTCTCCAAGACCCTTTGTGGCATGTATGCTGAGCTATATGTGGCTTTCATTTTCACCTCTAGCAGTTTCTCTACTGTACGCCATATGAAGTCCCAGAACACAGGTGTCACATCCCATATTTTTAGGAGCGCAGTTGCAGAACTCTCTGTGACCTCATTGTTGGCAACATAACTCTATATCTTGTAATGGCTCATACAGAATAGCCACAACTTGTACGTAAGCAAAATGCAGTCTATTGAAGAGAGATGAAAAGCACCACCTTAATTATTCCCAAAAAATTGTACTGGTATATGTTACCACACTTTGGAATTAAGTTGAAGCAAAACATGTTCCTAACTTGCATGCTTGCGGTTGTCTCCAGTAGTGCAAAGCATTTCACGGTGTAATTTTTGCTTTTTTGCTCACAAAAAGCTTTGCGTGGTTGCATTTAGTTCTCATATGCATGCCTCTCAACTGCACATTTATTGAAGCTGCATGCTTTGGTGAGGCTGCTGCAGATTTCTGAGCTACCTGTTGTCATCTTTTCGTGTAGGACTTATTTACCTCCGCTTCATTCACTTGCAATTTTTTTTGCCGATTTGCTTTGATAGGTACTGTAACAATCATTGCCAACATTCGTGTGACGTTTTATTATCAATATTGTGAGCATTTTGCCCTTCATTCAAACAATGAAGCTACTTGCTAAGCTGGGCAACTACCGCTGAAACTATCAGCTGATCAAAAGGCCCTGCACTACACAGACTTCTTATCAGGTCTATGATGGCAGGAAACTCTTTGAGGGGCGTCTGAGCAGACCGAATCCTTGCATGGGGAAAATGACATCTGACTTCCTTGACAGAGCAAATCAGAATATACAGGTAAACCTTGATGTAACGAACTTCAATATAACGAAATTATCAATATAGCAAAGTATTTAACTTTTCGTAACCTCTTGTCCATGGAACACCATGTATTTAGAACCTCAATTTAATGAAGTGTGTTTGTATGCGATTTCAATATAACGAAATTTCACTGCTGCCGCAAAGGAATGTCGAGACAATAAATGGAAACTTCCGCCGGCGCAGATGGTCAAATGATTGAATTGCAAGCGGCTGCTTGCAAACGCACCTCTCAAATCGTGCTTCGCGCGACAAGAGGAACCGCCGAAGTGGAGCCGCATGGTGTTCCGTATAAAAGTCGAAGTGCGATAAGATCATATCGCGCCCCGCGCACTGAGCGATTTAAGTGCGAGTGAAAGTGTACAGAGTGAGACAAGAAAAATTGTGGCTTCACGAGTGCCGCCTTCACGCGCGAGCAAAAGAGGGGGAGGAGAGCGAACTCGTGATGCAGCGCGCGCGAGGGGTGGGGTAAGTTGGGGCGCGCCGCAATTGCCGCAATTTCTGGCGCAGTGTCTTGGCCGTGGCTGCGCATGGCTGCAAGTGCAGGTGAGCGCATATGCATCCGCGAGCCCTGCTTTAGAAGTAATCTGCCTCGTGTGCAGAGTGGGCGTGCCGAGACGGCGTGGCATCATGTAAGCTGTCTTACTGCGCGTTTAGTATTGGAGGTTGCGTAATCTCGAGTTTCGGCGACCCGTTGGAATGAGAGGCAGGCGAAGCATTCGCTCCCCGCTGCCGGCGCTTTTCACGATAGCGTAGTCTCAGTGCAGGCGACGCTACCAGCCGCGGGAGTGGAGTGCACGCGAAGGCGTGGCTGGCTTCGCTTAATCCGTACTGCCGATGTGAAGGTATCGTTGACGTGGCATGATATATCGTTCGTCGCCGACATCAAAATTGTTTTCTCATTCAAATTTGCTTTTTTCAACTGCCCGATAATTCAGGAAATTCTGTGGCCCCTTTCTGTACGTGTAGGAAAAATTGATCGGCGGCTGTACTTATTTGCAGAAAAGGCCGAAGTCCAATACAACAAAATTTCAATATAACGAAGCAAATTGCCGGTTCTACCTTCGTTATATCAAGGTTTAACTGCACTTTATTAATACTCTCCAAGATGACGGTGGGAATTAGGCGACCCTTAGTCCAGGGCCTTTGCTGCATTGCTTTGGATGTTGTCCTCTGCCACTTAGCACATGTGGCACCACATTCAGTTCATGATCTGACACGTAACGAAGGGCCTTCTGACGAATGAGGCCAGGAAATGCTGGGATCCTGGGCTGGAATAATGTAATGATTCTATTCAAATTCTTTTCCTTTTCCTACTTCGTCAGTGATGTGAGTGTTGCTCCACCTATGTTATCGCTAGCATTGACCTGTCGTTAAGCTGTAAAGCCCCTCCATGATATTGACACGTGTACTTGCCTATCTTTATCGGGCGACCACGTTTGGCCGCCTAACAATTGTTATCGCACAGCGCGGGACGCGCCTGCGTGTATCGGAAGTTTCTGGAATGTTATCGATGCTCCTATCCGCTGTCCATTGTCGCTGAACCTTGCGTAATCTGACTGCATGTATGCGCGACGCGAATGGTGTAGAACATTGTGGAAGGCACGCGGGTGCCAGCGATTACTCTGGACCATTTGACGGCTGATGTATAAAAGCCGACGCGCTTGACCCGCTGATCAGATTTTCATGATCGCCGACTGTGTTCGCCGCTGTCGCCGTTTTTTAAGTGTAGCCTGTTTTCGTGGGCACAGGTTCGCCCAATAAAAGTTATTTTCGTCTTCATATTGCTACATATCCAGCTTTTCTGGATGGATGGATGATTGAGGCTCAACCCTTTGAATCGGGCGGCGGCGGCGCGCGCCACCTAGCCTTTGATGGTTCTATATGCATGCATACCTATGTATTTACTCCTTTACTTTTGCGTTGATATTATCCACCAATCAGATAGTCTCCTTTTAGTTATTTCTACCTGTTCAAAGTCTATTCTACTTTCACTGTCTTTAAAACCCAAAGCTTTGAATAGTTCCCCGTTAGATTCAACTGCAGGGTGAAGTTGTTTACAAGCAAGTATCAGGTGTTCAGCCGTTTCCTCCTCCTCTCCACACGCCTCGCACACCAAATCTATCTCCTGGTATCTGGCTCGGTACGTTTTAGTCCGCAGTACACCTGTCCTGGCTTCAAACAACAATGAGCTTCCCTTAGAGTTATCGTAAATATTTCCTTTGGCTATTTCTTGCTTAAACGTCCTGTATGCATGTCTCCAGTGCCAATTTGATTTTCATCTCTGTACTCCACATGCCCCTCTTTGTCTCCTTAACCTTTTTCTTGACAGATGATTCCTTACTTGTCCCCCCGCTACTGCCCAAGTATTTGCTTGTCAATTTTCTAGTTCGCTTCCTCCACCTCGTGTCAACATTCCTCGTGTGTAAGTAACTGAAAACCTTCCTAGCCCACCGAATTTCCCCCATTTTTCTCAATCGCTCCTCAAATGCTATCTTGCTACTAGCCTAGCTCTCTGCCCTCGAAAGAAGACCATCCCAGATCCCCCTGCACTCCAAGATTTGGTGTCTTGCCATGTGCTCCCAGAGCGAGCCTGCCCACACCACGTTGCCTAATTTCCAACTGTTGCCGGGTCTCTGCTCTAATACATAGAACTGCATTGGCAAAAGTCAGGCCTGGAACCATTAGCCCCTCCCATATCCCTCGTACTACCTCGTACCTATTGTAGTTCCACAGTGGCCTACTCTTCATAATCGCTGCACTTCTGTTACCTTTAGTCGTTAGATATTTTTCGTACGGAGCTAACCCTACAAGGCTAAGCGGCCAGCCGAACGCGCGTGACCCGTGACCCGCGGAGCATATCCCGTGGCTCGTGAGCGCTCGTGAGCCGCCGCTCGCTCTCTTCGAGAGCGACTCGGCGCTGCCGCTGTGTACCAATGACTGACGCCTCCGACGCAGCAAGTGCACGAGAACTGAGCCAGGAAAACAACAACATTGAAATGCAGGTGGAGACGATACAAGGGCAGCAACAACTGGAAGCGGAGTGGACGTATGACGTGAACAGCGGAAAGGCGATAAACATCCAGGAAAAATGGCACACATGGGAGAGGAGAGGCAAGAAGACCCAGGTGCATACAAAACCCACAGCCGAGGAAGCAGACCAACTATGCGCAGCAAGCCGGAGCAACAACACCTATTGCGGGAAACATGCCACATTATAGAAAACCGAGACTTCCGCCTTTGCCAGTGGACGACACGAAGATCATCTACAGACCTAAGGCGGGATTACAACTCTCCAAATGGACATTGGTGGCAGTGACACATGCCATCGGCCGAGCTAGCAAGTTGTCCCAGAAAGACTTCTACGACAACATCCGGATTCAAGTGCAACATGCCGAGAATATAATAATCGCAAGTACACCAAACAAAGACATAGCGTACGACATGCTCCTCAAGATCACCAGCATCCAGCTTGGAGGGTCCATTTAAGAAGTCAAAGCACATGTCAGGACCCCAGAGGGCATCAGCAAAGGCGTAATCTACAACATCCCGCCAGGCACGAGCGAAGAAGAACTACTACAAGGACTACGAGTATCCGCAAGATACACGGTTCTCGCAGCACGCATGCTGGGAAGATCGTCAACAGCACTCATCTACTTCGACGGACCGCACGTCCCACACAACATCATATATAAATGCTGTGACTACCGCCGCAAACCATACAGGAAATCTGTGCAGTACTGCAGAACCTGCGGAGAACTAGGGCACCGGCAAGATATCTGCCTGAAACCACTTATCAACTTCTGCTACATGTGCGGGATGGAAAATCAACCGGAAGAACATGACTGCCAACCCAGCTGTTAAATCTGTCAACAACCCCATGAGACAACAGGGAAGGGGTGCCGACATAAACTGAAGCCAAATCCACCACAGTACAAGATCAGACTGCAATGGGAAAACAAGATCCAAGAGCAGCAACGCAGATGGAACTCAAATTCAGGCTCAGACTTTCCGGCACTATCCGACTCGAGCAGTACCTCACTACGGAGTCCACGCAGATCCAGAAGTGACTCCAAATCAACAAGTGGTCAAGCAAACGATGGACCCCGGTCAAGATCACGATCTGGATCCCGTACACGCAACCCACAAAAGCGAGTCACGTATGCAGACGCTGCAGGAGGAAACACACGAGCACAAGAACCCACGGAAACCGAACGAGACCTGCGAGCACAACTCCAAAATCAGAAAGCCCTCATTGACAAGCTCATACAAAGGTGCAAAGAACAAAACACCGCCAATCAAGCCTCGAAACCTCAAGGAATGCCACACATCCCACCGCCCCTTACGGAAGAAAGAATCAAGGAAATCGTAATAATGGAGGTACGGAAGCAGATACAGGAGGCCATGGCCACTTTTGCAAAGGAGATAACACAACAGCTCCTGCAACACATCACCGCTCAGCTGGCCCATATCCATGCTACCCTGCAAGACCTCAGCAACTTCATGTCCTATGCCAAGCAGAACCACGTAACGGAAGCCACAGTAGAAAAGCTACTCAACACCGACACGGCTCGCAAGAAAGCACGTAAAGACCTCCACAATGCAGCCAGACCGGAATCCATGGCCCGGGGCGAAGGGAACGATATCGAACAAGATGGCGAGTAATACTAAGAAGAGATTACCACAACTCCCAATGAAGCTGTGGCAATGGAACTGTCGCTCTATTCGAACCAAAAGAACAAACCTCCAAGAACTGACCAAACTGGAACAACCAGATATCATCGCTATCCAAGAAACTTATTACACCAATCTGCGCATACAGGGATATGATACACACACCGGATCTCAGAGAACAGCCATCCTGACGAAGAAAAATCTCACCACGCAGGATCACACAATTCAGGGAACAACCGTGGAACACACCCTAGTGGAAGTGCTACCTGAGAAGAAGACACACCAAAAACTATTCGTACTATGCTTATATAGCCCACCCAGGGATCCGTTATCCGACTTTGTAAACTTCATCACGCAAGCCAGAAAGCTATCTAAAGGACATAAACTCGTAATAATGGGGGATTTTAATGCCCCCCACACAGCATGGGGTTACCAGTACACGACCAAGAAAGGAGCGCGAGTGCACGATTCGGCGCAACAAAATCACCTCACCCTCTGGAATGATCCTAAACTACCGACTCGAATAGGCAACAGTGTGTCCAGGGATACAAATCCCGACCTCACCTTTACAGTAGGAATATCCAAGGCGGAATGGACCCGACTGGAAGAAAATCTCGGCAGCGACCACCACATCCTTCAGCTTGAAATCCTGCACCATAAGAAGCCGAGTAGAACAGGAACGCCAAAGCTGACGGATTGGAAGGCCTTCCGAGAACATGACATAGAAGAAAACATCGAAAACATTGAAGAGTGGCTCACCGAAGTGGTCAAGACGGCGGAGAAGCACACTAAAGTAATCGAACTCACGATGGACACACCAGCCGTAGACTCTCGCCTCCTACATCTTTGGGATGCCAGAAGAGGACTACTGAGGCGGTGGAAAAAGATGAAACTTAACCGCAAACTGCAGAGACGGATAGCTCACATAACAAAGCAAGCAGAAGAATACGGAGATCAACTCAACAGGCAGAATTGGCATAAACTGTGCGACCAACTTCAAGGCACACTAAGCACGAAGAAGATCTGGCATATACTGCGAGCCCTTCTAGCTACCACCAGAACCAAGACCCAGCAAAGACATGACCTCAAGAAAATCATAAACTCCCATCCAGGAACAGACAAACAAATTCTGGAAGAAATCAAGCGTAAACTTGTCGGAGACAATGCCCCCAAGGTTACCGATCCCCGACCGTACAAAGGCGAACCAAATCTCACCCTCGACAGCCCTTTCACGCTTCCTGAACTCCATGCTGCCCTTGCCAAATTGACCGGTAACGCATCGCCAGGAAATGACAAGGTGACCAACAAGATCCTACGAACCCTCCCAGACAAGGCCCTAAATGGACTCCTCGACTACATGAATAACTGCTGGGAAAAAGGTGTGCTCCCAGCAGAATGGAAGCAAAAGTAATTATGATCCCAAAACACAACAAGCCACTACAAATCAGCAACCTACGGCCCATCTCCCTTACTTCCTGCGCTGGAAAGCTGCTCGAACACATGGTTCACGATCGCCTCACCGCATACCTCGAAGACTCAGGACTCATGCCCGACACAATGTTTGGCTTCCGACAGCTCCTCTCAGCTCAAGATATACTACTACAGCTCAAGGAAGACCTCTTGGACCACCTAGAACGCCACAAAAGGTTCTCTATTTTAACAATAGATGTAAAAGGAGCCTTCGATAAATGTGAAGCATGAAGCAATCCTCCAAAATCTCCAAGATACAAACTGCGGAATCCGGACCTACCAATACGTACACGACTTTCTCAAAGATCGCACGGCTACGGTGGGTATAGGCAACATCCGAAGCGACAAGTTCGAAATGCCCAACAAAGGAACTCCACAAGGGTCAGTCATTTCACCTTTGCTGATCAATCTCGCAATGATTAAGCTCCCACAACAACTCGATGGCATCGAAGATTTAAGCCATGCAATATACGCCGACGATATAACGTTATGGACAAAAGCGTCCACAACAGGCCAACAGCAAACTACCCTCCAAGAGGCAATCGATCAGATAGAACAGTACCTCTCAAAATGCGGTCTCCAGTGCGCCCCCGAAAAATCGGAGCTACTTATACTCAGGGCAAGGACCCGGGGAAGACCACCAGGCTACGTCGCTCCAGATCCTAACGTCAGACTCAATGGAATCGATATCCCTCAAGTTGGCTCCCTCCGCGTCCTTGGCCTCACAATACATAAAGACGGTTCTGGGGCAGCTACACTTCCGAAGCTTCAGTAGACCCTAACACAAGTAACCCATCTCATTCGGCGTATAACCACCCAAAGAAGAGTACTTAAAGAGCAAGAAACCGTCCAATTAATCCAAGCACTTCTTATAAGCCGGATCACATATGGCACCCCGTATCTACTCCTCAAGAAAGCTGAAATAGAAAAACTCAACATCATCATCAGAAAAGCAATCAAGAGCGCACTAGGACTCCCCAGTACAACCTCAACCACGACACTCCTCAAACTTGGCCTCCATAACACCTGGGAAGAAATGAGTGAAGCGCACAGAGCCAGCCAGCTGGAACGCCTTAAGCTGACTCAAACAGGCAGAGCTGTACTTCGCAAGTTCGCATACAGCGAAAACTTCATAGCAGACTCAGACGCGAAAGCCCAATTGCCGCCAATTCTTCGTGACTCTATCTCAGTCGCTCCAATACCTCGCAACATGCATGCAACATACCACAAAGACAGAAGACAAGCAAGAGTTAGAGCGCTGAGCAAGAAATACTCGAAGAACCCGAACACGAGATATACAGATGCGGCAAAATACCCAGGTAGAAGAGCATACGCAATTACCGTGACCAACAACCAAGGGAAGGAGCTAATTGCTGCCACCATACTGGCCAGAAATCCAGAAACGGCGGAGGAAGTGGCCGTCGTCCTCGGCATCACCACATGCAAAGACACAGCAATCATCTTGAGCGACTCGCAAACGGCATGTAGAAACCTACGAAAAGGCCGAATTTCTGCCGCAGCAGTGAAGATTCTAAAATAAATAACAAGACGCCAAGAATTACCCGACACCTACGTCGCATGGACCCCAGGCCACGAACACCTGGCAGGAAATGAAGCAGCACATGCTGTCGCCCGAGAGCATACCAGCCGGGATTTCCTGCCGCACGGTCTCCGGAAAGCGACGAGGGTGGAGGACATTCCCATCAACTACGCCGTAATATTGCAACATTACAGACTGGAAAGAAGACAATATCCTCCACCTCATCCAAAATTAAGCAAGGAAGAAGCCACCGCCCTCCACAGACTACAAACAAATACGTATGTACATGGAATTATTATGCACCGAATGCACCCCACCAATTTCTCATACCTATGCCGGTATTGTGACGTACCAGACACGCTCCCACACATGGTGTTGGTGTGCCCGCACCGTGAGAAAAAATTACCGACGATTACGTTACTTCCTAATGCGAAATTTGAGCGCAGCAAATAAGCTGTTTCACCTTTTCGATAGATTTTGCATGCATGAAGAACACAGTCTGAATTGACACAAGTCAGAGTTGGGAAACGCACACCGGAGATTCTCACGGCACGTATCCGGAAGCGGTTTCACGTCATTTTGGAACCAGAGCCGATCACACACTGAACACACACTTCCAAACGGATTGTCTGTAAACTGTCGCCGGAAAGCATTTGTTGCACCCTGACTGTTTGCGAGCCTTTGTTTGCGTTTGGCCTCGGCCTCGGCCGCGCGAACGGTAGAGTCTTCTCTGCGACGGCGATGAGCTTCTGCTTCAGCCTCGCTTACTGCTGGTTGCTTTCGACGGCGGCGATGAGCCTCCGCTTCGGCGGTGCGAACGGCAGGGTCTTCTCGGCGGCGGCGATGAGCTTCTGCTTCAGCCTCGCTTACTGCTGGTTGCTCTCGACGGCGGCGATGAGCCTCCGCTTCGGCGGCGCGAACTGCAGGGTCTTCTCGGCGGCGGCGATGAGCTTCTGCTTCAGCCTCGCTTACTGCTGGTTGCTCTCGACGGCGGCGATGAGCCTCCGCTTCGGCGGTGCGAACGGCAGGGTCTTCTCGGCGGCGGCGATGAGCTTCTGCTTCAGCCTCGCTTACTGCTGGTTGCTCTCGACGGCGGCGATGAGCCTCCGCTTCGGCGGCGCGAACTGCAGGGTCTTCTCGGCGGCGGCGATGAGCTTCTGCTTCAGCCTCGCTTACTGCTGGTTGCTTTCGACGGCGGCGATGAGCCTCCGCTTCGGCGGTGCGAACGGCAGGGTCTTCTCGGCGGCGGCGATGAGCTTCTGCTTCAGCCTCGCTTACTGCTGGTTGCTCTCGACGGCGGCGATGAGCCTCCGCTTCGGCGGCGCGAACTGCAGGGTCTTCTCGGCGGCGGCGATGAGCTTCTGCTTCAGCCTCGCTTACTGCTGGTTGCTCTCGACGGCGGCGATGAGCCTCCGCTTCGGCGGCGCGAACGGCAGGGTCTTCTCGGCGGCGGCGCTTAGCCTCTGCTTCGGCGACGCGTACTCCTGGATCATCTCGACGGCGGCGACGGTAAGCTTCTGCTTCGGCGGCACGCACCTCTGGATTCTGACGGCGACGGCGCTGGGCCTCTGCTCTGGCAGCTCGTTTAGCAGCAGCAGCAGCAGCAGCAGCAGCAGCAGCAGCAGCAGCAGACGGAGGACTTCCATCGGTCGTCTCGTTCATGGCTCAGAAAGAACTGGCAGATAATTTCGCAGTGGCGAACGGCAGCGGCAATTTCGGCTCGGGCGGTGCACATATACAGATCCGCCGCCACCGATCTGGCTCTCTGATTGCCACCGCACAGGGCGAACGGCAGCGGCAATTTCGGCTCGGGCGGTGCACATATACAGATCCGCCGCCACCAGGGGCGTAGCCAGGGGGGGGGGGGGCTTATGGGGCTTCAGCCCCCCCCGAAATTTTTTCGTGCTGTCCATGCACCGCCGACCAAAGCGACCCCCGGCGCCGGAAATCACTCTGGATTTTGTATAGAATGTCTTCTTGACGCTCGAAAAGACATTTAACCGGGAAGATTGCAAACTCGGGCTGGATTTGGTGGCAACGCCCATACACCGGGAGTCACATAACGCCAAGCAGTCCCATCCGAGCACAAAGTTTCAAGGGCGCTTTGATGGTGAGCGGGCTCGCCGCGGCATCTCACTGAGGCCACGGGATCTATGGAGCGCATGGATATCAATTGCGGTATAACTTTACTGGTATAAATCTCATAAGCTCTTGATGTGAAAGGTGCATTGACATTTCCAAAGTTGTGCTTTAGATTTTCAATTGCGGAACTTTGTGGGTTTAATGTTGTTATAAACATTTGACGCCAAAGGTCTATTGACTTTTCTAAAGTCTTACATCGGAACATACAACGAGACAAGCCAAATCAACACACTAGCAGATGAGTTGACAAAGCAGGCAGCGAGGCCCAATGAGACGAAGCGTTGGGGTGGTTCATTTGTGCCGTCATGTCACATAAAAAATGTCAACATTTTTTTTTTAGCCTACGCCAGAACATCCATGTCAAGACACTAAAGCCAGCCAAAGTAACTACGTTCTTATTTATTTTTTCTACTTTGACTTTTATTCGCGAGGACAAATTGAGCCTCTTCAATTTTTTTTCGTTCTCGCTACCCTACCCGCGGGCTGCCAGAGCCAGCCAGAGCGCATACGTTTTTCTCGTATGGCCCCGACCACCGTGCGGTGCACTTCGGTGCGCGTTCGGTTTGCTCTGGCCGAGTGGATTTTCACCGGACAGGGTTTTGGACGCTTTCTGGCTAGCAGACGAGAAAAAAAAAAACAATGGTCGCTCGCCGCCATCACTGTGGGGACTCGAAGGATTGCACCGCATTCCTTGAGCGGAACCTTTCCGGAAAGTCTCAGCCGCTGTAGGATACTGAGCAGTATGCGTATGGTTCTCAGTGGACCAAGCGTGTCATGTTTTCTTCGGTATTCCTTCCGTAGCCCCATTAGGTGCCCGAAGTAGGCATTAGATTCTGGCCAACATACTTTCCTATGCGTTTTTTTTTCATTTTGGTGGCTCCGCCTCAGAGAAAAAAAAATACATTGTTGCGGCGCAGCGAATTGTCCCATGGTGAAAGTTCGATTTTGATACTTCTTTTGCGGAAAGTAATGGGCGACGGGACGCTTCAGTTGCCGGATACGTTTATTATATTATTGCGAAAGCAATTATATGGACACTCCAGGCGCATTCCTGCCATCGCCCTCATGTTTCGTATAAAGTCCAAGGGTGATAACATCGTGACCACGCGCTGCATGCTGTATGTGCGAGTGAAAGCGTAGGAGGGGAGGTGGAATGGGTGAGCCGACGATGGTGGCTCAGTCTTGTGTGCGCAAAGGAGAAAAGCGGGGAGCAAGCGCGCCGCCTTCCGTCGCGCGCAATACATCGGGGGGAGTGGATGGAATGGGGGCGGAATCTAGGATTCTGTGAATCTATGACTGTGCAACATGTTTATTTGCCTTGTTTGACGCATTATATACAGTTACGTCTTCTTACATACATAGACTCATTGGAGACTTATACGTATACTATATACTTAAAGATCTTGTTGCGAGGTTTTGTGTATACATGCAGTGAACTTTGTTTCTAGTGACACGTTTTTGTCCTTTATCAAGCCGTTTTTCGCATTTGCATATCCCATTGTATCTTTGCATTTCTAATGTACGAGGACGAGTCAAATGAAAGTGAGACTACCCTAACCGCGCAATAATGGTTCAGTTCATTATCTGCGAGGCATGCGCGCAGGAGAACGGCATGTCTCATTTACAAAAGTGACACGCAGGTGTGAAGATAAATGTTCTTTAATGCTCTCATGTATACACTGGGTTGAATATGGTTGCGTCACATAATGGACACTTCAAAAGTTGAACAACTCGGTGTCGCGAAGTTTTTGACGGCTGAAGGTGTTTCCAAAACAAAAATTAATCACCGTATGACTGCCGTGTACGTTGAACACTGCATTTCATTGACCACTGTGAAGCGTTGGAGCAAACGGTTCAAAGGACGTTGCAAAGACATTCCAAGACCGGGCCAAAACCATCGTGCAATCACCCCCACACAATTTCAAAGGTTCATGAGCTGCTGAAACAAGAACGGAGGATAAGCATCGATGAACTGGCAGAACGTCTGAACATCAGTCACGGTTCGGTTCACGCCATAATTCATGAGTTTCTCGGTTATCGGCTCTTTGGTGCGCAATGGATCCCCAAGATTTTATCCATCGCGAGAAGACGGAGAAGTCTCGCGCTGCCTTGGCTCATCTGATCGGGTATCACAATGAGCATGACGACTTCTTGTTTGCAACTGTGATCGGGGACGAACCTTGGTGCCACTACTACGAGCCTGAAACACGACGGCAAAGCTTACAGTGGGAACATTCGAATTCACCACGCCCAAAGAACGTAAAGGCCATCATTTCCGCTGGAGAGGTGTTGTTGACTTTTTTTTTCGATCGACAGGGTCCATTACTGATATAATTTGCTAAATCTTGAGAGGCCATCAATTGTTTTCGATATTGTGAAACGCCAGAACGGCAGCGTGTCGCAATCAAGAACGAACTGTTCCATCATCTTGGTCATCTTGTTCCACGACAATGCCTGTCCCCACGTCGCTTATGTGGTTAATACAAAACTGGCAAAGTTCAAGTGGGAAACGCTGCAACATCCGCCATACAGCTCAGACCTGTCACCCTGCGACTTCTACATTTTGGGGCAACCGAAAAAACAGCTCAAGGGAACCAGATACAGACTTTTTGATGCAGCAACCCAAGGAGTTTTATAAGACGGGAATCACGCAACTCGTTAGTCAATAGGACAAATGTCTAAATTCTCATGAAGACTACTTTTAAATAAAGTACCCCGTTGTTGGCTCATTCATTTGACTTGCCCTCATATATCTTGCAGAACTGCTTTTTATACGTGCTCTCTGTCGCGACTATAACTTCGGTGCAATTACTCACGATACACGACAAGGGACAGCTACTCCTGCGTAATACATTGGAACAAACGACAGCGTCATTGAGATTTTTCACTGGCCATTGCATATATACAAGAATGTAAGCACGGTTCTTGAATGACAAAGTTTCATTACCATATTTGTCCTCAACTTGTTCAGTTCATTGCTTTTTAATTTTTCATATAATCGGCATGCACTGCTTTCCTGGTTTCGAATTGATAAAGTTCTAAAGTTCGTGTGATATTTTCTTTACTTAATAAATAGACAAAAAACATGGAAGCATTGACGTCAGTTATGTTGGGCACAAATTTTGGCACATACGAGTATAACATTTTATGAAAAAATACATATTTTACTTGTATTTACAGTGCGTAGCTTTGAAGAATTCGTTTGCCGCATCTTTGGCAATGACAATGCAGTTATTATTCATGTATTTGATCCCTCGATAAATTGTTTAAGAGGAAGCTTTAGCTCGGGCCCAATCCGACGCGGCCTATTCAAATACTTGTAAAACGCAGAAACGCTTTTCTGAGATAATCCTGCTAATCGCTTTTATTGAAATTGGTTGCATTTGAGAGAGAAAGTTAAATCCTAGTGTCTGTTGGAAACAGAACTTCGATTTAGGGCCTGAATTTTGTTTAAAATATTTTGGAAAATTCAGAAGTTTGAAAAAATAGAAGCACGACGTTTACAAACTAATAGCTATGCATGAAGAACAGATATTGTGGTTCTGTAAACGGCATTTATTATAACAGTCAAAGCGGACAAGTTTGCTGGGTCAATTTGTATCTTACGTGAATTGGTTATGTTGTGTACAAGGGTTCTGCAAAAGCCGTATTTCGACAATACTAATTTTTTTTTTGAGATTCATGTGTAACATATCTATTTTGTCCGCTGTAGATGTACTATTAGATGCAATTCACAGAATTGTGATATCATTTTTCATTGTTGAGTCACGGAGTTTCAAACTTGATAGTTTCGTTTTCTGAAAATTCTCAATTTTGGCCAATTTTTAATAAATAATTGACCACCTAAATGAAAAATTCGAAGCCAGTAGTCACTAGAATTAAACTTTTTCTTTGAAATGCAACAAACCTCCTCAAATTTGGTGAAGTGGTTGCAGGGGAAAACGAATTCCCCTTCTACATGTATTTAAATAGGAGCACCCGAGCTAAAGCTACCTCTTAAGGAGGAGGCTGAGCTGCAACGTGCAGCTATATATATATATATATATATATATATATATATATATATATATATATATATATATATATGTATATATATATATATATATATATATATATATATATATATATATATATATATATATATATATATATATATATATAGGGCCAGTGGCGTAGCCCCCCCCCCGAACAAAATTTCTGGCTACGCCACTGGCCGCCACCGATCTGGCTCTCTGATTGCCACCGCACAGGGGTTGCATCGGAGGAGGAGCGAAGAAAGGAATTAAGTTCGAGCCGGCGCTTTGACAACTGGAGACTCACAGGAAGAGGGGGGAGGGGGGCGGCGTGTACACCCAGCGGCAAACGATGGGGGCAGAAGCGCGCGCAGCAAGCGGACAACACGATAAAGGGAGGAGGGAAGAGATAGCAGCGACTGACTGATGCCGCTGACACCGATAGTGAGTCAACCCCAGCTGCGGAGTTGGTTTCAGGGACAACGCCGCCGATGCCGACACAAACAATATGATACCCTCGCTTCCGCAGCGCTAAGAACCAGGTCTAGCCGTGGGAAGGTGGTCACGTATTCGTCGACGTGCCGGGGCCTACGTGAAATAACCGGCGCGTCGGCAACTGAAGAGCACCCTATCCGCCACACAAGAACAGGGGGGGGGGGACCCTTTCCTCCTCTTTCTGCATGGCGGCGACGGTGTTCTATGCAGTCACGTTATCTTGGCTCTCTAGCGGCGTAAGCTGCATCCAGCGGTATCAGTCGGTCGCTGCTAGCGCTGGGGGGATGAAAGGGGGGCGGAGCTGGTTACGAGGCCGACGACAACGCCGACGACGACGCGAAACCCAGGAACGGACGCCAAAGAGCTGCGCCCTAAAACAGTGAAGATGATGCCTCAGAACCGCTACAAGCGATCGAAGAAACGTGGGAGGCAATGTTAAAGGCACAGAGCCTGGAAGATCAGCGAAGTCTGGTGGACTGGGCCCGGGCTGCAGCATTAGCCAACGGCTTTCTGGACTAAGAGAGCCGCCCACCTAGGGCGAAGAAAGGACACTTTCTCGCTGTTTCTTACAATAAACGTTCATTCCTCCTCCTCCTCTGTCATACTCAATGCCATTATTTATCCACACCCCAAGATGCTTGTATTTATCGACTATCTCCAGCGTGGCCTCCTGTATCTTATGCTCGCCGCAAATGTTATCATTAAAAATCATGACTGCTGATTTTTCTTTGCTAAACTTCAAGCCTAATCTGTCTCCTTCTGTACTACATATGTCCATTAATTCCTGCAGATCTTCTGCATTGTCAGCCATTAATACAATATCATCCGCGTACATCAGTCCAGGTAATGGCTGTTCAATCGATTTTCCTTGTTTGAAAATTGATAGGTTGAAGCCGAGTCCGCTTTGCTGTATTTTGGCCTCTAAACCTTGTAGGTACTGCATAAACATCAGAGGTGACAATGGGCACCCCTGCCTAAGCCCCCGCCGAATCATTACAGGCTCCGAAACCTGCTTTTCCCATTGTATAATCACCCGGTTACCTTTATAGATATCTTTTAAGAAATTGGTTACTCCATCTTGCACTCCTAAGGTTTCCAGAATGCCCCACAAGCCATCTTGAAGTACACTGTCATAGGCTCCCTTGATGTCCTAAAAAACCAGCCATAGGGGTCTGTGTTCCTTTTCAGCTATTTCAATGCACTGTGTTAGCGAGAACAGATTGTCTTCTAGCCTCCTATGCTTCCGGAACCCATTTTGTAGCTCTCCAAGTACCCCCTCGTTCTCTACCCATGCCTGCAGTCTGTCCTTTATAATCTGCATAACCACCCTGTAAACCACTGACGTCACTGTTATAGGCCGGTAGTTATTTATTTCAGCTTTGTCCCCCTTTCCCGTATATATCATTCTCATCCTACTTAGCCTCCATTCGTCAGGTACTTTACCATCCACTAGCATTTTGCTCACCACCTCCCTCAATGCTTTCTTAGATTTCGGGCCCAATTTCTTTATTAACATAATTGGAATACCATCGGGGCCTGCCAATGTGCTACTTGGTACCCTCTTCTCAGCCCTTTCCCACTCTTCTTGTCCAAGCGAAAGCAGTGGGTTGACAGGGCTATCCCTCTCCGACGTACTGCATGTACCATTTCTCTGTTTTGTAAAATTTTCCCTCATCATCGTTCCTATATGCTCCATTGCCTCCTCTCCTTCTAACCGAGTACCTTGAGCTGTTACTATATACCTCTGCTCTAGGCTTGTCCTATTACCCAAGGAGTTCAGATGTTGCCAGAATTTTCTAGCTGCCTGTTTATCTTTTTATTGCTTATTTTTGACAGCCATTGGGACCCTTTTGTCTCGATTTTCTCGTTGATCAAATAGGATGCTTCCCTTTTGCATTTTATGTAGTTTACCCATTTCCTCTCTACTTCTGCTTCAGGTTCTCCCTTACTTTTGGAATACCTGTGTTACCTGGAGGCTTCCTGACGTTTCTTTATGGCCTTCTTAACCTCTTCATCCCACCAGCTCTTGAGTTTTCGTATCCCTTGCCTTGTTTTCCTGACTCGCGCCTTACCTAGCTCACACTCAAATAGTCTCATTAACTTTGGTTAAGTCCAATCAGTTTCAGTACCCTCTGATATTTCCTCTTCAATTTCTTTGGCCGCTATTTCCACTTGGTCTTCTGAGTAAAAAATCACGTCTGGCATTTTCTCGCGCGTCGTTCGTGCTTTAGTTTCCCTCTTAAAACTCAACTTGATACGTTTGTGGTCGCTACCTATACTTGTGGAGCCTTGTTCATCTATAATCATGGCTCCTAATCTATCGTACATCCTATGTGACATTAACGCATAATCTATTGTCGAGTGTCGACCCCCTACCTCCCATGTTATGATCCCGTCACGTACGTGTCCATCCTGGACACGTACCAGCTAGCGCCCCAAGCGGGCTCGGCACGAAGCCAGCGCGTTTTCAATTGAACGAGCGGGTTTTTCGCGAATAACAAAAGCTGCAGGTCGCTTATTGAAAAAGGCGGGTGACAGACATGTTCTGGAAGACAATCCACACGAGCCAAATGCAGTGATCACGCTATGGCACGTAGGAATTTTGTTCCCACAGCGGTTAAAGATTTAGTAATGGAAGCCTATATAGCTATGGAAACGACGAAAATTTGTACTCGATTTTCGAGGCAAGAACGATGCCTGTGATAAAACTACGGCGTCTATCGTAATACCCAGTGCAGTGAATGCAGTCCGGAGGCTCAGCTTTCGATTGATGCCTCTCTCGACTCTCCACACATGGCGTAACACTGTTCTCAAAAGCGATTTTTGTAACACTGTCGTGAAAATTCATGTGGTATCTATAAAAACATAAGCGCACCGCTTGGAGAAGCCTCGGAAGCCGTGGCCGAGTGGCCGCGGTTTCATTTCCGCTTCGCATTTTTTTTTTAAAGCCGCATAGGACCTAGTTTTGTAGTCTCACTAGATGGCAGAAGCACAAAAACCCAAGATTTGCTTTCGCTTCTGGTTTTCCAGTGCACGGTGCTCTTGAAATATTATGTTTTCTATTTTTGCTTCCTAAAACGAAGCAGTGTCGTGTTCATTTTTTAGGTCATCGCTTTTACGAAGATTTTATGCATTGGACATCATAACTAGAAGCTTGCGCGTGACTTTGTGCTATGCAAAAAAAAAAAAAAACTCTCTAGCTTTGTAGCGTGGAACCTGGGAGAACAAAATGTATATTCTTATTGCGTTCTTCTGGAAAATCCGTTTTCTTCGAGTTTCGGCTGTCCTTAATGGCACACACTCCGAGCGAATCAGGTTCACCTGGGCCACAATGCCACCCGGTGGCCAATGCCATTCCTATGCAACATTCGTATGGAACAAAAGGTCTGCTAGGCTGAGTCGCAGCCCGAACGTTAATTATTTATAAAGATTCATCCAAATGAGAAATGCACCAACTAGGAGAAGATGTGCAGCGTCTGGATTAAAAGCTACTGTTAATGTGTTCCCTACAGCCAAGTGGTATGAATCCGTAGGTGTGGCCGTAAAAAAAACATTTGAATAAATGTCCCGTGCCGTGTCCGCCCCGGTCGCTCTACAGAGAAGCTAACATAGCTAGCCGTCAGCATTTAGGATCAACGTATGGAGTCCCTCGTTCGGAGCATTTGCTTTTATAGCGTAGCACTCTTTGGCGAGTACCCCAGCAATTTGGTAGCAAAATCGTGCAAAATCGTGTCTGTAACGCCAAAAAACTTGACGCATTTCCTAAATGAATGCATAGGTCTTTTCTTTATAAAACGGGTTGGGGTGGCCAACATGAAATTGGAAGTGGCATCAGCATAAATTTGGGCGTGATACAGGGATGGGCCAAGCTGAATTTGGTAGTGATATGGGAGTGGCCCAACCTAAATTTGGGGTGAAATGGTAGTGAGCCAAGCTGAATTTGAGGCTGATATGGGGGTGGCCCAACCTAAATTTGAGGTGATATAGGGGTGGGTAAGCCTAAGTTTGGGAAAGTATGGGGGTAGGGTCAGCATGGATATGGGGATGATATGGGGGTTGGCCAACTTAAATTTGGGGGTGACATGGGGATGGGCTAACCTAACCATGGGGGGGGGGGATGTGCGGCTCGGCCAAGCTGAATTGGGGGGTGATATATGGGTAGACTAACCTTAATTGGGGGGGGGGGGGATTTGCGGTGGGCCATCCTAAATTTGAGGTGATCGAGTGGTTGGCCAGCGCTAGTTTGGGGCTGATATGGGGGTGGGCCAACCTAGATTTTGCAGGTGGTATTGGAGTGGGCCAATTCTAAATTTAGTGGTTTGTGGAGGCTGGCCAATCTGTATTTGGGGGTGATATGTGGTTGGTCCTACCTAAATGTGGCGGCAATCTCGGGGTCGGCCAATCTGAATTTGGGGTCCAACCTAATTTGGGGGTGATTTATTGAAATTCGAGGGCGGACCAAATTCAAAATTAGGGGTGGCCCAATTGAAATTTTGGATTGGGTTCAAGGCTGGGCGAAATGAAAATCGGGCGTGGCCGACTTTAAATTGGGGGTGAGCTAAATTAAATTTGAGGGTGGGCCTACTTGAAATTTGGGGGTGGGCCTAATTAATGTTTGGGGGTGGGCTAATTGAAATTTGGGGGCCTGTTTACGAATAGTTAGACAACACCAGTGGTGTTTCTGCATCCTTTTCATCATCGCAAAGTACGCATATTAATAATTGTTAGCCAATACCCCAGTGAGCTACCCCTCGAGCCTTCTCAGCCCACTGGGCTAATAATGTCACAGGAGTGCTCTCATCGTGACGACTGCAACGTTTAATGTGGAGATCCACAAGAACTTATCGCTGACCGAGCTGACCATTTTCACGCCAATGTCATCGCTAACACTACTCGCTCGTGCTAGACGCAACGCAAGCTTACAACGATCATAAGTCAACTTTCAATCGCACGCTAGTCGACACGCTCTCAGTGCACAATTTCGCCAATCATCTGGATATATAGGAACCTTGCTGGATGTTTTACTGTTATGTTGCGTCGTTTTTCACGAAAGCCTTCTCCCGCAAAGAGCATACATTTTTGAGATTGCTGAGGCAAGCTAGTATATAACTCATACGAAACAATTGTATAACGGTTATAATGATATTTAAATATATATATGTAAGTAAATAAGATTTCAGATGGTATTGCTACGAACGGGCATGACAACGATTTCTTCCCGCCTGTCACAGTGCTTTGACAGAAAACCTAATCATTTTGCTCAAACGTGTTGCCCGAGTACTACATGGACTAAATGTACGAAAGATCGGTGCGCGGTCACAGCTTCAAAGCCAGTCTATTTTGTGTACTGTTGTTGATATTGTAATAATGTGTAATTTTCCTCTTCATAATTAAGAGCACAGAAAAAAAATATTACAGTTGGTAGCTGAGCGCTAAGAACATTGGAAGATCTGAAACAAGCGATATTTTTTAATTTGCAGGTTAGTCTTCTCGGCTGGTAGATCGCAGTCCGATCACTTCAACGAATTTTGTTTGTGTGCAACTGCAGCAAGAACGTCGATACTACCGTTTCATTGCCAGGATCTTTATGCCCTCCACACACACAAGAAGGACACCAGATAATTGGCACATGAACTTTTATAAACTGATATTATTTTGCTAATTGCTAACGGAGCATTTACTTAGTATCAGTCCAGTATTAGCAGTGAGAAGCACTTCGGGATCGACCATACCCATGAGTGCATACTAGCCATTGTACGCTTTACTGTAGGACAAGTGAAGTGCTAAAAACTTGGTGTGCCTTGCCCTTTCCGCAGGTCGTCCATCCATTATGTTATGGTGACGATCAACTTTGTGTCCGTCAGGCCTTCTCCTCATTTTTAGCTTCATCATCGCGAGAGTGGACAGAGAAAGGAAGCTTTCTTCACAATCAGCCCCAGCGGCGATTCCACCACTCGTAATTGCTGCAATTTGCATTCAGTGGCAGAGCATGCTAGCCACATCCTTAGTTTCACAATCGCTAGAGTGCGCAGAAAAAAGAGAACTTTGGTCGCTATCACTACCACGAACCCATGTCAATTAAGATATACGTACGTGCATGGGCTGGGCATGCTAACTTCTGAGCTACCACCTGCCGCCGCCACCGTAGATTTTCTATGCATACCTGCTCCTTGTTTTCATCGCAGACGCATGCAGGACAAACGCGGATAAGAAAAAAATCTCAGTGTCCTTCCACTCTGTGAAGAAGGATGACCAGCAACGCTGTGTATATGGGCCCCTTAATAACAGTTTTCTAGAAAATATGACACGACCGCATTAATTCCGAAACTTCATTTCTTCGTACATTACGCAAGGTTTATTCGTGAAGTAGGGCCACTGAAGAACTTTTGGTCAATGAGGTTCGAGGCCAAACATCAATATTTCAAAAAAATTGCAATGGCAGTAAAGAACTTCAAGAATTTGACCTACACTCTTGCAATGTGCCATCAGCTAAAGCTGTAGGAGTTGAGGAGGACTTTGGGATGAAACACTTGGGAGGCTTATTTTACATTATTTACAGTGAGGTGAGAGTCAAGTAACAGTCGTTCAGTCATTACGGGCCGGCAGCAACTCGGACGCTGCGGCCCGTCGCAAGAAGTTCGAGAGAGATGAATCAGGGAATGCTCTAGGAATCCTCTTCTGCTGCTCCCGGTCTGCGTCTTTTAAGCCCTTCGGTGTCTCGGCTTAAAACGACGTTCCGCCAATGGGCGAGCCCGCTCAGATGACGCCATTTTCGGCCAATGGTAGGCGTCCGTGCGATGGTGTCATACCCGGCGAAGAGAGTCGCCGCTTGGTCCCCCTGCGGTCTTGCCTTGCTGACTTACGCGCCGTCACAATAGCCAGGTGGGGCGACGGCGGACCAAGGCGGGCAGAATTTCACGCTGCCTTACATTCTCACCGAAAGCGGAGCGTCTAAGCGGCCATGCGGATTTTCAACGCGGCGAGGCGGTGAGCGCGCGCGCCTGTTCAGACCGGACGGCTTTCCTGGCGGCCCGCGTCGCTGGGAAGGCGGAGCATCGAGCAATTTCTTTAGCAATTTTAGGGACGTGCCGCCATCTCGGGGCACTTTGTGTTACTACGCGCACTTTCGATACTTTTTTTCGTCGTGGTTTGGCGCGCTCCCGTCCGCTATCTACTTCTGCAAAATGATGAGCTCAGACGAAGAAGACGAGATCGTTGGCATTTACTCGGCCCTTGTCTAGCCGCTTTTCAAGTTTTGTTACAGCGCAACACAAGACAAGTACAAAAGAAGGTATAAAGCGACGACACGGCGCCGTGTCGTCGTTTTATACCTTCTTTTGTACTTGTCTTGTGTTGCGCTGTAACAAACCTTACTATGAATCCCAACCAACTGGCCCAACTTGCCGTTTTGACGCTTTTCAAGAAGGAGAAGCGAAAAGCCCAGAGAAAGAAATTCGTTTACATTCGTTCACCAGCGCTTCCTCTGTGTCGGGTTCTGATTGGCTGCGGCCAAAGCGGCCAACTTGTCCGCGCGGAAAAAATCGGTCCGGGCGCGATCCGGCCAAGCGGCCGCGTATTTTCCGCAAAGCGGAAAATCCGCGGCCGCTTGGCCGGATCCGCTTGGCCGCTTGTCCGCTCCGCCTTCGGTGTGAACGTGCCATAATCCCTGCGGTCTTGCCTCGCTGGCTTGCAACGCGTCAGCACAATGGGCGTATGGGGGCTACGCTGCCAGGCCTTCCCGGTACATCACAGCCGTCTTGCTTCGAGACCCACTTTACTTGCAACAGTGCCGGGCTACCCCCTCGCTTTCTGGAAGAGTCAAGCATTGAATAGTTCCACCAGTGGTGTACGAAGTGGGGGCCTTCAACTTGTTTGCACGTGCGCGCCTCTGGAATGTGACATCCGTGCTTCTGCGCTTCTCAATTAGCTGTGGTGCGATTCGATGTGGTCTGGTGAAGTCGAAGGGGGCTCAGAAAAAGGTCCCGTATCTAACAAAGCTTAGCTACCAGTTGCACAGCTTCCAGCTTTATGAAGGCCTCCTAACAGGACAAAGCAAGCCAGTAGTTTGGAGCACACTACCACAATGCGCAAAAGATGTCCTGTCAGAAACAGTTTTTCAAGTGAAACGTGCAACAATTGACCATTGCAGCTACAGTTGTGGAGCCGTACTCGTTGAGAAAAGTGGTGATGCCCCTAAGTTCCACGAAATTGAAGCTCTCTTTGTTGCAAAAGGAAGTCTTCATATTTTAGTGAGAGATTTAATAATAGAGAGCTTTGATCAACACAGGTTTTGCTACTGTGTCAAAAGGTCTAATGAGCTTGCGATGCATTCTCCTGCAGATAAGTTTTAGTGCCGTCTCCTCGACATTTATGGCGATGACAACAACGTTCCTAAATGGGAGACCTGGTGAGCAAATTGTAATGATACCATAGCATTCATTCACCGTTGAACTAGTTTGTGCATTGGTTTGTATCTTGCCACAATTTTTTCTTATCCATATGTACCTTAACTACACTTTTTTGAAATGCCTAATGAACATGCATCATTTCAATGTATATAATATTGTGTGACTGCATTGTTCTGTACTGTTTTGTGATACCGATGTCATTATATCCTTGTATATGCCAGTATAATAAGCGTTGAAGCTGCAGTATTGTGTAGTGTACTTTTGGTTATGTTGCATTGTTTCACTTTGTTATTGCATAGTGAAATTTGTATTATATATGCCTATGTATGTCTAACGCACTCACCTGTGTTTGTACTTTACTCTTTTACTGCACCTTTTTATTATTGATTAATCCTGAAGTGCAGTGATACCAAAGCCTGTGTTTTGTTAATTGGTGCTTTAAGCTTGGAAGGGTGCAGCCTATTGCTGTCGTTTTGGCTAAACAAAACCATTGAAGTAACTTATTTGTCCGCATGAACCAAAGAGAGAATTGCTGTGCATGTATTTTGTCTTATACTTGATTAAGGCTGGAAATAAAGCCATTGTTTAGCAAAATGAACGAAGCACAGCCAGGCTTAGTCACAATATATATTTTCAATATCAGGTTTACTCACACCAAAACTGTAGACAGCCGAGCAGCAGGAAACGAAAGAATGCTTTATTGCGAGAAGCATGTGTGTTTATACACAGGCAAACTAGGCTTGCGCATGCGTATAAAATATTCCTAATGACGTAGCCACTGGTCACATCTTCCTTCCTTTGAGGAAAAAAAACGAGATTGTACGAAAGATTGCACAACCAACTAATACAATTTGCACAGCTTTCACTGAACTGTCTATGTGTGGCGTTCTGGGAGAGGATACCGTTGCGGCTCTCTACGCCGTCGTGTGCTTCTACGGAGCGCCTCTTGAGGTGCTTGTTGCTCGGTGTTGCTCGGCTGAGGGGAGGACTGAGGGGTCGCTATCGTACACTCGTTCTGCTGGGGGAAAGCTTGTCCTTCTGTTGATCTCAGGTTCTCCCTTGTGCGTCTTAGATGCTGCCCATTCTCTGTCGCAACGACATAAGAGCGCAGTGTACTTGCCGGGCCTATGACAACTGCTGGTGCCCATGTTCTGTGTGTCGTATCATAAACAGTCACGGTGGAGCCCCTCTGACTATTCGGCAGACTTCGCATTGTTCTGTTGTAGAATACGCGTTGTTTGCGCCTTATTTCGTCGAGTCGCTTTCGGACAATTTCGGTTGGCACGGTTTGTGGTTTGAGGTGGCAGTCAAGTACTGGCAGTTTAGTCCTCGCCTGACGTCCCATGAGTCGTTGTGCGGGCAACTTCAGGCGGTCGTCCCTTGGCATGTTCCTCCATTCTAGCAAGGAACTGTAGAACTCCAGCGTTCCATACCGGCACTTCTTGATCAGTTTCTTTGCTTCTTGGACGGCCCTTTCAGCCATGCTGTTACCGCGAGGATAATGCAGACTGGAAGTCTCGTGAATGATGCCCAACTGTGTGGAAAAAAACGCGGAAGCACGCACTATTGAACGGGGGGCCATTATCACTGCATATTTTTGCTGGAATGCCATGAGTGACGAAAATCTGCATGTACACGTTTATCACTGCTTCTGCTGTTGTTCGACGCATCTGCTTGATCTCGAAAAAAAAAGAATAGAAATCTACCATAACAAGGTACTCAACGCTCTCGTGATAGAAAAGGTCAACCCCGACTACCTGCCACGGCAGAGTAGGTATGTCGTGACTAAGCATGGGTAACCTGGCGTTCCTGTTCTTGTACCTTTGACAAAGTAGGCACGTCTTCGCGAGAGCTGCAATATCCGTCGACATGCCAGGCCAGTACATTACTTCTTTGGCTCTTGCCTTCATTTTCTCTTCACCCCCGTGTGCCGCGTGGTGTAGACGAAGTACCTCTTGTCGTTTTGTGGGGGCAATGACGAGTTTGTTGCTTCTTAGGAGACCGTCTTCGACATGTAGTTTGTCGCGGTAATTCTAGTACGCGCGTACGGCCTCGTATACCTCTTGCTTGCTCTTGGGCCATTCATTGCTTGCGTAGCTACACTATTCAGTCATTGTTGCATCTTTCAGTAGATCTTCACGGATTCCCTGCAGTTGCCGATCGGAGTCTGGAAGCGAAGAAAGAGCATGTACTTGAAAATCCATCGATTCTTCCTTCAGCTCCGTCTTGTTCGGAAAGCGTGACAGCGCATCCGCTAGGAAGAGTTCTTTTCCTGGCTTGTAGGTCACTCTTATAGGGAATCTCTGAAGAGTGAGTCTCATACGCTGCAAGCGTAACGGGCACTTGCACAGCTGTTTCTTAAATATTGACTCTAGGGGGTGATGACCAGATTCGATGATGACTTCTGGCTGCCCTAGCAAGTAGTCTTCAACCCGTGAATAATGGCTGGCATTTCTTTCTCGATTTTCGCATATTTATTTTGTGCTTCAGTAAGCGACCGTGATGAGTAGGCGATTGGGTGTCCGTTTTGCAAAAGAACGGCCCCGACCCCTTTCTGGCTTGCATCTACTGACAACGTCAGTGGTATTCCTTTCTCGAAATAGGCGAGAACAGGTGCCTTTGTTAGACAGGCCCGAAGGCTTTGGAAGCTTTCCTCAGTTTCTTCTGTCCAGAGCCATGCCGTGTTCTTTTTCAATAGTTCCCGGAGGGGCGCGGACAGGGAAAACATGTTGGGGATGAAGCGCGCCACGAAAGGAACTTCTGCTGGAAGTCTTCATCTCTAATGCCGAGAATTATTCTGCTTCGTATCGGCCGTTCCTCTAGCTGACCGAACTCGTATCTGCTCGCGAGAATTCGCAGTTCTGTGAACCAGTCATTAAATGACTCTTCCTCTTGTTGGTCCCTGGAGCCAAATCGGAATTCGTTAAAGGTTAGGTTGTCAGATGGCTTGTAATGGGCCTCGAACTTTGCTAAAAGGATTTTGAGGACTTTCTTCTCGTCTTCGCTGTCGAACTTAAAAGTATAGTACGTTCGTCTCGCGTCTTCAGCTATCGTCACCAAAAAAGTTGCGGCTTGAACTTCCTTAGGCTGCTGGGTCAGTCCCGTCGCCGTAGCAATTAAAAAGGTCAAACTCACTTTTCCATACGGTCCAGTTGTGAAACGCGTCTCCAGTCGTATCGAGTGGCCTTGGGGGCTGTAGCAGAGTCGACGCCATCCTTGCAATGGGCGTTCGTAGTCGGTCCGTGGAGTCATTCATTTTGAACATTGTTGAACTGCTCGCGCAGTTCAACAATGTTCGCGAGTCATTCATTGCCGACTGGCGGCGGTAGCAAAACGAACCGCCGTCTCCACTTCTGACACCATGTAGACAGCCGAGCAGCCGAAACGAAACAGTGCTTGCTTTATTGCGAAAAGCATGTGTGTTTATACACAGGCAGACTAGGATTGCGCATGCGTATCAAATATTCTTGATGACGTAGCCACTGGTCACAAAAACTTGCCATTGCTGGAAGACGCTGACCTTTTACGGATGTAGAAAATCACTGGGCTCAATGCCCCTCAGACTCTTGGACTCACTGATTCTAACTGTGACTGAATGATCTTTGGCTTACGCACCTATTGATTCAGAGACTAAAGCCCACGCAACTCGAATTAGCCTAGACCTGAGAAGGGAACGGAAGAAACTTGTACATAAGAAGCCGATCAATGAGTTAGCGGTAAGAGGGAAAATAGAGGAATTCCAGATCAAGCTACAGAACAGGTATTCGGCTTTAACTGAGGAAGAGGACCTTAGTGTTGAAGCATTGAACGACAATCTTGTGGGCATCATCAAGGAGTGTGCAATGGAAGTCGGTGGTAACTCCATTAGGCAGGATACCAGTAAACTATCGCAGGAGACGAAAGATCTGATCAAGAAACGCCAATGTATGAAAGCCTCTAACCCTACAGCTAGAATAGAACTGGCAGAACTTTCGAAGTTAATCAACAAGCGTAAGACAGCTGACATAAGGAAGTATAATATGGACAGAATTGAACATGCTCTCAGGAACGGAGAAAGCCTAAAAACAGTGAAGAAGAAACTAGGAATCAGCAAGAATCAGATGTATGCGTTAAGAGACAAAGCCGGCAATATCATTACTAATATGGATCACATAGTCCAAGTGGCTGAGGAGTTCTATAGAGATTTATACAGCACCAGTGGCACCCACGACGACAATGGAAGAGAAAATAGTCTAGAGGAATTCGAAATCCCACAGGTAACGCCGGAAGAAGTAAAGAAAGCCTTGGGAGATATGCAAAGGGGGAAGGCAGCCGGGGAGGATCAGGTAACAGCAGATTTATTGAAGGATGGTGGGCAAATTGTTCTAGAGAAACTGGCCACCCTGTATACGCAATGCCTTATAACGTCGAGCGTACCGGAATCTTGGAAAAACGCTAACATAATCCTAATCCATAAGAAAGGGGATGCCAAAGACTTGAAAAACTATAGACCGATCAGCTTACTGTCCGTTGCCTACAAACTATTTACTAAGGTAATCGCAAATGGAATCAGGAACACCTTAGACTTCTGTCAAGCAAAGGACCAGGCAGGATTCCGTAAAGGCTACTCAACAATAGATCATATTCATACTATCAATCAGGTGATAGAGAAATGTGCGGAATATAACCAACCCTTATATATAGCTTTCATTGATTACGAGAAAGCATTTGATTCTGTCGAAACCTCAGCAGTCATGGAGGCATTACGGAATAAGGGTGTAGATGAGCCGTATGTAAAAATACTGAAGGATATTTATAGCGGCTCCACAGCCACCATAGTCCTCCATAAAGAAAGCAACAAAATCCCAATAAAGAAAGGCGTCAGGCAGGGAGATACGATCTCTCCAATGCTATTCACAGCGTGTTTACAGGAGGTATTCAGAGACCTGGATTGGGAAGAAATGGGGATAAAAGTTAATGGAGAATACCTTATTAACTTGCGATTCGCTGATGATATTGCCTTGCTTAGTAACTCAGGAGACCAACTGCAATGCATGCTCACTGACCTGGAGAGGCAAAGCAGAAGAATGGGTTTAAAAATTAATCTACAGAAAACTAAAGTAATGTTTAACAGTCTCGGAAGAGAACAGCAATTTACAATAGGCAGCGAGGCACTGGAAGTCGTAAGGGAATATATCTACTTAGGACAGGTAGTCACTGCGGATCCGGATCATGAGACGGAAATAATCAGAAGAATAAGAATGGGCTGGGGTGCGTTTGGCCGGCATTCTCAGATCATGAACAGCAGGTTGCCATTATCCCTCAAGAGAAAAGTGTATAATAGCTGTGTCTTACCCGTATTCACATACGGGGCAGAAACCTGGAGGCTTACGAAAAGGGCTCTGCTCAAATTGAGGACGACGCAACGAGCTATGGAAAGAAGAATGATAGGTGTAACGTTAAGGGATAAGAAAAGAGCAGATTGGGTGAGGGAACAAACGCGAGTTAATGACATCTTAGTTGAAATCAAGAAAAAGAAATGGGCATGGGCAGGACATGTAATGAGGAGGGAAGATAACCGATGGTCATTAAGGGTTACGGACTGGATTCCAAGGGAAGGGAAGCGTAGCAGGGGGCGGCAGAAAGTTAGGTGGGCGGATGACATTAAGACGTTTGCAGGGACAACATGGCCACAATTAGTACATGACCGGGGTTGTTGGAGAAATATGGGAGAGGCCTTTGCCCTGCAGTGGGCGTAACCAGGCTGATGATGATGATGATGACTGTGTTGATTTCACACACTTAACTTTCTTCAGACCACAGCTCATGGGTTGAAGGTATAGTACAGTCAACCACAAAGGTTTACAGATCACAGGATCGCGTAAAAATTGAATTTCTGAGCAGCCGTTAATAGTATTTAAATTTAGCCAGTCAAATCACTCGAGGTTTCTGCCCCATATGTTAGCACCGCTAGAATGCACTAATTGTACACCTTTCTTTTTAGTGATAATGGTAAGCTTCCAGTAAGGATCTGAGAGTGTCTGCCATATGCGCTACAGCCCAATTTTATTTGTAAATTTCCTTCTCATGATCAGGGTCCTGTGTGAGTAATTGTCCTAGGTAAATGTATTCCTTTGCATACACTCAGCTCCAACCCAATTTTGTTCTTCTGTAAGTTTTCTTCTGATGGTCAGGGGCACCGTGAGTAATTTTGCATACAGTCAGCCTCTAGAGTATGCGAGGAATATGTCTACCTAGGACAATTACTTACAGGAGACCCTGATCATGAGACGGAATTTTACAGAAGAATAAAAATTGGGTTGGAGGGCATACAGGAGACACACTCAGATCTTTACTGGAAGCTTACCATTACATCACTAAAAATAAAGGTGCACAATCAGTACATTCTAACGGTGTTAACATATGGGGCAGAAACTTGGAGAGTGAAAAAGAAGCTAGGAAACAAGTTAACGACCGTATGAAGAATGATAGGCGCAACGTTAAGAGACAAGAGAGTGGTGTGTATCAGAGAGCAAAGGGCTTAGCTGATATTCTAATCAACATTAAGAGAAATAAATGGAGCTGGGCAGGTCATGTAATGCGTAGATTAGATAACTGGTGGACCGTTAGAGGTGCCAAAGGAAGGGAAATGCAGTCGAGAATGGAAAAGACCGGGGGGGGGGGGGTGATGAAATTAAGAAATTCGCAGGTGCAAGTTGGAATCGGTTGGCGCAGCACAGGGTTAATTGTAGATTGGAGGCAGAGGCCTTCGTCTTACATAAGTTGATGATGATGATGATGATGATGATGATGATGAAACCATACATCACTTTGTTGCTCGCATATACTAGCGGCAGCTGGAAACACAAACACTAGTCTCTGTTGTGAGGATGCAGATATATTAAGTTTTTTTTTTTCTCAGATTCTGTGATCCACAAAATTTTGTGGGCAACTGTGCATGTCTGTGATGTGTGGTGCGCGACATAGTGCGGTGTTCGGGACAGTCAGGAGCAGACGACACTGAGTGCACGCGCGCCGAGGTGGAGGAAGGAAAACAACGACGCCGAAGAGCGCCCGGCACGAGAACGCGCGGCGCATGAAACAAAAAGAAGAAAAGCAACCAATCAGAAAAGACCACGGGGCGTTAGGCAGCCAATCCGAGAATGCCAAATCGGCCAGACCAGAGAGAGAGAAGGAGATTCTTGATGAAGGGAAGGAAAGGTTGGGGTGAAGTGCAGCGCAGTAACTGTCTCTCAGCAGAGGACACCTCAACCGCGCTGCACAGGGGGTAGGGAATGAAAGTAGGGGGAGAGAAAGAGCACCGGAAACAGCAGCACGCCGCGGCAATGTGTTGGAGCTAAAGGCGGTCGGCGAGGCCGACAGCCTCGGCGAAGGTCAGAAGAAAAAGCGTGGTACGCTGGCAGAACGAGAGCACACGAGAGAGGACACGCAGGGAGACGCCGGGGAGACGCCAGGAGAGTCCAGGAAGCGATGGCAGGAGGAGGTCAACAACCGGAGCGGGCGTTGAAGACGGGCCGTCGGGTTCCGGACCCGAGCCCACCAGGACTTCACCCGACCGGGGCCTCCTGCCAACCTGTTCCTGTGCGTCGCCCGTCTACCCGAGCGTGCCGTCAGCTCCTCAAGGCCGGTGAGCTTCTGCGCCAGTGGGCAGGACGAGAACAGTCGGGCTACGGGCCCGAGTTCTACACCAGCTGCCCGGCCAGAACGCCGCCCCGTCTCTCGTGCCGCCTGCTGCCCGAGGCCGGCGTTCGAGCTTCTGCGTCCACGAGCAAGACGAGAACAGTCGGGCTACGGGCCCGAGTTCTACGCCAGCTGCCCGGCCAGAACGCCGCCGCCGTCTACTCCTGCCACCCAGCCGCCAGCGTTACCTCGCCTAGCCGGAGCTGGCGCGCTCCCGGCGCCCGGTCGGTCAGCTTACGCCGTGACCTTTGGTGAGACCGGCGCCACTCCTTCTGCCAACTTCTCACCGCGTTGCCGCGTCGAGACTTTGACGCGTCCCCGCCCTCGTGGCAAGCCCGGACTCTTGCCCTCGTTAACCTCATGCAATCCCTGTATGTGTTCCTTACCGCAATGTCCGCTTGAGTGTTTCTTTTATGCATGCTTTCTATTTCCTTCTATTTACTCTTTTTAGTTTGATTAAAAGTCTTTGTGTGTGTGTTCAAACCAACCGCTTTGTCCTCAATTGGGTTCTCGGAGGCTCCGCCTAAGAGAACCAACCGAACCATTGAGTACACGAACCTTGGCCCCCTATTAGGGTCATCACAGGTTCTCGTGTGCTAGCCATAGTTCCTAGCCGCTAGAATAAAAAATATCCAAACGAACGGCTTTGTCCTGTCGCGGACGCCAATTTAGACATTTACGTTCATAAAACATATTTTTTCACTTGCTACATTGGGCTCTTCATGATCTCTATATTTGCAGCTTTCATATGTGAAATCTGTAGTGCGAATTTTCATTACTGAATTAACATACTTAAGCAAGCACATCTCTTTGTTATGAGTTGTCCATGTCCGATTTGGCCAGTCTCCTGCTGAAGCATTGTGCGCTGCTATGCCCGAGTGTGTGAGATCAAATTGTGGCCACGGTGGCCAGATTTAGGTGGGGGTGAAATACAAGAGTGCTCATGTACCGGGCATTGGGTGCACGTTAAAGAATGACAGGTAGTCAAAATTAATCCAACGTCCCCCACTACAATGTGCCTCGTAACCATATGGTGGTTTTGGAGTGCAAGATCCCACAATAGTACAACAAAGTTTGCATTGTCAATATTCCAGTTGTGCACCGTTGTTGGTAAATACTGGTGTTCTACAGAGATCAGCTGATCAGCTACTTATGTAAATTATGAATGTGCTTCAGCTGAAAAGGCTGGGAAATTGTGACAATATGCCCTCTATTATGCTAGAAGGATGTGTGCTTCCTGCCGGGATCCGTTATGTATGCGCTGCAGGCTTGTTTTCCTTCGTACTTGTGCTGATGTGTATCTTCTGTGTATTCTTGCCAAGTGGCGCCTTTATTCTGCGTGATCAAACAATAAATGCACAGTTGCTAGTTAGTGTACATGGTGATCGTTTGTCTCCTTTTTGGTCACTCATATTTCTTGGCCCCATTTCTTGCAATATATAGCCCAACAATATGTTTTGACCTTAGGTGGGTGCTTCTCTCACAGCTGTCCTACATTATTTCATGTAATATACCTTAGCAGTATACCTATAGCAGTATTGCAGTATACCTAAGCTTTCTCCCCCTTTGTGTCTGTGTACTGAGGGAATAAAACCTAGTGCACTGCCCCTGTCACCTTTTCCCCAACACCTTTCCAATAGCTGCATTAGTAAGGTTTCTGTCTTTCTTTTTTTTGCAATTCTAATGAACCTTCAAAAAAATATGAAAGGAATTATTTTGCTTATTTATGCTCTGGCATCCACCGTTGTCAGTGTTTTAGTACGTGCAATATGTTGTTCATGCTCTATTCAGCAGAATACTTTATCAGTAGGCTTGAATGCAATTGGTAAATAAGTGAGTAATGAATGAATTTATTAAAAATGCCTTTTAAAGAGTAATATATATATATATATATATATAAATATATATATATATATATATATATATATATATATATATATATATATATATATATATATATATATATATATATATATATATATATATATATATATATTGCAGTGAGAAATACAAGCGCCAGCAGAAGATGAAGAGGAAGGAGATGGTTGTGGTTGTTGGTGCTCGCGCTCGCCCCGCTCGGCTGTTGTCTCTTTCTGTGCATTCATATAAAATGCCGAGCTCATCTATCCTTAAACGCGTACTATCAATATATATAAATTGAAGTTAGTGACTCTTGGAGAAACATTTCGCTGATAATGAATGTCTGCAAAAATTAGCCGGCTGTTGTACTGTTTGGATAATTTTTTTACATTTTTAATGAGGCTGACACAAAATACCAGTATTTATGAATTTTAGTTTAGTTCAAATGAATTGCTATAGCAAATGAGGACAGCAATACTTCTAACAAATTATTTGCTGTAGCAAATAATTTGCCACCTGACTACATGATTACAATATTTCATTAGTAAGGGGCGACTTAAGCTCAGTCCACACAGCCTGCACTTCAAATGTGTGCGAGTGCACAAAAAACTGCCCATGTCTCACACAGGGGAAGTTTTCTACATGCATGTGGAAGGCATGTAGAAGGCTGCGTGGACTGAGTGTAAGTCACTCCTAATTCTAAAGAGACAACAAGTAGCCACTCCCAGTAATGTAAATGTATTCCCGTTCATGTACGTAGCTGAACCAATGTTTCTTTAAACCTAAAAAAGATGTTTTGTTGCGTAAAACCAAATTTTTGCCATCAGAGAGTTGTTTTATCTTGGGGTTACATTTTTTAAAGAATAGAATCATGATCCTAATATAAACAGATTGACAGCACACTTAAAAGAAGAGGACAAAGAAAGTGACAGGCTATGTGCTTTCTTTGGCATTGTCCTTTAGGTGCGCTGTTAATCTTTTTAATATCAGATACCAACTAGACCAAACCAACATTGTGTCCCTGAAGTCCATGTTAGCTGGACAGGTACCATTATAGATGGCCATCCAATAGTCCCCTAGACTGGAATGACGGTTGTTACAGGCACTCCAGCCAATCTCCCCAATATTAGGTTCTTCTCCTCTCTTTTTGCATTTACAGACTGCTTCTAGTACCCTTGACTGAGAAAAAAAGTGAGGGTAGTTGAAAGGCTGGTACCACATTCTATTATTCAAGGTGTCACTACCCTTTAGAATGTCATGTCGCAGTGTTCAGTAGCACAATAAAAAATGTGGACAATGAGCCCCATGAACACCGCTGTTGCATTATTCATGCCATAAGACAGAGTAGGAGAGACAATGTTACAAGTGCAGGGAGGTTACGAATGACAAGGTGTGACCTTATGATGCTAAGATGTGTATAATACATGCCTACAATATATATTAATAAAAGAATAAAAGAATTCCAGGATGTGCACATTCAATGCACATCCTGGAATCTTTATGAAGTGAAGCTTACGTGAAGCATTTAATGAAATGCTATGAGTTTGTCCATTTCTTTACTGCCTTGTTCTCTTGCGCATCCATGCCACTCAATGTGACAAAACTTATATTGGCCTGTCCTTCTTTATATCTGATTTATTTTAAGTTTACTGACTGCCTGTTGGCCAGCCTCCCATTGTGAGTATATGCCAAAGTATGGATCTCCTTGCTGTGTATCTTCCTAGAACTCCTCCGCATTGTAGAACAATGGTGTTGTTATCTTCTTTTCGAGCCTCATATCTCCATGTGAATGTTTAGTTGGAGCTTTGTTTATTACTGTGATTGGCTCCCATTTCATTTATTCCTTTCTTGTGCCCTCATGCTTGGCTCTTCATCATTGTCTCTTCTGAAGTGTTGCACTCACGACCGTGTGTGCACCCTTTGCTGGCATCTTCTTTTTCATCGCTGCATTATTTCTTACACTCACTCGAACACCTGTGATTGGCTCTCATTTCTTTTATTAATTTCTTCTGTGTACCCTCAAGCTTGGCTTTTCGCGGTCATTTTTTTTTCTTCTGAAGCATTGCACTCACGACTATGCATGCACACTTTGGCGTCATCATCCCTCGCGAGGCCGTAGTATGGAAATCATCATCACAATGAACACGTGGTGACCATCTGAGAGAGCTAGTTGGTGTTTGCATGAAAGAGAGGGAGATAGACAAAACTTCATTAAATGTCCTTGCTGGGGTGAAGGGGGGTGCGGGGGAATAGCCCCACCTAAGTTGGTGGCCAGACCTTGAGTCTTGGCGGCAACGGCAGCCAGCCAGGCTGTCCAGAGTTGGTCCTCTGGGCATTTGCTGAGCAATACAACCTCCCATTTCTAGGGCATGGTGATTTTAAATGTAGGGCGTGCTGTGTTTAATGGTGTCTGTCGCTGCGGGACATGCCTGGGTAATGTGGCTGAGGTCAATGCGAGACGTCCCGCATGTTTTGCATTGTGGTGTGTAAACATCTGGGTGGATGTGACTGTATAGCGAGGGTGTGGGGAATGTGTGTAGCTGCAATAATGTACAAGTTGTCGACTGGTACTTATTGAGTGACTTGTCAGGAGGTGGGTACTTCACTCTTGCCTTACGGTAATGCAAGAGGACTTCGCCATATGTTACCATTCGGTCCTTCGCGTGGCCGCACCAGGAGATGACTGCCTCGTCGTGAGCCTGCTGGGATGCAGGTCATCGGAGGGGGTCGCTACTCTGATGACAGGTGATGCACCCAGTGGACGATTTCTCGGGCAGTGTAGTGAATGGCTTCATTCCCGGCAAGGCTCGTATAACCTGGGGCCCAGATTAGCTGAACATGGCGGCGACGGGATGGCGATGTGCTTGAGAGTACGCGGTTTGCTTGCAATGATATGAGGCTTCTGGTGAAGTTGCGGTGAAGTTGCTAATGATGGCAAGCGGCCGTAGTCATTGCGTAGGCTAAAGCGATGGAAGCTTCTTCGCCCTCTTCGGGTTTTGTGGTGTGTATGGAGGTGGTGGTGATAGTGGTATGATTCGGCCCTGTGACCACAGCTAGAGCCACGGCTGGTAGTTGCGAGTGCTCAGCAGCATCTGCATAAACCACATTGTTGGCCCCCTCGTAATGCTTGTCGAGTTGTCTCGCGCACTCGGCACGTCGTTCTGCACGAAAGGAGCATGCATGCAGTTGTGGCCTGCCCAAGAGCCGCAGCCTTAATGGGTGCCATTATTAGGCACATGTGTTTCTCGGCCTGATTATTAACTGTGTGAACCTAAACCATATTGTTATATAGAGGTATTGCCCTTTTTCCATGCGATAAAGAAAAAGAAAGTTCTGTTGTGGCCTAATGATTAGAGCATGGTGTCTGAGATTCGAAACCCGATGCCAGGCATGGTTCGTTTTTTATATGTAAGAGTGAGGATAAATCTACTCAGCGAGAATCTGACCATCGGTTGACCGACCGACCGACCAACCCAGGCAAAAGTATGAGACAGCAGGCAAAGAAAGCTTCTCTTAAAAAAAAAACTAGAAATTGCTGCGGTGAGGTTTGTTGCATGGCGAATGACGATGTAAAAATTGAGCATTTATCTTTTGTTCTATAAGAGTGACTCGTTAGAGCTCTCTGAAAAGTGAGGTTGAGAGGCAAGCAGTAACTTAGCAAGCACTGCAACTAAAATCTCCAACGGAAGGCCGCACTATGCAATATTTTGGCAGTTATAATGTGCTATGTTCGTGCTGTGTTGAAAAATGCATATAAACAGTATAGATCCAAATTTCTAGGTGAAGATTCATTGAAAGGCTTTTTAATTTCTTCATGGGTATGTGCTACAAAATTTAAAACTACAGAACTATTGATCACAAATTCATTATTGTACATGAAAAAACTGCTCATTGCCATTCAAAAGGTATGAACACATACAGCGTGGTTGTGCCTTATCGTATTGTACAAAAAAAAGACATCTGAGCCCAATATAATGTATATATGTTAACCTTATTCCATTCCTTCCTCATATGCTGCGTACGTGTGTGTACATGCGCATGCATGCATGGTGCACATATACCCTGGTTTCTTTACTGATGGTTTCAAACGTATTCATGTGTTAGCGTGGAATGGCTAGCTGTATGCGTGCGCACACCTGTGTGGGTCTACATCTGGCCTCCTTACAGGTGAAACATGGGGAAGCCAGGAGATTGAAATTCAAGACCATGAGCAAAACGAGAAGGTGAAAGCTGGAGCTTGCTTTGACAAGTGGACTTGTCTTCAAGTCCACTTGTCGAAACGTTGGCTCCAACTTTCACCATGTTCTCGTTTTGCTCATCGCCTCCCTATAGGTGGATTCATATGTATTCATGCATCTGCATAAAAGGCTATAGCTGTGCATTTGTGTGTGTGTGTGTGTGTCTGTGTGTGTGTGTGTGTGCTGGGGCGTAGCCAGGGGAGGGGGGTGCACCGCGTGCATGCCTCCCAGGGAAATTTCTGTGTACCATAGGATGACCACTGCCCAGACCCCCTCTCCCCTCCCGTTCCCGGTTAAAGGGGTGCGTCACCCCCTCCCCCCCCCCCTACCCAAAAACATTTTCTGTCTACGCCACTGTGCGGTTGCATGCGTGTGCACTGTTCTCCTACCGACTCGTAAATTAATGTATTCATGCGTGGGCATGCAAATGTGCGTGCGTGTGCGGCGGGCATGGCTTGGTCAGTGAGTGTGTACACCGCGGCCGCCACCTACACGTTCGTGTACGTTCGTAGGCACAATAGAAAAGGCTGTAGGTGCGCACACGCGAACACTTGTCTCTCTTGTATCATGCATGCGTGTCTACATGCGTGCCGCGCGAGTGTACACCCGTCTCTCTGCTGACAGATTAATAAGAATTCGCGCATGTGCAAGCTAGTCAAACTAGCGCTGGGAATCCCCAAGAACACCGAGACAGAGCTCCTGCTGCAACTGGGGGTGCACAATACACTTGAAGAAATCGCCGAAGCTCAAGAAAGGGCTCAATGGACAAGACTCTCTGGAACCAAACCAGGTAGAGAAATCCTAGCCAAACTAGGTCATGACACCACAGTAATGGAGAAACTATATCGAAGCGTTCCGACGGACACACGCAACTCCTACACGGTTCGCCCACTCCCACGGAACATGAACCCCGCGCACCATCAACCCAGAAGGCTGGCACGCGGATCGTTCATCCTGCGCGAAATACGCGATAAGAAGATCTTAGCCTGTTTCGTAGACGCGGCACAATACCCGACCAGGAAGGCTTTCGTTGCCACCACGATCAATACGCAAGGTCAAGTCAGAAACGCTCTCACAGTCAAGACCCACAAGTCCGAGATAGCAGAACAGGTCGCTATCGCACTCGCGCTCACAGACCCGACCACCACCCACGTCTACAGCGATTCACGCTCGGCTGTCAAAGCCTTTCGGAAAGGAGCAATTGCAAGCCAAGCTCTACAAATAATCAACAGATCCGCACCGCTGCAGCATCACACCATCTGCTGGTTCCCGGCACACCTCGGAGATATCGAGGACGCCCCTCGCAATCTCAATGAGATGGCTCACAGGAGCGCGCGAGACCTAACCCTCCGCGACGCCACCTATTCTGGTCGTGACCATCCCAGCGAGAATCGGGACCCTCCCTCCACATATAACGAGATAACAAAGCACTTTTATCTAGACCGCAGAATATACAGCACACCTCACAATAAGCTCACCAGGCCTCAAGCCCTCACGTTCAGAATGCTTCAAACAAACACGTACCCCACGCAGAACAGACTACATCACTACATGACTGACCTATACAAAACATCATATTGCGAAAATTGCCATAGCACACTAGACGTACATCACTTGCTCTGGCCGTGTGGTCGGACCCACGTAAACAAGGATCAAGACTCCGCCAGGCTACAAGAAGCATTACGCAGCACGGACCTGGCGGAGCAGCTATGGGCCGTCCAGCGAGCCCACGATGCGGCCAGGGAGTTACAACTCCCGGTCCCAACGTGGGAGTAGCCCGCTCTATGGGACCTTGCGTCCCGTAGCTCGCAGGACCTCTCATTAAAGTTATTCAATCCAATCAATCCAAATATGAGAAGCTGTACGTGTACGTGTCTTTGCCTGCGCGTGTCTGCGCGTTGTACACTATCTTTAATACCAACATCATGTGCATGTGCACGCAGACATGCGCGTGTGCCGCAGTTATGCAGGAAGCACACATAACTGCCTGATCAGCCAAGCAGCATGCGTGCGGGACAGGCGATGCCGGGCTAGCAGCCCACGTCGTTAAATTTTCACAGCACTTGTTGTGGGTGGGGCGCGCCTTTTATCCTCGACGTGGCAACGTCAATAATCTATAACGACAGCTCGCAAACTGCAGAACTTTGTAACGCATGGCAAGATATATATATATATATATATATATATATAATCGTTTTTATTTTTCTTTACGGAACATACCGCTGACCGTCTCATTCCATGCGTATGCGCAGCAAATTTCCCCGCGCCACTGAGTTGTCAAGCAGGCGACAGCTGTATGGAGGATGTCGACGCCTAATATATATGCACGGCACGGCCCGTGAACATCAGTTAACCAACAGCGTGGCCAGTGAGAGTAAATGCTGACATTCGTCCCCTGGAGAAGCGCCATCCGAAAAGCGGTGTAACCTTTAGTCCTCCAGGTTTGCACACGGCACGCATCTCTGCGTCGTTGCTCCTTAGCGGACTAACTGCTAATCGTGAAGGTCTAACGGCCTCCATTACTCCAAAATTGGGTAATTTTGCCTAAGAGTGTAGACCTAGAGGTGGCAGACTTCGCCCCGTCATTATGAAGCTCCTGGATTTTTGTGAAAAGATTAGTGCTGCAAAGAATGGCTATAAAGTAGAAGAGCCCCAGTGGCGCATATCCGAAGATTTTTCTTCGAACACACGCTCCATCTGTAAAAAACTATGGGACGCTACAATACTATTCCGTAACAATGGTTAAGCGGTACACCTCAGGTACGACCATGCATTCGTTGATAATCAGCTCTGCAATTGAGACGTTCTTTCCAACTCGCTTGTGAAAGCTCGTGCCAGTGCAACATCATTTACCGCTCTCCCAAGGGAACAATCCTTTACTTAACAGTGACATACATGATAAACTTTGTATAATAAATCTTAACGCAAGAAGCCTATCTAACAAATATCCAAGCTTTTCCTCTTTGGTGGCATCACATTCCCCGCATGTTATCGGCGTCACTGAGACCTGGTTGCATCGCAACATCTATGACGGTGAAATACCCCCCCCCCTCCCCCCTCCCCCCACCACCAGGATCTAATGTCTTAAGAGTTAACAGAAAAGTGGTCAGAGGCGGAGGCGTTGCTTTGTTTTTGCGCTGTGACCTACAGTTTTCTGTACTACAATCCCCACCTGAAATCGAGACGATCTGGTGTAAGGTGCACATTAATAAAACGAATGTCATCAATGGTGTGTTTTATGGACCTCCCAGACATGCCTCAAATGAAATAACGATCCTTTACGCGTTCATCCAAGAGCGCTGTTTTGGCTCTTCAAATTTAATCTGCATGGGGGACTTCAATGTACCTAACTTTTCGTGGGCTTCATTATCGGTAACTGGTAATAAGGTCCCTCTTTCTAGAGAGTTGCTTGAATTTTCACTATCCCTTGGATTGAAGCAAATTGTATCTGATCCTACATACTCCACACTAGATTTGATTTTCCTAAATGCACCGCTCTTTACATTTGGCTTTGAGTGTGAGATTACTGACGCTATTTCCGATCACAAAGCTGGTATTGCTACTATTAATCTTTCAGTTTCAAGGCGCTTCTACGAAGATACCAGTTTTTACGATTCTAGTCATGCAAATGATACGTCCATACTTGATACATTAAGCATTTGATTCGGCAGATTCTCCCGGTTATGCACTACCACTGATATCAATGCTGTAGTATCCCATTTTTAAAACATTGTTCATACTTGCATAGAGCGCTATGTGCCATTAAAAACAAAAAAGAAAAATCTTGACCTTCCTTGGATGACAAGGGAAATACTGCATTTGAAGCGTCGAGTAGCCAGAGTACGTCGGAAGCGCCACATGAATGCCGAAACAAATGCCCAGTTTCGCTCTATAAAGTAAGAACTTTGTCAAAAAATTTATGCAGCTAAGGACTTCTATTATCAGTTCACTCTACCTAACCTAATTACAAATAACCCAAGAAAATTTTGGAGTTCGATTTCGCCCATGAAAAATACCACCCATACATTTCTATTAGATGATTTCGAAATAAGTGATCCTGGAGCTATTGCTAAAGCATTCAATGAGTATTTTCAGTCAGTATTTACACAGGACAATGGCGAAATTCCTCCCTGCTCCACGACAACTAACATGTCCTGTGCAATTAGGAGAGAGAAAGAGAGAGAGAGAAAATAATGCAGAGAACGGCAGGGAGGTTAAGCAGAGGTAGTTCCGGTTGGCTACCCTGCGCAGGGGGAAGGGTTAAGGGGGATAAAAAGAGAAACAGAGTGGAAGGGGGAGATAGAAAGAAAGGGAGACAAGCACGAACAAAGCGCGTACACTAATAGAGCGGTAGGGGGCGGCATTCTTAGAGTCTGTCGTGAAGCCCCGTAGACCGCAAGAACATTAATAGCGCGAGTAAGGCCTTCAACGCGGATGTTCTTTCGGAGCATTGGCCTAAAGCTTTTAGTTCTGAAAGTGGACGATTGTCCAAGTTGTCCAGTACTCTGCACATCACTTGCCTCTGAGCACTGTATTGTGGGCAGACATTGATAATATGTGCGAGCGTCTCGTCGATGTTACATGTGTCGCACGTGGGGCTGTTGGCCATTCCAATGAGGAAAGCATACGAGTTCGTAAAGCCAACGCCTAGCCACAAGCGGTAGAGCATGGTCCGTTCGCGTCGTGGTAACCCAGGCGGGAGGTGCATATCCGTATGTCCGGAGACAACGAACGCAACCGACACATGGTGAAAAAATTTAAGTCCCACAGTGGCGATTAAGTGTTACAATATCTAAGCAAGCAGTCCTGCACCTTATTTTAAATCTTGACACCAAAAAAGGTTGCAGTCCAGACAATGTCGACAATGTGTTCCTTCACCGTTATCCGCTTTGGACGTGTCAATACATCACAATAATTTTTGAGAAATCAGTGTTTACTTGTACAGTTCCTTGTTCTTGGAAACGGGCTAGAGTCATTCCACTGTTCAAATCTGGGCGGAAACAATCATTTCTAATTTATAGACCCATTTCTTTAACTTCTCATGCATGCAAACTCCTTGAACACATTATTTATAAACACACTATCACTTTTCTCGAGTCTAATAACATTATGTGCACCGCTCAGCATGGATTTCGTAGTGACTTTAGCACATTGACTCAATTAACTGAATTTACACATGACATCAGTTTTGCTTTTGATTTAGGTCTTCAAGTAGATGCGCTCTTCATTGATTTCTCCAAAGCATTTGATGCTGTACCACATCCTAAACTATTACATAAACTAAGCCTTATCCTTAAAGACCTTCTTCTTGTTGACTGGATCCGTAGTTTTCTTTATAATCGTTCACAGTACGTTTCTTTTATTTCATTCAACAACGCTGACGCATCTGTATCTTCCGTAGTACCCCAAGGTTCTATTTTAGGGCGACTTCTTTTCTTGCTTTATATTAATGACATTCCAAACTCTGTTTCGGCAAAAATTCGGCTTTATGCTGACGACTGCGTTCTCTACAATGCCATTTCTACAGCTAACGAACACCCTGAATCAATCTTTTTTAAGTTTTCGTGAAAGGTGCGAACTCTGGCAAATGAACATTACTTTAAAAAAACAATCGTCACCTCCTCTCACAAGCATGCTAATTGCTCATATTTCAATTACTCCTATAAATCCACTTTTCTGCAGCACGCATATTCATTCCAACGTTATCCTGGACAGAACATATTTTAACAACTTGCAACAAAGCACTAAAAAAACTTGGTTACCTGACCCGAACCCTACGTGTTACCGTGAAAGAAACTAAACTCATTACATACAAAACACTTGTAAGACTTATTCTTGAATATGCGGCTACCATATGGAACCCTTACAAAATTTCGTACAATCACAAAATTGAATCTGTTCAGAAGAAGGCGAATCGTATCATATACCACCGCTATGACAGAATGTTTTCACCGTCATCTCACATGCATATGCTCGATTTAACCCCTCTTTCCCACTGTCGTCGCATTAATTCTCTGAAACTTCTACACTCTCTATTTTACTCTGCACATTATGCTTCCCCTAACACATATCTGACCCGTGCAAAGCCCCTAATCACGAGAAACAGCAATCACTTAAACTTATCCGTTTCTTTTGCTTGCACCAACACTTTTAAATACAGTTTTTTTTCTAGGACTATTGAACTCTGGAATGACCTGCCTGGTTCCATCCGTTGTTACCACAAAGAATTTGGAGATGCTATTGAGCACTCCCTTTAGCCATGTTCTCACATATGCTTCTTTTGTATCGTGATTTGTATTTGCCACATTGTATTCATTGTATTTGAGGGGGAGGGTTTACGCACTAACTTCCGCACGGGTTGCACTGACCACACCAAGGTGAGAAGGTTCTCGCAGACACGGTGCTTGACCCGAGCAGGTGCCTCTTTATCCCAGAGTTGACCCTGCAGTCAGTGGCCGCCGCGTCCATCCATTGACCGGCGACTTCTAAGCTGCGCGAGACGGCACTGCGAAGCATCTCCTTCCAGGAATCCCCCCACTCCAATCGAGCCGTGAAGGCGGCGGCGTACACACTAACAGCACTTGCTCCGCCGACTGCATCTAGACATCTCGGCGCCGTCCCCCGGTTGACGTGGTGCATTCTTGTCTTCACAAAGCAGGTTGTCGCCACAGCAGACATCCCGGTGCCGATCAGCTAGGGACGATGGTCGCTGCCCTGAAGAACGCCACCGCCAAGGCTGCGGCTGGCTGGGAAAACGTTGCAGGTCGGCACCTCTGCAGGCCGTTCGTAACATCACCCACTCCTGCAAAAGCCCTTCTGGGCTGCAGTATCTTCAAATAAATAAATAAATAAAATATAGTCGCCGTAACAGATGTGGAAGCAAAGAAAAATTACTGTGTATAAAATCAGTAATCAGTGTTGATAACATTCCCGCTTTAGTCTGTAACACCTCGGCATACTTAAAGAAGGAAAGATGGCGATCAAATTCAACACCGAGGATGCGTAAAGAATCCTTGAATCGTAACTCCTTGGACAATCCAGATATTCGAATTGTACGGTGTAGTTTTTTCCTGCCTCCATAGCCATGTGTGAAGAGAACACGGTACGCTTTGGATTCAATAAGTTGGAATTTGTTACGCGTTGTCCACTGTTGAACGCGAGACAGGACGTGCTCAGCCGTCGTGACCGACTGTGCTTTGTGGCTGGGATAATGATGATGGTGTCATCTGCCTAAGCCTAGATGGTGACGTCTATAGGCATGGGTAGATGTAGGAGGTTGAGAATAATTAGGTTCCACAATAGTGGAGACAGGGGAGAGCCTTGCGGACTTCCCAAGGCGGTATTTGATTACACCTGTCCCGCCTGCGATCGATTGACTACCGACCTGTCCGAAAGGAAGGGGAGAAGTAAATGATATTGTCCGGGCAGTGTCGGTCTCTCCAAAGCTTTAGGTCAAGAGGATGCCAGACACTATCAAAGGCACCGCTTAAATCTAATGAAACCGACACGGCATGGCGTCCGAGGGGCTTTAAACTCAAGAAGTCGGGATTCCAACGCGTGGAGAGCAAGTACCGCACTGCGCACATGGGTAAAACCGAACTGGCGGTCATGTATGGGGCCATGAGAGTTCAGTAAAAAAATATAAACGACCATAAAGTAGTCTGTCCAAAGCCTTGCCAAAAACTGAGTTCATGAAAATGTTCAGGTGGACAATAGGGTTTGGGAAGAAAAATGACGCGACTGCGTCGCCAACAAGCGGGGAAGTAGCCAAGTTTGAGAGCCGAATTAAAGGAGAAAAGCAGGAATTGTGGGTGAGCATTGGAAAGAGTAAACACTGTCAAAGGTGTAACCTTAAGTCCTGTGGCCGAACGGGTGGACGCAGTATACAGAGAACCATTGTTATTTCGGGTAAAGTTAATGGGACGTCCTTCGATTTCATGATGTATTTCGTGGTAAAGCATTGCGGAATGATGGTGTGATAAGGATAATCTGACGATGAATCGTGAACGGGTACTGGAATGTGAAGGATCAGTGCGGCGGATTCGAGGTGCGACTGTATAGTTGTTCCATCCGGGTATACGTGACGAGGGGGCAGTCTCGACGCGGCACGGGTACGGTTAAATTGTGTCCTAAAGGGTTGGTCAAATAAGGCACGTTTTGTACATGTTCGTGAATGTTCTCCGAGACAACTGTCTTTTGCCTCGCGAATGCGCGCACGAAAATATGCGAGTGCAGAACTGTATTGTTGGCGAAGATATTGACGTAGGGAGTCATCTTTAGACATTTGAAAGCGGTGAAAGCGTCGTCACTTTGCAGCGATACTCTTGCGTTCCGTGGCGAGTTGTCACATCATTCTAAACCAAGGTTTAAAAGGATGTGACAGCTTATCAGGTTGGAGGTTACGTTTGTATGCGCGGTTAAAGATGTTATAAAACTGTGAAAGGACAAATCGAGTGCTAAGGAGGACTGAAGGTCTGCTCCGCGTACAACTTCATACCATTGATTTTCTGTCAAGGATGCGTTGATGTTGTGTTACCAGCCATACGTTTGTTCCGCGACAGTGTTACGTTACTTTCCCGATGTCTACATCAATGTGCTTATGCTCGCAAAAGGTATCGTCCTCGGCAACGTGCCATTTGTATCCGTTAGTTAATAACAAGGCTGACGCTAATGTTAGGTCTATACAACTGGCCGAGTAGGGGGACTCATAACTGGGGGGTGAGGTAGAATCATTGAAGAAAAGCAGACCATGTGTGGCGGCGAACGGTGTGTTTTGTATCGAAGTCCCCGGCTAGTAATATATGAGGAGTGGTAGAACGTTCGAGGCATTGTGTAATGGCGGCGCATATGCTGCAACAAATGCAAAGGTTCTGTCCGGGGTTTCGCATAAGACTGGCACTGGCGTTTCGCGAGATGGGAAACGGGGAAACTTCAAATGGGGCCTGTATGCAATGACGGCACATAAAGGATTAGAGTCAGAGGAAAAAACTAAGAATGGAGAAGGTGGTGTAGGAAAAACTCCGCGCACGTTATGCGGATGAGTAACTGTCGCTAAAGAGAACTCTCCATCGCGTAAACGTTCATACATTGCGGGCGTCTCGCGCTTTGCATACTCGAGGTTAATTTGAAGGAATTTTAATGGGAATGTCATGCCCAATTATAAAAGTCGGGGTCGGATGCGAGTTTCATGTCATGTCGGAGCGTGAAGAACACGTTCCAAAGTTCGCATTTCGCGCGAAACGAAGTAATGGCGTAGAGGCAACAATGTCTGTGATAACGAAAACGGAAAGAGAAAGAGAGAAAAGGATGATAGACATGCGATATACGAAAAGGAAACGAAAAAGCGCACGGAGGAGATGGCAAACACCGGCAAAGGAATGGTTCAATTTGCGCGCCAGATTCGGCCGGCACCCAACGATGTCAATGCAAATGGAAAGGAATAGAGGAATACGAATGCATAAATGGACGGCGGAATTGTGACATGCAAAGGAGAAATTAAAGGCGTCTCGACCAAGAAAAGAAGAAAACCAAGAGAATTAAAACGTTTGGTGAAAGCGGGTACAGAAAAGTAGGGCCGAATAAAAAAGAAAAAATATAATTATGGGGTTTTACGTGCCAAAATCACAATCTGATTATGAGGCACGCCATAGTGAGGGACTCTGGAAATTTTGGCCACCTGGAGTTTTTTAACCTGCCCCTAAATCTAAGTACACAGGGGTCTCCGCCCGCATCGAAATGCGTCCGCCTTCGCCCGAGATTCGATCCCGCGACCTCGTGCTTAGCAGCCCAACACCATAGCAACCAAGTAACCGCGACGGGTGAATAGAAAAAAAGAAGAGGAGGAAGCTTGGGACGTGTATGGTTCGCCCGGCCCGCAAAAATTCGTAATGTACCGCGAAAAGAGGCACCACTGAGAAAATAAGAAAACCAATAGGAATGGAATATTTGGTATAAGCGGACAGAGGGATTTAGGGGCGAGTAGAACAGAAGAGAAAGCGCGGGACGTGCATTTAACGCCCGTCCTGCGATAAATCGTGATGCGTTGTTCAAGCCTGAGCGCGCAACCGCAAAACAAACGGTTGAACGCGCTGCTAGGTTTCTTGGCTATAGTCGGCGCGCGCCCGCATGCGGGCAAGCATTCGCCAAGTTCAAGCATTCGCCGAAGAGACGGCGGCAGCGGCGTTGGTGGGTTCGCCCACCAATCTCGCGACTGATCTTGTGCCACAAGACGTCCTTCAGCACGTTGTCTTTGTGCTTCAAGTGGCGCCTATCGTAGAGGACTGGGTGGTTGCGCACCAGTTCGATGAGCATTTCGGATGTGGATGTCGCGGCGGACTTTGATGACTGCGACGACTGCGACATGACGTGAGACTCGGCCGCCATCTTTGGAAGTTCTGTTTCGCGCTCCCCGATTGGTCAGCGCCGCGCGGCGGCGAGGCAATCCAGCGGCAGCTGCCGCAAAAATCGGTACGGGAGCGATCGGCGCGGAAGGGGCTATTCCGGCGGATCTCGCCGCCGCCGAACTGGGTTCCGCCGAACTGGGCGCCGCTCCAGACGCCGAATGTCTGCAACGGGGCACACCTCGTGACCCGCCGGATGGGACGAGCGCCTTCCGGCTCGAGATCACACTCCGCGCAAGAAACTGCTTCCTATATGCGGACAGAACATTGCGAGTGCACCTGCACACCAGAAATATCGTGCTTTTGTGTACATGCATAATGGGCATGGCTGTACGTGGAGCGAAAGTACACACAGAGGCACAGTCGCGAGCAACAGTTTGGACTCCAAAGGTGTCACGATTTTTTTTTTCGCAGACTGGGCATTCCAATTGAAATCGAGAGTGCACACCTACGTGCAGGTGTTTGACCAATACAATGTAATAAACCAATTCTAGGCCGCGGAGCTGCGCTTGAATATGTTTTAATTTTTGCTGATGCTGTATCTCAAAACTTTTTCTCGTGATGTACATGCACATCGTCGCTCGCATGGATCGCTGTCCATAACGCGCCTTCGATGCATTAAATGGCGGAACGTAGGAGTATCAGTCTCCAAAACATGAGAAGCGCTTCGTCTGCGTTCCCGAAATGATGTCCTGACTCCACACGTGTCAGTGTTGAGGGTCAGTCCATCGTTTGCCTCATATATCGCGGCAATGAAGTGCGATGGAGAGACATCAGGGTCCACTCCAGTTATCTTGATGGGTGGCTTGCGTCTTTCGCGCTAATTTAATCTGTAGCTCTGCCTGTTTGATTGATTTAGTCTATACAGCTCTATTAAGGTGGTCGATAGAACCTTTGTTGTTGCTAAATACAGTAACACCGTATCTTGTTTGCCGGACAACTATTTCCGCGGCAACAGGGTTAATGTTTGCCTAAGTGGACGAACAGTGTACTTTGCTGGAGTTGTGGATGGAACAGAACCAAGGTAACGTAGTTCGCCGTCGCTTGAAGATACTCGTATTATTTTTCACATTCCGCCTACTTACATAATTCGTCTTAATTAATTTAAATCAACTCAAACATTTAATTAGATGAAAAGTATCAATCAGAAAATTGTATAGCAACATGAAAAACGCCTGATACAGCTTTCGGTTGCTCAATACGGGCTACATAAAAGCGTTTTTCCCAGTGTGAAAGAAGCCCGCGAATAAACACAATGTGCCAGGAGCGGCTCGTAGTCATCCCGCGCGAACGCGCTCGTGCCACTGCTCGCGCGTTGTCAGGATTGGGGCTCAATCCCATCGCTCGTGGTCCGTTGTCAAGATTGGAGTCCGGCATGAATTCGAAGGTAGCTGGCCCATGCCGTCGTCCAACTTATCCACGCTGAGGACGTTGATGAAGGGAAGAACTGCTTCTCATCGAGAACGAGGAATATGGGTTTATTTACAGTATTTAAATCAGTCTAACATGACTGCTTGAGAAAAGTGCATCAGTCTAACATGACTGCTTAAGAAAAAGAGTGTCAGTCCAGCCTGACTGCTCAAGAGAAGTCTGTCGAGCATTCGCACCACAGCAGTTTTTAAACACTCGGTCCTGCCGCGATACAAGGTGACGCGAACGTTCGTTTACTCGTTGTAAATTCGCCGCCGCCCCGCAGAACAGTTTACGCACACAAAGGCACACACATTCCGATGTCCGGAGCCGACGTCAGAGGGGAGCCGTTTCGGGAAGCTCGGAGCCATTCTGGGTAGCTGGTTCTCCTGCGTCCCGGTCGGCGCGTGGGAAGCAACAAAAAACGGCTTTCCCGCGGCAGCTCGCGCGTAGCAGATCAGGTCCGCGCTGGGGAGTTCGGGCACAATAGTTCGCCCGCCGAACTCATTCCGTCACAACGGCGATGGGGCTAGAGGATGGCGGCGGTTTCAGCACAAAGCCCGCTTCATCGAACGCATCCTAGCTGAAGCGACGGAGAGTGGGGATGCGCGTCTTGTTCCCCAGTCGTAATTGGGTGGCAATCCTGCATTGCAGCTCGCCATTCTTAACAGCGTTCGTCGTCGTCTTCGCTAGCTAGCTCCGACGCCGCTCATCGTGCCAACGTTCCCATACTATCCCTCGTGCTAGTGTCACTGCTCGTGCGTTCGTCGTCGTCTTCGATAGCTAGCTCCAACGCCGCTAATCGTGCCGGCGTTTCTCCTCCATGAGGAAAATGACATTAGAAATTACAGTGCGACAGCTTGGCCTGCCATTGAATACTCCGGTGCTACTGTCTTTCGGAGCGTCTTTGCTTGGGCACTCACACAGGAATGTGTGCTTCGCCTTAGAAAAAATTATTATTGAATCAAACCGATTTCTTGATGACCATATTATTCTTTTCATTCCTCCTCTATTGCCTCATTTATATATTATAGATAATAATTTTTTTCATCTTCGTAGCATGACAGTCTACTGAACCGTTTCGATTTTCCCTCGCCTAAATTCATGTTACAAAATTTCATATTTTTACCTCCATTTTCTGAACACATAAGCAAAGTCTGCCGACTCTTCGCCAATCCCCGCGAGTGGGTAAGCGCCAAACACATCAAGGACATCATCATCATCATCGTGCCAACGTTCCCATACTGCCCCTCGCTCTAGTGCCACTGCTCGCGCGTTCGTCGTCGTCTTCTTCGATAGCTAGCTCCGACGCCGCTCATCGTGCCAACGTTCCCATACTGCCCCTCGCCCTTGTGCCACTGCTCGCGCGTTCGTCATCGTCTTCTTCGCTAGCTAGCTCCGACGCCGCTCATCGTGCCAACGTTCCCATACTGCCCCTCGCCCTTGTGCTACTGCTCGCGCGTTCGTCATCGTCTTCTTCGCTAGCTAGCTCCGACGCCGCTCATCGTGCCAACGTTCCCATACTGCTCCGCGCCCTTGTGCCACTGCTCGCGCGTTCGTCGTCTTCTTCGATAGCTAGCTCCGACGCCGCTCAACGCGTGCCAACGTTCCCATACTGCCCCTCGTCATTGTGCCACTGCTCACGCGTTCGTCGTCGTCTTCTTCGATAGCTAGCTCCATCGCCGCTCATCGTGCCAACGTTCCCATACTACCCCTCGTGCTAGTGCCACTGCTCGCGCGTTCGTCGTCGTCTTCGATAGATAGCTCCGACGCCGCTCATCGTGCCGGCGTTTCTTCTCCATGAGGAAAATGACATTAGAAATTACAGTGCGACAGCTTGGCCTGCCATTGAACACTCCGGTACTACTGTCTTTCGGAGCGTCTGTGCTTGGGCCCTCACGCAGGAATGTGTGCTTCGCCTTAGAAAAATTTATTATTGAATCAAACCGATTTCATTGATGACCGTATTATTCTTTTCATTCCTCCTCTATTGCCTCATTTATATATTATAGATAATTATTTTTTTCCTCTTCGTAGCATGACAGTCTACTGAACCGTTTCGATTTTCCCTCGCCTAAATTCATGTAACAAAATTTCATATTTTTACCTGCATTTTTCTGAACAAATAAGCAGTCTGCCCGACTCTTGGCCAATCCCCGCGAGTGGGTATGCGCCAAACTCATCAAGGACATCATCATCATCATCATCATCATCGTGTCAACGTTCCAATACTGCCCCTCGCGCTAGTGCCACTGCTCGCGCGTTCATCGTCGTCTTCGATAGCTAGCTCCGACGCCGCTCATCATGCCAACGTTCCCATACTACCACTCGCCCTTGTGCCACTGCTCGCACCTTCTCGTCGTCGTCTTCGCTAGCTAGCTCCGACGCCGCTCATCGCGTGTCAACGTTCCAATACTGCCCCTCGCGCTAGTGCCACTGCTCGCGCGTTCGTCGTCTTCTTGGATAGCTAGCTCCGACGCCGCTCATCACGCCAACGTTCCCATACTGCCCCTCGCCCTTGTGCCACTGCTCGCACGTTCGTCGTCGTCGTCTTCGCTAGCTAGCTCCGACGCCGCTCATCATGCCAACGTTCCCATACTGCCACTCGCCCTTGTGCCACTGCTCGCACGTTCGTCGTCGTCGTCTTCGATAGCTAGCTCCGACGCCGCTCATCGCGTGTCAACGTTCCAATACTGCCCCTCGCGCTAGTGCCACTGCTCGCGCGTTCGTCGTCTTCTTCGATAGCTAGCTCCGACGCCGCTCATCATGCCAGCGTTCCCATACTGCCCCTCGCCCTTGTGCCACTGCTCGCGCGTACGTCGTCGTCGTCTTCGCTAGCTAGCTCCGACGCCGCTCATCGCGTGCCAACGTTCCCATACTGCCCCTCGCTCTAGTGCCACTGCTCGCGCGTTCGTCGTCTTCTTCGATAGCTAGCTCCGACGCCGCTCATCACGCCAACGTTCCCATACTGCCCCTCGCCCTTGTGCCACTGCTCGCGCGTTCGTCGTCGTCGTCTTTGATAGCTAGCTCCGACGCCGCTCATCATGCCAACGTTCCCATACTGCCCCTCGCGTTAGTGCCACTGCTCGCGCGTTCGTCGTCGTCTTCGATAGCTAGCTCCGACGCCGCTCATCACGCCAGCGTTCCCATACTGCCCCTCGCCCTTGTGCCACTGCTCGCGCGTACGTCGTCGTCGTCTTCGCTAGCTAGCTCCGACGCCGCTCATCGCGTGCCAACGTTCCAATACTGCCCCTCGCTCTAGTGCCACTGCTCGCGCGTTCGTCGTCTTCTTCGATAGCTAGCTCCGACGCCGCTCATCACGCCAACGTTCCCATACTGCCCCTCGCCCTTGTGCCACTGCTCGCGCGTTCGTCGTCGTCGTCTTTGATAGCTAGCTCCGACGCCGCTCATCATGCCAACGTTCCCATACTGCCCCTCGCGTTAGTGCCACTGCTCGCGCGTTCGTCGTCGTCTTCGATAGCTAGCTCCGACGCCGCTCATCACGCCAACGTTCCCATACTGCCCCTCGCCCTTGTGCCACTGCTCGCGCGTTCGTCGTCGTCGTCTTTGATAGCTAGCTCCGACGCCGCTCATCATGCCAACGTTCCCATACTGCCCCTCGCGCTAGTGCCACTGCTCGCGCGTTCTTCGTCTTCGATAGCTAGCTCCGACGCCGCTCATCGTGCCAACGTTCCCATACTGCCCCTCGCCCTTGTGCCACTGCTCGCGCGTTCGTCGTCGTCTTCTTCGCTAGCTAGCTCCGAGGCCGCTCATTGCGTGGCAACGTTCCCATACTGCCCCTCGTGCTAGTGCCACTGCTCGCGCGTTCGTCGTCGTCGTCTTTGATAGCTAGCTCCGACGCCCCTCATCATGCCAACGTTCCCATACTGCCCCTCGCGCTAGTGCCACTGCTCGCGCGTTCGTCGTCGTCTTCGATAGCTAGCTCCGACGCCGCTCATCACGCCAACGTTCCCATACTGCCCTCGCCCTTGTGCCACTGCTCGCGCGTTCGTCGTCGTCGTGTTTGATAGCTAGCTCCGACGCCGCTCATCATGCCAACGTTCCCATACTGCCCCTCGCGCTAGTGCCACTGCTCGCGCGTTCGTCGTCGTCTTCGATAGCTAGCTCCGACGCCGCTCATCACGCCAACGTTCCCATACTGCCCCTCGCCCTTGTGCCACTGCTCGCGCGTTCGTCGTCGTCGTCTTTGATAGCTAGCTCCGACGCCGCTCATCATGCCAACGTTCCCATACTGCCCCTCGCGCTAGTGCCACTGCTCGCGCGTTCGTCGTCGTCTTCGATAGTTAGCTCCGACGCCGCTCATCACGCCAACGTTCCCATACTGCCCCTCGCCCTTGTGCCACTGCTCGCGCGTTCGTCGTCGTCGTCTTTGATAGCTAGCTCCGACGCCGCTCATCATGCCAACGTTCCCATACTGCCCCTCGCGCTAGTGCCACTGCTCGCGCGTTCGTCGTCTTCTTCGATAGCTAGCTCCGACGCCGCTCATCGTGCCAACGTTCCCATACTGCTCCGCGCCCTTGTGCCACTGCTCGCGCGTTCGTCGTCTTCTTCGATAGCTAGCTCCGACGCCGCTCAACGCGTGCCAACGTTCCCATACTGCCCCTCGCCCTTGTGCCACTGCTCACGCGTTCGTCGTCGTCGTCTTTGATAGCTAGCTCCGACGCCGCGCATCATGCCAACGTTCCCATACTGCCCCTCGCGCTCGTGACACTGCTCGCGCGTTCGCCGTGGTCTTCTTCCACAGCTGGCTCTGAGATGCCGCTCATCATGCCAGCGTTTCCATATACTGTCCCTGCCTCTGTGAAGACGCTGACGGCAGTGGTCCACTACTAATCTCGTGCGGTTATTTCGGTCACAAATTACTAGCCTCAATATATCACGAAATCAAAACACGTATCGGGCTGCGCTCAAATTTCGCATTAGGTAGTATCATAATCGTCTTTTTTAAAAAGTTATTTTCTCCATTTTGCGCTAAGGTACGTGGCTATGTGGCTAGGGCGTAGTAGTGTGCCCGCCCGTTACAAAAGATGGAACCTCATCATCATCAACATCGTATTATATCCCAGATATCCATTGACGAAGGCAGCGTTGACGTTAAGGGAAGTTGTGGATGGGGTTCTCGCTAAGTCGCCTTTTCACGTAAAAAGCTTATATATAGGCTTGACGACCAACTCACGGGCGCTCACCTTTCTCGATAGTAGTTCGGCAGTACAAGGGCAAGCAGACAACACACTTGTGCAAATAACGTTTATTGCAAGCCAGAGGAACTTGGATGTAGGCTCGTAGCGATCGAGATGTTTGCCTGGGTCGCACAGCAAACAAAGGCAGCGAACGACAAAACAGGGGAACAAGACGTTTACTTGAGATCCTTGCTTCGTTGTGGCTGGCAGTTTTCTCATTTTCAGGGTTTACCTGGAGCACAGATTCCAGCGCCCCTGACTTGCTATACTACACGGGCCAGTCAGTTCGGGGCTCGTGAACCTAATGGCGGTCTACGCTTGTGACCAGTTCGAAGATGGGGATATGGGAGGGGGAGGGAGGGGTCTCCGCCTGGCTTGCCGTGCGGGAGGTAGGGTAAGGAGTGTCGTCTCCAGTCGTGTACCGTGACTCCCGTAAGAACAAAAGTCACTTGGTTTCAAGTTGATATATGCTTGAAAGGTTTATTTGACACATTTATTTAAAAAGCTCCAAATGCCTTCTGATAAATCGAAATCGAAGGCGCCCGCCTCTTATGGACCTGGACCTGCCTGGGTTCCAGCGGCGGGAAAGGAGGAACCGGTCCCCGGACGAGCCATCACGACAGGATCGCGCGCAATCCTATCGGGCACCTCTGTGGCGTCACGGCAAGCTCCCTCGGGCCGCGGCCTCCGCCATCCTGGCGATATGCAGCTCCGAGGCCGCGTGCCGCGCGGCAACGATCACGAGGCCGCCGCAGACCTCGCAGTACCTTCCCGGGGGTTCCGTTGGCAGGGCCGTGTCGACCAGGCCGCGGGTGCGCTGCACCCGCACCTGCGTCATCCAGGGGGCTGCGCTAGCGTACATGCGGGGTGGCTGGTCCTCCACGTGTGCAACCAGCGTGGCCACGTGGCGCAACGACCGCAGCTTGCCCGCGCGTTGCGGGTTGGGTAACTCTGACCGGGGATCGGTCCGGGGCACTCGGGCCGTGTTGGAGCCCCGGCGCCGTGGCTCGTCGGTCGAGCGGCTCCTACCCACGCCGCGGTTGCCCCCACCTTCACGTGGTCGCTCCGAAGGGTGGTGGGCCCGCGCCATCCGCTGCTCGTTCCTCGGTTCATCTCGGGTCGCATTGGCCGGGTGGTCGTGGCCCCGTGCCCGAGTTCTCAGTCGCTCTCTTCCCCAAAGCGTCGACGGGCGCTGGCGACCCGACGCCTGGCGATCGTAACCAGCGGGCATCCTTGGGCGGGAGGAGCGCGTCTGCTTGCGAGAGGTACCGAGGTACTCTGGCAGGCAGTGCAGCCTCGGCTGTCTCGACGCCCGACTGGCTCGATGCTAACTCTGTCGAGGGGATATCTGGGATAGCGCCGGTCAACGCTCCCTGTCGTTTGACCGGGGAACTACAGCAAGAGTGGCGGGAAGTGGCTATTTCGCGTCAAAGCTTGCATGACGCCTATACTTCCAAAGTAGCGAGCGCAAGGGACAGAGAGAGAGAGAGAGAGAGAGAACTAATATTTATTAGTCCCATGGGAACTAAACGTGAGCTCGTGCTGAACTGGCTCCTGCACGAAGTCAAATCAAAGAGCGCGGTGCAGGTGGCGCGCGCTGCACTGCCAAATCAAGGAAGAAATTGTAGCCAAATCGAAGAGGCCAATAACGTTCAACGGCAACGCGGAAGCACGTTGCTTGCTGTGCTATCGGCGCATTCTAGTGGCGGGCGTAGTATTGCAGTGCACTGCGGGACTGGTGAGACTACACACATACACAAGGTCGATCCAAATAGGTCGCGAAGCTTCGGGCGAAAAGTGCTTCAGAACGAACTGTCACCGACATCAGCAAGTGTCGTTATGGGAGCAGCGATTGAAGCGCGAGTATGTGAGGAGCGAACAAACATTGGAAAAGAAAAAGGCGTTTTTAATTAAAACGAGACACATTAATTCAAGGAAAATAAAACTTCTTTTCAATGTTAAATGCGTGTGATCAGAAAAGGCAACTCTATTTTACTTTATCATTATTAATAAATACCTTTTTTTTCAGCGCTCACAATAAGAAGGGGCCGTTGACGCCGCTATCACTTGCAATGCATTGCATCTCTTGAGGGGTGCAGAAAGGCGCGCTCGTAAAGTTCACCTGTTACAATACGCTCCCCTCACATATTCTCTAGTTTTGCTTGTCGACGTGTTTCTGAATTAGATGGCGCAGGTCGTTTCATCTTTTTTTTAACCTGTTCAGTCAAAAGTGGTGAGTTACGATAGCCAGGAAGTTGTTTAGTTCAGCTGTTTTCGTGCGACTGCGCTGGCCGAGGGGCTTGGCGTCCAACGCTGGGACCAGCACTCTGCTAAGCTATCGCCTGCCTCTAAAGAAAGTATGTTCTGTGCAGGGGTACGATTTGGACACCCGTACGATTGACCTTTCACTGCGTCGCTTTCCGCGCTGAAAGCTCGGGACGCCCACCAAGTCGAATGGCGGGGAATATGAATATACAGATGTAATGGCTGGCCACGAAAACAAATTTCTCGCCTTTCAGAACAAAATGACGTCACTTCTTTTTTTAACGGATATGGCATTACATTATTTTTTTTATTCTGCCGGAAGTGTACCCTCCTCACACTGATGGCGTTAAACTCTATGAACCGCCTATCAACCGCCATGTTTTGAACGTATGGGCTTCTATGGAAGCTTCGCTACCAGGTATATTTACATTGGTATACGTACACTCTCGTCGCGCTCACTTGTCACCGCTACACTCCTGCGTCATAATATGCGCAAGCCGTCTGCTGCAAGCCTTGCCAACGAAGCTGTCAGCGAACGATTCGTGGTATTGAATAAATGAACCTTTATTTAATGGTATTACCTGTACAGAAGCACTGTTTGAGCTGCCCTTCGGAATACCTATGCTAGCGAGCCGGTTGCACTCGAAATTAGCGTTATAAAACTAAACTGAAACATTGCTTTTTCCGAGCCTTCTTTATTGCGCAATAAAATATTTTTAACAAGCTTGATGAACATATCACTCAGCACCAACCTGTAGGCAAATTCTCAAGTCCCGCTTACCTGCGCTGCAATTGTTTATTAGGCAAGGCGCTTCTAACTTTTTTGCTGAATTTAGCACATAATACAGGAACAGTATTCAAAACGAACTTGCTTCGTTTACTTACAAAGAAACATATATACATGATGCCGAATGGGGGACATTCGATAAAACCTGCCGCGCTGGCTTAGCGGCTATGGTGTGGCGCTGCTAAGCACGAGGTCGCGGGATCAAATCCCCGACGCGGCGGCCGCATTTCGATGGCGGCGAAATGCAGAAGCGCCCGTGTTCCGCGCACTGGAGGCACGTTAACGATCCCCTGGTGGTCGAAATGAACCTGGAGTACCCCACTACACGTGTCTAATAATAAAATCGTGGGTTTGGCACTTAAGACCCCAGAATTCAAATAAATGAATAAAAAAAGACGAATAACTATACATATGTATATACGTACGATTGTATAACACTTAGTCGATGATCACGTCACCATCCGTGTGTCTCTCGCTTACGTCCGTTAAATATCTATGCAGAACTCAACTATCGACATGTTGCATAAATTCGCAACGAACGAATTCGCGAACGGCGGCAGTTGCAATAACGTCGTTACCCTTATGCCATCGTCGTCACCATCGTCGTCATCTTGCTGCTGCCGTCCCACGAAGGTACGCTCGCGTCACACGCACAACTAGTCGATTTACACAAAGGCGTCGGTACACCTGGCAACTTCTTTACCAAACACCAAGCAATGCTGGATGGCCAGCTACCTGCAAAATGTTCGCATAACATCGATTCCCACAGTGCATGGGATCTGTGCATTTTCCCCCTATCCCTTCCTCTTTTTATTTGATATCAGGTCTTTTTGTATAATCTTTAATTTTTTTATATACAGCTTATCCTCATGCACAACAGCCAGCCGGTTTTACACTGGCTAAACTGCGTCTGATCTCAGCCTTTCTTGGCTCGTTGCTCATCAGTTTCACGCCGTTGGCGTTGTTAGCAGGCGCAGACCTTGCAAGTGCGTCAGAAAGTGCCTCCATTGGTTGAAGCGTGGGCTTCCACCAATGAGAGAAGACATTTCGGTCATGCTGACGCGAATATCACCAGACGGTCTTGCACTCCGCGCGCATCATGCATGGGCGGCGGAAACAAGACTTTCAGAGTGGGTGTGAGACATTCATAAAAGCATGCCCATCAAAAACAACAACAACAACAACAACAACAACAACAACAACAACAACAACAACAACAACAACAACAACATCCGATTGCGACCGTGGAATGGCATGGAGGAAGCAGGACCCTCAGACCCCCAAGCGATTCAGCGAGCTGGTGATCGTCGGAAGCTGAAACACGTAGCCAGCCAAAACAACTCTGCTTTCCTTGCGTGCCGCGGGGACGCCAGCACGGCGACGTAAGCGAGAGGACTCATTGGTTCGAGCCGAAGACGCAGAAGCAAAGGGGCACGGACGCGACAACTCTGTAGTTCGGGTCGAGTCAGAAATCGGGCTGACCGAGCCTGACGTGACCGCGTTTATATGAACTCGCTTCTGACGAGTCTCGACAACGGCGGCACACAGCATCGAGCCGAGACATGAACGCGTTCCCGCAGTCCGTCTGCAACAGTTCCGCTGCCAGCGCGTATACCGTTACGTTTCAGTAGTTCCATGATAAGACTCAGCGCTGGCTGGCCCGACCCGTCCGCGTTTACATGCGCGCTGAAAATGGGCCGGGCTGGTTCAACCTACTCCATGCAGTCGGGCTTGCTCAGCCCGACTCGATGCTCATTCAGCCTGACCGGCCAGCGTTTAAATGAACGAGACAGGCCAATTTCAGCCTGACAAGCCGACTCGACGCGCTTTTGTCGGGCTCATATACGCGCCTTGCAAGACGCCACGACCCTGTCGGTCAGCCGACCCGGTTCGGTCAGCCGAGGCAGAAGCGAGGCGCCGGAGTCGGCACGAAAATGCACCAATCAAGACAGAGGCTGCAAACAGCCCTTCACCAAGCAGTTTTTGGGCAACTCGTTCGCATACTGTACCTAAGACGAGCTTGTTCTTGTTCCCTAGTAAAATGGCGCAACCCACTCTGGGGGATCGGCCATGAATCGGGCGGTGAAGAAACTGCTAGCATTTCTTTTATGCGAAGCATATTACGAGGGCTCAACCCAGCTCCTCAGGCGCGGCGGTGACCATGAAATCACGTGACACCGTGACGTCACGACAGAGGATAAGTGGCTTTGGCTCAACTCTTGCAAGACGGGCTGGGTGGGAATCGAACCAGGGTCTCCGGAGTGTGGGACGGAGACGCTACCACTGAGCCACGAGTACAACGCTTCAAAGCGGTACAAAAGCGCCTCTAGTGAATGCGGTGTTGCCTTAGAAACGCGCTGTTTCTAAGGCGTGCGTCTCTTGCTCAGGCGCACATTTCGTTGCCGCGCCGAACGCTGCTTTGCTCGACGCTCACCGCGTCCAATGCGGGGCGCGTAGTCGCTGCCCTGTAGCCCATTGTCTTACACCCCTTGGCGGGTCGACGGGAACGCTGTCGCGTTCCACTCTTGAAGGCGAAGAAGTAATGCATGAGTTGTTTCTTCGTCTAGCCGAACCAAATATAGCCAAGCAACAGCAGTTCACCAGGCTAAACAGTGGTTCAACAACTAAAATAAAGGCTAGTATGCTTCGCATCCTGGGCTTAACCTTACCTAAGCCACAGCCATTTTTTTGAATAAATTAGGTTGAAATGAAATAAGTATCTTGAAATGGGGATTTAAAGTGTCTGCTGGTTACAGGTATGAATAATCAATTATCTAGATATTTTTGTGAATTTTGTGAACATTAATTTTGAAGAATTTTAACGTTAAATTCGTTTTGTCTCACGCAGAAAGATGCAGAGGGCTTCACAAACCTCCCTGTGGCTGTAACCCAGTACGGTAGCCTCAAAGGAAAGGGTTATTGGAAGAGTCAAATTCAAGCCAAGCTTTTGGAAGGGTTCTAAAAATCTTTTCCGTTGAATAATGAAGCGGTGGCATGTCAAAAAGAAATGTTCCAGAGATTCACTCTCATTGCACAAAGGGCGCAAGGGCGATATAGCCAGACCAAACCTGCGGAGTTCAGTGGGGGGACTCAGCACCGTAGTCTCGTTATCGTTACTTCAATTTTTCTAGAGGAGCACCATTTATTGTTCCAAGGAAAAATGAGATGCGGGAAATCATATGTTGCCAATGATGACTGCGCGTACTTATTTGTACCAGTATATTTTCTAAATCTCGCCGCAGTGATGAAAGCTAACGAAGGTAAAATAGGAATTATAGGACCATCGTGGGGACGCTACTGCGAGTGTATCTGCATATTCGTTTAATTAAGGCTAGGCCTTTGTGACCTGGCACCTACACTAAACGAACGAGACGTAAGTGTCTTGGGAGGAGAGAATAGAAAGTTTTAATGAATTGGACGATTTGGGTGTGGTTAGTGAAGAACAGACAGAAAGACAATCAGTTAAGATTATGGCGGATGGCAGAGATGGCGGTAATATGCGCAAAGCTAAGACAATTGCTAAAAATTCCAGGGTTCTTCTTCTTCTTCTTTTTCTTCCCTCAAATTCTCGCATGTACCCACGAGCGGAGATTGCCGATTAGTTCATTGCCTACACGAACGTATTTTCAACTTCCTTTCATAATTACTTTAGCACACATACTTTATTGCTTCGTAGCACAAAACAAAAAGTAAAATTATATACGTCATTGTGTCACGTTTCATATTTCACGCTTTTCACAAGGAGGGCGGTTATCATGAACATTCAACTTTTGCCGACGAGTTCCGCGTTCGCAAGTAACTGATAAAAGGCGTATAGCTGACGACGCAGAGGTGCGTCGATGACGTAATAAGGAACGTTTGCCGAGTCATTTATGATTTCTTCGTTGACACAAAAAGATTGCCTTAATAATTTCCAATTTTCTGTAATTGATTTATTTCTCCTTCAATAAATAATCAATTTGCAAAATTCAAATAGGAATAAAACAAATTCACAGTTATAATATTATTAATATAGTTATTCAGAATGTAACTTACTCATTTTTTACGTGTACCCCCTACACGAGGTATTTTGAATGTTCAGTTCATGTTGCTATTCCTATCTGGGCAAGGGGGACTAACTTATTATGCACTATGATGATGATGATAATGAACCTCTATCATGGCTCGTACCCACTAAGGGGCATAGGCCAAGAATCGAGCGGCAGTAGGTATCGAAAAAAAATTCTTTGAAAATGAGAAACGCAATGTAAAAGGAAAAAAAAAGACAAAGAAGATTTTGGAATAGCTAGACTAGCACCACTTTATGTCATTAATATCGGTTTCTTTCTCATCTCCGATTACTCATTTATATTCATTTATTTTTCTAAATTGTATCACCACCTGGTTCATGGTCTATCCCCGATATTGGGTTTGTGCCGTCAAATGAAACAAACGGGGTCGACAGCACTTCGATAACACCGCGATCATATGGTTTCCAGCGCACGTCGCCACCCCAACCGATGAGGGCCTCATTAACTTGAACGAGGTAGCACACCGCTCTGCGCGAGAACTGACCCGCCGCGCAGAATCGGAGACCGCCTCTTCGAGTTCGGAATTCCTGGCTCAAAACATGCGAGAACGCCTGGTCAGGTACAATGACATCACCAAGCACTACCAGCTAGGCAGGCGGTTGCTGCCCCCACCTCACCCCATGCTGAAACGTCGCCAGGCAGTCATCTGGCGACAATTGCAAACACAAACATTCCCCAGTCCGGTGCGATTGCAGCACATTTTCCCCGCGCAATACCCGACTGCTCTTTGCAAATTATGCCAGGAAACTACAGCGACGCTGTCACACATGTTGTGGGAGTGTCGGGTTACATCAGCTACAATGGCAGTAGCTCCGGAGGCTCTTGCGTCGAAGTGGGCCGCCGCTCGGCGCAGCTCCAACCTCAAGACACAAGAGTGGGCTGTCCAGCAAGCCCGAGAGGCGGCGACGAGGCAAGGCCTCGAAGTCCCCTCACGGGAGACCTGAGCCCGGGTCGTCAAATTTGCCGGATTCAAAATAAAGTTGTTTCCATCCATCCATCATAATCACCAGTGCATTAGAAGACGACGATCGGGCAGGTGTTTTACTGTGCACAAGGCGGAATTTCATCGGGAAAGTTCAGATAAACGCGCGGGGTTCTCTAAGGCGCACATTTATCCCAGCTGTTGTTTTTAACATCTTACTCAGCTCCATTCCTTGTCATCAAAATATAAACACGTACGTTTACGCTGATGATATAGCATTATTTGCTTCGGCAAGTGATATTCAGTCACTGTACGAGTGCTTACAGGAATACTTCTGCGAGCTAGAAGCATGGCTGGACAGTATCCGCTTGTCCCTTAATGCAAACAAGAGTGCTGTTCTTGTCTTCCCTCCACAAGACCCAGTTATTATATCCCTTTCATACCGCCATTCCACAAGTGGAAAAAGTCAAGTACCTTGGAATTATTTATGATGGAAAGCTTAACTGGCGTCATCATATTGAACATATAACTTCAAAAGCTTCCCGTGCAATGGGGATGTTAAGAAGGATAAGCAATAATCGATTGGGCATGCGCAGAGACACACTCATAATGATTTACCGCATGCATATGCGACCTATACTGGAGTTCGGCTGTGTGTTCTTCTCCGGCGTCTGCTTATGAGCTACGTCCATTAGTTTTGCTGGAACGGGAAGAACTTCGCTTATTTCTGGCGCTACCAATGTATTTAGCAAACGCTGTGCTCTACAAGGGATCACGAATAGCTTCCCTTGAAATGACATTTAATATACTCACCGTTCAAACATTCATAAGGCTCTATGAATCCCTACTAAGAAGGTCTCAGTCAATCTTTATCATTCAACCAGCCCATTTTCTTTGGAGTCTCATGGCCTCGATTTCACATGCCACAATTGATTATAACACAATCGTTATTGAGTCCGTTAGATGTACACATAAATGGTGTAGTCATGGTAAACAGTATTTCAAATTCATTGGGTGTTACTTATGCTGATATATACCCAAACAATGCAAACCAGCTTCCCTCGCATATTCTTAACGGCTTACTCCAGGATAACTTGAATCAGCTCCACACAAACGTAATTATAGCAACAGATGCTTCGCAGATTGAGGAAGAAGCCGGAGTTGGAGTTTTTTCATAATCACTGGATTGGTCTTTTTCTGTTAGGCATCCCGACTTCATTCCAATATTCCTAGCCGAATTCTTAGCTGTTGTCCTAGCTTAGCGTAAGCTACAAGCTTCCAGGATAACCGCGGTAACAATCACATACTATTTATCGCTGTGTAACTCACTTACTGTTCCCGGCGAGTTGCCTATATTAAATACTTTGTACTCACTGGCTCCAAGTAATTTGTGGACTTTACGGTTATTATGGGTACCTTGGCACAAAGGCATATTTATGACTGAAGTGACAGACAGCTTGGCGAAGGCTTTTATCAGCGACCCTGCGCTTACCCTTCTTCCAACGATGGGTTTCATCATGACTGTCAGGTTTAAAAGATACATCCTTTTAATATCAAAATCAAATCTAACATCATCCTCGGAACTACACCACTTCCAGTTTTCTTGGAGCAGAAAATTTTGCAAAACCAGACAGACTGAAGTGACATGAACGAGACTGCGTTGTCGAGTCCCACCCCTAAACTTATACATGCACTGATCTGGTCTGGAAATTTCCCCCTTGTGCCATTTTTACGACTCATTAGAAACGATTCAACACTATTTACTGGAATGCCAGTGTTTCTCCTCCTTGAGAAAAAGGACATCGGAAATTACAGTGCGACAGCTCGGTCTGCTATCGAACACTTCGGCACTGCTGTCTTTCGGAGCGTCTGTGCTTGGGAACTCACTCAGGAATGTACGCATTGTCATCGAAAAATTCATTATTGAATCAAACCGATTTCATTGTTGACCGTATTAGTCATTTCCTTCCTCGTTTATTGCCTCATTCATATTATATATATTGTAAGGAAGATAACGAACATGCACACTGGGTCAGCAGCATCGGCAGCATCAAGCGCGCAGCAGAAGCTCGAGCTCGGGGACTGTGCTCGGTGCATCGTAGAACCGGTGGTCGCTACGAACCCCAATAAACCTCCTTTATAAGTGGTGGAGCCGTGCGGGGTAACGTTCCACTCTACCATCCTGGAACTCCGTTCTCGGACGCTACCCTCTGCCATGCCAGACGCCGACCAGCAGACTCTTCTGTTGTAGCTCCGACGGGGCGGCCGGACGAAAGGGTTACGGCATGAGGCCTAAACGGCAGGGGCGCGCAGCGCCGCAAGGAAGGAGCCGGACTGCTCCAGTTGGGGACCAGACAAAGAATGGCTCTTTATTTCTGAGGAGGCAATTTACAAGAAGCACTTACAGCGTTGGGCGCTGAGTGGCGCCCTGATGTAAAAACCAAAACCGAAACCAGAAGTCACGGATACCACATCACCTCTCCCTTGAAAGGAAAAAATGATCTCGCTTTCTTCGCGGCAAAAATAAGTACACACATGATTAGGGATACATCTTTATACAATAGAAAATGAGCTCTGGCTTCCCCATTTAAAAAAAAAAACGTACATGAATACTAGCACACACACATAACACAGAAAATTCACAAGTACATAAGTGCACATTAACAACCATCTGTGTGCCCCCTGGGACAGCACTGATGGGTGGCTCATTCGCCCTGAGCCCGAGTCGAGACAGTCGCTGTGGCTGTCGTGGATTGGTATTGTGCGTAAAAGCACTTAACACTCCATAGTGCCCCCCCTTACGAATGCTAACGAAAAACTTTTTTTTCTTTTTGGCATAAAGGACTAATTAGTATGGCGGCTACTACCGTAGTGAAAATGCATAGATGTATGCTGCAAAAAACGTAACATACAAGAAATGTATGGGATCCCTTCTGCGGGGATGCTAAGAAATGAGTGTTCCTACAACTAGGATCCACTGATAAATCTGCAGTATAGCAGTAAGTACAGCGTGCGTATAGCACCGTTTATGCTGCCAGAAATCCCCACATTTGAAGGATACTGCTTATGCCTTATTCAGCTAACACACAAGAAAGGAAATACTTTTGGCATTAAGAGCCGAATTCGCATGGGAGGGTTGAAGCCTCTGTACACAGTAACCTAAGGCAACAAGCTACTTGGAAACATAGTCCTTAAATCGTTCCGGAGGTTGTCTTTGGCGTGTAGACCTACGGAGGACTGGTTCAAGTTGTAGAGGAGGAACAGCAGAAGTGTTACTCGTACTAGGGGTAGAAGGTGTGTCAGAGACCCGAGTGCCTTCAGGGGCAGTTTGTTGGGGAGGAGTGTCGCATGGACGTTCAGGAGACTGTTCTGCAGGGGGTGAACCCGCAGGTGGTGGTGGTGAGACAGGTGGTTGCAAAGAAGAGGTTGCAGCAGGAAGATGAGTACCAGTAGGAACTGGAAGAAAAGGTGGATAACCATCGTCAAAGGATGTTCCATCATTGAAACGACTCCTTTCATTTGTTTCCCCCTGACGTACCGAGTACTTCACCAGTTGCTAATCCATTGGGCTGTGCCCGCGTGGGTTCGAATCCCATCCTCGTCGCCAGTTTGTTGTAGCTCCGACGGGGCGGCCGGACGAAAGGGGTACGGCATGAGGCCTAAACGGCAGGGGCGCGCAGCGCCGCAAGAAAGGAGCCGGACTGCTCCAGTTGGGAACCAGACAAAGAATGGCTCTTTATTTCTGAGGAGGCAATTTACAAGAAGCACTTACAGCGTTGGGCGCTGAGTGGCGCCCTGATGTAAAAACCAAAACCGAAACCAGAAGTCACGGATACCACATCTTCCATCGCCACCCGTCCCTTGCGCTGGTACCGTTCGCCAGCGGGAGCCTCCCATCTTCAGCGGAACCGACGACAACGACGTTGAAGAGTGGCTGTCGTCCTACGAACGGGTGAGCGTTCACAACAAATGGAATGACTCGGACAAGCTGGCTTACGTGTCATTCTATCTCGCGGGCGTGGCCAGTCTCTGGTTCAGAAATCATGAAAGGGATATCCGAACGTGGTCGGCGCTCAAGACGTCGATTACAGAAGTATTTGACCGACCCGCCGTCAGGAAACTCCGAGCCGAGCAGCGTTTGCGTACACGCGCACAGGACACGGGTGAGACATTCACCAGGTATATACAAGACGTTCTCGATTTGTGCAGGCGCGTGAACGTTGCCATGACGGAAGCGGAAAAGATCAAGCACGTCATGAAGGGAATCGACGATGACGCGTTCCAAATGCTTCTGGCCAAGGACCCGCGCACTGTTGGCGACGTCATCAGCTTGTGCCAGAGCTATGATGAATTGCGTAAGCAGAGAGCTCTGACAAGGCGACATCCCACACCAAATGCGGCATCACTCTGCAGCCTTACCACCGGCCCAGAACAAGCCTCCCTGATAACGCAAATCAAGGATTTCGTCCGCGAAGAAGTCGCACTACAGCTATCTCTGGTGTCCGTCACTCAGGAGTCTGCCAGCACTTTGCCGTCTCATATACGTAACGTGATCCATGAAGAGGTCGCGGAAGCGCTGCCGGCTGTTCACCAGCAGGATGTCGTGGCTACACCAGTCACTTGTGCTACGGTTGCTGCAATAGCCCCTCGCACTGTGCCCGTGCGTCGCTTCCAGCAGCCTGTGCACCGCCCTCCACCTCCCGTCCCCTGGACCACCACTGCCGTCGCTAACCCGTGGCGTGCGCCGGACAATCGCCCTATATGCTTCGCATGTAGGTGTCCCGGTCATGTCGCAAGGTTCTGCCGCCTCCGCTCGCAGGCGTTCGATGGCGATCGCCGAGCGCCCTATGTGCCGCCTGATTCAAATGCGCCTTACGGACCTTTCGACCCATCACCAGCTCGCTCCCAGACTGATCGCCGTCCTCGCTTCGAACGCCTCCGGTCACCCTCCCCACGTCGTCGATCGCTTTTCTCTATGCGTCGACGACCCGTCTCTCACGAAGAGGGAAACTAGACGACGCAGTTCCTGAGGCAAGAACTGCGCAAGTGTCGACATGCCGAAGTCCTCCTCCTTTACCTGCCAATGTCATTGATGTGCTTATCGAAGATGTCGCTACAGTCGCCTTAGTCGATACCGGTGCCGCTATTTCAGTTATGGATGCCAGGTTTTGCCGTTCGCTTCGTAAAGTGACGACGTCTCTGTCTGGATTGTTGCTCCGAACGGCGAGTGCTCAACCCATTCACCCTACCGCTGCTTGTACTGCCCGTGTGACCATACAGGACGTTTTGTACACGATTGAATTCATAGTTCTTTCATCGTGGTCCCACGCCGTTATTCTAGGATGGGATTTTCTGTCACGCCACAATGCCATCATCAATTGCGCTCGGGCTGAGATTGAACTTTTCCACCTTGGTGACCTGGCCTCGGTCGATGCTCATCCTGCCGCTAAAATTGTCGTACACCTGTATCCCCCCGTGCTCGTCAGCATTCGTACCAGTCTTCTGTAGTACCATATCCGATGGGACGGTCTTCTTCATGCCCTCTCATCACTTTGTTACCCATAAAGCGCTTCCTTTGCCCTTTGCAGCTCTTGACCTTGCCGCCGGTGTGAGCACGATGCCCATTTACAATAATCTTTCATCGCCACTATCACTGCTCCACCGCGAATGCCTTGGTTACGTCGAGTCGGTCGATTCAACACGAACTGTCTCCGTCCTCGACGAAGTGTCTTCTACTGCCGCCCATGAACTGAGTGCCCTCTCCGTACCAGACTCAACATCGACTGGTGTGTTCAGCCCATTCATCGCCGAAGATTTGACGCCTTCGCAGCGTTCTCAACTTGTCGCAGTCCTTCAGCACTTCCGCCTTTCTTTCGACGTTGCGCAAACCTCTCTTGGCCGTGCATCGACAGTCAAGCATTACATCGACATTGGCACTCATTCACCCCTGCGACAAAGACCATATCGCGTGTCCACTACGGAACGTCGCGTCATTGCAGACCAGGTCGATGACATGCTCCGTCGAGGCGTCATTCAACCTTCCCAAAGCCCATGGGCGTCTCCCGTGGTCCTCGTCACAAAGAAAGACGGTTCCATCCGCTTCTGTGTTGACTTTCGGCGGTTGAACAAGATCACGCTGAAGGACGTCTACCCATTACCACGCATCGATGATGCCCTGGACTGTTTGCAGGGAGCGGAGTTCTTTTCTTCGCTTGATTTGCGGTCAGGCTACTGGCAGGTTCCGATGGCAGAGGCCGATCGCCCGAAAACTGCCTTTGTTACACCAGACGGCTTGTATGAATTCACCGTCATGCCTTTCGGACTTTGCAACGCACCTGCTACGTTCGAAAGAATGATGGATAATGTTCTGCGTGGCCTCAAATGGAAAATATGTCTTTGCTATCTTGATGACATTGTGGTGTTCGCCCCTGATTTCCCAACCCACCTGCTCCGCCTCCAGCACGTACTCACTTGCTTGACCAACGCCGGGTTGCAACTTAACTTGAAGAAGTGTAGATTTGCTGTTCGTCAGTTAACAATTTTAGGCCATGTCGTGTCAAAGGAGGGCATTCGCCCGGATCCCGAGAAGCTACGTGCTGTTACTGCGTTCCAAAAACCTACTACTATGAAAGAGCTACGCAGTTTTATCGGCCTCTGCTCTTACTTCCGGCGATTCGTTCGAAACTTTGCGTCAATTATATCGCCTCTCACGCAGCTCCTTGGTGGCGCTAGAGATCTCTCATCATGGTCTCCAGAGTGTGACGACGCCTTCACAACCTTGTGCCGTCTTCTCACGACGCCACCCATTCTTCGCCATTTTGACCCACAAGCGCCAACCGAAATCCATACCGATGCAAGCGGTGTAGGCCTTGGCGCTGTGTTGGCACAGCGTCAACCTAGCCACCCAGAATACGTCGTCGCATACGCGAGTCGCATGTTAACCAAGGCGGAGACCAATTACAGTGTTACAGAAAAGGAGTGTTTGGCCATTGTGTGGGCGCTTGGCAAGTTTCGCCCATATTTATACGGCCGATCTTTTGACGTAGTGACCTACCACCACGCACTATGTTGGCTGTCGACGCTCAAAGATCCATCGGGCCGCCTTGCCCGCTGGGCATTGCGAATCCAAGAATACGACATCCACGTGGTGTACCGTTCCGGGCGAAAGCACTCCGACGCTGACGCGCTATCCCGATCACCGCTTCCCCCGAAGGCCAGTCACGACTCCCCCTGCGAGTGCACATTATCCTCTCTGGACGTTGACACTATCGCTGCTGCACAGCGTAATGATCCCTGGACTGCATCTCTGCTCGACCTTATCTCGGATACGTCGAAAGTTCCAGCGTCACGTACGCTTCGGCGCCAAGTGCCTCATTTTGCGATTCGCGACCAGCTACTGTATCGACGCAACTATGCCCCAGAGGGACGCACCTGGTTACTCGTCATTCCGAGAATCTTGCGAGTAGAGCTCTGCTCCTCGTTCCACTTCGACCCTCAGTGTGGCCATGCGGGAGTCTTCAAGACCTACGAAAGACTTCGACACCGCTATTACTGGCGGGGAATGTATAATTTCGTTCGAACACTCGTCCGCTCTTGTCATGAGTGCCAACGCCGGAAAGCGCCACCACACAACTCCGCCGGTGAACTCCAACCTTTACAATGCCCGTCCCGGCCCTTTGATCGCGTGGGCATAGATCTCTACGGGCCGCTTCCGTTGACTCCTACCGGCAACAGGTGGATAATCGTTGCGGTAGACCACTTAACCCGTTATTCGGAGACCGCTGCTCTACCAAATGCTACAGCGCAGGAGGTCGCCAATTTCATACTTCACCGTTTTCTCCTTCGTCATGGTGGTCCACGTGAACTTTTAAGCGACAGAGGCCGCGCCTTCTTATCTGAAGTCATCGAACAACTGCTTGCTGAATGCGCTATTGTTCATCGTAAATGCACTGCTTATCACCCACAGACTAACGGTACCACGGAACGCTTTAATCGAACTATTGGTGACATGCTCGCCATGTATGTTTCACCTGATCACTCTAATTGGGACCTCGTTCTTCCGTTTGTCACCTATGCCTACAACACCGTGACTCAGGTCACTACCGGATTCTCACCCTTTTACCTTCTTTACGGCCGTCATCCTTCGCACACAATCGACACCATTCTGCCCTACCGGCCAGACCCATCCGAATGCCTGCCGATCTCGGAAGCCGCCAGACACGCCGAGGAATGTCGCCAGCTGGCCCGTCGATTCACCTCGGACGACCAGAACCGTCAAAAAGCCGTTCACGATGCCCAGAACTCGACTCCCACTTTTCTTCCGGGCGCTCTCGTCTGGTTGTTAGTGCCCCACCGCACGCCTGGGCTAGCTTCGAAACTCCTTCCGAAGTAGGACGGGCCATACCGCGTTCTCGAGAGAACATCACCTGTGAATTACCTGATTGAGCCGCTAACGCCGCCGTCCGACATGCGACGTCGTAGCCGCGAAGTCGTTCATGTTCAGCGTCTCAAGCCGTATCACCATTCTACCGCCCTTCCAGAAAACTAAGTCGCCAGGATGGCTCCTTTATTTCCGCGGGGCCATTGTAAGGAAGATAACGAACGTGCACACTGGGTCAGCAGCATCGGCAGCATCAAGCGCGCAGCAGAAGCTCGAGCTCGGGGACTCTGCTCGGTGCATCGTAGAACCGGCGGTCGCTACGAACCCCAATAAACCTCCTTTATAATATACTTTTTTATTGAATGACTATCTGCTGAATCGTTTTGAACTTTCCTCGCTTTAATTTATTCATCAAAATTATAGATTTAAAATTTATCACCTTAACACATATGTAGGATGTGCCCGACTCTTGGCCAATCCCCGTGAGTGGGTATGCGCCAAAGACATGAAGGTCGTCGTCGTCGTCGTCGTCGTCGTCGTCGTCGTCATCATCATTATCATTTTCATCATCATCTTCTTCTTCTTCTTCTTCGAAGACTGCGTTTGGTAGTTTGTCAAGCCGTCATCAACACGCACGCGCTGTCAAGAAGAACAAGCCATGGCTGGTGCCGACGAGTCGCAGCCTTTCCGTTGGTCCGAAGACAACTGCGAGGTGCTGAGAGGTGAGCTGAACTACTACGTCTTTCACTTGCCTGAGTGGGTAAACGAGCTAACGAATATGGTACGTGGCAGCCCTTTCGAGCCTGATAACATGACACCTTCACGACGAGCCCAAAACTGAAGAACACAGAGTTAAAAAACCGGCGAAGTCGGTAGGCTCAGGCATGCTACTCGTATGTATGCTATACTGGTATGCTATATATCAGGTGTTTCTGCGACCGCATTAATTTTTAAATATCGCCTGTGGCTGATAGCAGAATTCTAGTCCCTGATCAGGTATCCTCGAAGAGGCGGATATTACTTGAACAAGAGCTCGAAAGCTGTAATTGATTAGTTAGATTCATTCACTCGTTAGCTAAGTAAATTAGGGCACACATTGCAATTTACAAAACGTTGCCGGGGAAACTGTAAGTCATATCCACTTGAAAAGAATTCAGTAGATGACACCACGTTAGAGATATATATCCGCCATCAAACCTGCGGTAAAGATGCATGGTCATTCCACTTTTTTAATGAAACGCCGTTTTATGCATTGAAGCACAAAAGTAGCGGACCGCCGATGTATTTATTAGCAAAGTTCTGGAATTAATACATCGAAACAGGTGTCATCCTGACGATTCGTTCCAAATGGATCCGCCTTGCGAACTTCCTGGCTACAATTTGTAAATTTTAATATCTGCCGCAAGGTAATTAATAAAAAACTCAGTGAATTTTTGTTCATCAGATATGTATTTCGATTGTTCGTTCAATTTTGGTTAATTAGCTGACAATGTGTTTCTATTTGTCTAGCAAGTAATGTCCGCCTCTCTAAATAATGCAGCTCAAGGACTAGAATTGTTGCCTGCAACAGACAATTTTTAACGTTTCCGCAAAGCTTAAATATCATCACCCCGTACATAGGACATACGTAGGATGCTATCCTATATTTTTAGTATGCTGTACTCGTGCAGTAAGGTTTAGGCGTTTGGTAAAGAACACCAAGGGGCCAATATTAACTCGGAGTGTTATGCAACGGCCTGCGTCATAGCCCACTGTGGAGCCGTCGGACGCAAATAATAAGGCAGAGTTGTCAAAGCGTGTGTAGTTAGTCGTGAAAGAAATGCAGCTGGTTTCTCTGGTGTTCGTGCTGTCTTCTCGTCGAAGTGATTGAAATGTGTTCTTACGTCGCGATGACGTACATATAGTTGGCGCAATGTGCCGCAGTCCCTTCTTTACCTGTGGAAGGACTTGGCAGCTGTTCGAATTTCGAAAGTGCATGCGTAAGTTGTCATGTTGCTCCTTCTTTGTTTCGCAGCGCTCTGGACAGCGTTTACCCGAGCTGTACTTTGCATCATTGTCCAACTGCGCTTATTTCTTGTGTGCAGGAAGAGTGAACGATACGGAGGCGGTTACCGAGTTTGGCTTCGAGAGCTGGGAGGAGCGGCACCCGACCGCTTTCCGTGACTGCGAGAAGGTACGTGCGCATCAGCGCCTAGTCGAGCGTCGATCCCCATCGAGGATAGCTACCAAAGCTGCGAACCACATTTATAATCATTGGGCGTCGCCATCTGTCTGGTTAACCGCTATATATGTGCCATGGCTCTATAGCTCCAGCATGCTTCTCTTGTATACGAGTGCTCTATAGATGGTATACAATCATTCATCAAGTCACGATTGAAAGCACAGTGTCTGCTGAGCGTGTTCACAGTGAGGCATAGAACGAGTGCACTTGTGAGACATATGCGCGTGTACTTTTTCGTGCACTTTTATTTTATGCCAGTGCGGTCGATAAAGGCGATGCGCGAATTTCATTATCTACATAAAGAGTAGTAATTCCAATTTTGATATTGTGTCGATAGAAGAGACGCTCGAGAGACATGGCGCAAATAAAGACGAAGGCGAACATCTGGGTTTGACACGACCTAGGTTTTCATATTTGCTCTCTGGCTGCGCTGCTTCTATATATACAGTGTAGTCTCTTTTGCCTATGTATTTCCACACGTGACATTTTGTTGGGGGTTAGGATCCCCGTATTAGATCCACGCAGCAGAGTGAAAAGGGAACAGTTATCATCTTGGCTTATGCCTCCGCCCCGTTTTCAGACTGAACGCCGCACGCAACAGTCGCGTCACATCAGGTAGAGGCTTTGCGCCGATCCTGACTGTCTTGTATGCGATTGCATACGTAATCATGCTAACGGAAACTAAACTTTGCAGCCGGATATCTCACAACACGGGCATACGAGAAGAATTCTGCCATTTGGAACTGTGTACAACTGCCTCAATCTTTTCAATACAAACATGCCCGCTCACTGCGGTTGGTACAAAGTTAATTGTTCAATTTTAGTTAATTGGCCGGCAGATGGCGATAATTAACATCTCACTTTGTGTTCCCGTGGCCGCATAGCTTACTTGCATAGGTGAAGTTCACGTACAGTCGCGAGCAAAAGTTTCCATGGGGAGCAAAGGTGCCCCGATTTTCTTTTCTTTTCCGCACACTAAGCATTCCGGCTCAAATCAAGAGTGCATTCCCACGCGTACGTGTGTGACAATACAATGTAATAAAGCGATTCCAGACCGCGGAGCTGCGCTTGAATATATCTTAATTTTTTGCTGATGCCGTGGTCTCCAAACTTTTGCTCGCCACTGTACCACCCATCGCCTACCGAAAACCGTAAAATTTATTTGGATCACCCTGTATATTCGGGCATCTGTTGATTCAGGGTTCCATAGCAATGCTTGTGGATAGTATGAGAATGTTCGCATGTACCTAGCTACGCAGAGCCAGTTGCATATGCCCAGTGTACCAAGTTGTACATTTGCGTACACACATAGGGCACATGATCCAGTGGCCCAGCTGGTTGTATCCTTGGCAAGACAACAGCTAGCGCCCCAGTGAAGTGCCGCAGAGAGAGCTTCATTGTTTTCGAAAATGTAACTTAACTTTTAAAGTACGGCGCCACAGGAAAGGGGCGAACAGAGGTTTGCACGGCCATTTTCTGAAAGTAAACCGTAATTAGAAAAGAGGTTGCAGTAATATCGTGGTCTTTTTCCGTACCCTACATACGTTTGTTGCTCGATAAATACCAGGGCTTGGAATCCTTAATTTCTGAAAATTATTCACCAGTACTTTTATTCCTTTTATACGTTCCCCAGAAAGTTAAATGCACGCGTAACCACCGCTTCTACCAAGCCTCATTAACATGAGTGAAATCATTTTTTGACGCCTACTTCGAGATGGCCTCCAATTTTTAAACACCCCGTGTTCCATGTCAGAGCCATGTCCCTTTTTACCGTGAGGCTCATAAAGAAGTCGCAGCGTGCCGCATCTGGGCAGTAAAACGGGATCCACCGTTGTTGCGATGCTTTGAGGAACGGTGAAAAAAAAAGGTATTGCTTAAAAGGATACACATGGAACCAGGCGTAGTTCACACATTGGAGGTGACCTTTAGGTAGGTGTCAATAGATGGCTTCACTCATGTGATCTAGGCTTGGTAGAAGCGGTGGGACGTGTGCATTTAATTTATTGGGGGGGGGGGAGGGGGGCATATAGGAAGAAGCAATTGTGCCGAGGAATAATCTTACAGTATGAAGATTTCAGAGCATTAGTCTCTGTCTTTATTGAACAACCCATTTATATGCGGCATCTTAGTTCGGTGTGCCGCTTTTCTGCGTGTTTGGTGCCTGTTTTTTTATGGATGCATGCACGTCCAGAGTCGTCATTTCTATGCTCAATAGCTTCACTGGTATTTGGCTCGCTCCTGTTTTAGCGTACACGTTGCAGCAGTATCGCGGTCTCTTTCCGTACGCATTACGGGCGTTTTCGAGAACCCTCGAATGCCTATCCTGTGCGCTCGAATGGCCGCGGCATTATTGGCAAGCCTCGTTCACGCGTCCATTCAGCGCTGAATAATGCGCCTCATGCACGTGTCGTGTCGACATCTGAAATACTACTGAAGTTGAAACAAGACGAGGGAACAATAAAAAAAAAAGCCGCCGTTTTGTCCGAAAGACGAAGCACCGATTCCGATAGCAAATTAGCGGACAGCTATACGGAGTAAGGATAGTACCTTTATTGGCCGTATAAGCTTGTAAACGGAGGCATACTATCTAAATTAACAACTGAGATTTAACAGCGCGAATAAAACAAGGACACGAGGGATCAAGTACCCCAGACAAGCGCTGACAGCAACTGGAAGTGTATTTGAATTTCTCCAGCCATGAAGGAAAGGGGGGGGGGGGGTTATACCTTTTTCAGCACAGGCATGCGTACACCACTCGCAAACACATCTGCGAATCAGCATAATCATAATATTTCATGCAGAAAAGCTTTTACCTTTTCTGGCAAGGCAAGAGAGCGCTTACACATTTATCTGCTTCCTTTCTAATGTAATAAGCCTCTACTATTTCCCTTTCCCTCTTACCTTTTCCTTTCCCTATGAATTTTGTTTTTTTTTCAAATATGGGAGTGCAGGGACGCTTGTTACATTAATGTCCTGCTATGTGACTCCCATAGCCGTTCTTTAAGTTACTGCTGTGCTGACCAGCTCTTTCATTGAAACGCCCTGTCCCCTTTGATCTTTATAAGTTTTTCCACCGCTCAGCGGTATCTGATAGATAACGCTGCGCCTGCAGTCAGCGAAACGAGACTTATAATTTGTAGTGTGCAGGGGCCTTTCGTGCGTTTTCATACAATTACATATCGAGGAAAGCTTGCACGGGGCACTGAAAAGCAAATTAACATTATGTTTATTGGAAACTTTCGTTAGATTGTGTGACAACTTGTGCAAGTATGGCACCTCGTGCGCCGATCTCTTGTCTTTATTCTTTTCTTTCTGTGACGGTTCGGAACTTATTATTTTTTCTTTCTGCAAGCTTTCCTGGATATGTAATCGTATGAAAACGCGCGAAAGGCCCCTGTGCACCACAAATAATAAATCTCGTTTCACTGACTGCAGGCGCAACGTTATCTATCAGATACCGCTGAGCAGTGTAAAAACTTATATAGGTCAAACGGGACATTGTTTCAATGAAAGAGCTGGTCAGCACAGCAGTAACTTAAAGAATGGCTATAGCCGTCATTTAGCCGGACCTTGTAACAAGTGTCCCTGCACTCCCATATTTGAAAAACAAAAAACAAAATTCATCTCTAAAAAAAAGTAGGAGGGAAAGGGAAGTAAGAGGCTGATTACATTAGAAAGGAAGGAGATGAATGTGTAATCGCTGCCTCTGCTCCCTTGCCGGAAAAAGAAATAGCTTTTTTGCATGAAAGGTTATGATGTTGCTGATTAGGAGATTATGTTTGCGACTGGTGTACGCATGCATATGCTGAGAAAGGTCTAAAATGGCTGGAGAATTTCAAATAAACTTCCATTTGGCAGTCAGCGCTTGTCTGGGGTATTTGTTACCTCATGTCATTGTTTTATTCGCACTGTTTTAGCCTCAGTTCTAAATGTGAACCAACTAGCCCTCATCAAGATTTTACTAATTTAACAAGCATGGTGCCACGCGCGCACAAGCAAACATGAACACATCTCACTCGATGACCGCGGAAACTCACTGTGAAAACGCTGGAGTGAGGAAGCGCGGCAACAACAGCGAGCGAATTGACTTTCATGCTGCGGCTCTCATCAACGCGAACTACGCCGCGAAAACACAGCGTACGGCCGACTCTGTTCCCATCGCAGGCCGCTTTCAAAACCTCCTCGACTATTTCAGTCAGATCGGGGAGGGGCGTGAGCCCCTACCGATTGATTGGAAAACGGCCTTGATTACTTTCATACCCCAAACAGGCAAATCCATTAACATCGAAAATCTCAGTCCCATTTCCTTAACCTCCTGTGTGGGGAAGCTTATGGAATGCATGGTCCGAGATAGGCTCTCTGAATATCTGAAAGCCCAACGCACCTTTGCGGACATCATGTACGGTTTTGGCCCACATCGCTCTGCACAGGATATTCTCCTGCAACTAAACCGAGACATTATCAAACCAGTTGAACACCACAGTGATGACAAGGTAGTCCTTGCCTTTGAGTCACTCATGACATCATTCTTACCCTCCTCTCACAGACAAACTGTGGGCATAATGCTTTCAGGTATGTTCGCCAATTCCTCATGGAACGGCAGACATACCTCCGTATTCAAGACAAGGAGCATGGCCCGTACCCCCTCAGTCACACAAGGAGCGGTCCTCTCTCCTCTCCTGTTCAACCTTGCAATGGCTCACCTCCCTCCATTGCTCAGTGACGTCCCAGGCGTGCAGCACGCTATGTACGCTGACGACATCACGTTATGGGCAACCCTGGGATCTCTTGGCAGCATCGAGACGTGCCTGCAACAAGCAGTGCCGTTAGTAGACGACTACGCCCGTAGCTGCGGTCTCGAATGCTCACCTGCCAAATCAGAATAAGTGCATCTTCGCCCCAAACCAAAGGACACCGCACAAATTGAACTTTCCCTGCCTACCAGACCTATGCCGGAACGTGATGAAATCAGAGTCCTTGGGCTCTTCATCCACACACAGCGCAAGACTGACACCACCCTGCGCAAACTGCGCACGGTAGGGGATCAGGTAGGCCGTATGGTCGGCCGGGTTTCGAATAAACGGGGAGGCATCCGGAGCGGGGATGCTCTGCGCCTCACTAACGCTTTCGTGACCAACCGGATCCTGAATTCGACCCCTCTACCTGCGTCTGCGTAAATGCGACGAGAATACACTCGAATGCATACTCCGCAAAATCTACAACGTGCCCTTGACCTCCCCATTTCGACATCTAACCAACGTCTCGCAGACCTGGCCATGACAAACACATACGGGGAACTTAAAGAGGCTTAAAGAACTTAAAGATGAGATAGTTCAAGTGGCTGAGGAGTTCTATAAAGATTTATACAGTACCAGTGGCACCCACGACGATAATGGAAGAGAAAATAGTCTAGAGGAATTCGAAATCCCTAAGGTAACGCCGGAAGAAGTAAAGAAAGCCTTAGGAGATATGCAAAGGGGGAAGGCAGCTGGGGAGGATCAGGTCACAGCAGATTTGTTGAAGGATGGTGGGCAGATTGTTCTAGAGAAACTGGCCACCCTGTATACGCAATGCCTCATAACCTCGAGCGTACCGGAATCTTGGAAGAACGCTAACATAATCCTAATCCATAAGAAAGGGGACGCCAAAGACTTGAAAAATTATAGACCGATCAGCTTACTGTCCGTAGCCTACAAAGTATTTACTAAAGTAATCGCAAATAGAATCAGGAACACCTTAGACTTCTGTCAAGCAAAGGACCAGGCAGGATTCCGTAAAGGCTACTCAACAATAGATCATATTCACACTATCAATCAGGTGATAGAGAAATGTGCGGAATGTAACCAACCCTTATATATAGCTTTCATTGATTACGAGAAAGCGTTTGATTCGGTCGAAGCCTCAGCAGTCATGGAGGCATTACGGAATCAGGGTGTAGACGAGCCGTACGTAAAAATACTGAAAGATATCTATAGCGGTTCCACAGCCACCGTAGTCCTCCATAAAGAAAGCAACAAAATCCCAATAAAGAAAGGTGTCAGACAGGGCGATACGATATCTCCAATGCTATTCACAGCGTGTTTACAGGAGGTATTCAGAGACCTGGATTGGGAAGAATTGGGGATAAAAGTTAATTAAGGATACCTTAGTAACTTGCGATTCGCTGATGATATTGCCTTGCTTAGTAACTCAGGGGACCAATTGCAATGCATGCTCACTGACCTGGAGAGGCAAAGGAGAAGAGTGGGTCTCAAAATTAATCTGCAGAAAACTAAAGTAATGTTTAACAGTCTCGGAAGAGAACAGCAATTTACAATAGGCAGCGAGCCACTGGAAGTAGTAAGGGAATACATCTACTTAGGGCAGGTAGTGACGGCAGATCCGGATCATGGGACGGAAATAATCAGAAGAATAAGAATCGGCTGGGGTGCGTTTGGCAGGCATTCTCAGATCATGAACAGCAGGTTGCCATTATCCCTCAAGAGGAAAGTGTATAATAGCTGTGTCTTACCAGTACTCACCTACGGGGCAGAAACCTGGAGGCTTACGAAAAGGGTTGTACTCAAATTGAGGACGACGCAACGAGCTATGGAAAGAAGAATGATAGGTGTAACGTTAAGGGATAAGAAAAGAGCAGATTGGGTGAGGGAACAAACGCGAGTTCATGACATCTTAGTTTAAATCAAGAAAAAGAAATGGGCATGGGCAGGACATGTAATGAGGAGGGAGGATAACCGATGGTCATTAAGGGTTACGGACTGGATCCCAATAGAAGGGAAGCGTAGCAGGGGGCGGCAGAAAGCTAGGTGGGCGGATGAGATTAAGAAGTTTGCAGGGACGGCATAGCCACAATTAGTACATGACCGGGGTTGTTGGAGAAGTATGGGAGAGGCCTTTGCCCTGCAGTGGGCGTAACCAGGCTGATGATGATGATGATGATGATGATGATGATGATGATGATGATGATGAAAGAGGCTCATCTCAACAACCAGTACCTGCGACTTCGTTCGTCGCAGGCTGGGAGAGACCTCCTACACCGTTTACACATGTCCTACACCTACACGGTGGAAGAGCGGACGACGATCCCTGAGGACTGGCGTGGTGCCCTGATCATTCCGCCTCTGCCCCAAAACATAACGATGGTAGGCGTATAGCGCGGGCTAACGCCCTACAGCAACGCTATAGCTCACGCACGGAGGTCTTATACACGGACGTATCTGGCCCGCATGACGGCGGGTGGTACACGGCCGCTGTTCACCAAAACGTACCTATTCAAGGGCTCACTTTTCGAGCACCCGACATCATACACGCGGAGGAAGTCACCATAGCATTTGCTGCAGCGGACCCCACATCTGGGATCATCATTAGAGTGTTTTAGTTGAGCGTGTTTACGCTCCGCTAAGCAGCTAAGCGGAGCGGAAGCGCGAATGCGCATGCGCCGTAGCCGTAAACGGGCTAGCGGAGCGAGGAACACGATCCGTTTAGAAGCTGCCTGAGCGGAGCGTGCTGCTACAGTGTACTAGAATCTGTAGTGCTGCCCAGCGCCTTGGCTAGCGTTGGCGTCAAAAAGGATTGGATTGGCTGTAGAATGTAAGCGCGCTGGCTATCACGTGGCGTTCCCCAAGACGGCACTTTATTTTCGATTGGATAAAATGGACCGGTAAGGCATTACAAGCGCACGTCTAGATACGTCATGGAGAAATAAGTTATATATATACATATATACGTTTTACTGTATAAGAGTGATCAATAGGTGTTTTTATTTTCTTTCATTACCCTGAATTTGGCCAGGGGGCGCTGCACCTACGAAAGGTCCGCTCCGCTACGCAAAACGTGTGAAAATCGCCCGCCGCTCCGCTGTCGCTTAGCGGGGCAGCTCGGAGCGGAGCGTACCGTAAAGACGCTTAACTAAAACACTCCATTACCGACTCGTGGGCTGCGTGCCTAAATCTCATCCGGGGTTGCATCACTGAACGCGCAGTCAAATTCTTAAACGATGCTACTATCTAGATCGCCTGAACACGCGTACAATCATCTGGACCCCTGGCCATACAGGGCTAGGTGGAAACGAGGCTGCCGATGCCTCAGCCCGTGCACGAAATTACTGGGATACACTTTGCCCTCTATCGCCTGATGTTCCAGCACCCAATGCGGCTAAATCCTTCAAAGAAATCACGGCCCTGTACAAATCGCACAGGCTCAGATTCCTACCCTCGGCATCGGGCCTAAACAAGACGGACGAGCGCTGGCTCCTCCGTCTCTGCACCAACACGGTACTGTGCCCAGCAATACTCAAACACTTTAACCCGGCATTCTCCGGGGCCTGCACATACTGTGACCATCCGTTCGCGGACCCCTTCCACATGGTGTGGGCCTGCCCCTGAAACCCGGCGGTCCCGCCACACCCCTTCTCATGCCCCCCTACCCGAGAAAGCTGGGAGGCTGCCCTGCTCGGCTGCTCGACCTTGGAGGATCAACGTGCCCTAGTGGCCCAAGCGCGTGCTACAGCAGAAGCCGCAGGGGTCCCGGACTAGGGACTCCTAGATATTGTGAGTTGCCGGGCCTTAAGGCCGTCCCCAACTCTCTCTTGTCATTACTCGATAAAGTTTTTCACCACCACCACTCGGGCGGGCGCGGCCGCTCTGGCCGCCCAGAGTAGAACGCGCCCCCCCTTCCTACCCTCCCACCAGAGCCTTGCGCGCGAGGGAAGACGGAGCGCTTGCTTCCCGCTTTCATCCTTTGCGTGCGCTAGGATGACCCGTTATCACCGGCATAGCGTTGCACTCTTTCACTCGCACATACAGCATACGGCGTGCGGCGACAATTTGATCACCCTTGGACTTTATACGGAACCTCACGGCAACGACACAAATGCGTCTGGAGTGTCCATATAATTTTTCTCGCAATAAAGCGTTCACAATTAAATGTGCCGGGAGTTTTCGAAGCCACACCATAGGACATGGTGGCCGTTCAGGCGCTGCAAATGCCTTCTTTTGCGGACGCTTTGATGAGCAACTGAAAAGGTATATTCTCGCAGAAGCCTTCTGTTATATCTCAATATGGCGAAGAGCATTCCCTAGACGTTTACGAGAGGCAACCTAGCCCATTCATCACCCGCCTCTGCAGAAGTCAACGCAGCTTGGACGCTGACCGTTGACTGGCCAAGAAAAGTACCTTTACCTGAAGATGACAAGCTCATGTGTCCTGAAGTGAACTCAGCCGTTTAATATGCTCCTACATGGAGTGGGCTTCCGTACCTGAAGTCAGTGTACATAATGTAAAGAAACCATTTTTCCTCCGTCCTACTACCGGATGTATACGTCGATGGGCTTGGTGGTTTTCTGACCGAAACGCCACCTCGAGCCGCAACAAATTGGTTGGCAGCGGTGAGATCAAGAACGCAGTCCTCACGATCTGGGATCGACGGAGCTGGGAAGCCTTCGCAAGTTCGAGTGAGTTGCGGACGGAAGAGCGACTTCTGTGGATCCGGGATCATCAGACCTCCTCTTAGTGGCTCAGGGAGGCACAGCCGTCACAGTAACGACATGGAGTCTTGAACGACTCGAGGAAACTGGAAGGAAGAGCAGCAGAAGGCAGTTCCACGATCTGGGATCGGTGGACTTGGAACGTGGCTGCAGGAGACATGACCTTCGCAAACTCGACGTTGGGTGAGTGCTTGAGCGACGTTTTGCCGGACGATAAGGACAGTGTGTTTGATCGCCATCGGGAAAAGAGCAGTCGCTAGAGGAAGGAAAGGGAGGGAGAGAAGGAGCGTGAGAGGTAAGAAAGAGCGGAAGAGAAAGAGTGCGAGAAAGAAGAGAAGGAGAGGCAGAAAAAGAGGGCAGGCACAAATTGAACTCGCGAAAATAAAACAAGAGGGAGCCAGATCAGCTCTCAGTGCGGATGTGGCGCCACCACACACGGAAAGCGTGAAAATGACGAGTTTCCTTCAGCCGTATAAAACAGGCGATGATATAGGTCTCTGCCATATTAATTTTGAACGGATTTGCCAGCAGCAATCATTTCACCAAGACAACTGGCCGGAGCGGTTGTTTGCGATGCTGCCGGGAGAAGCCTCGCAAATCGTAGCCCGACTGAGCGAAGCCGAGGCAGGCGCGTACACAGGAATTTCGCAGGACGTTTCGACAGGAAAGAAAGAAGCCTAAGGAATGCTTTGTTGACTTGGCGTGTAGCCTGAAAGATCATTTTTCAGAGTGGGTGAAAGGAGCAGGGGCGAATAACGTCAGCAAGGTGTCAGATTTATTCTGCTTAGAGCAGTTTTACGAGACCTAACGGATAACGTGCGCCTCTGGACTAAGGAGAGGTAGGAAGGTGTTTCTGTAAAGAGCGCAGCACAGCTGGCGGATGAGTATGTGTCAAGCCGTGGCTTCATGCAGGTCACAGAGCAGTAGCACACAGTACTATCAAAAGCCGTCCCAACGGCCAAAATCTTAGCCTCGAGGGCAGGAAAGTTCAACAGAAGAAGGAGACGACACTATCGCAGTTCGGCGCGCACCGAAGGCATAGCGAAATCGTCTGAAAGGGGCAGAAAGGAACCAGGAGGTCATTTGGAGGAGTTCGAATTGAGAGTTCAGCTGGTATGTTATAATTAACTGTAAGGAAACGGGTCACTTCGGCCGAAACTGCCCAAATAAAAGGCCAGTATTTACTTGCATAAGCAATCATCCAACTAGCATCGATCTTCTAAAGCCGTACATGACGAATCTAATGGTAAATTGTAAATGGTAAATGACAAAGAGTGTAGGGTACTCATAGATCTCGTCCATACGAAATTAGTGAGAAGTGAAGACTGCGTCCCCGAATGTGCGTGGATAAGACAGGCCGTCAGCGAACACTCAGTGTGCCTACCTATGGTAAAGCTATAGACTGAGGGACCTTTCGGAGACATCGAGACAGTAGCAGCAGTCTCCAATGGGCTACTGGAAGGATGCCCTTTTTTTCGAACAGCAAAGAGCCGCTACTGAATAAAAGTGGGTGCACATTTACTGAAGCCCAGGTCATGGCTTTGGCGAGGTACAAAGCACGCGAACTAGCTCGATGATGGACAAAGTTCACAAAAGGAGGATGAAACAGCTAGCTCCGGAGTAGTAGTTAAGCCGGAAGAGGAAATCTTTCCGATTTCCCCGACAGAAATTCAGGAGGAGAGTCAGGCGCTGAGTTACGACGATGAACAGACTGTAAAGAAAGAAGACGAAGCAGCTAGCTCCTCAGACGTAGTCAAGCTGGAGGAGGAAATATTTCTGATTTGCCCGACAAATTCAGGAAGTTGCTGAGGAGCCGCCAACGGAAAAAAAGAAAAGGGATTCGAAAATGAGCACCAGAAAGCGTGCGAAGAGAAAGAGGCGTCGCAGAGTCAGGAGTGCGACAGAAAAGGCAACGCGGCCCAATAAAAAGAAAGGCGCTAAACCCCGTGGACAGCGCAGTGAAAGAGTTAGAAAGGCGTTTTTGTCGTTTAGAATATGTTTAAAGTCAGAGCGCGTTCGAGCTGCCAGGTGATGAAAAGAAAGATGTGTTCTACACGAAGGTGGACAATAGCCAGGGGCAATTAAGTTCCCCCTTGTTGATTTCTTTCCAAGGCATCAACCTGTATGACACAGGAGAGCGTGGCGGCAAGCGAACGCGAATTGGTCATAAGCGGCCGTGAATTCGTAGTGAAGTGCCTAGAAGGCATGTCGCCAGTACGTCAAGTGTCGGGGTCGGTAGCGAAGGGAACAGCTTGCGTGCCAAAAGCGTGGCAGTTTGGGCGAGTTGGTATAGTAGCGGCTTGTAGCGCAGCTCAGAAGCTTGCAGAGGCTTGTAGCGCAGCTCAGAAAGAGCAAAAAGGAAGGTGGCTTGCATGCCTTTTGTATTCCCTGGTTGACGAGATTGACAAGAGCTTCAGACCGCGCGAGCCTCAAGTACGGCTTAAAAGAGATGACGCAACCGTCGGCTATTCCAAATGATGAGCGCTATACATGTTTTGTGGAAACAGCGCGTTTGTGTCTTTAATTTTAGTCTCGGGTTAGACGTTTTGAGACTGAGAGATCGTTTCGATAAGGAAGTTGGGAGCTTTGTTTAGAATGTTTATTTTAGAACCTCATCGATATTCTAAAAGAGATGGTTTGCGCGCGCACATATTCTTGAAACTTCTCTTTCTTGACATGTAGTTCTTTCATTTAGGCAGATAAACTTCCTTTTTTGTGTGTGTGAGATACGCTTGTAAAGTCAATATGTTTCGCACGTGTATTCATAAGATGGCAGCGTCTTGAGTATCGCTTAGAGCGTGCGTGGAAGTATTTACAAATAAGCTCGAATTTTCTTGTAGTTTCAAGCGCGTAAATTACGCAACATTTCTTTTGTTATTTCTTTAGCGAGAGTCCTTTGTGGAAAGGAAAGACAAGGTTAGTGCGTGAGTCTCACGAAAGTGAAAGATTTTCGCAGCCTTATTTGGAATATGTGGATTGTTTGGAGAAGAAAGCCTTGTCTTCACGGCCTGTGCTTGTCTCGCCAAACTTTCCCTCTGTCACCGCTGCGGCCAGGCCCACAAGCCAGTCGAGCCCCCGGTCTGCGTCCCCTGCTGCATCCTGTGCAAGGGAGCCCACGTCACGGGCTCGCGCTCGTGCGGGCTCCGGTTCGAGCGGAACGGCCCGTCATCGCCCCCGGCCACCTCCAAGCACCAGCCTCCTACACCAGTGCCACCCACCGCGCCCATCCTCAACACCTCCCGGCCTTCCCGTCCCCGCCGCCACTCTGTCTCCCGTGGTGCCACGTCTGCCAGCCGCCACCGCTCCGTCTCCTTCCCGCCTCTGCCTAGGTCCGAGGCGTCCACCGCCCTCGCCACCACCACCACATCACCGGTAAGCTGGAAACCGCAGCCTCACACGTCGGACCCCCAAACCGCGGCCCTCGAGGCCACTATCGCTGCCCAGCAGCTCCAAATTCAGGAGCTGTCGCGCCAGCTGCAGGCCGCGCTAGTGCGTCTGTCCTCCCCCGCTCCTCCTCCTACTTCCCCAGCTCCCGCACCTCCACAGCCGCCGTCGCTAGCTGAGCAGCCGATGAATACGGCATCCTCTGCTGCATCATCGCGCGCCGCCTCCCCCAACCGCAGTCCCCCGCTCAAACGCCGATCACCTTCCTCCGACCCCGTCGCGCCCGAGCGTGACGTGATTCGCCAGACAACCTCCTTCTTGGAGGCGTTTGAGAAGCGCGTCATGGCCCGCTTTGCGCGACTTGAGGAGCGCGTCGCCAGTATCGACACCCATGTGGCCGCCATCGAAACCCACCTTACCGCCCTAGACACCAGGGTCGCGGCCTTAGAGACCCGCCAAAGCGCGACTGAGGCCACCGTCGCACACCTGTCGCTCCCTGTCCCACTCACCCCGGCACCTACCCCAACTCTGTCGGGGGACTCCGCCATCCATCATGGCCAGACACCCCACGCACCTTAATTTCTGGCAGTGGAACTGTCGGGGGTTCCGCAGCAAGCGGAGCACCCTGCAGCTCCACCTCCAGAACATCCCTCCCGACACTCTCCCCTCCGTCCTAGCACTCCAGGAACCCCTAACCCCCGTGAAACTGCGCGACTACACCTCCTTCCATCCTTCTTCTGAGGTCCGCCCAAACGTTGCCACACTGGTGCAGCGCAACCTTGCTGCCGTGCAGCACCAGTTGGACGTTTCGGACTGTGCCCATCTCCTCCTTGAAATCCTTCCTCGCCGTCGCACTGAGACAAGCCTCTTTGTTCTCAATGTGTACAGCCCTCCCAAAGCCCCTTCAGCTCCTCTCCTCCTCGTCCTCCGCCGAGCGCTCTCCTGCGCTGGTCGCAATGCCCTGGTCGTTCTTGGCGACTTCAACGCCCCACATACCAGCTGGGGCTACCCCCAGAACACTCGCAAAGGCCACTCACTCTGGACTTTCATCCACAACGAGTGCCTTTCGGTCCTTAATGACTTCGCTTGCCCCACCAGGATCGGATCTAGTGTTCAACGAGACACCAATCCGGACCTTACCCTCGCCAAAAATGTCGCCAATCCGACATGGACTAATACAGGGGTCTTCCTCGGTAGCGATCACTACGTCCTCTGTACAACTTTCCCACTCCCCTCCCTTGCTCGCGCCTCTACTCGTCTCACCCATATAGTCGACTGGGACCGCTTTCGCTCCACTCGTCTCTCTATACTTCCTCCTCTGCTCCTATCACCGATCTCTCTGCCTGGACCGAGACCCTTTTGGCGGACATCCACACTGCCACATCCACGCTCCCTACAGCACCACACTCCACTACGGCAGACAGCCGTCTGCTGCACCTTTGGGAGGCCTATCACGCTGTCCACCGCCGGTGGCAGGCTCAGAAATACAATCGCCGCCTGCGCCTCCGTTTGGCCCGACTCGCGTTGGACATGGAGGAGCACTGCGCTTCTCTCGTTAGACAACAGTGGGGCCAGACCTGCGACCGCATGGCAGGCAACCTGGGCCTCCGCGACACGTGGTCGCTTCTCAGGGTGCTGCTAGACCCTACACACACTAAAGCTTCCCAGCGCAAGGATATCTCCCATCTTCTTCATTCCTCCCCACTCACTGATACTGACTTCCTGGCGGCCCTCCGGGACCACTAACTCTGCACCGACCTACCTACTCCGCTTCCCACCTACTCCGGCTCCCCAAACCCTGACCTTGAGGCAGACATCTCCGTGGGCGAGGTTCGTGCGGCGCTACTCACACTCCGCACCACCTCGGCCCCGGGGGCAGACCGCATCACCAACAAGGTACTCCGGAACCTAGACACCCCCTCCCTCGAAGCCCTTACTGATCTGCTCAATACACATTGGCAGGCTGGCACTCTTCCATCCTCCTGGACCCATGCACGTGTCTCATTCATCCCCAAACCCGGCAAACCTATTGCCCTCGAAAACCTCCGCCCCATCTCTCTCACCTCCTGTCTCGGCAAGCTGTTCGAGCATGTCATCCTGGCCCGCCTCCAGACCTATCTGCATGATCATGACGGTTATCCGGACTCCATGTTCGGTTTTCGTCCCCAGCTGTCCACCCAGGATGTCATGCTCCAACTTTCCGAGGATGTCCTACACCCCTCCCACCACAAACGCACTCGAGCTATCCTGGCGCTGGACCTTACTAAAGCATTCGACAATGTACACCACACCGCCATCCTGGACGCTCTCTCCTCCCTCCATGTCGGACCCCGTGTCCATGCTTACGTCACTGCGTTCCTCGCCCACCGCACAGCCGAAATCTCATACGGCCCACTTTCTTCTCCTTCCTTCTCCCTTGGCAACAAGGGTACCCCCCAAGGCTCTGTCTTGTCCCCTCTTCTGTTCAACATCACCCTCTTCCCGCTGGCACGTGCTTTACGAGCTATCCCCGCTCTGTCTCATGCTTTCTACGCCGATGACATCACCCTCTGGGTGACCACCGGCAATCTTGGCGACATGGAGACCACTCTACAGGCAGGTGTGGACGCGGTAGCAACTCACGCCCGGGCCATCGGGTTGAGCTGCTCCCCGGCCAAATCGGAGCTTTTGCTCCTTCGGCCTGGGCGGATGGCCCCCCTATCGCCTTCTCCACTCACCGTCTACCTTGACGGCACACCCATTCCTCTCGTCTCTACCCTCCGCATCCTCGGACTCTTTCTTCAGTCCAATGGCAAGCACACCACCCTCATCACTCTACTCACAAACACTGTACACCACACTGTCCGCCTCATACGCCGCATTGCAAACCGCCACCACGGCATGCGCGAACACGACCTCCGCCGCCTGGTCCAGGCCTTTGTTCTCAGCCGCTTCATTTATTCTCTTCCGTATCTCTACCTTTCTCGTACCGAGGAAGACAAAGTCAACAGCCTCATTCGCCACGCATATAAGTCAGCCCTGTCCCTTCCCACATCTACGTCGACGGCTCGGTTACTGTCGATGGGCGTCCACAACTCCCTGACGGAGCTGACAGAGGCCCATCGCACGGCCCAGCTCCTCCGTCTCTCCCGCACCCGCTCGGGTCGCGCACTTCTCTCCACCCTTAATCTCTCCCCTCTTATTCCTCTTCCCACATCACTGCCCATCCCTTCCCATGTCTTGCCCCTCCTAACCGTTAAACCCCTCCCTAAAAATATGCATCCCGAACACCACCCCTCCCGTAGAGCAGCGCGAGCCTCCGCGCTCTGGCGTCAGTACGAACTGCAGGCCGCCGTGGCTTACGTAGATGCTGCCCCGTACCGCCGCTACCCAGCACATGCCCTTTCCGTCACTGACAATTCTCTCCGACTCACTCTTACTGCCTCAGTCTACACTTCTACCTCTGTCGAGGCCGAGGAGGCAGCTATTGCCCTTGCCATCACGCAAACCTCCGCGAAGTACATCTTCAGCGACTCTAAACCTGCGGTCTACAACTACGCGGTAGGACGGGTGGCACACCCGGCCATCGGAATCTTGCGTTCCGATACCGTTCCCTCTCGCCCCATCCAAATAATCTGGGTGCCCGCTCACGCGGCCCATCCTGGTAACGAGGCGGCCAATTCCATCGCTCGAGATTCGACTGACCGAGCAAGCCCGCCCCCGCCGGGAATGGATACGCGCGACGCGCTCCTCACGTACCGCGATATCACGCAGCACTATCGCCTCTCTCGTCTCACCTTCCCCCCTCCGCACCAATCCCTTTCCCAACCCCACCAACAGTTATGGCGCCACCTTCAGGCCCATACCTATCTTACTCCCGCACGTCTTGCCCTCTTCCACCCCGGGACGCACTCGCCGGCTTGTCGCTTATGTGACGGCTCCCGCGCCGATTACGATCACGTCCTATTCTCCTGCCCGGCACACTTGCCCCCTGCCTCTTGGCGCCTAAGCAATCCGCAGCAGTGGCAGGCTGCTTTGTCCAGCACCGAGCCGGATATCCAACTCCGGCTGGTGAACTGGGCGGAGGACGTCGCGACTAGGCATGGCCTGGACGCCACAACCGGCAGCCTGAAGGCCGCCCACAACGCTGCTTTTTAATTTTTAATTTTTTTTTTACTTTTGGCCTTCTCATCAATAAATGTTTTTCACCACCTTCGCAGATAATTTATTCTTTATTGTGACGCCATCAACCGTGGTCTAGGTGTCGTCCTTGCTCAACCTAACGAACGCGATGAAAAGCATCCCGTGCTGTACCTCAGATAGATTATGGGGTTTTGGTGCCAAAACCACTTTCTGATTATGAGGCACGCCGTAGTAGAGGACTCCGGAAATTTCGACCACCTGGGGTTCTTTAACGTGCACCTTAATCTAAGTACACGGGTGTTTTCGCATTTCGCCCCCATCGAAATGCGGCCGCCGTGGCCGGGATTCGATCCCGCGACCTCGTGCTCAGCAGCCCAACACCATAGCCACTGAGCAACCACGGCGGGTACTGTACCTCAGTCGAAAACTGACCAAAGTATATGTGCATGGTATGAACCATTCAAAAGCTAGGATGCTATATTCAATGCACGAAATTCGCGGCCGAGAGCGACCATTGCCCTCTTGCATGACTGAGACAAATCTCGGGAAAAAATATGGGAAGCTGCTGAGACGGAGTCTCATTTTGCAGGAATACAACTTCGAGGTCAAGTATAGGAAAGAGAGCCAGAATAAGAATGTAGGTGGTCTGAGCCGGGGATATTAAGCTACAAACGCAGGGGTTTTTTTTTTTTTAGAACGTGTTCTGTACGTATCGCAATCGATGTTATTGAGACAGGCAACCAACTTCTGTCTTACCGAGGGCTTATCACGACAGAAGAGAGAGAGAGAGAGAGGGAGAGGGTAGAACTTTGTAAAGCGTTGTTGGGGATCATAGCGTCCGGTAGGAGTGTCGCTCGGGAGCGCCGACCAGAGAGTGTGAGTTTCTGTTTTCCTAGGAAGAGTGCCGCAACAATGCGAGGGCTGTGCCCTCAAGCTGCAGTGAGACATCAGTCATCACTTCAAGGACAATCCCCGAAGTCGCGACCGAACATCGACGCTTCGGGCAACCTGACAGCTGGTCACCGTCAGGCCGAATCTCTTGGCGGCGGTGCAGGCTGTTGAATCTAAATACGGCGAAGAGCATTTCTTAGACTTTTACCAGAGGCAACCTACCCCATTCATCACCCGCCTATCCAGAAGTCAGCGCAGCCTTGGCGCCGACCGTTGACGGGTCAAGACCCTCTATCTGAAAATGACGAACTGATGTGTCCTGATGGGAACTCGGCCGTTTAATATGCTTCTACATGGAGTGGGCTTCGGTATCTGAAGCCAGTGTAAATAATGTAAATAAACCCTTTGTCTTTCATTCCTACTACCGGATATGTTCGTCGATGGGCTTTGTAGATTCCTGACCCAAACGCCACCGCGAGCCGCGACACTACACGTACATCCAAATTCCATAGCTTCGGAAGCGACGTCGGTAAACGCTGTTCCGGAAAATAAAAGTTTACGGGGGTTTCCTTGCTTTAGTTGGTGTTCATTTCATTGCATTTCGGGTGGTTAACACACAACCGTTAGTTGCAAAGTGTCTATGCGTACGCCCTGACAGTCTTTCTTATCTAGTGGTCTTTTCTACGTATTTCTTTACCGCACGCAGACACTACCCAAGAAGGCTACTCATGAAGACATCGGTGGAGACGAATACGAGTGCTTTGTGAGAGGAGCCACAGACACCTCCAGCCCGTTGCCTCGTGAGTGTACGCTTCCAATAGATGAGGGTAGAGAACAAATTATGAAAGCATACAGCCCAAGGAAGTTATTTCCTGGGAAATTAGCCAGCTTCTCCTCTTCTCGCACAAACCATCCCTATGGGCTGTTGAGCTTTCATAAACTGTTCCTTTGTCTTCGTACCCCCTTGCCCCGGCAAGCGTAGCAGTCTAAGCTACCTCTAACTTCACTGCCTTGCAGTGGCGTAGCCAGAAATTTTGTTCGGGGGGGGCTCACATTGCAGCTCGGTCTCCTCCTTAAGAGGAAGCTTGAGCTCGGGTGCTCGTATCTAAATACATGTAGAAGGAAAATTCGTTTTTCTCGGCAACCAATGCACCAAATTTGACGAGGTTTGTTGCATTTAAGAGAAAAACTTAGATTCTAGTGACTGTTGGTTTCGAATTTTTCATTTAGGTTGTCAATTGTTTATTAAAGATCCACCGAAATCGCAAATTTTCAGAAGTCTAAACTATCAAGTTTAAGACTATGCAACTCAGCAATGAAGCATATCACAATTCTATGAATTGCACCTAATAGTACATCTACAGCGGAAAAAAATTCTATGTTACACGTGAATCTCAAGATATTTAGCATTATGAAAATAAGGCTTTCGCACAATTTTTGTACGCAACGTAACCAATTCACGTAAGATACGAAGTGACACACCAAATTTGTCCGCTTTGACTGTTATAATAGACACCGTTTACTGAACAGCGACATGTGTGCTTGATGCAGAGCTATTAGTTTGTAAACGTCGTGCTTCTATTTTTTTAACTTTCGAGTTTTTCAATATATTTAAACAATGTAAAGGCCCAAATCGAAATTCCGCTTCCAACAGACACTAGAATTTAACTTTCTCTCTCAAATGCAACAAATTTCATTAAAAGCGATCCGCGGGTATCAAAAATATCACACGAACTTTACAGATATATCAATTCGAAACCAGCGAGGCAGTGCATGCCGCTGATATGAAAAATGTAAAGGCCATGAAATTAACAAGCTGATGACAAATATTAATGAAACATTGTCATTAAATAACCTTGTTTGGATTCTTGCACATATGCAACGGCCAGTGAAAAAATCTCAATGACGCTGTCATTTGTTCCAATGTATTACGCAGGAGCAGCTGTTACTGGTCGTGTATCGTGAGTAATTGCACCGAAATTATAGCCGCAACAGAGAGCACGTATAAAAAGCAGGAGTTCTGCAAAATAAACGAAGGCGAGTCAAATGAAAGTCAGCCAATGTGAATATATGACAAACGGGTTACCTTATTCAAATGTCTCCATGATAATTTAGACGTTTGTCCCTTTGTCTAACGAGTCGCGTGATTCTCGTCTCATTAAATTCCTTGGGTTGCTGCTTCAAAAAGTCTGCAACTGACTCTTTCACGTCATCGTCCGACAGGAATCTGGTTCCCTTGAGCTGTTTTTTCAGATGCTCCAAAAAGTGGAAGTCGCAAGGCGACAGGTCTGGGCTGTATGGCGGATGTTGCAGCGTTTCCCACTTGAGTATTGCCAGTGTTGTGTTAACCACATCAGCGACGTGGGGACGGCATTGTCGTGGAACAAGATGCCCCCATTCGGCAATTTCCCACGTAGTTTGTTCTTGATTGTGATGCGCAGCTGATCTGGCGTTTTACAATAACGAAACAAACTGATAGTCTCTCAAGATTTAGCAAATTCTATCAGTAATGGCCCCTGACGATCGAAAAAAGAAAGTCAACAACACCTTCCCGGCGGAAATAACGGCCTTTCCTTTGTTGGGGGTGGTGAATTCGAATGTTTCCACTGTAAGCTTTGCTGTCGTGTTTCAGGCTCGTAGAAGTGGCACCATGGTTCGTCCCCGATCAAAATTGGAGACAAGAAGTCGTCACCCTTATTGGGATACCGGATCAGATGAGTCAAGGCAGCGCTGAACTTCTCCGTCTTCTGGCGGTAGTTCAAAATCTTGGGCAACCATTCCACACACAAGAGCGGATAACCTTCATGATGTTCATGAATTATGGCGTGAACCGAACCGGGACTGATGTCCACACGCTCTCCCAAATCATCGATGCTTATCCTCCATTCTTGTTCCATCAGCTCATCAACCTTTGCAATTTTGTTAGGGGTGATTGCACGATGGCTTTGGCCCGGCCTTGTATCGTCTTTGCAGCTTTCGTGTCCTTCTTTGAAGCGTTTGCTCAAACGCTTCACAGTGGCCAATGAAATACAATGTTCAACGTACACGGCATCCATACGGCGACCAATTTCTTTTTGGGAAATACCTTCACCTGTCAAAAGCCTCAGGGCACCACACTGCTCAACTTCCAGAGCATCTATTATGCGCTCAACCATGTTCAACCCAGTGTATGAGAGCATTAAACAAGTTTGATACTCACACCTGCGTGTCACTTTTGTAATAGAGAGATGCCTCTGTGTCACGTGCATGCCTCAGATAATGGACCGAACAATTATTGCGCGGAGTGGGTTGGCTCATTTTCATTTTACTTGCCTTCGTACATTAGAAATGCGAATATATAATGGAATATACAAATGCGAAGATACAGCTTGATAAAATGCAAAAAGGTGTCACTGGAAACAAAGTTCACTGCACGTACACACAAAACCCCGCAACAAGATATCTAAATATAGGTATAAGTCTCTACCAAATCTACGTATCTAAAAAAGTCACTGTATGCGATGCGTCAAACAAGGCAAATAAACATGTTGCGCAATCAGAGATTCACAGAATCCTAGATCTCACTTCCATTCCATCCACTCCTCCCGATGTATCGCGCGCAAGGTGTCTACCAACCGGGAAAACCGGGAAAACCGGGAATTCTCAGGGAATTTGAACAGTCTGGAAAAACTCAGGGAAAACTCAGGGAATTTGTGCTTCTAACAGGGAAAATTAGCTGTAACTTTATTGAAAGGGAACGAAAGTCGTGTTAATGCTGGCTCCAGTAACAGAGGAATCGCAACGAATCGTCATTGACGCCGTGTCATCGACACTACGTATTGCCAGAGTAGTTAACGACCGATTTTCTAGACGCCCGATTTTTCGGACATGCCCGATAATTTGCACGGTTTTACGGCACCACCGCGTACTCCATATACTCAATGTATATTGCCCTGACTGCAGGTCTGAAATGGCATCAATCAAAGCCGCCACCGCCGCTATTTTGATTATCTCGCCGCCTCGAACCGGCACTCTCGCAGGCAGATCCGCTGGCAGCCGTAACCACCACCGCGGCAACGTTAGGCCTAGCTGCTTCTATGTTCACTATTAAGCTTCTTGCCGTGCGGTGCCGTGTTTTTCATTGAAAGAATTCGCCGCTATCACCAATGGCACCGACTCCGCCTTTGTAATCCTCGCGATTGGCTTTGAAGCTCGCAGCGCACAACGCGTTGCGTAATGCCAGTCTCCGAAAGTTAGCTTCGCCTCAGTACACTAATGTTAGGCTGTGAAGCATAACAAGCGTGGGAAGGGGGCAATTGTCAAGGGACATAGTATGTATTCCTTAATTACCCATGCGTGCACCCCGTCTCCTGTCACAGTACAAGCCCTGACATGCCTAATAAGGGTACTGGCAGGCCTTCAGAGCTTTTTCAGACGTGCCTGTGGTAATTTTAGCCCTTAAAGGCAGTTAAAGGCATGCATTAATTTTTTCAGACTGGCCGTTTTTTTTTCAATTTTTTTTTTGCGGCCCCTCGGAAGTCCTAAAAATCAAATGTTGACTGTACAACTGACCAAGAGGATGCTTCAGATGATCCATGTGGTGAAAGCGTGGTAGAAGGTGGATGAGAGCAGAAAGGACCGATGCACTGAGGAATTAACGGGAAAGGAAGGGTGCCGGCGCCTTTTTGAAGGAGCTTGAGCTAAAAAAGCTAAGTGTTGGCTGACGCTGAGACACAGGTGTCCCTAATCCAAACCAAAATAAATTGTTTAGGCAGTGAAACCCAACACTGAGATGTTGTGTACGGGCTGAGAGTATGTCAGGACAGTTGAGGTTGACTTCCCAGCTGCTGAGAGAGAACCTTAGTTGTGACAAAGTTCAGGACCTCATACAGATGAGCTTGCTATCAGTTGATAGAAATAGCTGATCTTAAAAAATATTTACTTATGTATGCATCTCCTTTTCATTCGTATTTGAAAATGTTCGACTCCATTTGGAATGGGCTTTACCATTTCTTTCGCTGTGCATTTTACTAACACCTTCCTTCTGTTTTCTTTTTAAATAAAATAGATATTACTCCTTACTATTCAAACTGGATTAAGTCATTTTTTTGTTTCAGCATGCTTACTAGAGAGGGACAGCATCGGGCAACGTGGTGTCAGCCTGTCTTGACATAAAGCAAAGTTATGGCTCATTCAGGGAATTTCGCAAATGTGCTGAGGGAAAACCTGGAAAACTCAGGGAATCTGGAAATGTCAACTTGGTAGACACCCTGGCGCGCGACGGAAGGCGGCGCGCTTTCTGCCCGCTTTTCTCTTTTGCGCGCACAAGACTGAGCCACCATCGTCGTCTCACCAATTCCAGCCCCCCATCCTCCTCCCTACGCTTTCACTCGCACATACAGCGTGCGGCGCGTGGTCACGATGTTGTCGCCCTTGGACTTTATACGAAACATGAGGGCGACGGCCGGAATGCGCCTGGAGTGTCCATACAATTGCTATCGCAATGCTATATAATAAGACTATCTGGCAACTGAACCGTCCCGTGGCCCATTACTGTCCGCAAAAGAAGTAACAAAATCGAGATTTTGCCATACGACAATTCACTGCGCCACAACAATGTCTTCTTTCTTTTCTTTTGTGGGGCCGAGGCACCGAAATTAAAAAGCGCAAAGTATGTAGGCCACAATCGAATGCCTACTTTGGGCACCTAATGTAGCTACGGAAAGAATATCGAAGAAAACGTGAGACGCTTGGTCCACCGAGAACGATACGCATACTGCTCGGTATCCTATACTGGCGAGACAAGACTTTACGGAGAGTTTGCGCTCAAGCGAACGCAGTGCATTTCGTCGAGTCCCCACAGTGATGGCGGCGAGCCACGATAGTTTCGTTTTCTAGTCTGCTAGCCAGAAAGTGCCCAAAACTCTGCACGCGAAAATCCACTCGGACAGAGAAAAGCGAATGCGCACCGAAGTGCGCCGCGCGGTGGTCGGAGCAACACGAGAAAAACGCATGCGCTCTAGCTGCCCCTAGTAGCCCGTGGGTAGGGTAACGAGGACAAAAAAAATTGAAGAGGCTCAGTGTGTCCTCGCGAATAAATGTCGAAGTAGAAAAAATAAATAAGAACGTAGTTACCTTGGCTGACTTTAGTGTCTTGACGCGGATGCTTTGGCGTAGGTGGAGAAAAAATGTTGATACTATTTTATGTGTCATGACGGCACAAATGAACCACCACAACGCTTCATCTCATCCGACCTCGCTGCTGGCTTTTTCAACTTGTCTGATAGTGTGTTGATTTGGCTTGTCTCGTTGTATGGTCCGATGTAAGACTTTAGAAAAGTCAGTGCACCTTTGGCGTCCAATATTTATAGTAACATCAAACCCACAAAGTTCCGCAATGGAAATTCTAAAGCACAACTTTGGAAATGTCAATGCAACTTTCACATCAAAAGTTTATGAGAGCTTTATACCCATAAATTTCGGAATTGACATCCATGCGCTGCGTAGATTCCGCGGCCTCCGCAAGATGTCGTGGCGAGCCCGTTTGCCATCAAAACGCCCTTGCAAATTTGTGCTCGGATGGGGCTGATTGCGTTATGTGACTCCCGGTGCATGGACGCTGCCGCGAAATCTAGCCTGAGTTCGCAAGGTTCGCACTGAAGTGTCTTTTCGAGCGTGAAAAAGACATTCTAGAGAAAATTCAGAATGATTTCCGACACCGGGGATTGCTTGGGTGAGCGGTGCATGAACAGCACGAAAAAATTTCGGGGGGGGGGGGGGGGGGCTGAATCGGGAACGAGCTCGTCTACGCCGGGCCGATGCTGCAGCTCGTGCAAAAGAACAGGCTCGGGCAGCCGAGCGCAGGTAGCAACTGCGTACCAAGATCCGGCAGCTTATCAAGCCATCGTTTAATGAAGCGTAGGGATTGACACTGTGATAAACACCGCGGTCGCACGTTTCAGCTTTAACCATCCGTATGTAGTGCTTGGGCGGTGATGTTCTTTTAATTTGTCGTATCCAATTGCTTTAATGGGCGTACAGTCGCGATCAACTTGAAGGTGATCGCTCGAGCGGCGACCAAAACTAGGAGCAGCGCCACGTTACGTCATCACCGTCGGTCGAGTGGGAAACATCAGATAGCTCCCCTCTCTCTCTTTTGGTGTTCCGTGAAAAGCTGTCACTCCTGTCACCGTTCACGGCATTACCTGCGAATTCATTTCGATTGCATTATGCGCTTTTGCACAGAGGCGTCATTGTTAGCCACGATATGCATGAGGAAGCGACGCACACAGATCATTGCCATGAAAGGGAAACAAACACAAAAATGTGGCTAGTTGGTCTTGGGGGTGATGGTTACAGCCTGGAAGAGCATAATAGGGGAAGAAGGCGGCGCAATTTTTATCTTCGCAGTTCCGAAAACGGCCGCTATGCTGCTTGGAAGGCCCGCCGGTCGATGCTCGCGCGATCACCTTCAAATTGATCGCGACTGTACAATCTCCCGAGAACGCTAACAAGAGTGCTCTTCACAATATTCTTGCAACTTCTATAAATAATAATATTTTGTCTCGTAGCGACTAGCGCTGGCAGGAAATTCGGCCAAGAGTGTTTGGCGAGCACTGTTGAACTCTTCACATAGTGTTCTAGTAAATGAACAGGAAACTATCGATAGAGACGCGTACACAAGGGCTGAAGTGGGCAGTACGAGTGCTGCACTTAAAACGCGCCCTTTTCGCTGGTTTACTGTTCATTAACGAGCCACGTACATACCAACTCTCCCAGCAAGAAGCGTTGCTGAACATAGCGCCCTTTTCAGGGTACCAGCACGTGCACGTGTTGAACGCTCGCAGACCGCGTTTGACGAATGTCGCAGAGATAATAGGTTTCATATCTATGTCAAATCATGGAGAAAAAAAATGTTCGGGGATTCCGTACCTCATATACGAGGGTTGTGCAATAAAGATTGAGACTGGTGCTCTGAAATCTTAATTTCTAAAAATTATTCATCGGCACTTTTACTCATTTCTGTATGTTCTCCAGAAAGCTAAATGCACATGTAACCGCTGTTTCTACCAAGCCTAGATAACATGTGTGAAGCCATCCTTTGACACTTGCTTCGAAATCGCCTCCAACGTTTTAACCAATGTTTTTTCTATGTCAGAGCCATGTCCCTTTTTACCGTGAGGTATACATAAAGAAGCCGGAGTGTGCCAGATCTGGACTATAAAACGGGTATACTGTTGCGATGCTTTGAAGAACGGTAGAAAAAAAGGGGGGATATTCCTTTGACATGGAACAAGACACGGAACCAGGGGTAGTTCACACATTGGAAGCGATTTTTAAGTAGGTGCCAAAGATGGCTTCACTCCTGTTGTCAAGGCTTGGTAGAAATGGTGGGACCTGTGCATTTCACTTAACGGAGAGCATATAGCCAGCGATAAACATGCTGAGGAATAATATTAAGGAATGAATATTTCAGAGAACTAGTCTGTCTTTATTGAACAACCCATTTATATGCGGCGTCTTATTTCGGTGTGTAGCTTTCCTGTGCGCTTGCTTGCTGCTTTTCATACGGGCTTGCACGTCCAGGGCTGTCTACTCCTATGCTCTATAGCCTCACTGGTTCAATTTAACAGCATACATTGTACATTCTGCTCATCATGTACATTCTACATTGTACGTTCTGCCACTCACCTTCATCCTTGCTGTTAAAAGCACATACCATCGGTTGTGTTACTCACTAAACACGCATAAATTTAACGCGCAGTTATCGACATCATCGTCTTCGAGTAGCGCGTAGGATGACGCCCGGCGGCAGAAGCGCCAACCCAGCCCAACTATAAGGACCCACAACAGAGGAAGGGTGGTAATGCTTGAGTTTCGAAATAAGGACGACGTCGCAGGACAACGGAATTGAACATGTAGCAGGATTGGCGGGCACAATCACGTAGATGACGTCAGTCACACGTCGAAGGACGCGCTGTGGGCCCGTGTATCGAGGAAGGAGTTTATCAGAAAGGCCCGCCCGTCGGAAGGGGGACCAAAGTAGCGCCAGGGCACTAGGAGCAAGTCGCTCGTTGTGGTGTCGCTGACCGTAAAGGTGCTTCTGATTGTATTGTGAAGCAGAAGTCTACTACGGGTTATGTGCCGCGCGTAATCAGCCCGGTCAATGGCGTTGCGTGCACATTCACTAGTCGAAGTGGCAGGGGAAGGAAGGAATGTGTTCAACGGTAAAAGTGGTTCACGTACGAGCAAAAGGTAAAATAGAGAGTATCCAGCAATGTCGTGGCGGGAGATATTATATTCAAATGTCACATATGACACTGCAGGGTTTTGATCACGGGGTTAACCGACACATACTTGGAAAGAATATTTGTTAAGGTCAGATTCAAGCGCTCGGGGAGCCTTTTCGTCTGGGGATGGTATGACTTGGCGATCTTGTACTGTGTGGAGCAGCAGCGCAGGGCATCGTCAACGACTTTAGACAGGAAGGTACGGCCTCGGTCGGGCAGCAATTGTCGTAGGGCACCGTGTACTAAAATTACGTCACGGAGGAGGAAGTCCGCCACGCCTGTAGCACAGCTGGTCGCCGGCGCTCGTGTCGTTGCATAGCGCGTCGCCTGATCGTTACCGACGGCAACCCATTTGTTTCCTGAAGCAGATTTAGGAAAGGGTCCGAGAATGTCCAAACTGACGTGCAACAAGGGCTCAGGTGGGACGTCGATAGGCTGATGGGTTATTTCTTGAAAAAAAAAAGCATCGCGTTTCTGTTTTTTTTTATCTTACGTTGTGCAGTCTATATGAAATTGAAATAAAGTAACACTTTCGCCCGAAATGTGGCGCATCGATAGCGCCAGCAAAGTATTACACAACTGCGCCAAGAAAGATTTACTGTTTTATACACCGCAAGAATTTCCGTAAACATTCGCTTCTTAAGTCAACACGCATGGTGCCACGCGCACACAAGCAAACGTGAACAGATTTTACTCGATGACTGCGCGCAGTCCCTGTAGGAACTTAGGTTCGTGTGGAGTGAGCTTGCCTGTCCAAAAGCGGGACACTGCTGATGGCCTCACCATTTTAACTGAGTCACCTCGCCAAACGTGACCCGGAAGTCTAGGCGCTCGGAAACACATCGCCTGTGGAACCAACGGCCATCTCGGCTCGTGCCGTAGCCCATGCCAGCTGCCGTTAAGCATCTCCAATATAAGGCGCGCAGGACGCGTACGGGCTCGGCCGTGGGGACAGCCATGCGCAGCCACGACAGGGTTAGATGACGAGATGCGCACTCCTTCCCTAGCGTGCTCTCGATAACGTGACCGCCAAGGTTGGGCGCGCAGTAGAACGGCGCACATTAAGACACCATCTTTGTTGGCCTAGCTACAATCGCATGCTTGCCCTCGCAGCATGTAGGCACGCGGGCCGCTCATGTTCATTTGAACTTTATCCCAATATTTATTCAGAATACTTTATTCAGAATATTCAGAAGACTTTATTCAGAAGTGGCCCGAGGACCGGTGTCCCCCAGGGCACGGTCCTCGGGCCATTTCTGTTTTCAATATATATTAACGACTTACCCCTTCAAGTGTCATGGAAAGTGCTCCTCTCGCCGATGATTGTATTCTATACCGCCCCATAACAGACCCGACCGATATTTCTATCCTCCATAACGATCTTCATCACATTGAAGAGAGGTGGAAAACTTGGTTAATGCTTCTCAACGTTAATAAAGCTGCAGTAATTTCATTTCACCGTCGTCGCAACTTTCCAAATCCTGACTGCACCATTAACAGTTGTCCTATAATTCCCGGCGACTCGTTCAAATACTTCGGTGTACGCATCTCTCATGATCTAACTTGGACCATTCATGCTGATCAAGTTACTGATTCTGCAAACCGTGTCTTGGGCTACATCCGTTGCAATCTGTCCCTTGCACCTTCCTCTGTTAAGCTCTTGGCATACAACACACTAGTCCGTTCAAAGCTAGATAATGCCAGTACAATATATGACCCTTTCCAAGTAAACCTAATTAAAAGATTCGAAGCAGTCCGACACCAAATGGCTAGATTCATCTTAAGTGATTATTTTTACCCCCCCCCCCCCACCTCTAGCATCACAGCACTAAAATCACTTTTTCTACCCGCCCTGGCTCATCGCCGCAGAAATTCTCGACTAAATTTTTATCACAAGTTCTTTCACTGTTTGGCGTCTCAAAATAAACTCGTCGTTACCGCGCATCGCATGCCACGCAGCGCCCACCCGAGCGGCGACGTTCCTCCGCGGGCTCACACCTCAACATTTCGTCATTCATTTTTTATTCGTACTGCGCGTGACTGGAATCGCCTTGCCGGACATATCGTTACAATCACCGACCCTGCAGAATTCAAATCTGCTGTCGAAGATATCACACACATTCACGTTAACCCATAGGGTTATCGTGTATACTGCTACACATCGTTATATTATTTATCACGCCTTGTATTCACTGACTCAGTTGTATTGATTTGACATGTAATTATCTGTTTTTACGCTAATTACGTTTTGTCCCCCGTACCCACCCCTCATGTAATGTCCTTTGTCGGACCCTTGAGGTGTAATAAGTGGAATATCACGGCGAAGGCGAAACTTCGCCTGGAATGTCCGTATATTGCTATTTGCAATAACATCTACAGCAGCGCTTAACGGTTCAACATGAGATAAATTCCACCGTCGGCAGGTTTAGTGCTCACGCTTGGCGATGTGACTATGGATGTACAAGATTAGGAGCATTGTAGTACCTGAATAGCGCATTACATTTTTTTTTGTCGCCATTACTTACGCCACGCACCCGCGGCCTCTTATGACTGCCTTGGTTAGCTCATACCTGCAGGCCTATTGGATGATGATGATGATGAAAAACGTTTATTTTCTCTATTTTGCAGTGATTTTTGCGGCATCAGATGGAGTCTTCCATCTTCTCTCCAGGGTCGGTTCCCCTAGTCCAGGGCTCCGCTGAGGGTAGCTGCCCTGCGTGCACGCCTTACTAGTCCTTGTTGGACTTTCAGGGTGTCGCTGGATAGCATCCTCTCCCACTGTTCCGCACTCGGGTTTTTTATTATGGCTAGCCCTTCTGTTTTCTGGCAAGCCCATGTGGTATGATATAGGGTTGGTTTGTCTCCACACCATGGGCACTTGCTCTCGTACTGCGTGGGGTAGATCTTGCTGAGCATGTTTAGGCACGGGAATGTTCCTGTTTGTAGCTGTCGCCATGCTACGGCGTCTTCTCTGTTTAGTTGTTTGTGAGGGGCTGGGTATTTTCGTCTGATGCCTCTGTAGTAATTGAGTATCTCTGAATAGCTTTGGGCTACCGGCTCGGGTTCCTCAGTGGGGTCGGGAATGTTGGATGCTCGGTTTGTTGCGTGCCCTCGAGCTATCCTATCGGCCTCCTGATTTCCCGTAATGTCGGTATGTCCCGGCACCCAAACTATCGTGTGTTTGGCCTGGTTGTTGACGGTTTTGCCACTTGAGCGGAGGATGCGGAGCGCGCTGTGGCTGATTCTGCCGTTTAGGTAGTTGCGGCATGCTGCTTGTGAATCTGTGAGTATGGTTAAGGACCTGTTCCATCGGTAGCCCTCCGCTGCCGCTAGAGCCACGGCTGCCTCTTCGGCCTCAACTACCGTACAGTTCCGAATTGATGCGCTGGTGATTTCTTTTAAGTCCGAGTTGATCACCGTTGCGACTTTGCTTTTCTTGTGGTTTTTGTCCTGAGTGTAGGTAGCGGCGTCTACGTACACTGTGTCATGTCTAGTTGCCAGTGTTCTTTGTACATACTCTGCCCTTGCTTGTCTTCGTGCCATGTGTAGGTTCGGGTCCATATTGCTGGGTATCGGTGCTACTTTGATGGTGTTTCTGTATTCGTCCGGTATCGTCTCCGTGCTTTGTGTCTCCTTTATGGTAGCTTCACCGCCGTATCTACTCAGGAGTCTTCTGCCCGTTGCCGATAGCCTTAGTCTTTGCATTTGCGCGATTATCTGCGCTTCTTGGAGCTCCTCGAGACTGTTGTGTAGCCCCAGGGCCAGGAGTTTGTCGGTCGATGTTGACTGCGGTAGGTGGAGCGCCGTCTTGAGGGCTTTCCTCAGGATTGCGTCCGCTTGTTGCATTTCGTGCTTCGTACAGTGGTAGTACGGGAGGCTATACGTCACTCTACTGACCACCAGGCTTCTGACCAGTTTGAGTGTGTCTGCTTCCTTCATGCCGTGTCTTTTCCGTGAGACCCGCGTTATCATGCGGGCCACTTGGTTGGCTGCAGTTTTAAGTAGTGTTAGGGTGTGGGTACATCGTTGGTTCGATTGTATCCACATTCCTAATATCCTGATGAGCGTCTTCTCCGGAGTTGGCGGTTGGCTATACACGTGAGGTAGTAAAGGCAAGGCGCAGAAGACCAGGACTCGAGAAGAATACAAACGACAGGACCGGCGTAGTAAAACTAGCCCAAGCAAGTGTTTTACTTATCCACGTGAGCACGCGTACTCATTAGACAGTTTTAGTTACACGTACGTAGAGGCTTAGCGTACGTAGAGCTTCTACGTGTCAGCAGTGCGCATGCGTAAAACGTAGCGGCCGCGCGCTGGTCTCACGGACGTACGTGAGATTCATTAGACAGTTTTAGTTACACGTACGTAGAGGCTTCACGTACGCAAACGTGAAAAGCCTACGTACCTTACGTGCACGCCATCGGAAACGCTTTTAGCTACACTTACACGACGCACGCCAAGAGGGACCCCGTAGCTCCATCTATCGGGAAATGTGAACACGGCGGTAACCAATTCAACCCCGTCGCCATGTTTCGATGCGAGCCGTCCGCGCGCGCGCGGCCCGCTATCGCTTGTTCGTGATCTTGCGGAACTCCCGCGCGAAGCTGTCTACGTACGCAAGAAACGCACGCAAATAATTGAATCTCACGTACGTCCGTGAGACGCGCGCGCGCCCGCTACGTTTTACGCATGCGCACTCCTGACACGTAGAAGCTCTACGTACGCAAAGCCTCTAATGTACGTGTAACTAAAACTGTTTATTTCATTGCGTGCGTTTCTTGCGCACGTAGAGAGCTTCGCGCGGGAGTTCCGCAAGATCACGAACAAGCGATAGCGGGCCGCGCGTGCGCAGACGGCTCGCATCTAAACACAGCGGCAGGATTGAATTGGCTACCGCCGTGTTCACATTTCCCGATAGATGGAGTTACGGGGTCCCTTTTGGCGTGCGTCGCGTACGTGTAGCTAAAAGCGTTTCAGATGGCGTGCACGTAAGGTACGTAGGCTTTTCACGTTTGCGTACGTGAAGCCTCTACGTACGTGTAACTAAAACTGTCTAAAATTATTACGTGCCGCCCGTCGCCGCCGCGCACATTACCGCTTCCGTTCACGATGCTGTTCTTCGTAGGCGCGCTGTTCTTCCGCAGTCTTCACCGCATGCGGCCTACCTATTGCACAGGTGGAAAGTACTGAGATAAGATTACGTGGTTTCACTGCAGAGCCCGTGATATCAAACTGAAATCCATAGTAAACAGTGGGTATTCCGGTTTTACTTCTACATCTTTTTTTCATCACAGTACGTTTTGACACTTCTCGCGATTAAACGCAGGTGGGGCTTACCCGGTGATACGCTTTTGCTTTATGCTATAGCTCTGGGGTGGCCGCCATCTTTTTTTGCCTACGCACACAAACCGCGAGAACCTAGCGTAAAACAGCTCCGCTGTAAAAAAATATTGCTTCCGACTTCTTCTGCAAACGTTTGTTCACAATATCACTCAAGCTGTAACTTGTAGTACGCTGAAGTTTTATGTCATTTCTAACAGCGACGTTCAAAAAGCAGATACAGTGCACCGTACACTGGATTGTCATCTTTTATTGCAGAGCCTGTGCTCTCTTCAATGCCACCGGCTCGTGACTGGCATCCCGTGAGACCAGCTATAGCGTGTCGTGAGTACCCTTGCTGGGAGAGCGCAATAATCATCCAGCTTTCGTCTTCCGGTGCTATCGCCATAATGCATCCTTGCAGCTGCTCCTAAAACGTTGCCGCCACGAACCTATTCACACCTTGCTTTCGGAATTGAGGTAGCAGACAGACTTCGTTGCTTTGTACAACAAAACGTAAAGTAAAATGATATACGTCATTGTACAACGTTTACCGTTTCACACTCTTCATAAGCACAGCGGTAACCATCGGCACTGAACCACTCAACTTAACCTTACACTCTCTATGTTTGCACGTAACAGATGAAACGAAGCATGAAAAGCGTATCGCTGACGACGCAGAAGCCCACCGGTGACGTAAGACATGCGCTGAGAATCAACTTTCGCGAGTCATGTAATGCACATGCGCTGCAGTACGGCACCTGAGCAAAAGCTATTTAAATCCATGCGCTCGCGTGGTCCCGCCAGCCCCGCGCTGTGGGATTAGTGTAATACCAGCAGTACTAGTGCATTGAAGAACGGCGGTAACGCGCACAGACGATGGAATCGATGATGCGCGACTCATCGGAGCCAAAGGGCAGGAATGCAGCTGTCGATCGCTGTCGTGTTACAGCGTCGACGAGACTGTCCTCGAGGTGCTGTGGGGTAAGCGTAACAACAGGCTTTCCGCAATAGCGTGCCGTCTTGTCTTTGCTACCGAGGTCGAAATTACAGAAGGCAAACAAATTGTAGGGGTTGTCTATTGATTACCCGGGCGGGTAAACGAGCTGACTGCGACTTTTCTTACCCTTTCCGGCCTAACATTATACCCTCACGACGAGCTTAAAATGAGAGGTAAAGAGAGCTAAACGGCCGGCGAAGGGGATATGCTGGGGCTTGCTAACTTCGGCGTCCGCATGTAGGGAAGAGCACTCGCAAATTAAGGTTTAAGCGTTCAGTAAAGATCCGGTAGGTGCCAATATTAATTCGGAGCCTTATACAACGGCGTCTCTCAAAGTGCGCAGCCTTCGGGCGCAAAGTACAAGGCGAAGATAGCAAAGCAAATGGGAGTCATGAAACGAGCGCTGCTGGGTTTTAGAGCTGTTTGTGCCATCTTCCCGTCAAGCGAACAAAATGCTTTCGCATGTTCCGGTTACATACAAGTAATTATCGAATTGTGTCGTAATCGGTACTCTTCCTGTAAGAGCACTTCATAACTACTCTAATTTCAAAATTACAATGTGCATCAAGTGAAGTCTAAGAACAGTGTTCTGCTGTACGTTGAATGGTACAGTGCAAAACACTGATTCCCCCAAAGTAAGCTTCACAACAGCATGCATGGGGACGAAATTTATGCTATCTACGACCGCGTACGGAGGTGCATTCTTTGCGCACTCGATCAAAGGAAATTACTCTCGTCGGGAAACTGCACTGTACCCGCTTCACCCCGCGCGCTCGCAAGCTCAGCATTGCATTTCCTCCCCTCCTAAACTTTCAGTTTTTGCTTTTTAAGGTGCGCCCTCGGCATGAGCGTTCTTTCACTCCGCTCCATCGGAAATCTGGTAATCGAATCCACGACCCCGTACCCAGCAGCCGAAGCCCGTAGCCACCGACCATCCTAGGCGGGTGAAGTCCCGTGTATAGCACTGCATTTATGAACAGATTTTTTATGAACAGTTTACGTATTGCGAAACATTCATGATTTGTGGAAAACTGTTGTCTGAATAATAAAACTGTTTTGTAGCGAATGGTTATGTATAGATAATAGGCTGTAGTGTTTATGTTTATAATACGGAATATTTACAATGATTCGATAAAATTACAAACTTAAACCCAGTGGCACATACCTAGTTGTTCCTGTGGCACATAATTTCAGACTGTTCTACACTTTCTTTATTCTTTGTTTTACATTTATGAATGCTCCGCGTTTTAGCAAGCGGGACTATACCCTGGCAGAGCGAGCGATCCTGGCGATGCGAACGGCGTAGCATATTATCGCGTATTACGCATATTGGCACGTGTACTTATTCATCCTTTTCTCGGTGATTGCAGTTCTCCCGCTTACAAATTAATGTTACCGCTCAGCGCGTGACGCGCTCGCATCATTGGAACTGACTCACAACCCGCCGTGGTTGCTCAGTGGCTATGGTGTTGGGCTGCTGAGCACGAGGTCGCGGGATTGAATCCCGGCCATGGCGGCCGCATTTAGGTGAGGGCGAAATGCGGAAACACCCGTGTACTTATGATTTAGGTGCACGTTAAAGAACCCCAGGTGGTAAAAATTGCCACAGATCTCCACTACGGCGTGCCTCATAATCCGAAAGTCGCTTTGGCACGTAAAATCCCACGATTTAATTTTTTGATCTTCCTCGCATGTTATCGTTAGTTTTATGTTCTAGCCAAACTTTGAGTTATCAGATTGTATGCGTTGCACGAATTGTGTAGTATGCTTTCTGGAAGGTACGTTGTCACCAGCGATTTTGTTGGAACGTTCGACGTGTCATGTGTAAACGCCGACGCGCCCCTGTCACAAGGCCCCTGTAGCCTTGTGAAATGCGATCGGAGGGGCTACAGACGTCTAACGCATCCTTTCCATTTTGCCCCTCCCCCCCACCCGTTCGCTAGGCTCTGTTCTGGTGCGATACTGCGCAAAGCTTCAGCACAAGGTGTATACCGAGTGTCCCAGCTAAATTAGACTGATTTTAAACAATAAATAAAAGAACTCTGGGATATAGTACCAACTGCATATTAGCGGTAGTCGTGTGTACTATACAACCATTGGTTTATCACTAATTATTTCTTGTCTTCATTTGGCCATTTATAGATTTGCAGAGCGCCTTAAATAACCTTTGATTGAAGTATTTTGTTCGTGCTGAAAGTTCCCTGGTTTTCGCCAAACAAACCTGCGAAATACATCAAAACCACGTGATGCGGTGCTTGCGCAATCGACGAACAAGCACGACCGCAGTTTGACTGCAAACTTACGCTCTCGCGTTTGGATGAGTTCACCCGACGTAGGAACTTATCAGATCATTTTTACCCACGCGCACATTACTGTAGCAGTAGTCGCCTTCCATAGTTATCACGAGCCCCGCCCTTTCCTTCGTTGCACTTGAATAAAAAGCCGTGTCCTTCTGTTTCGCAGTCTTGGACGCTTTATCGCATCGTCAGCGCTCGGTCAGTGGCATGCTTTTCCTCTGTTATGCGACATGAGCCGAAGGCCCCGAGGCCCACAACCAGCGTAGCGCCCTGTCACTTCCCCGCGGCCACAGGCTGCCTGTGGCCGTGCTTATTCACCCATTACACACTTGAGCGCAGCACTAGCAGTCGCGCAAGCGCCCCACTGCGTGTTTTTATTATTTTTTTACAGCGGAGCTTGGATACCGGGATTTCTTCGTCTCCAACAACTACAAAAAAAAAAAAAAATCTATCGTCTCGATGCAAAAAGCGACCCTTACGGCTTATACAACACCAGTCAGAACCTTGCCCCTTCAGACACGGCGATCACCAAATGGCGCGTCCGTGCCCACTGGCTCACCGCGCGGGCAGCCAGTGGCCGAGCGTAAACAAACTCGACCGCACTCCGCAATGCCGGCGAGTCTAGAGGACAAACGCATCCAACACGCGCTAAGAAACCTCCTCCGGAGCAGTGTTGCCAGGTCGGACAACGTGGAGTAGCCCAAAGCTAGAGAAACTGTAGCCCAAATGTAGCCAAACACAAAAAAAGAGCGAAACAATTTTGTAGCCAAGTATAGCCATTGTTATTTTCAGTTTTATCTGTATATACATTTTCGCATTCGACTACTCTAATCGCTTTTTGTACAATCCATCGTAAAAAAAATGTCCGTGATGGCATGACGGTCGACCCTTGACATCTACAACAGCTAAACATCTTGAAGGGGCAGCGCAATATGACGAACACAGAAGGCAGGAACACACAGGACACCGCTGATCTCACAACTAACTTCATTCGAAGGCATACACAAACTTATGTACACAACCCATAGCCACGTGCTCTCCCATCCATGGCGTCATTAACAGTGCCCAGGCAAAAAACGCAAAACCCTGTAATCTAATTTTACACTATGAGGCGGCTTAAAAATTCAAATTCACTGTCATGCAAATTTAACGATGGTCTGCTTACGCAACGCGACCCTTTTTTCCTGATATAGTAGACCTCCATAATCTCCCTCGTGGTCTCCCTCGATGTCGAATGGAAGCACGAACAAAAAACTTCGAGCACAACTGGTCAGAAAGTGTTGTGACGTTGATGGAAATGATCATTATTTATGGCGATAGAAACAGGCACGCTGTTCAGGATTGAAGTAGGGATTATAATTTAAAATTGGCAAAGAATATCTCAAAGGCCAGTAAGTGGCGAGGCCTGGCAATGACATCTTGGTACTTCGAATGTAGTCTATGCGATTACTGTAAGTAAGTCGGCTGTTTTTTAATACAACATAATTATTGCTTAAAATTGCAGTTGCTATAGTATTAGAAACTTGTGCTTTATTCTATGCTTCGGAAATCAAAAGCGCACGCATGGCTACGGCAACACGCTGAACTGCGTATCACGTGTAAAATCGTCGTTTCGTTTTCAATCCGATTGGCTTCGCTTTGTCTCTTTAAATACCAAAGCGGTTGGGCAGGAAACAATGGAAACACGTAGCTATTATCGCAAAAGTTCTTAAGACTTCAGAAAACCTGAATCGCAAGAACGTCGAATTGTTAGACAAACTACTTTGTCACACTTACGGCCGCACTTCTCGTCTGCCTCCCCCTAATGCCGGCGTATAATCACTATCGCGCTCACCTACCACCGCTGCCAACAAGCTGCCAGTGAAAGACTACATCCTCACTGCAGATAAAAAAATTCTGATAAAAAAATCTTCCACGGCGTTTTCCGCGTTACCGCTTCATGATTACACACTCTGACTAGCAAACTTTCCATTGCATTAAAAAATAGGTACCATGAAAATTGGCTCTCAGCTCTTTAATATGCACATTTAAGAGTGGAATGTGATAGCATTCAAATATCCCTGACTGCTTCTCACCCTTCCCAGCAACTGCAATGTATGCAACCATGTTTACCTGCAAACGCTGGAGGCGAACAATATGCATGAAGGCGAGCTTTCTGGTTCTTTTTTTTTCATTCCACTCGCATGGCACGCGCCGCCGATGCTGCGGAGGCGAGTGCCATCTGTATGGTGTTGCATGGAACCGAGCGGGGCGCGCCGATCCTACTTGGCCGTAACCGCTTCTCCTCGTTTTTTTCCTGTGTCCCATGTCCTGATTCACGCTGCACCACTCAGTCTCATGAAAAACCAACTAGCCCAAACCATCGCCCCCCTACTAAGATGTCGAACAGCAGCTAGAAAAGGGGTTTGTGTTCGAGGTTCCGCGTAACAAACATAGTTTTCTCGTATAATCAAATTACAATTCAACGCTACCATGTCTATAGAGTGAGTGTAAGTCGTACTTTACGAATTTTCTGCCAGATTTTACTTTGAGAAAATCGGTTACTTCAGTAATGCATATGCGCCAGCCGAAGGGCCTACGTGGTTCGGGATAATTTTTTCACACAGCAACGACGTCGACGCCGGATTTTCTGCGACACGGGGCCCCTAACGCCTGTCGCATTAAAGTTCATTTCACACGCAAAGGAAAATGGTAGTAAAAAGTTTACCGTGGGAAACGCGGACTAGGTCAGAAACTGTGCCTAGCGCGATACTTCAACCAGACACCTTCGCCTTGGACACACTGGAGCGTGTCATTTACCCAGGCTTCCCTTCTTTCATGTCGGCGCCACGATGGCACAACCATATTGCTCTGTTTCTCAGCATAGCCATGTTAGTACAGTGCACTATGAAACACCCTCCACTCCCAGGCTCATCCCGATGCCCGGTGATTGGGTGTCGGGATAAGACGAAGATGAGACAACATTGCTGGAGTAAATGTTAGCACGGTGAAGCGCGGTGTAAATTTAAGTTCGTCAAGGATAAAATCATCGGCTCAAAGAATGATGCACTGAGGGGGAAGGGGGGGGGGGGCATTTCGCGCACACACGCGCAGCCACGCTGCTGGCTCAGCCAGCTAAAACATAGCCTTCAAGTTTTGTTTCTGCTCTACGAGAGTCGCCTCTGGAGCATGGATGAAGGATCCACTCATAGCCTAAACAAAGCCAAGTCGCAGATTTTCAGTAGCCCAAATATAGCCACGTAGCCAACTCACCCAAGTCGACGCCAAAAATTTTTTCTGTAGCCCAATTTGGCTATATATAGCCAAACCTGGCAACACTGGTCCGGAGTGCCTAGGCAGACTCGTATATTCAAGGAGCAAAAGCCCTGAGATTTTGTCACGCCCGCTCTTGCTTGCGCCTGCGCACAAACGGCTGGCGGTCCCTCAAATGAACGTCTCGGCGCGCGCTACTCGCTGTTGCCTTTGTGTCTCGCCTAGACTCTCCATTTCCCTTTGCATAGCTGCGCCCAGTTTTGAGTGGTCGCCGGGCACGGTTGGAACTCGAGCTTAAACGGCTCCGCTTTTAGAAGCTAGTCACTTAAATATCCTTGCATGATTTGAATGCGAAAGCATCGTGACAAGTCGCAATGTATAAATTCATTTGTTTCCCTTTTTGCCTTAATTATGGTCACCCCCCCCACCCCATTCCTCCTCCGAGCCTGTAGGGTAAATTGAAGAATTCAATAAATGATCTCTCTAATTAATTGGTTACGTCCATGATGCGTGACGTCATACATTTTAGGTGTTCTTCAAAACTCTTCTTTACTCAACTTTGCTACGAGCTTTAGCGCCCTCAGACCACTTTACTTTCACCTTCATTCGCTTTACTCCACCTAAGTCGCCTTACTCTCACTTGTTCTAACTTTAATTCACTTCACTCTATTTCATCGTGGGATTTCGCATTGCGAACCGCAGCAGGTCCAGCGCTGGGAACGTGACGTCATCACTTGGTCAAGTGGGTTTCCGGATCATCGGATGTTCACGCCGGGCGCTCGCCGCATTTTCTGTTTCATGGGACATATGCTGTCGCATTAAAAAAAAATTATCCAGAAAGCTCGCCTTCGCGCATACCGTTCGCCGCAAGCTTTTCCCCGTAATGATTACGGGTGCAGAAGCTGCCGTTGCCAGGAAGAGGTAACTGTAGCATACGAAGCAGGGGGCGACGTCACAACACTTTCATATCTGAAACAGCCAACAGAGCTACTAATTTCATTTGTGTTGTGATATAGCGCTATGGAAAAGCCACGCACAGTTACGACGCCTGAAGAGCAGCGCGAGTACCATGAGCGACGAAAGGAACAGCAACATCAATATGCACAACGGCGTCGTGCTCAGGCTCGGCAGGACCCAGTTCAAGGATACGTCGCTTTGGTCTATCGAATCGGGTGGTACCACAGCTTCGCTGGCCAACCACTTTCACGGCGTGGATTGGAGCCCCATTTTTTTCGTATTTCGCGCAATTTCGTTTTTATCGGCAAAGACAACCATGCAATTTTAGTACGAAAGAAATGCTTGCATCCGAGGCAATCTACAACGTTATAATTGAGATGTTAGAGATTCAAGCAATAATGAAACTTTGCCAAATATGAAGAATACTTAGTAATGAAAAAAAATACTGCTAAGTACACGCAGCTACCGCTGTTATGCAGTTGGTACAACTTCTCTGGTGCTCTTCGTTTATTTAAAAAGCGTGGTCAAAGTTAGCTGGAACGCCCGGTATACGCTGGTACAATACTGTTCTAAATTTACGTGCCGAAACCACGTTTTGATTGAGGCACGCCGTAGTAGGAGACGCCCGAATTATTTTGACCACCAGGGGATCTTTAACGTACCCCCATGAATGGGACACGGGTTGGATACGCGGGTACAATCGTAATTCGGGTACGATCATAAATCGCGTGATTATACCTGTAACAAGGCAGCCGTTGTCATATTGCCCCTTCTTTGCTCTATAGCGTTCTGGACAGGGTTTGCTGTACTTGCCGTCATATTCTTCGATTGTTAACCCACTTTGTTAGACTTTTGTATTTGGCCCCCCTTACACAATGGCTCTTAGGCATATAAGGTATATGTAAATAAAATAAGAAAAATCAGGTCCTTCATTAAAGTTTTGCATCCATTCATTGCTTGTCTGCAGACGAGAAGGCCGACATGGAAAAGCTTGTCGATGTGGTCGAAGGAGAGCTCGAGAAGCTCGCAGTACGCCGGAATCTCGTGAAATGTGGGCAGCAGATGAAGGTACGTGCGCATCAGTAGCGTGTACTCGAGCATCCATCACCATTTATGATTACATTCACAACCACGTCTATAATCGCTGGTCATCGCTATCTATAGCGTAGACCGCTATGTGCAATGGTTGTAGTTCCACCTTCAGCCTAGTTCAATTATGAGTGCTTTACTGATGGTATACATTTATCGGTGAAGTCTCATTGAAAGGACAAAATGTCTGCCAGGTGTGTTAACGCTGGCCCATGCAAGCAGTGCGTTTGTGAAAATGTTTTAGTGTACCTTTTCGCGCATTCTATTTGATATCAAGGTGGTTGATAGTGGCTCCGTGCGCCTTGCATGAGCTACTTCGAGTATCAGTTTGAACAGCTGCTATGGAAAGTTCTCGCCGAGTGTAACACCATTTTCGATTTCTTACTTTTTTTTCTGCATCCACGTAGCCACAAATAGGCGCTTTATGATAAGTATGACCGTTCCTCATGACTAAGTTTCATCCTTCAGTCTGTTTCGAAAGCATTTCCGACGGTGATGCTCTTCGCGAGCACCGCGGGAAATAGACGAGTTCTCAAAACTAAGTGATGTGCCCCTGCTAGCAAATGTCTGCAGACAACGTAATTGTTTATTTCTGGCGCGTCCGCGTAACTAGCACGTGGGTACTTGTATACCGCATTGGGGCCGAACACTCGCACTTTTGTTGTATAGCACTCGACTACCTGCTGCATTTGCATGCTGCACAAGTTTTTTTTCTTTGTGTTCGTAGTACCCTTGGCTTTCAATCACGTACTTCATGTACACATTGTTGATGCAGACGCGTTCTCTTCGCTGCATTTTTTTTTCGTTTCACTTTGATGGTGGGATTAGTGTGTTGCTGCGAGCTCATTGCCATGAGCTCTTCCTTCAGTTAGCTTTATTTATTATAGCTGCCTACAATAGCAACTGATACGTCAGCGACGCCTTTCTGTAGCTCCACCCATCTTGTAATAAGAGGGGGAGGGTAGAGGTTCTGAAAGAGGTAAACAACCCTCTGCCAAACTAGCTCAGCGTTCTCCATTACCAACAACACTATACCAAAGAACTAAAAAACTCCAGCGATCAATTGTATCGCGAGAACTGAAGGACGTTTTCCTAAGTTTTCGTGATTGTTTCCAGTATTGCTAAAACTAAACATTTAGAAAGTACTTGCTGCCTGTTGCTGAACGTCATTTCTGTAATTGTTGGGGCGCTAGAAATGTACAGGGACTATGAGTGTACGAGTATAAATTTTGAAATAACAAAAAAACTGAGAGACTTTTTAAATATCGGCAAAAATAGGTTTACTTTTTTTTTTGTAACGTCATGCGTATCTTATGAAAACACCCTCGGTATCTACGATAATACGTGGCAACTACGATGTGTCGGCTTGTTCTCGTAGCTCAAAGTTGCAAGCAGAGTGGCCGCTTTAATGTTCCTGTACCTTCACAGCCCGAACTCCTCTATTGGGTGACCACCGAAGATGTGCCCTGGGACGAAGTGGAAGCCCAGAATTCACTCGGAAATCGTACCCCATCGCCCGGCTCCTTCCATTCTCACCTGGAGCTCTCGGGGACTGGACTTGCCACGCCCCCACCTTTGCTCTACTCTCTGAGCAAGCCCCTGCCACCAACTTGTTCTCGTGCTACAGCCGCCAATGAGGCGAGTCTTTGCATCAAATGTATCCGAACTAAGAACCTAGCACGGTATGCACTCAGGCCGCTAACTTAATTCGACTCCTTCACTACGCAATTATCGCGGCTTTTGGTCTCTGAATTGTGCAGTAGCTCTCGCGCTTCTTTTCTTTTTCCTTTCCCATCGATGTCGCTCTTCTTTCGACATTGTAAATACGCTCAATGAGGCTCCCTGGTCGAAAAAAGTTTGTAGAAATTATATTAAAAAAAAATATGCAGGATCCCGTGAGTCTGTTCGAATCGATCAATTTGCAAACGGATGTTGTATGTTCACTGAAATGCGATTACTTCTATGCAGTTCACTGTTCGTTACTCAATGCACGTTGTGGTCTCATTTCGTTCACTTAACCTTTCCTTTTCTCTGCACTACGGTGCTTTTGTTGCAGACTTCACTTCTTGCGTCTTGTTCTTGTGTATTCGGGCGCCTGTTTACCCGGTGGCACGTACATTCTGCGGGATTTTCCAAGAATGCTCCCATGCCCATTTGCACATGCCAACATCCATACATACTTGCAGTGGTCGAAGTTGCTGTATTCTCGGCAAGGCATCAGCCGGCACAAACGCAGCTTCAATTTGAAAAGCTTAGCTTTAAAACTACTTTAACAAAGGAAAGAGTGAACAGCGTTTCTGGGCTGATTTGTGAGCACAAACCGTACCAAAGCTCGCTCGTAGTGAGAATACGTTTGTATCGCGGTCCCTCTCCATATTACGTGACCTTTTCACATCACTTATGGCAAGTAGTGAATTTCGGAGGCATGATCTTGAATTGTAGCTTGAAGTGACACGGACGGAGACTCGGCAGGCAGGACGAGCGCTAACTCTCAACAAAATTTTTATGGAAACTATCAATAATATATATCTATGTATATATAGGACTGCAAATACCGCAGCATATCGACGTGACGAGGTCTAGACATGAGTTCAACATATCAGGAGATAGGCAAGCCAAAAACCGAGCACCAAAAAGACACTACTTGAGATTAACACACGTGTTAATATACAGAAATTCGCATTCTAACAGACAGTGATGCGTGGCTAACGCAAGTTCCTCCTAATCTTTTAATGTGAAATGCCTCCATTATTTCCTGTGTGGTTTGACATTTGTGTCTTGAAGGAAATTTTGTGTCTTCAAACCAACGTTTACAACCGCAATTGAAACAACGCGACGCTAGATGTAAAGCATTAGTGTTGTTAAGTGATTGTTTGTGCTCCTTCAGTCTAATATTAATACACCTGCCGCTCTTTCCAATGTAACTTTTCCGACACTAAAGTGGAATCTGATAAACTATACCGGTGTTACGAGGCACAAAAGGGGACGCGTGTCTAACGCCGCAATTATTTTTCTTTTTTTTTGCCACCCTGTTCAAGTTTCCTATTTATCATAGGGCACATGATAGAAAATATGCGGGGACCGAGAAAACTGTATTGACGTCATATCTGATATTGGCTACGTACGTTCCGTAAACCATGGGGCAACGTATGTACGTAGGACACCACAGCAAACCTTTTTTTCCTTTCTCTGTTCTTATTGTTTCTTAGCGGGGCTTTTTACCCATTTCAAAAGCTTTTCGCAGGTTAGTGATAACGAATGCACAGGATAACCAGCCTTCTCGAACCTATCTATCTCGTATGAAAAACTTTGTTGTATATTGTGTAAGCATGACTTAGCAATGGCAGACCTAAGAGACGAGTATGCTGTCCCCGGTTTAACAAGTTCGGAATGACAAGAACATTCAAGCAATGTTTTTTTTTTTTGCCCTAGGCGAAGCCTTTGAATTTGGTTAAAAGCCCAGCTAAAAAAAAAAAGACTTGTATTTGCCACGCATCATTGTCTCTGTTAGGATGCGAATTTCAATATCTTCCCAGCACGTGTGTTATTCTCAAGTAGCGTCTTCTTTTGTTTGCTTTTTGGCTTCCCTACCTCTTGATATGTTTAACGTTAATACCCTGCGGTGTTTGTACTCACCTAATAATAATATTTGGGGTTTTACGTGCCAAAACCACTTTCTGATTATGAGGCACGCCGTAGTGGAGGACTCCGGAAATTTTGACCACCTGGGGTTCTTTAACGTGCACCTAAATCTAAGCACACGGGTGTTTTCGCATTTCGCCCCCATCGAAATGCGGCCGCCGTGGCCGGGATTCGATCCCGCGACCTCGTGCTCAGCAGCCCAACACCATAGCCACTGAGCAACCACAGCGTCAACTCTTGTATGTTTTCCATGATATATATTATATATATATATATATATATATATATATATATATATATATATATATATATAATTATATTTCGCCGCATGGAGGTGGGTAAATCTGTCGTTCCTCTCTTTGCCGATGGAAGCGATCTCCGTAACTTAGTGACAGTGTTTCAGGGTCCTACGGAGGAGGCTGCCCCTCAGCCCTGTTAGTAGTTCCGTGGGCTGTAAGGTGGGCAGCTTCGTTGCCGGTGTCTCCCTCCTGGCTAGGGACCCAGAGAAGCCTGATGCCTACCTCCGGCCTCTGTAGTTTTTCTGCCGCGGTTTGCCTTACTTAGCCCGATATGAAGCTTTTAATCCCTGACATTGAGTCCGATACTATGAAGAGCGTTCCTGTGACTGCGGTTGCACTAGCAATGGCAGACTCTTCCGCTTATAGGATAGACCTCGCTGCGATTTCCTCGAATCAGAGGATCCGCCCCGTTCTGTCCACAGCCGCCATCGAATATGAGCCGTTCCCCATAGGCGAGGCGTCCACATACGTGACCAGTTTGTCTACTAGTCTTCTTAAGGGACTCCGCGCGTGCGCGTCGGCGTCCCTTGTGTTCTCCGATGTTTTTCGGGAGTGGTGGAATGACCAATTTGTTCCTAATGTCTCTCGGAATTTACACTCACGTGGTGGGTGCTGTGTGTGTGTGTGGGGGGGGGGGGGTGTTGTAGGATCTCATGCCTTTGCTACAGTGTGCATGACAGCCTCCACCACTGCGCCGCTCTCTGCGCTTTCACGATTTCTGTGGCGGTGTTATGGAGTCCTAACTGCATCAGTCTTTAGTTGCTTGCCCATGTAGGAAGTCCAGCGGCTACTCTCTAGGCTGAACGCAGTGAAGTGTTCTTTGCGATGTCGATTTTTCGTAGTTCAAGGAAAGGGCATGTGTATGCTATCCTGCAGACCGAGTAAGCCTGGATTAGCCTGCATGCCTCTTTCTCTTGGAGTCCAAACTTGCGGCCAGTAATACGTCGCTGCAGCCCGATTATCTGGAGAGAGGTGCTCGCCAGTCTCTTCATAGTTTCTTTGCACGAGTTCTTTTCCTCTAGGAAGAGCCTCAGTACTCTGATGGTGGCGACCTGGGGTACTACTTGTGTACTGATTACGATTTGCAGTCTAGTTTTGATTGCCTGCGTTGTTTTGCCGGCAATAAACAGATCTGACTTGGTAGACGAGCATTCAAAGCCGTTGCCGGCCACGTAGGCTTGTGCCGTGTCGGCTGCTGTTTGCAATGCCTGTTTGACGGTTCCGGCGTTGCCAATTGCTTCGTCCAAATGGTAACATCGTCGGCATAGATGTCATGGCGGATGAGCGGGATCATGTTAAGCTCTTTGGGTAGGTTCCTCATTGTATAGTTGAAAAGCAAAGGACATAGTACTGCACCTTGGGGTGTACCCCTAGCGCCGAGATGGATCTGAGGGCTGTTATCTCCAACGTTGAAGGTCGCTGTCCGCTCGAGAAAAATGGCAATGATGTATCTGTGCGCCCGTGCCCCAACATTCATGTCCGATAGGTTTCTGAGTACAGCCTCGTGTCTGACGTTATCGAACGCTTTGTGCACATCGAGCCCTAAGATCGTGCGCAGTGCCCCCGGGATTCCGGCATCCACAACGTCCCTTTTGAGCATCCACATGTCTTGCGTGGATACAGCTGCCCTAAAGCCAAAGTGGGTGGGTGGGAATAATTGGTGTTCCTCTAGATGCTCGGCGAGGCGTGTTACAACCACGTGCTCTAGTGCATTGCCCAGACATGACGTGAGGCAGGGCGGATCGATATTCTCCAGTTGCAGCATTTTTCCAGGTGTAGGAGTTAGGACTACGACAGCCACCTTCCATGGCTGTGGCAGCTCCCCGGTGCGCCACACTTGAAGAGGCCGGTTCGGCTTCTAATTGTGCGCTCATCGAGGTTGCGCAGCACTTTATCTGTTATGTCGTCCGGCTCCGCCGCCGAGGTGGTTTTTAGATTGGCGAGCGCAGCTCACCTCAGCCTCGGTTATGTCGGCATCTATGCTATCGTTCGTTTCGCCAGTGTACTCTGCGTACGCCAGCTCATTTCTTTCTGTACTAAAATAGCGGCTGTTGAGCTCCTGTACGATCTCTTGCTCCGATGCCGGATGCGCCCAAAGGAGCCGAACGGCAACTTTCTCTTGCCAGAACTCGTCGCAGCCTCCGGACCAGCAGGAATCCGAGCCGAACGAACGCTTCACACAGTCCGAGCAGTGGGACGCAGGTTCATCGCACCGGGTCATGTCGTTTCGGCAACAGGTTTCAAGAAAAAGCACGGTTGAAAGCGACTCCTTGGGAAGGTTTTTCATCAGAAACGCAAAGATCCTTCGAAAGACGACAGCAGTGGCGAGTTCACCTCTTTCCTCGCGGGGGTCGCCAACTCCTCCAGCCCTTGTTCGGTGGTATAGTTGAGCGCTGTCGAGCTCGCATATTTTTTCCTTTATTTTCATCCCTGCTACCCTTTCCGTCCGTGCCGCGTGGCCAGCCAGAAATGCCTCTGGTTAACCTCCCGGACTTTCTATACATTCTATCTTTCGTAAATCTGAACACGGTGTCCCTTTGAGGGTGTTTGTGGGTGCACGTGGCTAACGGTCGCAGCCCGCGTTAGCCGAATGTCGCAGATGTACGCATAGGTTTCTTTTCTACCCAAAAGTGCGGAGCAATAAAAAGCTGATCGTGCAATTCTACTTACGGTATCTTGTGTCGGGCACTTGCCTCTCTATGGACAGCCACCTTTTCGTACGCATTGTATTTATACAGAACTGCCATTTCTGAGTGGAATAGTCTCATTGGTACTTCAATTACATTTAATTCACTCTAAGCGCCAACACCTCTTAAGCGCCGAACTGCGTTTGTGGCGCTGCAACCGGATGAGAGGTCAACTGCCTTTTCTCCTCTTGTAAGCGAGATCGGACAATAAAAGCATTCTGCCACTAAACCTCCTGAGCAATGTAAGAAGTAATGCTTTCGAACCGTGCGGTTGTCGCCTTAAACGGCACGGTATTCGTGGATTTCGCGGATTACCCACCATAGTGGTGTCGTCGATTTAAGGCACTCCAGAGGTAGAAATCTTTGACTTCATCTGCTTTGACGCGCTGGGATGTAATGGCAAGAGTTGAGCAATTCTGCCTAACGTAATTCCATTAGGATGCGGAAGTTGCCGCTAATCAGAGGTTGAGGACTCGCCCTATTTGTAGGGGACGTCAGTCTTGCGTTTATCATTCATATGCGTGATGAAGACACGGTGGGTGCCATAACAGAGCACACCACCCATGACGACAAAACCCTGAACCAGCGCTCTCCAGGCCAACCTCTCCTCCTTTCTCTTCATTAAAATCTACTCCTCCTCCTGAACCAGCGCATGTAGTGTGCCCTGCCTGTGCAACTTAAGGATGTTGCTGCTTTATTGCCGGCTTCATTCTATGTAATGCAAGGTGTCGTATAAGCATTGCCAAGGTGCCTTGCCAATTTTGATGTGCAAAATGCATTCATTTGCATTTAGTATGCGAAGTTGTTATTCCGTACGCATTTCCAATGCCATTACTTGTATTCTATAGACGTCTTAGTGTAATCTCTTGTGTGCAGGATGTTTCAGCGAACATTCAAAAATTTTTAAAAGTTGCCTAATGCAGGTATCACATTTCTAGTTCATTAGCTGGTTTATTCGAAGCGGCTGGCAATACTTGCACAGGAACTTCAGATCCAAAATCGACTAATAAAAATTCACTAATTTAAGTAATTACATTATGGCCCATATTGCAATTTACAAATTCTAGCCGGCAGTTCGCAAGGCGGATCCACATGCAACTAATTTTAAGGATGACACCAGTTTAGAGACATAAATTCCCGAACCTTGCGGAGAAATGCATTGGCATTCCAGTAACTTTGTTAATGAAACGTCGTTACGCACACAATTAACCGGAACGTGAATGCACTTCTCCTCAAAGTTCGGGAATCTATGGGTGCGATCTTGTACGCGTTCCAAAATAGAACGGAGGCGGTTCGTTCCAACGAGCCAAATACGATTCGTCAGTTTGAACCTTGCCGAACGCCATGACGTCAATTGTGACGTGATATCTGCTGTCGATCATTCCGTGTAGTCTGCTATCGGACGAACGGAACGGAACATACCGCCTATTTCGTGACGAAAAGAACGAACCGCCTCCGTTCTATTTTGGAACGCGTACAAGATCGCACCCTATATTTCCAAACTGGTGTCGTCCTCAAAATTCGTTCCAAATCGATCCACCTTGTGAAGTCCACTGCTAGAAATTTTAAATTGCAATATGGGTCAAAAGATAATTAGCTAGAAAGTGAATTAATGAATTCATTGATATTGGTGAATTTAGCATTTCGAATTTTTGTGCAAGTGGTGTCAGCCGCTTCCAGTAGACCGGCTCATTAAATAGAATTGAGCTATCTACCACAGGCAACCTTGAATATTTTTGGAAGTCTTCGCTGAAGCGCAATGTATTATAGACGGCTGATAGTAATGTCTTGTACGGTTTAAGCGGTTGGGTACAATTTCTGAAGGCGTTCTGTAGTTGGAGGCCTTTTTCCGTCTCCGGGCTCGCTTTGCTGCCTTTCGATCTTTTCTTTAGCTATAAAAGGAACAGCTTCTTTCTCTGTGCATTGGGTTTCTACCACAATACACAGTCGGAGCGTTCGGTATCGCATGTATCGGTATCCGCAGTCACCGAGGGAAAAAAAATATTTTGAGGCGTGCAGCATGAGCAGCGACTTCACACCTTCACTGCAGGTCTCCAACACGCCATCGAGACCTCCTTCCCGGTCTTTGAAGTGATTCGGTGGCCACTCGTCAAGCAAATTGGTCGCGAGTGATGAGTGCCCACCATCGTAGCGATGCAGGTGAAACAATTACAGGATCTGATAAGATCTCTCGTAAGAGGTGAACGGCGAAAGCACTCTTCCTCCTCTTATCTTTCGCCTTTCTCTTTGCCTCTTATCTTTCTCTTCTTTTAGTGATTACTGCTCTCTACTAAGCATTTCCGGCGCATTTCCGAAGCACCCCGTCGAAGACAACACGAACACCGGCGTTCGTGTTGTCTTTCTCTCCTCGTCCTTGTTCACTTGGGCGCTGGAACTATGTTTCACAATGCTAAGCATTTCTAATCAATTGTGGTCATTACAAGCTGTGATTACACATACTGGTCATTTCGGAATAATTAGTATTCATTGATTCATTAGTATTCATTGAGTAATTATTCATTCGGAGTCATTAGTATTCATTCGGAGTCATTGCTAGTGATTATTGACCTTTACCAATCTCTATTATAACGTTATCATTCACTGTCACTATCAATCATTTTTTCATTCTTTAATCTGTCTTCATATGGCGTGATGACGCTTCGGTGGACACTCCGGCGGTCAGGTCTGCTGACGCATGCTTCACCATGAGCCTGCCTAACGAACCAATGGTGCCAATGGCCCCAGTACTCATGCCTCTGGCTTGTTCGTAACCTCCAGTAGCGGCGCAAGCCGCGCCGTCGCTGTTTCGGTCGCTTTAAGTAATCGTTTTTTTTTACTTCTAAGGAATGCAGTTTCATGATTAATGCCACGCTAATTCTGTCCTTGCCTTCTCAGAGCCTTGACGAGGAATCGCCTGCTGCACTCAAGGAGTCTGAGAAGAAAGGCCCCACAGGATTCCTGGACGATTCACATGTCAAGACCAATGTTTAGGGAAAGTTGTAAATATTTTAGTTTATTTTTGTTTTTATGAATTTACCGCTTGCTCTGCGCGAATAAATGATGAATTCTTCTGCTATGTATAATGCCCAGTCTTTATTTCCATGCTAGAGGTCTTCGTCAGATCTGGGAAGAAAAAAGTCCGTCCTATGACATTGGGCTGGATGCAAGCGCATAATCGGCGTGAACACGAATGTTTCGGTAGGGGTTTATGAAAACTGGCAACGTTGAATGTGATATCGAGCGTTCTGAGATTCAACCTTAAGTGACGGGTTTGTGCAGAGCCGCTGTTGGCGATCTGTAGAATATAATGGTACTTTAGCTTACGGATTTTTAGTGTCAATTTTTAATGAGGACGGTGTTCCACTTGTAGTTACCGGCTATAGCCGGTAGTTACCGGCTATAGTTCTTCACAGCAAAGCCGTATATGGCTAGGATCTCCCGGATCGCATCCGCGCGTATACCAACCATTCAACATACGTGGGCCGATCCCGAAGATAGTGCAATGCTGGGTCGACCCTCGGCGAAGGTGAAGTTCCGCACTACTAGGCCCACAAACAGTTTCGCTGGTCATCCTTCAGAGGGGAAGGGCACAGTTTCCTTTTCTTCCGGGGGGGGGGGTGGCAGAACATGATTTGCAGTAGTAAGCATCAGATACATTATAATAATCGCCTACGGAAGTTTACAAAAACTTTTAATTGGCGTCACAGCTTTTGTTTTATTTGGTTGAGGGATCCATGAAGGTTAGTGCTTAAGGGGTAATCATCGGTTCTAAGCCTAGCAGCTGTTAAGATAGGCGTGTCCCAATGCCGCCACGAAATAAATGGGCACTTTTGTACAGCATCGTACATTGGTCTGTGAGGAATTGCGTGGAAACTGATGCAAAAGTGGGGCTAGTGTTGACTCCTTTTCATGCGACAGCATTATACGCTCCATTATGCGACAAGCCGAAGGATGGTACCAAGAATGGCCGACGGCGCGAAAAGTAATAACGTCAAAAATGCTCATGGTATGACAAATTTGACGTCAGTCCAAGTAAAGTCAATTATACTAGAAGTGAAAAGAAAATTCAGTACATTTGTCTGGCTGGGAAACGAATCCGAGCCTCCCGGGTGCGAGACGAGTACGCTTCCCCGACGCCACGGTGGCTTTTTTATTTCTTTATTTCCGAATATTTCGCGTAGCAAACACAAAGGGTGTCATCTCTGCGGTTAGCACCCGCCGTGGTTGCTCAGTGGCTATGGTGTTGGGCTGCTGAGCACGAGTTCGCGGGATCGAATCCCGGCCACGGCGGCCGCATTTCGATGGGGGCGAAATGCGAAAACACCCGTGTACTTAGATTTAGGTGCACGTTAAAGAACCCCAGGTGGTCAAAATTTCCGGAGTCCTCCACTACGGCGTGCCTCATAATCAGAAAGTGGTTTTGGCATGTAAAACCCCAAATATTATTATTATTATCTGCGGTTAGAGTTGACTAAAGTTGTCTAGTGCGTGCGCGCACATCACGTCACTGCCTCCCATGTTTCGCATGCTCTTCGGATTTCATTGGTGCTGCGTCTATTGCTATGCACTCCGAAGCATCTACCTCAGTGGCATCTGTGAAACGTGGTCGCTCACGGAAGCACGCCGCCGTAGACGAAGCAAGGGAACAACAAAAGGGAATGCCGTGCAAGTTTGCAACGTACACGACGACATACGGATGCATACTTAAGCGAAAACATTTCTCCAAAGCGACTACAATGCTTTCGCATTCCCACACGTAAGCAGTCCTAAGTGCCGCTGCCGTCAGCAGGCGTTTAGTGTGTTGCGACACCATGTACCCGAGCACATGAGGGTTGCACCGCGTGTAGCCGTGCGCGGCTTATCCGTGTTTGAGGAAAGAGGATCGTGGGGTTGAGTTGATTTCGGGTGTTTGAACCTTTCTGGCCACCGGGCGGAAGCAACACACCTCTTCGGCCTCAGCTTCAGATAGACGGCAGCCCCAGGCTGGACACCTGGAGGAAACCGGCAGTTGCCATTTCTTGTCCTCCCATTTAAGCTATCTTTCTATCTCGCCTTTTCGTCTGTCCTATCTTCTATTTCTTTCTCACTTCAGAGTTTCCGGACGGCAAGGATTAACGTTGTGTGGGTAGCCAATTTTGGGTATACCATATTTGGTTATATATAGCAGTGACATGCAGTTGGCGTTTGCATGACGTGTCTTCCTAGGAACTGCTTGGACTTGTTCTTGGTAGTGTTCTTCCTGCGCGAGTCCATTTGTGTGGTTCCCTGTTTGTCAAGGAAAGCAGAATTCTATCTCACAGGCGTATTGTATACCTGTGAGATACACCTTATTTTATTTCTCTTTTGCGGGATTGCGCGTTTTTATGGCGAAGGGTGGCCATTATTCACATTTACACTAGTAAACGTACCCCCCCTCCCCCTGAAAAAAAACCTGCGTACGTGCTTGCTCGCCGGACACGCCTGCCTCGCGGGTGACAGGAGAGGGCACGCTTCAGGCCCGCGTTCCTCGCTCGCGCACGCGAGTGACACGTGTATTTATATTTATCGGGCGACCAGGTTTCACCGCCTAACAAATCTTATCGCGCAGCGCGGGACGCGCTTGCATGTATCCGAAGTTTCTGGAAAGTTATCGATGCTTCTATCCGCGTGTCTGTTGTCGCCGAACCTTGTGTTATCAGATTTCATCGCGTGACATGAATGGTGTAGAACTTTGTGGAAGACACGCGGGTCCCATCAGGTAATCTGGAACATTCGACGATTGCTCTATAAAAGCCGACGCGCTTGACCCGCTGATCAGTTTTTCCGACGATCGCCGACCGTGTTCGCCGCTATCGTTGCGCTACAAGTGTAGCCTGTTTTTGTGGGCACAGGTTCGCCCAATAAAAGTTAGTTTTCTCGTTCACAGTATTGCTACTGTGTTATTGCTTCTTTCTTCACCGTCACTACCACGTGACATCTGGTGGAGGTGCTTTTTCGTCCATGTACAGGACGCCCCCGACAAGCCGTGATCCCAGCCCAGACCGCGAACAGAACACCAACGTAATCCCGGACCACCGAGCAAGCCGCCGTCTTCAACAGCTGCCCCCGGAGCACGGACTTCTACCTGAGAAGACCAAGGAGATTGTGGCCAAGGCGACCGCAATGGCAGCCCCAGCGTCCCCCATCGTCCTGCAGCAGCCCAGGGAACCACCGACGTTCCGCGGTTCCACATTTGAGGACCCGGAAACCTGGCTGGAAACGTATGAGAGGGTCGCTACGTTTAACAACTGGGCAAGCGACGACAAGCTACGACATGTCTATTTCGCATTGGAGGACGCCGCCAAGACGTGGTTCGAGAATCGAGAAGCCACCTTGGCGACGTGGGACCTCTTCCGAAGCGGCTTCCTGAAAACATTTCAAAGCGTCGTGCGAAAAGAACGAGCCCAAGCTCTACTGGAGACAAGAGCGCAGCTGCCGAATGAGACGATCGCGATTTTCACTGAGGAAATGAGCCGTCTGTTCCGCCACGCCGACCCAGAAATGTCCGAGGAGAAGAAAGTACGTCTACTGATGCGTGGCGTAAAGGAGGAACTTTTCGCCGGTATGGTAAGAAGTCCACCGAAGACCGTCGACGAGTTTCTTCGTGAGGCGACGAGCATCGAGAAGACACTGGAATTGCGGAACCGGCAATTTGACCGACGCACCAACCCAACAAGCTACTCCGGAATTCAATCACTGGCCACGGACGATTTATGCGAGACCATCAGGGCCATCGTGCGCGAAGAACTGCGCAAGGTCTTGCCATCGTCGCAGCCTCAAGTGGCCTCGATCGCCGACGTCGTGAAAGAAGAGGTGCACCGATCGCTAGGAGTTCCTGAGGTGCAACCACAATTACCGCAGCCCCAGCCAGAAGCGATGACTTACGCCGCCATCGCACGCCGTCAAGCTCCCCCTCCGCGACAACGCCAGGTCCCTGTAACGCCGCAATTCCGTCGTCCACCGCCGCCGCCGCCAGCACGCCCACCCGTCGCCCAGCGCACCTACGCGAGGAAGACGGATATTTGGCGCGCCCCCGACCACCGCCCGCTCTGCTACCACTGCGGCGAAGCCGGGCACGTGTACCGCCGATGCCCATACCGCGACCTGGGATTGCGAGGCTTCGCCGTGAACGCACAGCGCCCGAGGGAAGGTGAACGCCCTCGTGACATCGCCGATTACCTCGCCGCTACTCAGTGGGGCCCTCGACGACCGTCCCGTTCGCCGTCACCAGGCCGCTACCTGTCGCCGCAGCACCGACCATACACCGGCCCAGCCCGGGGCCGCTCTGCGAGCCCATATCCGGAAAACTAAAAGCAGCAACCGATGGAGGTGCGGTTGCTGTTCGTCGAATTGACGAAGATCCTCCGCCGCCGACGAAGACGACGAAGAAACCGTCTCGACGACCTAATGACGACACGCCGCCGTCCCGACGAAGTCAGGAAGCCAAGACTACACCGACGAAAGACGACTTGACGAAGCGACGTTCCAGCTTCAGTTCAACACGACGCAGCCGTGATCCGACGCCACGACCTAACTGCAACGCCAGACAAAGAACCACCGACCTTGACGTGCTTCTCGACGGCCACGCAGTCACTGCCTTAGTCGACGCAGGGGCCGATTACTCCGTAATGAGTGGACGCATCGCCGCCCAGTTGAAGAAGGTTAAGACTGCATGGGAGGGCCCCCAAATTCGGACCGCTGGAGGGCACCTCATTACGCCGACTGGAATCTGCACGGCAAGAATTACCATTCATGACCGGACTTACCCTGCCACCTTCGTTATCCTGCAACAGTGTTCACGAGACGTCATTCTCGGCATGGACTTCCTGAACCAACACGGCGCCATCATCGACCTGAAGTCGCAGTCAATAACGCTGTCGGAAGATCAAGCGATACCATCGGAGCGCCCTTGTAGCCACCACGCCTTGAGTGTACTCAAAGATCAAGTGAGCATCCCGCCTCGCTCCAGCATCGTTATTTCGGTCGGCACCGAAACACCCGCTGACGTAGAAGGCGTCATCGAAGGCGACCAACGTCTACTACTCGACCGTGAAATTGGCGTCGCAAGAGGGATCGCTCGACTGCACGGAGGAAACACGAGAGTGTTGCTGACAAACTTCAGCCAGGAGTTCAAGCACATCAACAAGGGCACGACGATCGCATTCATCGAGGAAATACAGGAAACCAGCGATGCTTTCGTCCTCTCGGATTCTGTTGCATCTACCCCGACGACCGTAGTTCCCGAGCCAGACTTCAACATAAATCCAAGTCTCCCCGTGATTAAGCAGCAACAGCTCAGAAGTCTGCTTCGGCGATACAAAGACTGCTTTTCGACGTCATCAAGGATTCGACAAACACCAGTCGCAAAGCATCGCATAATCACCGAAGAGAGCGCTCGACCACTACGCCAGAGCCCTTACCGAGTTTCGACGCGAGAACGCGAAGCTATAAGAGAACAAGTCGACGAAATGCTGCGCGACGACATCATCCAGCCGTCGAAAAGCCCGTGGGCGTCTCCAGTTGTTTTAGTGAAGAAAAAGGACGGAACCCTACGTTTCTGCGTCGATTATCGTCGACTGAACAAAATCACGAAGAAAGACGTATACCCCCTCCCACGGACAGACGACGCATTAGATCGGCTCTGCAATGCTAAATACTTCTCATCGATGGACCTCAAGTCTGGCTACTGGCAAATAGAAGTCGACGAAAGGGATCGCGAAAAGACCGCCTTCATCACGCCAGACGGCCTCTATGAATTCAAAGTTATGCCGTTTGGACTGTGCTCGGCGCCTGCAACGTTCCAGCGCGTGATGGACTCGGTTTTAGCAGGATTGAAGTGGCAGACCTGTCTTGTTTACTTGGATGACGTCGTCGTCTTCGCCGGAAATTTCGACGATCACCTTAAGCGGCTTGCGACAGTATTAGAGGCCATCAAGTCATCAGGGCTCACCCTGAAGCCGGAAAAGTGTCACTTCGCTTACGATGAGCTTCTATTCCTAGGCCATGTCATCAGCAAATCTGGAGTACGCCCCGACCCGCAGAAGACAGCTGCCATCGCAAAGTTCCCGCAGCCAATCGACAAGAAGGCAGTGCGCAGATTCCTTGGCATCTGTGCCTACTATAGGCGCTTTGTCAAGAACTTTTCACGCATCGCTGAGCCGCTGACGCAGCTAACTAAATGCGACGTCGAGTTCAAGTGGGAAACGCCGCAGGCCGAGGCATTTCAAGAACTCAAACGACGCATGCAGTCGCCGCCCGTACTTGCGCACTTCGACGAACACGCCGATACCGAAATCCACACTGACGCCAGTAGCCTAGGCCTCGGCGCCGTCCTGGTCCAGAGAAAAGATGGACATGAACACGTGATAGCTTACGCTAGCCGGTCGTTGTCAAAAGCGGAAGGCAATTATTCTACAACCGAAAAAGAATGCCTCGCCATCGTTTGGGCTACAGCGAAATTTCGCCCTTATCTATATGGCAGGCCATTCAAAGTCGTCAGCGACCATCACGCCTTGTGTTGGCTAGCGAATTTAAAGGATCCCTCAGGACGGCTGGCACGGTGGAGCCTCAGACTACAAGAATACGACATCACCGTAACATACAAGTCCGGACGAAAACACTCAGACGCCGATTGCCTATCCCGCGCCCCCATTGACCCGCCGCCGCAAGATGACGAGGATGACGACGCCTTCCTTGGTATAATAAGCGCGGAAGACTTCGCCGAACAACAACGAGCGGACCCGGAACTTAAAGGCCTCGTCGATTATTTGGAAGGGCACACCGACGTTGTCCCCAGGGCATTTAAGCGCGGATTATCTTCCTTCACGCTTCAAGACAGTCTACTCGTGAAGAACTTCTCGCCAGTCCGCGCCAATTACCTTCTTGTTGTCCCGTCAGGACTTCGTCCAGAAATATTGCATGCCCTACATGACGATCCGACCGCTGGACACCTCGGATTTTCCCGGACACTATCAAGGATACAAGAAAAGTATTATTGGCCGCGCCTGACCGCCGACGTCGCCCGTTATGTCAGAACATGCCGAGACTGTCAGCGACGCAAGACACCGCCGACAAGGCCAGCCGGATTACTACAGCCAATCTAGCCTCCTTGCCGACCATTCCAGCAGATCGGGATGGACTTGCTGGGACCCTTTCCGACGTCAATAACCGGAAATAAGTGGATCGTCGTGGCGACGGACTACCTCACCCGCTTCGCTGAAACAAAAGCACTGCCGAAAGGTAGCGCAGCCGAAGTGGCGAAATTCTTTATCGAAAACATCCTGCTGCCACATGGCGCCCCAGAAGTCCTCATCACCGACCGAGGAACGGCCTTTACAGCGGAGCTCACCCAAGCCATTCTGAAATACAGTCAGACAAGGCACAGGAGGACAACGGCTTACCACCCGCAGACGAATGGTCTTACGGAGCGGCTGAATAAGACCCTCGCCGACATGCTAGCGATGTACGTCGACGTCGAACACAAGACCTGGGATGCCGTCCTGCCGTACGTAACATTCGCTTATAACACGGCGGTGCAAGAAACAACACAGATCACGCCGTTCAAGTTGGTTTACGGCAGGAACCCGACGACGACGCTCGACGCCATGCTGCCGCACGTAACGGACGAAGAGAATCTTGACGTCGCTACCTATCTCCAGCGCGCCGAAGAAGCCCGAGAGCTCGCCCGCCTGCGAATCAAGAACCAGCAGAGGACCGACAGCCGACACTACAATCTCCGACGACGCTTCGTCGAGTACCAGCCCGGCGACCGTGTTTGGGTATGGACCCCTATACGCCGACGAGGACTGAGCGAGAAGCTTTTGCGTCGCTATTTTGGACCGTACAAGATCATCCGACGTATTGGTGCACTGGACTACGAGGTCGTGCCAGACGTCATTTCGCTGTCACAGCGGCGCCGCTCACGACCTGAAATTGTCCACGTTGTGCGGCTCAAGCCGTACCACCAGCGTTGACGAACTTTGGGACTTCGCGTAACTGACCTTTGGACTTTGTTTCTTTTCGTTGTTTTGTTACTTATGTTTAATAAGTGTCCTTTTGTGTTTCGCTCTCTTTGTAGCATCGGGACGATGCTTTTTAAGAGGGGGGTATTGACACGTGTATTTATATTTATCGGGCGACCAGGTTTCACCGCCTAACAAATCTTATCGCGCAGCGCGGGACGAGCTTGCATGTATCCGAAGTTTCTGGAAAGTTATCGATGCTTCTATCCGCGTGTCTGTTGTCGCCGAACCTTGTGTTATCAGATTTCATCGCGTGACATGAATGGTGTAGAACTTTGTGGAAGACACGCGGGTCCCATCAGGTAATCTGGAACATTCGACGATTGCTCTATAAAAGCCGACGCGCTTGACCCGCTGATCAGTTTTTCCGACGATCGCCGACCGTGTTCGCCGCTATCGTTGTGCTACAAGTGTAGCCTGTTTTTGTGGGCACAGGTTCGCCCAATAAAAGTTAGTTTTCTCGTTCACAGTATTGCTACTGTGTTATTGCTTCTTTCTTCACCGTCACTACCACGTGACATCGTATCGGCGTATTGTATACCTGTGAGATACACCTTATTTTATTTCTCTTTTGCGGGATTGCGCGTTTTTATGGCGAAGGGTGGCCATTATTCACATTTACACTAGTAAACGTACCCCCCCTCCCCCTGAAAAAAAACCTGCGTACGTGCTTGCTCGCCGGACACGCCTGCCTCGCGGGTGACAGGAGAGGGCACGCTTCAGGCCCGCGTTCCTCGCTCGCGCACGCGAGACTGAACCCCGCTCGCCGGCTCACCCTCGCAAACTTCACAACCACTGCTGTTGCTGCGCGCCCACACCAACTAAATTGCTCACGGGAGGCAGCAAAATTTGCAATCCCCCCAAAAAGTCGGAGCTTAAAAAAAAAAAAAGTCGTAAACCATTCCACTCTGCGCAGGGCAATGACCAGCGAAGCTGTTTAGCACACGACAGAGGTGGCACAGAATTTCGAACAAAGGCACGAACTCGTTTACTGTAATTTTTCTCTACATTCGCGTGGACGATGTCACCGCCACCCCGAGCAGCCGGAGGAAACACACGAGACGAGAAAGATCCCGCAGCGGTGGATTTCTTTGCGGCCGCCCGCTGCTGCTCGCCCGCGTCAGCCAATTTCACACGGGCGGCAGCAAAACTTCTAAAGCCAAGAAAATATTGCGAGAACTAACAAATCGGCGGATTCCATGCACTGTCGGAAACGAACTACATACATTTGCGATCTGCACCACGTTTCGCTGCGTACCGAAGACGCCCCTGCTCCGCGCGATGCTTCTTTCGGGCTTGAGTGTCCTCGAAATTGAACGCATGCTTTGGAACCATTGTGCGGGCGCGTTTACGAGCTCTTTCTGCACACGTGACCAGCACGCTGTTGAGACGCCAGCGCCTAGTGCTCTCTTCAGGCTATGGACGATTGTAATGTTTACACTATCACAGCCCAGCACCTGCATTTTTGACGCATAGGAAGGCAAGCGCAGCACGTGCCTTAGACACAAACTGAAACGCTGCCGCGGCGGTGCCGGCCGGGATGCGTAAGACCCCTCAATAAAACTAAAGGGAGCGACATGCTTTCATCTTGCCGCCGCTGCTTCGGCGAGGAGCATGTTAGGAGGCAGGAGAGATCTGTGCCTCCACATTGGTTCAGCGCAGTCACGTGGTATGTTTCGCGCTCTTTGCTGTTTTTCTTCGTTTACGCGTGTTGGCGCACTCGCCGCCTTGGCAAACATGACAGTTGGCCTTCGACTTCCCGCGGACAGGCATTCGCAAGAGATTTCACATGTTTTGGCTAAGTTTTGGGACTACCCGTGTCAGTAAAGAACTATGTTTTTGTTCTTTTATGTTAGGGATTGATTTTAAGGGTACTGAAGATGCAAACGTGTACGAAAGCACCTGTTTAAGTGAGTAAGCATTTTTATGCTTACCCAACGAGAAAGCCGTTCGTCCGTCCGTCTGTGCGTCAGTCCTGTAGAGCGACAGCTTTCAAGATAGCGCCCGCAGCAACGGGCGGATTCACCTTCTTGCTGCTTCTCGTTTCGACGCCGACCAAGCAGCGAGAACACATCGCTCACAGAGCTCTCTGCACATGCCGCAGTCGGACACTTTCGTAGATCGATTTCACGATACGGGTCCGAGCGTCCCTCTTTAACGTTAAGCGACAAGAACACAGCGCGCGAAGCTATCAGTTGTTGGCACTCTTCTTCGGCATCGCAGATCGCTTTCAAGCTAGTACGGTCCGCGCGGCGATGGCTACGAAGCCACAGCCTGAGTTGGTTTGCTCATGGTTTATAATGGTTGGACGCGGGTGGATAAGGCTCTAGAGAGCGATAACATATGGCGGCGAGGAGTTACGGAGTCGCCATCTATCGGAAGCGCCTCGCTGGCGTAGTATGAGGGATCACGTGGCGCGCTCCTCGTAGGTTTTGCTGTCGGCGCTCACTGAAAACACCACGCGCGAGCTCTCCTGGACATTTCTGTAAGTACATTCGAAACGAGAGAAGTTTCTTACTGTCTAAATAATAATCTTGGGCAAACTGAAAGCACACAGTCGTTTACAGACGCTATCTCTTTACCGAATACGTACAGTGAACGCCACTGCGCGCGGTCGCCGCGATGGAGTCTCCCAAACCGCCTTCTTGCGTGAAAGGTAGGTAAACGCTGAGAGCGAACTATGTGAAATATGTTCTTATAGTGTTTGTATAACTAAATGGAGCGTAATAGAATGAAGCCTCAATGCACCGATCGCGCAGATTCGCAGCGACCGACTGCGCGTCTGCATGCTTGTCCGCACACTGTTTCGCTTTCTCCGCGCACGCGTTTTCGCACCGTGCCATGAGCTTTAGGCAGCAGAATATGAGCATTGGCAGTATACAAGCAACCATTGTTGCGTGGGTGCTATCAGAGCTGTTCAAAAATAATTTAATTGTAGAGACTTACGACGCCTACGGGGATTGTGTTGTGCCGTCGCGACGATTCAATCTTTTTTATTTCTTCTAAATTCTTTGACCTTTCTATGCTATTTTTCGAGTTGCGTCGCACTGTATGTTTATCGGTGTTCTCAGCGTGCAATTTCCCGCTGCTCCTTTTTTGTAATCCAGTGCATTAATTCATAACACAAACATGACCATATGCCACGCTTTTTTTAAATGTGCTTCTTACCGCTGCCTTTCCACTCCACTGAACTTGCCAGTATCTATAGTATCGACAAGTTCATAGACCAAACCGTCATGACATTAGTCCGGCAGCGGACTCGGGCGAGCGTCTCAGTGCGCGTTTTCAGAACATCGCAGACCGGGCGCCCTAGCAGAAATCTTCCTCGCGTCTGTGCTTGCTGCATACCCGAGTTGTAGCCGATGACTGTTTGCCGGTTTTATGTTTCACGAGCCAAGCTTCACACAGCTCCTTGTCCTGCGGCTACGTGTGAATAAGGCTGACACCGGCCTCCGTTACGTGCGTCCGGCCCTGCGGCACCGAGCAGTAGCCTACAATGTTGCGCGCCTTCAAACGCAGCCACTACCTATTATTAGTGCTTTCAAGCGTTATAAAGGAGACACTCGAAGCGGGAAAATTTTGCCACTAAATGAGGACCGCAGCGTACGAGGGAATTTAAACTCGTTTTCAACTCGCTTCGGCGCGCCCGAAGCAGCCGACGCGGCCGCTATGTCCACGTGATCCCTCCTAGCACGTCACGCCGACGGTGGCGCCAGCGTTTCCAGTGGTGGAGCTCGAGGCCACGATCGGAACGCAATCAGCACGCCTGGCGCCGCCACCTGCAGTACTCTTCTTGCGTCACCAATGCTCGTTGCACCGCTATCCAGACCAGTTCGTGTCGCCGCAGCGCTGTCGTATGTACTGGCCGGATAAAGTTTCATTACATTGATAATGATACCAGGCTTCGTGGAGATGAGCAAGTGGCACGACGCTTACACACACTTATACCCCTGTCACACGGGAAGATTTGTTGTCATTCGAATCGAATGACATTCGATACATCGAATGCCATTCGGTCTCTTGCGATGCTACACAGTAAAATATAATGGCATTCGCAAATGATTGCATTGACGATCTGGAACAAAATTTGTGAAATTCAAAGAAATATTGTGCCTATTAAACGCGTTTAAGAACTTTTGCCAGTACTTTTAAAACTGACCAAAACATTCTGACGCCAATTATTCACAACTAAAAGCACTTCGTTCAACACATCCAATATGGCCGAGTGCCGCAACAGACTCTTGATGCAAAGTGTAATAGGGCTTGAGCACAGCCCGTGGTGAAAATATCGTCGCGGCAAAAAAGATTATTCCTTTCTATAAGTCTAAAAAAATATCGTCTGACTTTGCTGATGCACGCATTATTTTTTCGCATTGCGTGTCGCTGTTGTCTATCTAGGGTCAAGAGTACACATTTGGTTCGAAATCGAATGCGAATGAGGTCCCCTAACTCATTCGATGGCAAATGTCATTCCATTCGAATGACGTTAAATTTTCCCCTGTAAATCCTGATTAGTGGGATTATATGCGAATACCATTCGATTCGATTGACATTAAATCTTTCAGGGTGACAGGGTATTAGACAACTCCCAGAAGAGTTTCTGCGAGATTTTTTTTCTTTGTTGACGGGTGTGGAGCTCAGGCACGGCTATAAGCTTATGCATTGGTGCTATTCTCGGTGTTCGTTCAGGTTCTTTTTTCCTCATTGTGCTATCTTCAACAAGTGTATGAAGCTATAGATTGCGCACGCTGTGTGCTGTCGTATATCGTGCTAAAAACGCAACTCGCATTGTACATTGTTGTACTACTCAGAGTGCGTAACTTTGTCGGTTCATGCTTTTGTTAGGCACTGCAAATATATTTTGCGCGAGCACAAGCTGTCAAATACCAAGTGTAAATGATTCTGACTATTGTGAGTAGGCTGTCTCCCCTTCGCCGCCTCAGCAGAATAAAGTGGTGCACGAATTTGTGGGCTGGTATTAACTTCGAAATCCCGCAAAGAAAAGGGGGAATGTGCTCATTATTGGATACCATTTATATGTGTAACTTTCGTCCTTGCATACGCTTTGTTTACAAATGAATTACAGGTTCCGCTGTGGTGGTTGCGGTTGACAGCCAACGGTACCAGTTTGTCATAATGGCGTAGGACCAGTCTCACTGCATATAGAGAGGCCAGCGTCATGACGAAACGACGAGAATAGAAGCTCCGCGTTGATAGCGCAATGAAACTGTTGCTTGAGCGTCAGAATATGTTCACGAAGTGTTGGATAGCGTTCCAGAGCGCGTGCTCCAAATAGCTGAGCGAGATGCGGCCACCACGCGGCAAGCGCGAGGGGGTCTACGAACAACGCGCGGTACCGCACACCATCAGTTTTGTTGCGTGAGCAAGTGGCCAAAGGCGAGAGCAGATGCGTCGATGAGCGAGAAGAAGACTCCGCAGCGGTGGGTGTGTTTGTTCACACCTACTGCTGCTGCTGCGCGCCCGGGTCATTCTCCTAAACACGGGCGGCAGCAAAATTTCCAAAGCCAAAAATAGTCAGAGCATAATAAATCGTAATCCATTCCGCTCTGTCAAGGCCAATGACCATCGAAGTTGTTTAGCACACGACACAGAGGCGACATAGAATTTTGAACAAGTGTACAATCTCGTTTGCCGTGATTTTTCTCTACATTCGCGTGCACAACGTCACCGCAACCCCGAGGAGCCGGAGGAAACTAGACACACGGGGACGTTTCGACGGGACCGCCACCACGGGACAGCGGAAGGAAATGGAAGTAGATACGCAAGCGCTTGGAACGACGACAAAGAGAGCGCGGGGCGAACGTAGAGATGGCTGATGCGGGTCAAAGTTTCGTATCTGTTCTTGTCAGCTTAATATCTCATAGGGGTTTTATTTGGACCCAAGATGTTAAGTTCATTTTTTCAAGTTGGCGGAGTTTTTGAATCCTGCTTCACCTCCGCCGTGGGTCGGCTCGTTATTGCACCGTCTCCGGGATCGGCCCACGGTTTTTGCACCCGCAGAACAAGAATGCACGTTACCGTAGCCATAAGCATGCTTTACTGTAAGAATTTGGCTGACTGTGGGAATCGAGGTAAGCTAAGCTTTGTACGCTGTTTGCTTTGATTAACGTAGCTGAAATGTTAGACGTTACTTGAATTATGGGGCCGTACGTAATTCAATTAATTTTATAATTGTATGTACACATTTTGTACATACATTCGCAAACTGCAATACTTCTCGCTGCGTAGCGAAGAGCCTCCTGCTCCGCGCGACGCTTCTGTCGGGCCTAGGTGTCCTCGACACTGAATGCACATTATGGAGCCATTTTGCTGTGCTCCTTCTGCACCCGTCGACAGCACGCTGTTCAGAAGCCAGCTCCAAGCGCTGTTCAGGTTATGGACGATTGTAATGTTCACACTATCACGCCGCAGCAAGCGACCTCCACAGTCCAGCACCTGCATTTTTGTCGCATAGGAAAGCAAGCAGAGCACGTGCCATACGCGAAAGCTACGAAACGCCACAGCGGCGGCACCGGCCTGGGTGGATGGATGGATGTTATCAGCGTCCCCTTTGGAACTGGGCGGTGGGTTGCGCCACCGCGCTCTTGTTAATATATTGCCTAATGTCCTACCTATATTAAAAAAAACAGAAACGACAAAAAAATTCACGATGAATTCCCATAACCAAAGTTTCTGAACCCCTATTGTGAACTTCTTTATTGTACGCCTCCGTCTACCTCGCTTTATAAGTAAATATCTAGCTTTATAAGTGCGTGTTCAAAGGCATCCTGATCTCGCTTCGAAGAGTAACCAGTCGGTCGTCCCGCCAGCTCCATCTGGTGGTGTTGCAAGAAACCCATCGACGTGCGCGAGAAAGATCCGTAGCAGCAGCGCCCATAAAGTCGGGAGAAGAGGCAAAGAAAGCTTCGCTGTAAAGCAACACGCACCACTTGACCATTGGCTAGCATCTTCTCCTATGCGAGTAATTGCAGCGCAAGAACTCTTCTTGTGAACACGGATTTTGGATCCTTGTTCTTAGGGCTGCCGAATGTCGAAGAGTGGAGCAAGGTATTTTAGCGAGATGCTAATAACGTGGAACCTTCGCAAAGCTATGCAGTTCGCACACCCTAGTGTGCAGTTCGCACACTAGTTTACACTGGACCCGAAAATGTAGTGTAAACCGAAATCTGTGTACCAGTATGCGACATCTGCAGTTTTTCGCACGACCGCACGCCTTCCGGGATGCGAGCGGTACGACGTGCGGCTCCACCACAAGTCAGCCTCAAGCGGCGTAATCATTATCCTCCACTATGTGTCCGGCTTTTGGACGATGTCTAAAATTAACGATAAGAAGTCACAATCCTTACGTAACCGCTTCCATTCGTGGCAGAAACTGACGATTTATCGTTCATGTAAGCTGGCCCAATGCCTGTATACTCAAGAAGCAACTCGTGCGCTAGCGCGCGTCCTAAAAACAAATGCCTACTAATTGCAACAGCGAACATATCTTAAGCGAAGGCTGCCAGTAAGTGATGTACATATATTACAAAAGAAAAGCTTGAAACTTCGGCCTCGGGCGGAATGTAATTTGACCAGACTTTATTCTATCTCTCCAAATCTTGCTTGTCCAGTCAGTTTTTTTCACCTCTGAAAGTTGATACCTATAAGGCAGGGTGATACGATATATATATATAGCTATCTAGCTTTGGGATAAGGTAGAAAGGTTGGAAGCACGTGACTACCCCCACTAGATCTTATTCCCTGCACACACACACACACACACACACACACACACACACACACACACACACACACACACACACACACACACACATATATATATATATATATATATATATATATATATATATATATATATATATATATATATATATATATATATATATATAAGGACTACGGCAGCATGAGTGACAAATGATGGACAAAAATACTCATTATCACGTAAAGATGAAAGCGACTCAAATGGTTGATGATATGTTATCCCACCTAAGCACCACATTACCACAGGCTATGGTAATCAGCCGAATCACCTATCACCTCCTCTATCATGATGTCATCTTCATTGAGACTCAGTAGATGGTAGTCCTTCTACAGAAGGTAGTGAAAACGGCGCTTGGGTTGCCTTCACATGCTTCCACACAGCGCCTTCTTCAGCTTGGTATTCACCACATCGTAGGCGAGCTTCTCGAGGCTCATCGCAACGGTCAGCTCCAACATCTCAGGTGCAGCCGTCAGGGCTGCGCTATACTCCCTCGTCTTGGCTGCCCTGTCTCTGAGACACCCACACACGTCCCATAATATCGCCTTGCTCCTTCTCTACACGCTAGCGTTCAAGTAGCCCCGAATCCCCGGAATGTATGCATACCGAGCGACATGCCGGCCGGAAACGCGCCCGAACTCAGGCCCTGTTTCGCATTTTTGGAAATGGCACCACACAGACACCGCTTCTTTACACTGACGCGGCCCGCTACCCCGGGAGCCGTGCCATGTGTTTAGCTGTAATTGACAACGCAGACGCACTTAGGGTGCGTACCACAGTTCTCGCAACGGACAGCGGCTCGGCAGAGGAGTAGGGAGCTATTGCTCTGGCCATTGTGCACATCTCGACCCTTCTCGCACATAACACCCGAATCACCATACTGACGGACTCGTAGGCTGCCTGTCGGGCCTTCGCGTAAGGACTTGTGACTGCGCACGCACACAGAATCCTCTCCTCTGTCCCTCCTTCTGCGTTAAGCAGGGTACATGTTGTCTGGCCTCATGGACACGCCTATCTGCATGGTAATGAACGCGTTAATGTGGGCGTCCGATGTATGACCGGCCGGGCACCGTCGGAAGAGCTGTTCAACCCATAGGATGCAGTGGCTGAGCCCCTACACTTCACCGCGACGCTCGAGTACTAAGGCCGCCATAGCCATCTCCCTTCTCACCTTTCGCTTAAAAGGGCAGTTGCCGCTGGCTGGCCGCAACTGCAGACCAATTCGTTTCCTTGTCTCCACATGCTATAAATCTTTCATCTCACCCTATACCCTTCCTATTCTCCCTACTGTGGGGCCAATCCCACGGTGTACCAATCCGCATGGGAATGCCCTAATTCTTCATGTGTTCCTTCTATGCCCAGCCCTACCCTTTCCTCTTGGGAGTCGGCGCTGCTCAGCTCAAACTGGTAGGAACAGCAACGGTCATCCAGCGGGCTCCCAAAGTCACGCATGGTAATGGAGCCCTGAACTGAGGGCCCCACTCATCAAGGAAGAATTTCCGACTTATTTTCCAAATAAAAGTTTATTCTCCCTCTCTGCGTCGGCGTTGTCTGCTTAACCGAACGAACGAGAAGAGCGAATGATGAACGAGCGAATGCGTAGCCCAGCGGGGGATGAAAAGCGAAGAGAGCACGAGGAGGAAAGCGAAGGAGGACGCTGCAGTAAAAACATGATGCGGAAACTATGTATGAAAACAAAGCGCTGCATTAGCGGAGGTCTGTTTGCGGTGGCTGCTGTGAATCGCGCCCACGTGTTACACACGCGCTGTCTCTCGCAATCTCCCGATTAGCGAGGTACGCTCGTCAGGAAAGCTGCCTGCATGGTAATGGGAAAACACGGGGAAGGCGGGAGATGGAAATTCAAGACGATGAGCAAAACGAGAACAAGGTGAAAGCAGGAGTCAACGTCTCGACAAGTCCACTTGTCGAAACGATAGCTCTTTCTTTCACCTTGTTCTCGCTTTGCTCATCGTTCTGCATGGTCCTAGAATTTTTGCAAAAAAAAAAAACCCTCGGCTTAATAGGTGGTCGAACTGATACGGAATGGTTCCTCGAAAAAGTTCCGTTTTGTGTTCGGTTCTAAGATCGCGAAAATCATAACGGTTCGGTTTGATTAACGTTCAGCTGAAAAGAACGGTTCAGCCCCGGTTGTCGATTCAGTTCGGGTTCGGTTCGAAACCCTAGTTTTATGGGAAGGTCCTCGTCGTCACGCGTTGGCTGTAACACCGTGTAGGGCATCGTGCCCACGACGTTTGCCTCAGAACGCTAGATATATGGGCTTGACTGCCTTCAACAGCCGCATAACGAGACCAGCGATGGCGTGTGTCGCGTGTACCCTTGCTGAGAAAGCGCAGTAACCATCCAGCTTTCGTCTTCCGGTATACTATCGCCATAATGCATCCTTGAAGCTGCTCCTAAATCGTTGCCGCCACGACCATATTCACACCTTGCTCTCGGAATTGAGGTACCACACAGCCTTCGTTGCTTCGTACAAGAAAACATAAAGTAAAATGATATACGTCATTGTGCAACGTTTAAGCTTTCACGCTCTTCATAAGGAGAGTGGTTATCATCGGTACTTGCAACCACTCAACTTACCATTGCACTCTCTTTGTTTGCATGTCATAGAGGAAAAGAAGCATGAAAAGCGTATAGCTGACGACGCAGAAGCGCACCGGTGATGTAAGAGATGCCCCGTGTTGTGCCATTACCACAAGCCCGGATTCCGAATCTGCAAGATGCAGGATCTATCCTGCGAGCGCCCTAATTCTCCCTTCACAAGTCAAGATGCTGAGCCGTCAGGCAGCGGGGTCCTGCGGGAGAAGTTTCGGCTAGCCGCATGTTTGGACGTGTCGGCGTGTGCCAGACAGCCCGGCGCCGCACCTCCCTTTGCCTGGAGGTCTCCGCGCGCGCGAACTTTGAACCGGGTGGCCAGCGCGGTCGCTGGTTGGACCCCTCGGACGACCGTCGTGTGCTGACTTTGTATTGGGCCGTTTGAGTGACAATGGTTCCTCGGGGATTATAAAAGCAGCGTCGCGCTGCCTGAAAAACAGGATCCGCCGACCCACCGGGAGAGAGTGTCGCTCCCGACTGGGGTGAGATGTGTCACGCGTTTTCGCCGGACGTCGTCGTGCGAGAACAGTCGCGTTTGTTGTGAGCACTCGGCCCCAGTGCCGACCCGTTCATGTCCTGTATGATAACCTGTATATAATGTATAAAGTCCCTTTTGTTATTCTCATCGACGCCAGGCTCGGAGTCTTCGCTACCAACGCTCTGTCACGAAACGGGTGACGAGCGCTACGGGACCACAAAGCCGTAATCGTGGTGCAGCGGTACAAGTTCGTAATACTGGTGGCACCGGTTGGGTGTCGTAACACTGGTGGCACCGGTTGGATGTCGTAATACCCGGGAACCAACTTTCGCGAGTCATGTAATGCGCATGCGTTCCAGTACTGCAGCTGCGCAAAATGTATATAAATTCACGCGCTCTCGTGTTCCCACGCAGTTTGACTAAGGTAATTGACTAAAGGCGGTCACGCGCATAGGTATGGAATCATCGATGCAAGCCTCATCGGAGCCAAAGGGCAGGAACGCCCCTGCCCGCGCCGATTCGGTTCGGTCTTTGTCGTGTTACAGCGTCGACGAGAACGTCCTGGAGGTGCTATGGGGTAAGCGTAACAAGGGGCTTTCCGTAATAGCGTGCCGTCTTGTCCTTGCTACCGAAATCGAAAATCTGGAAGGCAAGCAAATTGTAGAGGTTGTCTATTGATTACCTGGGCGGGTAAACGAGCTGACTGTGACTTTTCTTACCCTTTCCGGCCTAATATTACACCCTGACGACGAGCTTAAAATGAGGGAAGAAGATAGGTAAATAGCGTGCAAAGTGGTAATGCTGGTGCTTACTAACTTCGGCTGCCGCATGTAGGGAAGAGCACTCGTGAACTAAGGTTTAGGCGTTCAGTAAAGATCCGCTAGGTGCCAATATTAATTCGGAATCTTGCACAGCGGTGTCTCTCATAACAAACTGAGCAGTTTTCGGGCGCAAACGCTATGGCGAACTTGGCGAAGCAACTGAGAATCGCGAAAACAATTCTGCTGGCTTTTAGTGTGTTCGTACCATCTTTCTGTGAAGTCAACAAAATGCCTTCGAATGTTTCGGTAATATAAACGTATTTACCAGATTGTGTCGTAGTCTCTGCCTGTTAGTGTTGCCTCTTAGTACCTGTTAACTGGTATCATTTCAAGCTTACATGCCAACAGAGTGAAGGTCGTAGCATAAGTGTTGCTGTTCTGTGTCGACTAGTACAGTGTCAGTCAGTCAGTCAGTCAGTCAGTTTTTATTTGCAGGAAAATCACATCATCCTGCGGGTGGCAGAGACTAAAGGCATGATTGCCTGACGAGGTCTCTGCCCCCGTAACAAAAGGAGCAGTCTGCAGCAGTACAGCAGAGAGCTGGTAACAAAAGAGAAGCGGTGTTACAAAGAGTACACGCATACAGCCTACATCATACATTCTATACAATATGGGTGTACTTAAACACTATGGACAGTTTATTTTTTTTTTTAAATCACATTGAAGATTCGCTCATATCAAAAAATACTTAAAAGGAAGTCAACAATTGAAACGGAAATTTACATTTGTCATTGTAATTTAACACTTTCAACCAAAAACAGAATCGACGGAAAACAAAATGAACCGCAGTGTAAAGCAATAAAGTGCCAACGTGGGCGCGTGACATTAGCTTCCCAACAGCACGTCTGGGGACGAACTTGATATCTACGGGCGCGTACGCAACTGCATTCTTTGCTGCTTTTGACAAGCGAAATTAGTCGTCGAGACATGGCACTGCGCATGCGCATGAGCATGCGCACTGCGCATGCTCGCAAGAACGGGATTGCATTTTATTTTCCCTCCAAGACTTTTATTAGCCTGCGTCCTCGGCACGAATCTTCTTTCACTCCGCCCCATCGGAATGCGGTTGGTAATCGAATCCACGACTTCGTTCCCAGCAGCGGAAACCCGTAGTCACCAAGAATCCCACGCAGGTGATGTCCCGTGTATAGAACTGCATTTATGAACAGATGAACGCGTGGCTTTGTCGACGTTGCGCCGTCTCGTACAGCGCTCAAGCTCAGTCGCGGTTCGCGAGTTCTCCGGTTGCTTTCACGTTCTCGGCTATCACTCCTCGCGGATTATCAACGTTTCGCCGCTTCTTTGGACGGGCCGGAGCATCCCCTTGTACGCATGCCTTCGTTTGCAGTCAGCTTAGCAATGCAGAGAAATAATAATGGGCATTGTAATGCGTTTCTACTTAATGGACAAAATCATTTTTCACTATAGTCCATGACTGGTGCACCGCGATCACGGCACAGTAACATGCCTCGGTTTTCTCGTCCCGTCGTGGTGTGTGCGTGCGTGCGTGTGTGTGCGTGTGTGTCATCCACCAAAGATTGTACTCGGCTTACTGCCGTCTGCTACGCTGTTAGCTTCACCAGTGCTAGCGCCGTGCGTTTGTATTGTGCCACTCCCCATCGCGCACTGCCACGACTAGCGAAGCCACGCAGCTTCAAGTATTCGCAATCGTCGCCTCTGCCTCTTTTACAATACCTCGCGTGTGCTAATGCCTTTTTTATTCATTTTTTTTTCATGCATGAGCGTGTTTTGATAATACGCAGAAAAGCAAACGGTAGGCTGAACTGTGGTTGCCATTTACATAATGCGAAGCATTCATTATTTGTGGAGAAGTGTTGTATATGCCTAATGTAACTGTTCTGTAGGCAATTGTTATGCACAGGTATATTGATATGTTATGCAGATATTGATTTCACATTGATATATATAGATATGATATATATAGATGTGCAGATTGATATATCTTATGCAGATATATGTTATGCACAGCTGTATTGTTCATGTTTATAATACGGAACGTTTGCAATCGCAACAGAACATTGCAAGCCAACTCAAACCCAGTGGCACATGCCTAGTCGCTACTGTGGCACATAATTTCAGGCTGCAGTATCACTGGGATCGGCTCACCAAAACCGCACTAGGCTCGCCCGTCATGAAGTCCCTGGACTAGAAGGATGCTTCGTATTTGAACTGATCAGCGCATCGCGGTTTAACCCATTAGGGACCGGTTTCTTTATTTTTTTGCTATCTTGAAATAAGTATCATACCTTAACTTACATTTATACTAATAATTCACATGCAAGAAATTATTACTCCTGCCTAATTAGTTTTTGAAATATAGCCCGTGACCATATGGTCACACTGGGCCCTTACGCTACAGCGAAATACGCGAAGTTAAAAACATTTATTTCAAGCCATGAAACATCACAAAAAACATATATAACGAATAGTCGAGCACTTATTTAGTGTGATATGATATAAATAATCGAATACACATGCGGACGTCATATGTGTGCGCCGCGCGGTTGCAATTATCTCATGGACACCTCCACCTCTTGCCATTAGGTATTGGTGCACCAAAGTGGGCCACTTGGTCATACCGTGTACCAGTCAGGACATCGCCAGTCTTTGGTATTCTGCGTTGATCAGGTCCTCTAGGCTTATTGTTCCATCGCATCAGGTAGCTTTCTGCAATTTGCCTGCGGAATTCCACCTGCGTGACGTTAAACCCTGTGCTACAAATTAGCGCCTAAGCGTTGCTGATAGATACATCGCAAAGTGAAGTGAAAATCGGCCACCACCACTTTTTGCAACAGATTGCAATCCTATAGGCGCCTGCATTTGCATCCATCTGGTCCGTACCGCCTATAAATCTTGTACTTAGCAACAGTGTTCGGATGGGTCACCTTGATTCGCTTCTTCTCACCATACGAGTACTTGCCCTATCGAGTACGGTATTGTCAAAAAGATCGAACAACTCAACAAGTGAAAAGTCCCTGTGCGCAGCAAAGTTTGGGTCGGGAAATATGCTAAGGCTTGTCTGGAGATCACCCTTCGTCCACTTAGAAGCAGTGGATAATTTTGCCGGAATGGCCGCATCAACTACAGAAGAAGAAACCTCTGATATTCTGTCACCTTGCTCGCCGGGGTCGTCATCGTCCGAGTCGCATCCACCAATGCGGCGTCCGTCAGAGAAAACAGTTTCAGCGCTGGCTAATAGCTACCACCTGCTTAGAATGTCAATGAGCCCACCTGAGCCTTCATCGGCCGAGTTTTCATCCGAATAGGTGCTAGCCTCTGGCGGCTCGATATAAACCACTGACACGTCGTCATGTTCCTCAATGACTGCTTCGCTATTTCTTCCCACATCAACCTATTCCGACAATAAAATAAGAAATAACCACTGTGCGAACGCGCCAGCAGCCCTGCACGAGATGAGAATGCAGTTAAAAAACATAAAAAGTTAGGTAGCCTAAAGGCCTAGCGTGACCATATGGCAACGCGCAAGATAACACGCACGTTCATGGATAAATCAAACATTATTCTTTCACAAATGCTCACAGAAGGTCACATATTCAAAGAGCAATACGGAGGTGAGGATATTTGACTATTGCTTAAACAAGTAGTAAAAAAAAACGCACTTACCCCTTGGAGCGATGCATGGCAACGCTACTCGCAGAGCAACACTTATTCCTGCATTTGCGAGGGGCTCCCACAAAAAGACTGACAGCTGCTGACACTTGGTATCCATTAAGGAAACTCTAATCTGTCAATCGGCATGTCAATGGCGATTTTGGTGCCGTTTTGTTAATTTTAATTAATTGAAATCCACTGTGCAGACTAACGTGACCATATGGTCACGCTGGTCCTTAATGGGTTAAACCTTATTCTGCATTTGTTAAAGGAACATTAAAGATTACCAGAAAGTCGAGTTAAAGGGATAAATTAATGGTCTAGAATGTCTAAGGCGTCAATATAATCGCGAACAGAGCTTTAGTAACCGAGAAATCGAGGTAAATGCATGACACGATTTGACACCCCCCAGCGACATTCCGTTACTAGCCCGATGACGAAAGCACTCATCATAATTTGTCACTAGTACTCAACTACTCGTATTAAAAAGATCATTTCATTAGATTATAAGACGGAAGAAAATGCTATTTGTCTACTTCTATTCGATTCTAAGAAAAAAAATAACATTTTGACGTTACCCTTGAGTAATATGGGTGATCCAAAGGTTTCGTTTTCGCTCGACTTTGCGCCGCGCGCGCTTTGGAGTTTCAGTTGTTGCTTTATCGCGTCGTGCTGCGGTGGTCCTGCTGGCTCGCGAAACTTGCATTTGGAACAAGCAGCGAGAATGCCACGTCCATGCGATGTCGTGGGATGCGCGAACCGTCCGCGGAACTTGGCCAAGGGCAGTTGCAGCGGCGAATCCAACGTTACTTATCACTCTGTGCCAACGAGTGAACCTCTCCGTTCGAAGTGGTTAAGTGCCGTACCTCTGCCACAGCACGCTGGTAAAGAGCCGAAAAATCACGTAGTGTGCTCGCTGCACTTCCGCCCAGAGGATTACGAGTTCAACGCCGACTTACTGAAGTCGCGTGAAGTGCCTTTCAAAGCAGGCCGTCGCGTACTACTACTACGACGACGACGCCGGCAGCGCGAGCCATGAACATCAGGTCACGTTCATCAGTGCTTAAATCGCTGAACTCGAGCCCAGCATCACGAGCTAATGTGTCGTTGTCAGGGTCATCCATTGCAACGAGCCTCGAAGTTGGCGTTATAAAATAAAGAACCAGCTTATTGTGGTGCGCTTTCCCTTCCGCTAGCCACTATAGTGCCGCTTTCTCGCTGCTGTAGGCTCTGTCTTGGCTCTGTTTTTGGCCTCGCGTTTGCGTTTTGTGCAGAAAAGCCGTAGCGCCGTCTGCGGGAGCCGTGTTACTCACTGAGGGCGCAACGTCACTACGAGACCATGATGTCAATACTCCTCGATCGGAGGGCGGGTGATTTGAACTGCGCTAGAGATACGCGGACGCTTCAGAACGCATTTTCTCTTAAAATAAGTCTCTTCTTCGCACGAAACAAGAGTTTCGAGGTTTCTGGGATGGTATTTCAAGTTCACGTTGACTTAATATTAACCTTTAGTTTCCCTTTAATAGACCACATTTTCGGAACCGGGACTACACAGATCTTCAGGATACAAACAGCGTGACATATTCCGCTTGTTGGCACGTGTACTTATTTATCCTTTCCTCATGGATTGCATTTCCCCGGCTATAACAAATTAATGTTACCGCTCAGCGGGAGACGCGCCCGCACGATTGCAACTTACTCGAATGTTATAGTCGATTTTATGTTCTCGCCGAACTTTGTCATCAAATGGTATGCGCGACATGAATTGTGTATTACTTTCTGGAACGCACGCGGGCGCCAGGGATTACGCTGGAACGCTCGAGTCGTATGTAAAATCCGACGCGCTTCACCCTGTTGCGGCTCGAGGTGGCGTTTGGGCCAGGCATCCACCGAGCCCATCGACGAGTACGTCTAGTGTAGGATTGAAGGAAAAACGTTTGATTTACACTGGCTCCAGATTAGCAAGCCCACTTGTACGAGAATACTAAACGTCAGAGTTCACATCGGGGCACGGTTGCCCGCCTTGCTGCAAGAAAGGTGCCCGCTTTTAATATCGTCGACTTTACTAGGTGACTAGACGAGAGAATCTGGTGGCATGTATCCCGGACGATCGCAATCGTCAAATCGGTCGCTATATCCCGCCCATGACGTCACATCATTCAGCCGCACTCCGCCTCCGATGGTGGTAATTATGCGGAGGCATATTTAGCAAGCAAGCGGCATTCTGGGCATAAGAGGACGAAGCCATTCTCACGGTAGCATTCGACGTTGGCCCTTTTCATCATTAGTTCAGGTTGTCAGCTGCAGGTAGAGGGGCGTTTTCTGGACCCATCAGTCAACGCTGCGTTGACTTCAGGATAGGCGCGGATAACTGGGTGAGGTTGCCTCGTGGCAGTCGTCTAATTATGGTCCTTGGCTGTAATGAGACCATCACCTGGGTCGGCCCACACGAAACGCGGTGTACAGCATTTCGCCCTGTTCTGTCCTTATCTCGCGATAGGTAAATTTTAAGGCGTCGATTGAGCTCAATTGCGCTGACATTGAGCCTTAACTTGCATCTGCTGCCTTGCACGCGGTGGTTTTAGGAAGGTCTAAGTAGTTATACTCGGGCACGGTAGTTGTCTCCTGTCGGTGGATATCTGAACTGTATCGCGGCCAAAGAAATGAAGCGTTAAAGAGGAAGTACGTCGCGTATATATTCAGCACTGTCCTTCGTGGCGCTCACTATGCCTTTTACAGAGCAGCTGTATATATGGCAATCGGGAAAAAAATGTGCCAAAGTTGAAAAAAAAATTTGGGCCGACCCTGGTAGTGCAAACGGGTCCAAGCTCAATGGCACATAGCCTTGTGGGGTCGGGGACCTGTAACGTGCCCTTGAACTAGTCTTGTCACACGAGGGACCCAAAGAATTCCCAGGCGCAAGGGTAGGAACAGATGATATAAATAAAATGTTTGGCACAACTTCTTCAAAAAGGGCTCGCACATATTACCGCGTAAACGCGCGCTAGCGCCACGTCTTCCAGAGGTGGCTCTGTTGCCGGATAATTCCAGCGTGGAATTTGACTTCTCGTTTGTCGTCGTAATGGGGAGGCGGCGTTGGGGCTATGCACCATTCCTTGAGGTGGTATGAGCCATTCATCGTCTTACGTGACGGACACATTTAGTAACGCGTGTAAAACATGCGGACGCCGAGCAACGCTGCGACACATGCTCTGGGAGTGTACCGGCAACAACGGTAATCAAAGCAGCTCCGTTGGCGACGCGTCCATAATCGCGGCTGTTGCCAGAGTAGAAGGCTCGAGCTCCGTTCTTCCCGACGCCGCCCCGGATGCGGGAGCCGCCGGGGACCTTCTCCGTAGGCGTCGCCGCCGCTGGGAGGCGGCTATCAGAAGTTCAGAGCTGGCAGACCAGCTCTGGGCCGTCCGGCAAGCCGAAGATGCCGCTCGAGTCCAAGAACTTCGAGCCGTCACCTGAGGCCACCACATCAAGAACTGCCGGACTATTCTTTACTAAAGTTTCTTCTTCTTCTTCTTCTTCTAGTAACGTGTAACGCGAATGCGTTTGTATACTCGTACAACCACGTTGACTACAGATTATCTGGGACAATATGTTCGTTCCTTTGTTCAATATTCTGGGTCACCTCTGGGTCGTGCGCTAAGCATGCTTCGCTGGCCATCAGCCATTCGGAGTGGAATGGCTCATGAACTTTTTCAGTCTTTCATGTGTAATTCTATTTAACATTGTTGTACACCTTGATAATTTTCCCCATTTGCCCAAGACCAAGTGAAATACGTGTTTAGGATCCCGTAGATATTTGCGTCTGTCCTGTAGCAACGATGAGTTTTGTTCAGTGTCTGTGAAACTCTGTGGCGTGTAAGCTATATGACTTGACACTCGTATGGCTGGCGCATATCGCTTCAGCGTTAACGACGATCTTTCACTGTTCGCGTTCAGACTGAGAGGCTCGTGGTTTGATCGTACAGTAGCTGCGTGCTCCCTAAATAACTTCATGACACCTTCGACTCGTTCCGTGCACACACGAACTGTGAGACGCGCTACATGCCTCGTACTTGCCTTTGTAAGCTCGGAGAAGCTACTTCGTAAAGGAGTGCGCTGATACCAGGCCACATGGACATGGAGCTGCCACGTTTATGCCAAGCCTGATGCCGTGCAGGGCTCTGGCAGGAACTTTAGCAGACGACCACGCTAGCGGAGAATCCCGACTTCCGAACTGCCTCACGTGGCATCGGTGCCGCGCCGTTGGCACCTTCGACCGGCCAGAGGATGCTGCGACCCTTTCGTTTATTACCACAGTGTCGCCGACGCCGGCCACAAGCGAAACAAAGTGACTCGTTCATAACCCACGACACGCATACTTTCTCATTCATGTGGATGTTGCGCACCGGGCATTTTGGAGTTTCGGCTTGTTCGCGCTTCGGCGTCTCGATCGCGAACATGCCGTTTCATGCGAAACCCGCGTACTTCAACTTTTTCAGATCTGCCCCTGTAGCCTTTTGAAACGCGATCGGAGGTGCGAGACGTCTAGCGCATCCCTTCTATTTTATTTCTCCCCCTACCCCTCGTTCGCTAGGCTATTCTGGTGCTACTTTCAACTGCGGAAAGCGTTAGCACAATGTGTATACCGGGCGTCCCAGATAACTTGGACCAAGATTTTTGAAGTACAAGAGCTCTGGAAAATTCACTCTCTCGGTTCTCTCCTCCAGAACGGTGCAGCTGCGGACGTTAAGAAAAACCCAGCGCGCTTCTAACGGATCCACTGTAAGCTATACTAAACACAGAGGAAGGCACGCGCCACTGGTTTACTTGGAGTAGCACTGGATGACGTCGCCTCCGCGGACTTGGGCAGGCGTGCCCTTTATCCTCACTGTTGTTAATGATGTACATGGTGAGGACGGAGAGGGCGCTACAAGGAAATAATATCGGGTTTCGTCTTTTATAGAAAAACGGGCGGGTACATTAGTAGAGCAGCAGCATCCAGGTTTATTTTATGCGGGCGACATTGTGTTGCTATAGCTAACAAGCAAAGTCGTTTGCAACGTCTCGCTGATCTGTGGACAGGAAGGCGAGAATCGCGGTTTGAAATGTAGCGTTACAAAATCGGTCGTTATGGTGTTCAATGAAAACGGTGAACAGACAGTGGCATTACAGGGCCAGGAAATACCTCGGGTAAAAGAATATAATTATCTTGATATATGGATAAACGAAGGCAATAAACATATGGAAACAAAGAAATAAAACAGTAAAGGGGAAGAGAAATGCAGCCATAATGAAGCGCAGAGTGCCTTGGGGATACCATAGCTACGAGGTGCTCCGGGGTATGCGGAAAGGTATAATGGTTCCAGGACTCGCTTTTGGTAATACGGTTGTTCGTATTTTGAAATCAGGCGTACTATCGGGACTCGATCGCAATCAAAGGTAAGTGGGACGCCTCGCATTGGGCGCTCACGGGAAGACTACAAATGAAACTGTGCCGGGTGATATGGGCTGGAGAAGTTTTGAAGGGAGGGAAGCGTACAGTAAAATTTATAATGAACGACTGAGAACTATGGAAGAAAGTAAATGGGCTGGGAGAGTGTTCAGGTATTTGTGCAGGAAAACCATTGATTCACAGTGGAGGAAAAGAACGAGGAAGCTTGCCAGCAAGTTTGCGGCCTGTAGGGCGAGTAACACAGCAACAAAGAACGTCAAGCGGAAAGTCGGGGAGGCTTAAATAATCTCGTGGGTGGCCGCAGTGTAAAAACGACCTGCCATGAGTAACTACTTAAGAACTGACTAAATCAGGAAAGAAACCATTTATGATTACTCAATAGGAAGCTCATTAGTTTTCGAAGCGATATTAGGATGCCGTAGAACGCGGATCTATAAAGCGAGATGTAAGGGGGCATGTGCTTGCTGCGGTAAAGTTAGGGAAACGATGGAGCATGTTTTATTCGAATGTGAAGTTATTTGCCAAGCGGTCAATTTAGGCATCACTGGACTCCTTGAAGCTCTTGTGTTAAGGCCAGAGAAGGGGGAAAGTAAACATGTCCGCAATAGAGATTCGTAAGAGGCGATTGGAAGATTGGTGGAATAAAAGTAGGGAAACGACAAAACGGAGACGTTCAAAGACAAAGTTCACACTAGGGGGTAAAAAAACTTGGTTATGGGACTTCATCGCGGGCTTTTTCTTTAACTTGGTTAGGTCATTAGGCAGTATAGCAAGAACTTGGTGGCGCAACGCACCACCCTGTTCCAATGTGGACGCTCCAAACATCCATCCATTCTTCCGTGTTAGCGGTGGCGCTCGCCTGACGGAAAGGAACAAATTGTCATTGCGTATTGCATGATTTGAGTGCAAAAGCATTGTTGCCTGTCGAATTCGTTACGTCCATGATTCGCGACGTCATTGTCACGTGTCCTTCACCTCTCTATTGATCTACGTTAATTCATCTTGCTCTAATTTGTACAACCTTAATCCACTTTATTTCGCCTTAATTCATTTTACTCCACCTTCAGTCACCTTACATTAACTTATTCCAACTTTATTTCCCTCTATTTCGCCGTGGGATTTCGCAGTTGGAGCCGTAGCAGATCCATCGCCAGGGATGTGAGATCATCACTTCGTCACGTGGGTTTAGGTACCGTCGGATGTTAACGCCGCATGATCGCCAGATTTTCCGCTTCACCGGACGTATAATACTTCCGCATTAAAAAAAAAAACGAAAACTCCGTGCCTTTCCACTCTGTGAAGGATGTTCACCGAAACATTGTATGTTGGCCCCTTCATGGCGAACTGCACCTCCACCGCGGGTCGGCCCGGCATTGGACTTTCTTAGGGATCGGCCCCCCTATGGGGTTTTTTCCCTACCACGCCAACGACATGAAGATTTCCTTCGACAGCAGAGGTATGCAGCTTCGTTGTTCAAGAAAACTAGAAACTTCCCTTCAAGGCTACCGTTCGCCGCAAGCGCTTCCCGGTAACTATTATGGTTGCATGAGCTGGCGTTGCAGGCAAGCAACATGTAAAAAACTTGTGCAAAAACCCGCCTAGCAACTGCTTTTTGTGTTCGGATATAGCGCTTTGCAAAAGCCACGCACAGTTAGCACGCCAGAAGAGCAGCGCGAGAACAGCGCGACTTGCTTCTGCTTTTAAGCCAATACGGGAAAGAGGGGGGGGGGGTGCAGTCAGAGGATGCTGACCCGAGTGCAGCTGGCGTCTTGCGTTGGCCTGAGTCTTTTCCTCAAAGGCTGAATTTCGCCCGGAACATGGCCAATTTTCTGTGCAACCAACTTGACTGAGCCATACGAGGTTTCTGTAGCTGCGGCTTGTAAGAGTTCGGGTCGGGCATGGTAGCTGGCCCATGCCGTCGTCCGACTCGCCTACGCTAAGGACGTTGTTGAAGAGGGGAATCTGTTATTATCGAGAACGAGGAGCGCGGGATTTATTTACAATATCTACATAAAGGGCGGAGAGCCTTACATTTCATAAGTCTAGCATGGCTGAAAACGAAGCACACCGAAGAGCCGAAAATGGCTGCTTAAACCCTCTTTCCTCTGTGCCGTCCAACCTTCGGCGAATCGGAGCGTTCAGCCGTCGAAGGATCCGCCTTTGAGTGCGAGGGCTCACTTCCGCACTTGTTTCACTGACGACACCGAACGGAGTGGGGCCTCGTCCGAACGGAGTGGGGCCTCGGAGTGGGGCCTCGAGTGACTCAAACTGGCGCGTATATCCAACGATCGCAGTCCCAGGGGGAGCGACGTAGGACACCCTTTTCCGGGAATCTTCCTCCTCCAATTGGTCCGTGAAGGCGACAGTGAACCAGCTAACAATACTCGGTCTGCCAAACGTGTCTAGCCTTACTGGCGGCGTAGAGCTGTCCAAAGAGGGCGTATTGTTGGCTTCATGAAACGCTTCGTCGCGGCGGGGCCGGAGAGAGCAGTAGGTCACCACCCCCGCTGGCCAGCCGTAACAGGCTCGTATGCTTTTCTTGGCTATCACGCGCCTGCTCGTAGCCCGCTCGAGCCCCCGAAGGCGGATTGAGGACCCTCGAAAGTTTTTTGGGTTGACCTGAACTCAATGTCCCAAGTCTGCATGCCTTGCGTTCTGCGCATGTTGCGTTGGGGCTCGCTGTCTTCTTGGGGCCGCACTTCTAAAACTCCAATTCTACCACAGCATTGCTTGCCGACCACCTTCACTGCAGCGTGGATCAGAGCCGATTTTTTTCATATTTTGCGGGATTTCGTTATTGGCAAAGTCAACCAGGCAAGTTTTCGCAAGCAGGCAATGCATGCATCCGCGGTTATCTGGTGAGTTCTACGACTTCAGAATTGACATGTTAGGTTCCAGTAATAATGAGTAGACCAGATAAAAACAATATTCAGTGACTAAAACAATACTGCTCAGTACACATGACTACTGCTAATATGCAGTCGGTACAATTTCTTTAGCGCTTTTGGTTTTGAAAAAAAAATCTTGGTCCAAGTTATCTGCGACACCCGGTATATGCTGTTTCGTTGAATTCTGAGGTATCATGTGCCAAAACCACGACCTAATTATGAGGCACGCTTTGTTGGGGGGACTCCGGATTAATCTGGACTATCAGAGGAGGGGATCCTCAACGTGCCTCCAATGCATGGGGCAAAGACCGGACCAGGCTGGTACAATCATAATTCGGGTAGAATCACAAATCGCATGATTGCACCTGTAACATGGCAGCCGTTGTGATAATGCCGCTTCTTTGCGTCAGTGTTCTGGACAGGATTGACGGAAGCTGTAATTTTCCGTTATGTGACTGTACTTGCGGTTATGTATTTTTCCTCTTTACCTAATTTTGATAGACTTGTATTTGACCCCCCGCCTCTTACACAATGCTTGTGTTGCGCCCGCAAGGTGTATTTACATACAATTGTTTTCACTCAGTCCATCTGTTCACTGCTTGTCTGCAGACGAGGAAGTCGACATGGAGGAGCTCCTCGAGTTCTCTTTCGACCAGATCGACAAGCTAGCAGAACGCAGGGGAAAGACGATCGCCACCACTGAGAAGTTGCGTCTGTGGGAGTATGTGCAGCAGATGAGGGTACGTGCGCATAAGTATCGTGTACTCGAGCGTCGATCACCATTGAGGATGAATATCGAAGATGCGAACTGCATTTATAATCATTGGGCATCGCAATCTATAGTTTACTCTCTAAAAAAAAGTTTACCCCTTTTGGGGCTTCTCTTGTCCCACAACGATAAGTGATCTGCCTTGCTTGCGTTTCCTCTCTTGAAAACTCGGCGCTCGCTACCTTCCTGTAGAGAATGCTGTGTAAAGCCGATAACGCGCAAGCCGTTCGTTACTAGGCAGTACCGGGCTCGTAGCGTTAAAATAATGTGGGGAAGACAGGTGGTGATTGTTGTTTGAGGGAAAATACAACCCAAACGGTATAAACGTTTGCTGGTGTACAGCTATATGTGATGGCTTCCATTCCACCATCAGCCTGGTTCAAATACGACTGCTTTACAGGTGGTATATATCCGTGAAGCCTCATTCAAAGTGCAGAATGTTTGCCGGGTATATTAACGATGACTCAAGGAATCGGTGCGTTGGTGAAAATGTTCTGGCACACTTTTTCATCTATTGTTTCATATAAAGGTGGTCGATAGTAGCTCCGTGCAGCTTTCATGAGCCATTTCGATTATCGATTCCACCAGCAGGTGTGGTAAGTTCTCGCTCAGTGTACTACTAATTTCCTTGGATTTCTTTCTTCTTTTTTTTGCATCCACGTAACCTCAAGGGCGCTTTATGATGAGTATGACCGTTCCTCACGAATAAGTGATTCTTGAGGATGTTTCGAAAACAATCGACGGTGATGGTTTTCACGAGCACCGGTGCTGCTCTTAACGAGTCATGTGCCCTTGTCAGTTAATGTCTGCAGACAACGTAATTGTTTATTTCTGGCTCGTCCGTGTAACCAGCCCTCGGGTACTTGTATACCACATTGGATCGAACACTCGCACTTGCATTGTATAGCACTCGACAACCTCCTGCATTTTTGCGCTGTGCAATAATTTTGTTTTGTGCGTAGTATCCTTGTCTTTCCTACATTTACTCGAGTTTCTAGATATTTATGCAGACTCATTCGCTTCGCTCTTGTATTTTGTTGAGATTTGATAGTGGACTTCGCCCGTTGCTGTCGGCTCATTGCCATGAGCTCTTCCTTCAGTTGGCTTTCAGCTATTGGCTGTCTACAAAAGCGACTGATCTGCCAGCGATTCCGTTCTGTAGCTCTGCACTTCCGGGAGAGCGAGGGAAGAAGTTCGGAAGGCGGTAAACGACCCTTTGTCAATCTTAATCAGCGTACTCCATCGCCACCAACGCTATACCAAGAACGAGTTTCACGCTCTGCTGTATACTCAAAAGCGTGCTCAATATTTAGGTGCTTTGTCGCTTGGGTACTTAAAGTAGCATAGACGCATTGTGCTTGATTTGAAAACTTTGCCCATGTGCTGTCTACTCTCTGAATACGTTCGCTTTCTTCAGGGTACTTTATATGGCAGCACGTTAGTCTACAATTTACAAGGTGTTTCGGATAACTTTTACTTCCTTTTGCCATGGCAAAATACCTTTCAATATTGCTCGAGTTTGTATAGTTTCTATTATTTCTTACGTACAATCTTTTCAACTTAAAGAATTCCTCGATTTATTTGAAAACATCCTTCAATTCTCGAGATACAAAGTGTTCGTACTCGTATCCAGCCTTGCAAAAAGCTAAAGCTGGTGATTTTCGAGGCGCTAATTAGGCAAGTTAGGTTTAAAAGTGCAACTGTCATGCTCCTGGTAGTCATCCATGTGTCATAGTTTTCGTCTTGACGCGCTACGGAAACGTGAGCGAATTGTCTTGTGCAGCCGCGGTCTTCCTTGTTGGACGCGTTGAATGCACTCGCTTCCTCTTCCTGAACAGCAGTGATTTGGGCTTATTGGTAAGACATCGTGAGGCTTATAGCGCGTTAAAAAGAGAAGGACGAAAGTGAGGCGTGCCACATACAGGTGCTAAAAAAAAAATAGCGGCTGTATGTGTCACGTCTCACTTTCGTCCTTGTCTTTTTAACGCGCTATAAGCCTCACGATGTCTTACTGAACGTAATTTCTATATCGTTAGGCGCACTAGAAGTGTACAAGCACTATGGTAGTAGTCAAATTTAAAAAAATACCGCCAAAAAAACCTACTAATTGAAATTCACAATATCGGAGGAAATAGCCTATTTCATAACTTCAATTGTATCTTCTGAAACACCCTCTGCATCTACGATAACACGTGGCAACTACAATGCGACGGCTTATTTTCATGATTCGCAGTCGCGAGCACAGTGGACGCTTTATTTTTTTCCTGCACCTTCACAGTGCGAGCAGCCTTACTGGGTAACCAAGGAGTCTGTGCCCTGGGACGAAGTTCAGGCCAAATATTCCCTTCCCAGTCGGTCTCTGTCGTCCGGCTCCTTCCATTCTCACCTGGAGCTCTCGGGGACTGGACTTGCCACGCCTCCACCTTTGCTCTACTCCCTGAGCAAACCCCTGCCGCGAACTTCTCGTACTGCAGCCGCCAATGAGGTGAGTCTTTGCATCAAATTTATCTGCACTAAAAGCTCACCGGGGTATGCACATGCAGGCCGGTCACTTTAGTCGGCTCTTTCACTACGCAATTATCCCTACTTTTAGTCAGTGAATTACGCAATGCATCTTGCGCCTGGACTTTTTTTCTTTCTTTCCTTTCCCGTTAATTTCCCTCTTCGACATTGCAGCTGAATGAGGCTCGCTGGTCGAAAAGAAAGATGCTTTTAGAAATTATAACCAATATGGAGGATCCCACGCGTCTGTTGGAATCGGTGAATTGGCGAACGGATATTTCATGTTTATTGAAATGCAATTACTTCTGTGTAGCTCACCGTCCTTCACTCAATGCACGTTGTGGTCCCATTTCGTTCACTTCTACTTTTCTCTGCTCCAAGGTGCTTTCTTTGCCGACTCCACTTGTTGCGTATAGTTCTACTCGTGTATTCGGCCACCTGTTCACCCATTGTCACCTACATACGGCGATATGATTCAATGATGCTCCCATGCCCATTTGAACATGCCAACTTGCACAAACCCAGTCGCCGAAGTTGCTGTATTCTCGGCGGGGCATCACGCAGCACAAAATTAAGTGAAGCTTCACTTTCAATAGTTTAGCGTCAACAGTACTGTAACAATGGAAAGGGTGAACAGGATTTTGCAGGGCCGATTTGTGAACAGAAACCGTAGTAAAGGTCGCTCCTAATTAGAGAATACGTTTTTATCGTGGTCTCTCTCTCTCCATATTACTGGTACTTATTTTCACAGCACTTCATGACTAGTAAACTACGGATGCACGCAGCCCGCTTGTATGTGCATCCTACGTCGATGGAAAAGCCTGGGAACCTTCAGCGTTTGCTGTTATCTAGGCCAGTGCGGTGCGCTGGCGGGAAAGGTGGGCCTTCACGGATGAAGCGGTGATGCGACGAAAACTTGGGCAGAATTATGCGTCATTCGTGGCGCTTGCGTATCATCGCACCTTTTCAGGACGTCCTGACCAGCAACTGACAGTCGATGGTTGCATAGGCCTACGCATACATAAAAAAAAAGTTCACTGATTCCGAAACTTAATAACGCGAAATTTGAGCGCAGCTGCATGCGTGTTCATTTCGCGATATAATGGCTGGCACTGACAAGGTCCCATGCGGCACGTTGCACACGGAGCTAGCTGTGGTGTGACTGCCTCGCTAATCATGACGCGTGGGCCCGATTCACAGGATCCGCCGCTCATGCAACGCTTGTTTCTATGCAGACGACGCAGGCTACTCTGGCGCCATCTCATAGCCGTCGTCGCCGCAAAACCCGCCGTGCGCGCCACTACGCTTTTCTCACGCTATGACCGTATCATCCTCCTCCGTTTTATTCCTTATGCTTCCGCTGCATCCTCCTCCTGCGCTTTCCTTCTCGCACTCTTTTCGGTATGCTCGCCTTTCATCTCGCGCTGTGCTCGTTCGGTCGGTTAGATGCTGCGAAAGCTTCCTAATATTTTCCAGAATACCAGGGTTTATTGGTAGTTACCTTGCTTTATTTGATGCCGCTCCTTTCATTATATTTCGGATGGTATACACATGCTAGTTGCAAAAATGCCCATGCCTACACACGGCGAGTCCGCCTTATACGGTGCTCTTTCATACCTATTCCAGATGAGAAGTCATTCTTTCTCTAATATTACTTGTACTCACTTCTCTGGGACTTCCAAGGTTCTTGAAATGTACTCGCAATGATGTTGTAACGCTGAAACAGCACTACAGAGCCCTAATTAAGTTGGCTGTGTCATTTAGTGACACGGCTAGCCCCTGTAGTTTTGACTTTCCTATTTAATTCCTCCTAATATTTTGTCTTCAGCTAACGGCAACTTTCTCTCTTGCCAGAACTCGTCACAGCCCTCGAACCAGCAGAAATGCGATCCGAACGAACGCTTCACACTCTCCGAGCAGTGGGACGCTGGTTCACCGCACCGGGGTCATGCTTCGGCAACAGGCTTCAAGAAAAAGCAAGGCTGGCAAGGACTCCTGGGGAAGGTTTTTCGTCAGAAAAACAAGGGTCCTTCGAAAGACGACGACAGTGGCGAATTCGCCTCCTTCTTTGCGGGTGTCGCCAACTCCTCTAGCCCTTGTTCGGTGGTATGGTTGAGCGCTGTTGAGCTCGCATATTCCTTTCATTTTTATCTGACCCTTCCCAAGTGTGCAGGGAAAACAACTAAAAATACCTCTAGTTAACCTGCCGGCCTTTCCACATATTCTGTCTCTCGTAATTTGTCGTACCGCCTTAATTAATGTCGTCTAAAACTCCACGAGAACGTCGAAAATGCGAACTAGTGTACTTCATATCTTCGTGCACATTCTCGAAATTGCAGTGTTTCTTAGCTTTCATGGCGATTCCGTCAGTGTTGGCTGAACCTAGTTGCACTCTTCGTCGTGTCCTTGTAAACGAACACATCATTAATAAAGCGTATAAAGGGCGAGCCCTCCTCCACCATGGAAGTCGGCAGAACGAGTGCTGCACTTGCTATGTGCCCTTTTTCTATGGTATCTTGTACCACTATATGAGAATACGCCCATCTGAACACGGTGACCTGTTGAGGGTGTTAGTGCGTGCACGTGGTTAGCGCTCGCAGCCCGCGTTAGCCGAATGTCGTAGAATTACGCATATGTATCTTTTCTACCCAAAAGTGCGGAGAAATAAAAAGCTGATCGTGCAGTCCTACTTACGGCATCTCATGTGGGGCACTTCCCTCTCTGTTGACAGCCTTCTTTTCGTACGCATTGTGTATGTACAGAATAGTAATTTCTGAGTTGAGTAGGCTCATTGGTACTTCAATTAAATTTCATTCACTTCACAGCGGACAACTGTATACACCTTTTAAGCGCCGACCTGCGTCTGTGAAAATGAAAGCATAGTGCTTCTATATAAGGCTCCCGAGCAGTTTAAAAATTAATACTTTCGAACCGTACGTTTGTCTCCGTAAACGGCACAGCATTTATGGATTTCGCGGATTAGCCACTGTAGTAGGGTCATCGATTTAAGGCACTCCAGATGTAGAGTTCCTGGGCTCCGTCTGCTTTTGACGCGCTGGATGTAGTGACAAGAGTTGAGCAATTCCGTCTAATGTAATTTCAGTACGCAGTGGAAGTTGCCGCTGATCAGAGGTTGGGGACTTCTCTTATTTGTAGGGGCCATCAATCTTGCGTTTATCATTAATATGCGTGATAGACAGTGGGTGCAATAACAAAACGCAGCACCCGTGGCAACAAAAGCCTGAAGCAGCGCATGTAGTGTGCCATGCCAATCCAACTTAAGGATGTTACTGCTTCGTTGGCTGCTTCATTCTATGTAATGTAGGGTGTCGCATAAGCATTGCCAAGGTGCCTTGCCAATTCCGGTAACGTGCAATGCGCATACATTTGCATGTAATATGCGAAGTTGTTATTCTGTACGGGTTTCTAATGCAATTACTCCTGTATTATAGACGGCTGAGTAATGTCTTTTACGTTGTCGGCGGCTGAGTACAATTTCTGATGGCATTTTGTAGTTGCACGCTTCTTTCGATCTCCGTACCCGATCTGCTGCCTTTTGATTTTTTTTTTATTAAACTGAACAGCTTCTTTCTGTGTGCATTATGGTAGAAACCGAATATACAGAGTCGGAACATGCATTATCGCATGTATCTGCAGTCGCTGAAGGAAAGAAAATATTTTGAACCATGCGGCATGAGCAGTGATGTGGAAAGTTAGGCTAGTTTGTGATTGATCATCATACCTTGCTGGTGAAGCAGCGCACGGACACAGAACACGCACAAGACGACACTCGCTGCACTCGCAACTATTTTATTTCAGAACACATACTTCATATGTATATACCTGCGCACCCTCGGGCGTGAAAGAGAACCAAGCCAAGCTTAAAGGCATTTTTAACAAAATCACTTCTCCGCGCATACTCGGGCGTCAAAGATATGGCACCTATCTATCGTGGTGTGCGATCCTATCGTATTTGCTGCACCCCTAACATATTTTTACACAATACTTTTCCTTTATTTACTTCCAAAAAAGGCAACCTCACCATGGCTCAGATGTACAGAGGGCTGACTGATACAACCCTCTCCCCTCTTGTGAATGTGGAAGGCTTCGATTATTTCCCTGGTCAGATGATCCTTATGGTGCAATAAAACTGTAGTGTCATTGTAAAGCGGCCAGAACCCATGTTGTGAGCAGTGCCCTTTAATGTGGAAATTAGTGTTTCCCGCCAGTGATTTTTTTTTGTGTTCCAAAAGGCTTGTTTACACACCGACCCGTTTGGCCGATGTACACTTATCCACACGATATGAGCAAACAGTAGACAACGGACGACCTGCACTCGACAAATTTTTCCTTATGCTTGACCGTGCCCTCAAAACCATTTACTTTTGTTTGTTATACCTCTACGAGCCAGTCCGGCACATATTTTTCCGAGTTTGTAAGGCGCTGAAAAAACTACTCGTAAACCATATCTGCCACCTACGTTTTTAAGTTATGCGCAATTCTGTGTGCATATGGTATTGACACAATTTTTTTTACCGTCAATCTCTTTTCTGTTACGCTCTTTCTGATAGCCATTGCGCACATAACGAATCAACTTATAGGTGGATGTACACAATACATGTTTTAGAGATCCTGCATATCTCTATTGCAACACTCCGCATGGTCCCTTATTATCGAGTGTTAGGCAATGTTAGGCAGTTATTATTTTTCTTGACCTACTAACCTTTTACCTTGAGTCCACCTTTGTACTGTGGAATAATGTTATGTACAGACAAAAGTCCGGTATATGTATAGGCTCAAAGGTAGCCCCGGCTCTTAGCACGATTTTTTTAGATAGCATTGACAAAGCGATTGATGCAAACCTCAAAGGCCTTGCGGTAAAAGTGTTCCGTTTTGTAGACGATTTTTTGGCTAAGTCGAACATGGTGTTTTGGACATGAGAGTAAAGGAGATCTTAAAAAGTGTTCAAGGACAACAGCCAAGGACTGCATTTCACGGTTGAGTTACCAAAGAATGGCAAGCGCCAGTTTTTAGATTTGCCGTTAACTACCACACCGGACCACATTTGCTGGTCATACACTCCACGATCGGGAAAACCCTTGCTTAGCTACAATTCGGGACACTCAAGTCTTAAAATGTGGCATAGCTTTCACGTGCCGGCGGGCGGCCTTAACCAAGTCTAGCCCGGAAAAAATAAAAGAAACATTCAGCCACCAAGTTATCAGACTAAAGAATGCAGGATGTGAAAAACATGTACGGTGTACATCAGCCTACAAGTTGATTCGTTATGTGCGCAATGGTTATCGGAAAGAGCGTAACAGAAACTCGGAAAAATATGTGCCGGACTGGATCGTAGAGGTATAACAAAAACAAAAGTAAATGGTTCTAAGTGCACGGTCAAGCATAAGGAAAAATTTGTCGAGTGCAGGTCATCCGTTGTCTACTGTTTGCCCATGTCGTGTGGAAAAGTATACATCGGCCAAACGGGTCGGTGTGTAAACACAAGCCTTTTTGCAACACAAAAATTCACTAGGGGGAAACACTCATTCCCACATTAAAGGGCACTGGGCACAACATAGGTGCTGCCCGCTTTACAATGACACTAATTTTATCGCACCATAAGGATCAGCTGACCAGGGGAATAATCGAAGCCTTCCACATTCACAAGAGGGGAGAGGGTTGTATCATTCAGCCATCCTTACATCTAAGCCATGGTGAGGTTGCCTTTTTGGAAGTAATTTAAAGGAAAAGCATTGTGTAAAAAAAAAATTTTAAGGGTGCAGCAAATACGACAGCATCACACACCATGATAGATAGGTGCCTTTTCTTAGACGGCCGAGTATGCGCGGACAAATTATTTTGTTAAAGATGCCTTTATTCTTGTCTTGATTTTCTTTGACACCTGAGTGTGCACAGGCATATAAATATGAAGTATGTGTTCTGAAATAAAATAGTTGCGAGTGTCGTCGTCTTCTGTGTCTTCACTGTGTCCCTGTCAGTGCGCTGCTTCACCAGCAAGGTATGATGATGAGCAGCGACATCACACGCTCACTGCAGGTCTCCAACACGCCCACGAGACCTTCTTTCCGGTCTTCAAAGTGATTCGATGGCCACTCGTCAACAAAATTAATCGCGAGTGAAGTGTCCACCATCGTATGGATGCAGGTGAAATAACTGTCTGCTAACGGAAGCAATCACAGGGAACGGCCCCGGTACTCATGCCTTCGGCATGTTCGTAACCTCGAGCAGCGGCGCAAGTCGCGCTGTCGCCGTTTCGGTCGCTTTACGTAATCGTTTCTTTTTTTACGACGTCTCAGAGATGCGGTTTGATAATTAATGCCATGCGGATTCTGCCCTTGTCTTCTCAGAGCCATGAAGAGGCATTGCCGTCTCCACTCAAGGGACCCGAGAAGAAACGCCCGACAGGATTCCTCCGACGGTCTCTGCGCAGGGTAGCCACGGCTACACGGAAACGTGATTCGCGTGACGTTAAGACCGATATTTAGAGCATGCTGTAAACATTTTATTTCAGTTTATTTTAGTTCTGACGAATTTATCGCTTCCTCTGTGCGAATAAATGATTAATTCCCGGCTATTCCCTGTCTTTATTTCCACGCTAAAGAAATCATCGTTAAATCTGGGAAGAAAAAAGCCGGTCCAACAACAAATACCAGCTGATAATCGGATAGCGGAAGTGGAAGCCAGCGGATAATCGGCGAGAACACGAGTGTTTGGGTAGGGGTTCATGACAACCGGAAACATTGGATGTAGTACGGAGCGTTATCTAATTGAACGTTAAGTGATAAGTTCATTATCAAATCACTCTTCGGTATCTGCAAAATATAACTAAGGCACCATTATATTCAGTGTCGTCTTTAATTGGGGCTGCGTTCCTGTTTTTGTGGTTTGCGCGCAGTCGCCGCATCGTCTCGTGTAATCTCGGATAGCGGTGGTGTATTGTTTTGTTGCAGTCTGGTGGTTACCTGCAGTAGTTCTTTTCTTTTTGCAGAATATTATTTCCTGTATATCTCCTATTATATGATTGACAAATTACCTTATCCATGACGTCAACGTTTTCTTTATTGATTGTGGCATCAATACCGGTGAGCGCTTACGGCGTAATCGTCGCTCCTGAGCCTAGCGCCAGTTCGGAAGTAAGCCCGTCCCCATTCGCGGTTATGTACAGCGTTGTATACTGAAGGGTCTGTGGGGAAGTGCATGGAGGCTGATGCCAAAGTGGGGCTAGGGCTTTCTCCTTCCATATATTTATATACACGCCTTGAGTGTTGAGTAGCTTCAATTCTGCAAGTTTTTACTGTAGTTTTTCTTTCGTTGGCAAGCCAAGGAATTCATCGGACAATTACTGGCGTTTGATATCGAAAAGAAAGGTAATGTTTTTGGCACTGTCCTCGCACATTGCTGACATGGGTCAGCACTTGTTTATAAGGATTGTTAATGTTTCTGTTGATACAAGTACATGGAAGTTTTTAGAGCCTTGTAAACTGTCTGAATGAGAAGCAAACATCTATACACAGGAGTGCTTAATGGTTCAACATTACATCACCTTAAATGGCGTGCAACACGACATTTGATCGCTGAGGCTTTCCTATGGCGACAATGAGGGTACAAAATTAGGAGCGTCGTGGTCAATTCGAGTAATACTCAATTTCAAATCGCGGCATGTACCATTGCCTGCAGTACCCGATCGCGCTCTTACCACTACCTTGGAGCGTCATAGTTAACAGCCAACTCCGAAACACCCGTTTTTATGAGCTTACCAAGTTCGATTATGCTGAAGGGATTAGTTTTTTTTTCCCGCATTCAAAGTTGCTGCTCCCGCGCACTACGTTCCACTCGTTTGCGGGCGAGCGGCGATGATGCAGACGTGCAGTATCGGAGGGCATGTAAAGCCGCAGCACCTTATACTGAAGTTGTACCAAGTTATACAGCACCTAGTGAAGCGCCATGCTTGCACATCGCTCTCTGACCGCGAGTCAGAGATGGCGCCAACGATCAGTCATTATTGCTCATGCTATAGATGCTTTAAATTAGGCCCGTGGATTTCCGTAACTGAGAAAATGGTGGTTGGGCGGTGTGTGTGCAGGTCGTGGGATGATCGGACACGACATTCTATGGAAAATTACGAACCATAGTTCCCTGCTTCACGCCAGCTGATAAGTGTAAGCGCAAGGCAAACTTGGAACTCTCTCGACCCGCAAATTCTGACTTTGTCGAAGCAGCAACAGTGTGCCGCGTCACGCCGCCAGCATCTCGGTAAATGTTGCTAACAGCGAAAAAAAAATTCGGAGCGCTGTACTGCCAGCGCAGTTTCGCGGCGAAGATTGAAATGCCGGATCGCCCAGCTTCCCGAACTATCCGTTGGCCGTCATCAACTTTGTTGTACTTTATTCAGATCGCAGTTTGCGAGTGTGCAGTATTTTTGAGGCTCACCTGTGTTCTCACTTTGTTTGGGAACAAAGTATTTTTCGCACATTAACGTTGAAATGAAGAAAATCGCAACATAAGTGAACATGCAATGCACAGAACTTATCCCGTGTGTGCCACAACATTGCGGTTATTTTAGTTCGTCACTCACCGTGGACGCATTGATATTCAATGGTCCTTTCTGCCAGAGAGCTGTAAGAAAATGCCAGCAGGTATACACGTATAGCACTCGCAGAATAAGTTGTCCTTCCCACAATGTCTTGTAAAGAAGCCGGCTGTAAAGGTGTTTAATACATAATTTTGAATGTCTATGGGCCTCTATAGCAGTTCGCATTTGCTGTGCCTTGAAAAGCGGATGATCAGACCTAAGATTTTAGGGCGAGACTGAAGCCAGAGCATATCCAGCTTTTCTGGACGCGTACCAACTAGCGCTCCAAACGTCCCCGGCACAAATCTAGCACGTTTTCAATGAAACGAGCGGGTTTTTCGCGAATAACAATAACTGCAGATCAATTATTGAAAAAGGCAGGTGACAGACATGTTCTAGAAGACAATCGACCCGAGCCAAATGCAGTGATCACGCTGTGGCAAGCAAGAATTTTGTTCCCAGAGTGGTTGAAGATTCAGCAATAGAAGCCTATGCAAACGACGAAAATTTGTGCTCGAGACAAAAACAGCACCTGTGATAAAACTATGGCGTCTATCGTAAAAGCCGCTGCAGCGTATGTTGTCCGGAGACTCTGCTTTCGATTGATGCCTATCTCGACTCTCTACACATGGCGTAACACTGTTCCCAAAAGTGATCTTGGAAACACAGTCGTGCGAGTTCACGTGGCGTCTAATAAGAACCCGAGCGTATCACTCACTAAAGCGTTGGAAGCCTTGGTTGAGTCCTTTAATCGCTCGCACCTATCGTTCCGCGTCATGCTGGCAGCGGTTCGATGCCGTGCTGAGTCATACCTATTTCTTTCTCACGCTACGTAGGACTCGGTTGGACAGTCTTCCACCAGATGGCCGAAACACAACTCAAGATTTGGTTTCAATTTTCTTTTTTCAGGAGTGCCCTTCAGATATTATATTGTCTATTTTTGCTTCCTAGAACGTACTAATAGGTTGCTTATTTGTTACGTGATCGCTTTTATTAACAGATTTTATTCCTTGGACAACATAATAACAAGCATGTGCGTTTCCTTGCGTTACGTTAGAAAAAATACTATCGTGCCTTGTAGCATGGTCATACTCAGGAATTCTGGACATTGCACCTTCACCATCCTGTGGAACTTCACGGCAATGCACATGCGTAACTGAATGGGCAAAATTTTAAACAATTGTATTTCTATATAATTGCTGCGTAACAAGCTTCAATTATCTGCGCCAATGGGTTGTCCTTTGTAAAATGCATTTATGGCACTTAGTCGGAACATTGGTGGTGCGTTAAAGCAGTGTTTTGATCAGGGATGGGCGGTTGTGTCACACGACAGGAGCAAATGGTCTTGCAACTTCTCAGCAGAAGGCACATTGACTTGAAGAAGCTGGAGTTTTGCACGGTAATGGCAGAGCGAGTGTCATTCAATCTGTTTGCACGCGTATGTTTTTGTGAAGCAACAGGGAAGGAGAGGAAGTATAAATGGGTGTGCACACCTTGAGCGTGCGCGCGTGTGCACTTGTATTTGCGTGAGCGCCTATGCTTGTGTCTCAGTATTTGAATACGCGTGTGCATGAGTGCGTGAGCGCGTGTAAACGTTTATGCGGACGAGCATCCGTCGCGTGCGTGTGTGCGTGCGAGCATTTTCCCGCTTACACCTACTCTTGCGGATGAACGGAATATAGAGTTTATTCGCACCCACATTTACATCTACGAGACAAGAACGACTGACATTGCATTTGTAACATTATCTCTTTGTAAGAGTGAAATAAATACAAAAAAGAAAATAGAATTCCCTTCTAATCTGTGAAGAAGTATGACCAGCGAAGCAAAGTATAGGGGCCCTTCAATGGCGAACGGCACCTCCGCTGTGAGTTGGCCCGGCATTCCACTATCTTCGCGATTTTGTTCTACACGCGGACACGATAGTGGGGAAAGTTGCCCTCAAGGGGAAGCTTTAGCTCGGGTGGTCCTATCTAAATACATGTAAAAATAGAATTCATTTTTCTCGGCAACGACTGCACCAACTTTGATGAGGTTTGTTGTGTTTAAAAGAAAAACTTAAAATGTTATTACGATATCATGGAGTGATGCCCAAGAGACGAGCCGCCGCGAGAACGACGAAGTTGGTCGGTGCCCTTGGCGCGAGCGAGTGTCGGCCTGGCTGCCTGGCTCCAGTGTAAATAGCGTGTAAATAGCCTCGTTCGTCTGTGTCTTTCCACACGTAACATTCTGGTGGAGGGCAGCGATTCCCGTCCTCACCACGGAACTCCGAAGTGGTCGGCACACCAAGCTTGTAACCATGCCTACCGGTGACGAGCCCGCCTCTGCAACGGCTTCGGCTTGTCCGACTGCTCCAATCGTCACGGTGGCCCCACATCGTGACTCAGATGTGTTCTCTGGCCTGGAGGGACAGGATGTCGACGACTGGATGAAGCTCTATGAACACACCAGTGCTAATAACAGGTGGGACCCAATGATTATGCTCGCCAATGTCATCTTTTTCGGCGGCACCCCACACGTGTGGCACCAAACACATGATGTCGAGATAACCAGTTGGGACAGTTTCAAAGAAAAGCTACGGGAACTGTTCGGCAACCCCATTGGGCGCAAGGCTGTCGCGAGAAAGGCTCTTGCGTCTCGTGTTGAGTCATATACAGAGCCGTACGTTTCCTACATCCTCGACGTCTTGGCTCTATGCCGCAAAGCTGACGATAATATGTCCGAAGGAGATAAAGTGGCGCATGTGCTAAAAGGCATCGCCGACGACGCTTTCAATTTGCTTGTTTTCGGCAACGTCTCGACTATCGACGTCATTATAAAAGAATGCCGTCGCCTTGAACAAGCTAAGAGCCGCCGTATCTCACACCACATTGCACTGCTACCCAACACTGCTGCTACGTCGACATGTGAGGGTTGACCGCGTCAGACAACCACCTGTGACGACGTCATCCGAATTGTTCGCCGTGAAGTCGAGGTCGCCTGTTCGCCAGCTTTCTCCACGACGCCTCCCGATCCGCCAGCAACCACCATTGCGATGATTCAGGCCGTCGTCAGACAGGAATTTGAAAACATGGGTCTGAACACCGTGTGTTCCACGTCTCGACCCAGCGTTCCCCAGTTCTCTAGCGGTTCTTCTCGTCCCCGGCAGTCCTTTTCTGCCACATCTCGCCGCAACCCGTCCGAATGGCGTACCCCTGATGATGGGCCGATCTGCTTCCACTGCTGTCGCATCGGCCACGTCGCCCGTCACTGCCGCAACCGATGGCCACCACCTCCTCGGACTTGCACCGCCACTCATTCCCGCACCTTTGTACCTTCTGTTCCCAATGCCACCCGCCATGAACCCACTGCCGCTGATGCCCCTGCTCCGAACCTTCGCTACAGCCACTCGCCCTCACCTTGACGCCATCAGTCTCGTTCGCCCCAACCACGCCGCTTCTCTTCGCCGCCTATCGCCTCCCGGACCCAGCCGGAAAACTAGGCACTGCAGCTTCTGGAGGCGAAGCTGCGTTGTCGACCCTGCCCTCAAATCATCTGCTCACGTTTCCTACTAACCGAAACCTTCTTGACGTTGACGTTGACGGCTACCCTGTCGCGGCACTCATCGATACAAGAGCACATCTTTCTATTATGACTGCTGCCTTCCGACGACGACTGAACAAGCTCCTCACCCCAGCGTCGGCACGCGTCATCCGCGTTGCGGATGGTGGTACTGTGCCTATCATCGGCATGTGTACGGCACGTGTCAGCATCGCCGGCCGCCACACTCCTGTCCTCTTCACTGTAATTGCTCATTGCCCCCACGACCTCATTCTCAGCCTCGATTTTCTCTCCGCACATTCTACTCTTGTTGACTGCTTTTCTAGTACCCTTCGCCTTGAGTTGCCGATGCTCGCAGAACCTTCTGACGCACCCCACTGCCGCTTACACCCCACCGGCTTTCTTCGCCTGCCGCCAAAGTCCATAGCCTTCATTGAACTGTTGTCTTTCCCACCAGTTCCTGATGGCGAGTACCTCGTCACTCCTCTGCCCGACATTCCAATACAGTATGACGTCACCGTGCCTCACAGTATACTTACTATTACTGCGAACCGCACTCGCAAGCCTGTCTGTAACTTTGGATTGGCAAAGCAAGTTCTACCACAAGATATTTGCCTTGCCACCATAGATTGTCTCGGCGACCAATACGTGGCAGCGTTATCGACCGATGGTTCTCGCGAGCTTAGCATGCCCCTCGAGCGCCAGCCTCGGGTGCCAATCCCAACATAAAGAAAATGGTTGCGACGGACCTGTCCTCCATGCAGGCTGAAGACCTTTGCGAAGTATTATCGTCCTACCGCAATATTTTCGACTTCGACGATCGCCCTTTAGGCAGAAACTCTCGGACAGCGTGAGTTTTATCGGGATCAGGCTGTACTCCGGAAGCGTCAACGAGATGGCCCAGAAGAGTAATTTGTCGGAGCCATTGTGTATAACTCTGCCACGCCTAGTGCTTTGAAGATGCTGGATTCCTCCATCACTAGGCTATCCGTCTTGCTACTGGTGCGTTCAGGACTAGCCCCGTAGAAAGCCTGTACGTTGAATCCAATGACTGGTCTCTACATCTTCATAGAATATATTTAAGTTTCTCTTACGCCCTGTAGGTGAAATCAGATTTCCATCATCCATGCCATTCAGTTACTCACGACCTGTCCACGACCAGGCTTTTCCGTAACCGCCCAGGCACTAGACCACCTCTGTCCCTTCGGTTGCAAGCGTTGTCCGAAGAAACGGGCGCCTCAATTTTAGAAAATGTCATAATGGCAACTACGCGGCTTCCACCGCCTTGGGAGTGGCAGACTATCGAGTGTGACGCCTCGTTTGCAGAAATATCAAAACGAGCACCTGAGGCACACATACGTTCCCATTTTCTTGAGCTTCAGGAGTATTCATGTGCTGAATTTTACACAGATGCCTCTAAGTCTCCTTCTGGAGTTGCTTACGCAGCACTAGGACCAGCATTTTTAATATCCGGTACATTGAAGCCACATACATGTATTTTTTACAGCGGAGGCGTATGCAATACTCTCTGCAGTAAGGCACATCAAGCAAACGAATCTCACTAGGGCTATTGTGTTCACAGACCCATTGAGTGTAGTCCGAGCTGTAATGACTCTACGTAAACATAGAAACACTATCTTTAATGAAATGTATACATTGTTTTGCTTAGCTTCTGGGCTAAACAAATGGTCATCCTATGCTGGGTATCTGGTCACTGTGGCATAAAAGGCAATGAAGCTGCTGACGAGAAAGCTATCTCAGTAGCTTTTAACGAAACGGGCACAAACATACTCATCCCAGCCACTGATCTTAAACCATTATTGAGCCACAAGCTGAAAGTCCACTGGCAGAAACAATGGAATACTCAAATATCAAATAAACTGCACTTGATCAAACCCAAATTACGACATTGGATATTGGAGAGTACATCACGATATAACGAAGTGCTCTTTTGCCGATTAAGAATAGGACACACTTACGTCACTCACTCTTACCTCTTGACTGGGGGTTATCCTCCGACTTGTAATAAGTGTGGCAAAAATCTCACAGTCCGGCACGTTCTTATTCAATGCCCTGCAATAGAAGCACAGAGGAAAAATATTTCACTTCTGCACATCGCGAAAATATACCTCGTCACCCTAAATTTTTTCTTAGCAATGAACCGCTTTTTAATCTGAAATTAGTCTTTAGCTGGAACAGATACTCTGAAAATTATTTGACCAGGGAATTTTTAGCGCACGTATAACAATCCTTATACTCAAGGGCTATCTTGAAGCTATAGTGTCATTATGTTTTGTGGCATCATGCATTTAACGAAATCCCATTGCCATAGCCCACAGCACTACTTAGTCATTGTCATTATTTTAGCACCCATATATTTTATGCCATTTACAGCGATTGGTTTTAAGCCCTTTTACAGCCATGTCACATCTACCTTGAGGAATTCATTGTCCACGCCATTCACAATACATCGTTAACATTACTACTAGTCATGGCGCTCTATGGCCATACCTGGCCCTTGCGCCATAAAACACCATACATCATCAGGCTCTTGCCTTTCGCCATACACACACAGGACGCATAATTCTGTACAGAGCTCAAATATGAAAAAAAAAGGAAACTTGATGAAGGCTTCGCTATAACTGTCCAGTGTCTATCCATGTTTCTCGACGTCGTGGGTATTTTGTCAGGCTGATAGCTTGACTTCGATGCCAGTCTTATTTCGAAGCACGAGTTCGCAATCCAGCTTGAGTTGGTCGCGAGGCACTAGCGAGCGTACGCTGAACCGCCGGAACAAGTTGGACCCCACAATCTTCTGTTCCACGAGCGCGAACCGCTGGCCTGCGAGGTGAGGATATGGAGAAGGAAACGGAGCACTGCTTAAGCAAGGAAGGAACACAAAGCTCTTGCTCTCAGAAAGCGTTCGCAAGCAAACCTTCCTTACTTTCACGTAGCAAACTGCTCTGGTACTACAGCTAGAATACTTGTAAACATCATTTCCTCTTCGGTGTAGTAGAAGCAAGCGGTGGACGATAGCAGTTGATATGCACAGTCGGATAACCCATGTTTCTACCTTGTAATATTCGTGCAGTCTGAATTATAGCGCATAAAAAGAAAATAAAGCACGCACGCACGCACGCTTAATAGCGGATAGATCCCCTATTTTTCTTCTTTTGTGTATGCTATGTCGTTTGTTTTCTCATAAAGAATAATTTGGCACTGCTGCATATACCCCGTTTTATATCATGCTCTACGAGCAAAACAGACTTCGATGCTGCTGGTGGTGTAGAAGCTCACGGGTTTAGCCTGGTGTGCTTGGCCGGAAATTGTTTTGCCTGAGCATTGCTTACGTTGGCAATGTAGGTTTAAGCAAGCGTCCATTAACTGGGTTCTCGACGGAAGGCAACCAACAGGCTTTAAATTCATTCCCTGATAACTCCAGGTCCTTCAAGGTAACACTACAGCACATAAGGCTCGCGTAAGGAAGACCCGTCGTCTGTAGGCTAAGAAGCTCTTTCTTAGGGTGTGCATAGCAGGCTCGAAGTAATGCGTGCTTGCTCTTGTCATTCCGCTCGCTTGGCATTCTATACTAGTGCATCCCATGGAGGGCCGGCGACAAGCTTTTATAGCATTCTCACAATTATATTATTACTCACTTGATTACTTAATCAATGAAACACGAAGAAAACCTCTTCGTGCTCACTGTGAGTTTTGACTGCCGCCGAAACAAACGTTCAACTGGGCACTCACCAATGCAGTTCCGAGGTCCAACTGGAAACGGCACATATGGGAAATGGATGCCTTACCAGGCTGTTCTCCGGCAGGAAGCGCTCAGGCCGAAACTCTTCCGGTTGTCGGAAGGTCTTCGGATCTCGATGAAGCATGTACGAGAAGATGATCACTATCGCACCTTCCGGCACCACTCGCCGGTCTGATCCCGATACGAGAAAGGAATCGGAAGGTTGGTCCGCTGATCTTTAAATCATACAATAACAGTTGCCTGAAAGCGCAGTTAGGGCCCATGCACAAGGAATTCTCGACTTAGCTTAGCCTCCATCAATTCTCAATGCAGCGGTATACATGCTTTGCTGTCGAGATGGAGTGCATAAGTGTGCATTCTGTGCATATTGTTCGCACTTTTAATTGCTGTGTAGTATGAGAGGGAATCCCTCGCTTTCTTTTGAAATGCATAAGTGCCTTCAAATTTTGTTCAACTTAAAAGAGTTTATGCAACTGTTGTTTCAACAAGAAAGAGTTCACACTTCTGCGTATACCTGTCATGTTCGAACTTAGACCTGCTTGGTGAAACTCGCTAATCACGTAGTAAAGTTTACTTCACAACGAATTAGGCCGGACCGCCGCCAAGAAGTGTGTTGAGCCAACTACCTCATCCTTGGATGCCCCGGGCTTTGCTACACCCGTTGCGCGCCTTGAAGCAACGGATCAGCCTGGCCGCCGTAGCGTATCGCTCACATGTGAGGCGTGGCCTCGCATGTTTATTTGCGTAAGTACCACCTTATTGCTCAGTGATGAATTTCTTTGGCGCCGAAGACTGCCAGCCATCGCTAAACTTTGCACGGCCTCACAGGCTCTTAGCAACGCGCCTAAGGCGGCATAGGAACGGGTAGGTTGAGCTCGGCGGTGCTCGTTGGCGACCGTGTGTCCCAATTTCCTTCCAAGTAATTTTCACTCCTGAATATATCTGTCATCTTGTTGCTTTTATTGTCTTGTTACCTGGCTACTGTGTTTCAAACTCCTTTATGGATCAATGTGTTCCAGCGAATGGGCCTTGTGGAATAATTGATGCTTGAATGCTTTTTTGATGTTACGTTTGAAACTGAACATGGCTGTAGGTATATCTTCCGCAAATAGCAAATTGTGTGTAACTTGCATTGGATCAATATTTACACGTTATAGCACCCCCTATATTTTATTCTTTCTTCAGAAATAGTTCCTTTGTTCATGTGGCGTAAAGGTCGTGGACTATTCGGCTTTTACGGTGGTGACGTCAATCTCTTCGGTGGCAAATGTATCTCTGTTCTTTGGCCACTTTTCAATGGCTATTAGTTTATTCAAAGTACGCTTAAAGGACTTAAGCCGAGGGTAATGCGTAAAGAGGGAGGGGAGGCGGCAGTACAAACCTAAAAGCAATTGCGAAGAAGTAGTCGCAAGAAGCAATATGATGAAGTATAGAACAAAAGTATGCTAACACAGTTTAGCTAATAAGAAAGAAAATGTAAAATATACCAAAAAAAAGAAGTAATGCACGGTGCACAATCATATGGGGGGAAATATGGATGCTCACATAGTGTACGGTATTAAAAAAAGTATTCAATAGTAACTCACAACAAACAAAACACTAATAAAAAGGCAATTAAATGACAGAGCGTAGCATGTAGTGAAAGTTTACAGGGTCAGTTTCAGTGGCAATTACAGAGGGCAAGCCGTTACGTTCAATGATGGTGCGGGGCATCAAAGAATGTGTATAACGTAACGTGTGACCGGTGATGCGCTCGATTTCGAAGTGGTGATCCCGGCGTGAAAAGATGACAGCGGTGACTGGAAGTACTCTTAATGAAGCAAAGCATGGTGATAATGTTTGTGAAGGAGGCAAAGACGTTTTGGTTTGCGGCGTAGAGACAGCACTTATAAATTGGCACGTGCTTTTAGTGATTAAACGCTAGTGTAGGATGAATAGTCGGAAAAGATGAAGCAAGTATCCCGGTCTTGAACAGATTCAATGTCATTGGCGATGTATGCCTGACCCAGATCCCCCATTCCACATGCGTATTCTAGCTTCGGGCAGATTAGTGTAGTGCAAATAGGTTTACGTATGTTTACAAAAGCGTGCTTTAGGTTGCATGTGATGGTGCCCAAAGAATGATTAGCAACTGCGAGGGTGGAGTAAATGTGACGGTAACACGTTAGTCTTAATGTAAATGAACACCTAGTTACCTATAGGTTTCTAGGAGTTCCACACTACTGAGTTATAAATGATACGGAGGGAAGACTCGGGAGGCTGGGTTAATAAAAGACTTACATTTAGTTTTAGTAAGATTTAGGAGCAATAATCATGACTGACACCATGTGTTACCTGCGTCTAACTAATTTTGGAGGGCTACATGGTCGTTATCACAAGATATGTCACGATAAAGTACACAATCATCAGCAAAAAGTTTAATGCGGGACTAAGCACCGTTAGGCAAGTCAGTAATATACACAAGGAAAAGTAACGATCCGGACACACTCCTCTTAGACACTCCGGTGGGGATGTGACGAAAAATTAAAAAAAAAAAATCCTGTGGTTTTACATGCCAGAGGCACGATCTCATTATGAGGCACGCCGTAGTGGGGGACTCTGCACTCTTAAAACGGTTGCACCCTTTGGGGTGTATATTTGTCCCACAACAATAATCGTCATCTGCCTTGCTTGCGTTTCCTTTCCTGAAAACTCGGCGCTCGCTACTTTCCTGTCGAGAATGCTGCGTCACACTGATAACGCGCATGCCGTTCGTGACTGGGAAGTACCGGGCTCGCAGCGTTAAAGAAAGGAAATGCGGGCAACACGGATGACGATTATTGTTGTGGGACAAGATACGCCCCAAAGGGTGTAAATTTTTCTAAGAGTGTGCGAATTTGGACCACCTGCTGGGGTTCTTTAACGTGCACCGAAATACACGTACACGGGTGTTTTCGCATTTCGCCCCCATCGAAATGCCGCAACCGTGGCCGGGATTCGATCCCGCGACCTCGTGCTTAGCCCTACAAAGCCATAAGGGAGCAATGTTGCCAATATAGTGGTTTTCCAGCTAAATTTAGCGGCTTTTGGTGCTGTCCAGCAGGAAAATTCGTTCGTCTTGCAGGCGGCGTTTTTTTTAGCGGTTTTCATGTAATGCGGGCTTCTTTTTTGGCCGTACAAAACGTTATTTATTATTATTATTATTATTATTATTATTATTATTATTATTATTATTATTATTATTATTATTATTGTTATTATTATTATTATTACAATAATTCGTGCTTCACGTGTCACCAAGTGTAGCTTATCCATGGCCCTTTGGAAGTAACAAGGAATTGAGCATGTTTTCAGTAGGCTAAAAATGATTAAATCTAAGTTAAGAAAGAAAATGCCTGCTAAGAAGACAAGTGACATCCTTACTGTGCGGGTGGTCTCCCAACAAATGATAACTGCTGTTTAAGTTACACGCTGCCCGGGCACGTAGCTCGCAAGGTCGGTGCGATGGAGGCCTGTGGAGTCAGCGATGGCTCCGACCCTAGGCCCAGCCATGCCAGCCAACAAATACACACTGAGGACGTGCGACCACACCGAAGTGAAAGGGAAGAAATTGTTCTATCATTTTAATCCCGACTCGGTAGTTTGACCTGCTTTCCGGCCAGTGATTGTAGTTCATGAAGGCATATTTTTGTAAATTTTTTTCCCCCACGTTTCTGCACTTAACAGTCTCACAAAAAATGGGCTTATTAAAAGTCAGAATTTATATAGTTTACGCTACTAGGGACGAAAGATTTTTTTTTTCAAGTGAAGTTCTTGTTCAACCGTGTTCTACGTACACGCAATGAAGCATATTCTGATCGTGATTTTGATTGTTGTCTGTATTTAGTTTTTCGCGGATTTTTGCTGCTCGTAACCCGGGTTTTAAAGTGTTTTGGGGCCTAGAGTAAGGAGTAATTTTATTTCTAGTTGGCAACACTGGAATCGAGGCGGAGGAAAGCTGAAAAGTGCCAGGAGGTTGTAACCGCGCTGCGGGAACATGCACGCGGGGAGAAGAGAATGGTGGGGCATGCAGCGGCAGGTCGACGGAGGGTCGATATGACTTAGAAGGTGAACAGCCGCTTTTCGAAGACAGGCAACAGCGCAGCGTTTGCGGTGGGTTGTTCGCAACGTAGATGCTAGACTGAAATGCTGAGCGGACGTTAGGTTGAACCAGGATGATACCTCCAGGCAAATCCTGTGCGGTGGGCCATTCGCACCTCGAGAGCGAATCGCGAGTGGCTCGCGGAATCGCAGTGTACACATTTGTGTATACATGACCTGTTCTTGCCAGTTTTGTCCTGCCTAGTGGCAAGGACAAAACCGCCAAAACTGAACCTTCTGCTTACCCAATGTGGCTAGGTTTCCCTTTTCTCCGCTGTGTAAAGTTGAACACGGCAACTTTACCGAATGCACCGGCACGTTTGAGCAACGTGTTTGACCAATGCTTGGTGAAGATCCCGAGTTCCGGCAGCAACGGTGAATGAGCAGCTTTTCCTTCCTCGTAATGGGATGCATTGTTGTGCGTTTGTTTAAACGTCCCAGAAATGACCCATCTTCTGCGATTCCAAGGTCGCCATCCAAAGTTTGCTCTCTGCGTTAAGCCGTGGACCCCACGGACGACTTGTCGCTGAAACATGAGAAACGAGAGGACATGACTTCCTATTTCTATGGTTGTCAAGTCATTGTGGTATCCTTTGAAACGAGCAAGCAGACGCAGCCGCTCGAACTTTACATAACAGTGGTGCATGTGTCGCTATCCCGATGTCAAGAACAGACGCAGCAGGAAAGCTCCGTGCTCTTGCTCGCGAACTTACGTTGGTCCAATGGAATTCGGCAGACTCTAAAAAGCAGCGCCTCTGTTCCCTGCGTCCTCATCTGAAGCGCCGCCTTCAACGTGGCTTACCACGACGGGAGCCAACTCTAATGTGTCCCCTCATTTGCTTTTTAGAGCGCAGCTCTTTGGCGTCCGTTCCTGGGTTTCGCGTCGTCGTCGGCGTTGTCGTCGGCCTCGTAACCAGCTCCGCCCCCCTTTCATCCCCCCAGCGCTAGCAGCGACCGACTGATACCGCTGGATGCCGCTGACGCCGCTAGAGAGTCAAGATAACGTGACTGCATAGAACACCGTCGCCGCCATGCAGAAAGAGGAGGAAAGGGTCCCCCCCCCTGTACTTGTGTGGCGGATAGGGTTCTCTTCAGTTGCCGACGCGCCGGTTATTTCACGTAGGCCCCGGCACGTCGACGAATACGTGACCACCTTCCCACGGCTAGACCTGGTTCTTAGCGCTGCGGAAGCGAGGGTATCATATTGTTTGTGTCGGCATCGGCGGCGTTGTCCCTGAAACCAACTCCGCAGCTGGGGTTGACTCACTATCGGCGTCAGCGGCATCAGTCAGTCGCTGCTATCTCTTCCCTCCTCCCTTTATCGTGTTGTCCGCTTGCTGCGCGCGCTTCTGCCCCCATCGTTTGCCGCTGGGTGTACACGCCGCCCCCCTCCCCCCTCTTCCTGCGAGTCTCCGGTTGTCAAAGCGCCGGCTCAAACTTAATTCCTTTCTTCGCTCCTCCTCCAATGCAACCCCTGTGCGGTGGCAATCAGAGAGCCAGATCGATGGCGGCGGATCTGTATATGTGCACCGCCCGAGCCGAAATTGCCGCTGCCGTTCGCCCTGTGCGGTGGCAATCAGAGAGCCATCGTAACGCGTCCCACGGCTGTGACAACCTCGCGAGGCACTTGTATAGATCTCGTCTTTGAGAATCAAGCATTGGTGTACCAAGTCGAACATATATCAGTCTATTTCTCCGACCACAAAGCTTCCTTCATGACTGTCAAGAACTGTTAGTGAAGTCTTTGTTAAAGGAATACGTGTGAAAAATAAAAAAAAATTCTGTGATAGCGCATACATGTGTTGCTCGATTTCTTTGCCTCAATCTATCGAAAAGGTGAAACAGCTTATTTGCTGCGCTCAAATTTCGCATTAGGAAGTAACGTAATCGTCGGTAATTTTTTTTCTCTGTGACTGTACGATAAAGGAGAAAAAAGATCGGTGGTCATTATTGCACTTGCAACTGCGATCAGATTCTTTGGTAATATGAAATCGATGCACGTACACCGCTGGGTGGTCGGTTGGGCCGGGTCGGTGTGGCATCGCAAGAGATATGTCTGCAACACGGAACGCGTGAACCGCTTCCTTTTCGGTACTGGCACATCCACATTGAAACCACTGACAAAGACAACAGCGGTAGTGTCATGTCAGCTGTTTCACGCAGAAATAGTAGCCGTGAGCCTTACGGAACAATGAGTCATTGAATTTTTTGCTTGCTTACAGGGGTATGAGCCATTGAGGATGACAGTTTTTGACATGCTGTTCTGTATGTTCTACGCGTTATTAGAAAGAATTTAAGCCCGGTTCGCTTCACTTTGTTGTCTGCTCCTAGCCTCTGTCTTACGGGCTATGAGCCATTTGATATTTTGCTTGCTTACGGGAGCATGAATGATTAGAGGGGATGAGCAATTGATGATGATAGTTTTTGTTCACAGAGAACAAAAATGCACAAAATCCTACCCATATACAGCTTCGCTGTAAAAATATGTCTTACACAAAATTCTGGGGTCCCAATGAGTAAGAGGTGGTGCGTGGAATCTGAAAAACAGTAATTGTGCCAGCGGTAACGTTCGTAAATGCAATTCTGTGCTTGAAATCGGATAATTTGTCGCGGTTGAAAGTGAACGAAGATCGGTAGGCCGGTTGGCTTTGGGAGCCCACCGTAAAACCACAAATGAGGCACTGCAAGGTCACATGGTGTTTTGTCTCTTTTGAAGACAGAGAAGCTCAGCGCAAAATTAGTTTTGAAGAAGGACTCAGGAACATGGACGGAAATAAATGGGCAGCTTAAGTGCACATGTATCTCTACTTGGAAAGTACACAATGGACACAGTATAAAGGATGTGATCAAGAAAGTTGGCAACCAAGTAAAGGTCCTGCTTTCCCAAACCACGCGGCGTAACGACATCGAACATGCGGATGAGCTCATAAGAATCGCCTGTAAAGCAGCACTCGGCCTGCCTAAAAGCATAAGCACCATCCGACTGAATGAATTGGGAATGATGAACACTTTCGAGGAATATGCAGCGGCCACACTAATGGCGCAGCGTGAACGGCTAAACACGACACCTCAGGGACGCTCGGTTTTACAAAGACTTCAGTATCCTCTGACACCACAATATTGCGGCGACGAAACAATACTACTGCCATCTGAAATACGAGAGCGGATCCACGTGGCGCCAATCCCCCGTCACATGCACCCAGTCCATCATGAGGCACGGAAACACGCGCGGGCAGCCACCTTACTAAAGCGGCCAAGCGATCCGGACACTTACTTTACAGACGCGAGTTCGTATCACAGGAATACAGGCACCCTCAATACATTTGCAGCAGTCGTGACTAGCCAAGGACGAACAACCGCAGCAGCATCCATACAAATGAAATCGGTTGCAACGGCCGAAGCTATGGCCAAAGCACTGGCCATACGTGCCGCGGAAGCTAAGGGCCAATCGGCCTACGTGCTGACAGACTCACAGGACGCCTGCCGCCTCTTCCTTGGGGGGGGGGGGGGGGGGGGGGGGTCTTTACCGGGCTGCGTCTTCCGCATCCTAGGAACGGAACTCACCATGGATCATTGCGTGACCTGGTGCCCGGGGCACACAGGGATAGCGGGGATGACCGCTTGGCTCGAGGCATGACAGGCCGAGCCGCGGGCGACACCGTCCTAGAGAACACCTCGACACCCGGTGCGCCAAGAGAAATCCTCACATTACAACGGCTAAGTAGGCGAACCAAAGCCCTTCCTCACCCAGACCTAGACAGGAGGCAAGCACGGGACTGGCGGCGCCTGCAAACAAACACTTTTCCCCCACATTTATACAGGCTACACAAAATGTACCCAGACAAATACAGCAACAAATGCGCGTGGTGCGAAGGAACACCGACATTGGAACACATAACATTCCAGTGCACGTTACGTCCGGCGGCTGCCACATCGCCGCTGCTAGACAACACTCTCCATAACTGGTCGTGGGAGGTGCGACTCGCGGAAGTGGAATTGGGAAGCCAACTGGCGACCCTTGACCAGGCCCGGCGAGCCGCTGTAACCAGTGGGGCCCTGGAGCAGGGGCTCCACCAGCTATAACCAAACAATTTATACTACAATAAACGTTTACTCATTCTCTCTCCAAAGCATGCGTTCAATGTCGAGGACTCCCAGGTCGAAAAGAAGCATCGCGCGCAGCAGGAACGTCTGCGCTGCGCAGCGGAAGGTGGTGCAGACGGCGAATGCATGTATACAGTGTATACATACAATTGTAATTCACACACTATTTTTTTGGCTTCAGAAATTTTGCTGCCGCCCGTGTTTAGGAGAATGACCCGGGCGCGCAGTAGCAGCAGTAGGTGGCAACAATCACACCCACCGCTGCGGAGTCTTCTTCTCGCTCATCGACGCATCTGCTCTCGCCTTTGGCCACTTGCTCACGCAACAAAACTGATGGTGTGCGGCACAGCCCATTGTTTGCAGAACTCGCGCTTGGCGCGTGGTGGCCGCATGTCGCTCAGCGATTTCAAGCACGCACTCTGCAACGCTGTCGAACCCTTGGTGGTCAATAAACTTTACTGAAAGGGGGGAGGGGGGAGGTGGCAGAGGGATGGGGCTCAAGTAAGGCCCAGGACCTGCTTGACCTTTTCCGCCAAGTCTACCAGTACAAGCTGTCGATTGACGTCCCCGTCAATCGGTTGTAACCAGCCTTGGGCTAGCTTACATGTCAGATAACTCGTCAGATTCTGGCGCAAATGGAAGCGGTTACGTACGACTTTGTGACTTCTTATAGTTAATTTTAAACATCATCCAAAAGCCGGACACATAGCCGACGATAATGATTACGCCACTTGAGGCTGGTTTACGGTGGAGCCGCACGTCGTACCTCCCGCATCCCCGCACGCGTGCGGTCGTGCGAAAAAGTGCAGATGTCGCGTGCTGGTGCCCAAATTTCGGTTTACACTGCATGTGCGGGCCCAGTGTAAACCATAATTTGTGCACCATTGTGAAATATGTAGAATTTCTCGCGCGATAGCGCGGGTGCAGCTCGAGCGTAAATTTGCACTTAACCCAGGCACGTGACGCGTCTTTTGCACAGCACGGGGGCTTCGGTGACCGTCGTTGAGATGCTAAACTCGACGATGACCCCACGGCGCGCCACAGCTGCGACTGCGCCCGTCTGTGTGAACTGCATAGCTACGCGAATGTTGCATGATATTGGCATCTGGCTAGTGCTTTGCGCCACTATTCGACATTCGGTGGCCGTAAGAACAGGGATCCAAAGTCCTCGTTCACAAAAGAAGTTCTTGCGCTGCAACTACTCGCACAGGGGCAGATGCTAGCCGATCGTCAAGCTTTGCGTTTTGTTTTACAGCGAGGCTTTCTTTGCCTCATCTCCCAACTTTATGGACGCTAATGCGGCGGTCTTTCACGCGCACGTCCATGGGTGTCTTGCAACACCACCAGGTGGAGCTTGCGGGATGAACGGCTGGTTGCTCTTCGAAGCGAGATCAGGACGCCTTAGAACACGTACTTATAACGCGAGAATTCAGAAGGAAGAAGAAGCCTGTGCTTGCTGCGCAAAAGCTAGGGAAACGATGGAGAAAGTTTTCTTAGAATGTGAAAATATCTGCCCAGCTTCGAGATAGAAATCACTGGCTTCCTGAAGCCCTTGGGTTCAGCGAGAGCAGGGGAAATGTAAACATGTCCAACATGTCCGCTATGGAGATTAGTAAGAGGCGGTAGGAATATTGATGGAAGAAAAGTAGGGAAACGACCAACAACGGAGGCGTAGCAAAATAAATTTAGCAATAGGGGTTGGGAAACTCGTTATGGGAATTCATGGTGGATTTTTTTTCTTTACTTCTTTTTCTTTTATAACTTAATAATAATAATATTTGGCGTTTTACGTGCCAAAACCACTTTCTGATTATGAGGCACGCCGTAGTGGAGGACTCCGGAAATTTTGACCACCTGGGGTTCTTTAACGTGCACCTAAATCTAAGCACACGGGTGTTTTCGCATTTCGCCCCCATCGAAATGCGGCCGCCGTGGCCGGGATTCGATCCCGCGACCTCGTGCTCAGCAGCCCAACACCATAGCCACTGAGCAACCACGGCGGGTCTTTTATAACTTAGGTATGAGATTTGGCAAAATAATAAGAGCAGCTTGGTGGCACAACACACCACCCCGTTCCAAAGGGGACACTCATAGCATCCCCCTATGCATCCATCCATCTACCCAGGCCGGCGCCGATGCGATAGCGTTTCGTAGCTTCCGCGTACGGCACGAGCTGTGCTTGTTTTTCTATGCGATCAAAATGCAGATGCCTGAGGTATTTAGAGCGTGTGCTGTGATACTGTAAACATTACAATCGTCCATAGCCTAAAAGAGAGCACTTGGAGCTGGCGTCTGAAGAGCGTGCTGCCTGCGTGTGCAGAAGGAACATGTAAACACGCCCCAACAAAATGGCTCCAAAGCATGCGTTCAATGTCGAGGACTCCCAGGTCGAAAAGAAGCACCGCGCGCAGCAGGAACGTCTGCGCTGCGCAGCGGAACGTGGTGCAGACGGCGAATGCATGTATACAGTGTATACATACAATTGTATTTCACACACTATTTTTTTTGGCTTCAGAAATTTTGCTGCCGCCCGTGAGCAGGATGATCCGGGCGCGCAGCAGCAGCAGTAGGTGTGAACAAACACACCCACCGCTGCGGAGTCTTCTTCTCGCTCATCGACGCATCTGCTCTCGCCTTTGGCCACTTGCTCGCGCAACAAAACTGATGGTGTGCGGCACAGCCCATTGTATGCAGACCTCGCGCTTACCGCGTGGTGGCCGCATCTCGCTCAGCGATTTGAAGCACGCACTCTGCAACGCTGTCGAACACTTGGTGGTGGCAATAAACTTTATTGAAAGGGGTGGAGGGGGGAGGTGGCAGAGGGATAGGGCTCAAGTAAGGCCATAGGCCTGCTTGCCCTTTTCCGCTAAGTCTACCAGTACAAGCGGTCGAATGACGTCCCCAGCCCTTGTTAGGATCGGCCTGCAGGGGTACTGCTCTGCAAAGCTATATTAGCCCGCTGTACGTGCTTAGATCGACTCGCGGTGCTGGCGCCCTTCGGAGAACCAGCGAGGACGGCAGCGCTAATCCACAATGCGCCTCGTTCGGAGAATCGGTGACGACAGCAGGGCGGGCCATGTTTGGCATCCAACGTGTTGTTGGTTGATTTGCCGCGTCTTCATGGTCTCTCTCGGCAGCAAGAAGAGCTTCCCTAAAAGAAGGGTGCTTTGCGGTACGGGGGCCCCAGGATTCGTCAGTCTGCTGACACTCGTGGCGACTAGAGGAGAAAAGCAGCTCTGGAATTTAGACGCGCAAGACAGTGGGCACCCGGCGGTCGTGCTGCGGGGGTCAGCTCCGAGTTCTGCGGAGGCGGTCTGACGTAGATTGGGGACCGTGAACCTCGCGCATGAAGTGTGTGTGTGTAAATCCATCGTGCAGAGAGGCGACTCGTTTACGATGACTGGTCGAACGGATCTCTCACCTGGGGAACTAGGGACCAATGGAGTGTTAATAAGCGGATGTTGTCGGCGGCTAGTCTGTGCTCGTCAATGTGCTCGTGTTCGTACTCGTAAGCTGTGTGCTGTATATGTTCATCTTGCATGCTCTATCTGGGAGCCACGCTAGACTGTCGAATTTATCTTGTTAAAATGTAAATACTGTAAATAAACCCTGTACGCCTAGTTCCTCCCAAGTTCCTTTATACGACCTACAACCCCTTCAACTGGTAGCAGCGGCGAGATCTTCCGACAACTCCTACAACTGTATGCCAGCGGTGGGTTCGTCCGACAACTCTGACACCCTGAGCAAGGCGGGCAAGTCAGCAGTTCGTGAAGAAATGCTGATGCTCGCATAACTGTTTAAGAGAGCTTGATGAAGTTATTTTCAAATGCACTGTGGAAATAGACGCGGCGAGCCTAATGTAAACTGTCTTGTCTGTCTTTAGGCTAATATCGAAATGTAAACGAATAAGAGGAGTGACGATGACGCGATAGATGCGGTGTTGTTGCCACAATGACAGCCCCAAATTCCTGCAATTACTGTCAAATGCAGTTACTGCAATGCGGATACTTGCGGCACCCAGAATTCTGCGCCTGATCTGTACCTTTGGCGGCAGAGTATATGGAGCTTCGCCACGACTTTCCAATTCGCGAGCGAAAGTAGAGGCCGAGGAGTCGAGGCGCAGAGCGCTGCCGATGGGCTTTCATTCGCTTTTTCTTTTATTTATATTAATTTCATTTATATTTACTTTGTACTGAGTACGCATGGGCTCCAGCGTTAATTTTATTCGCTTTCTTTTTCAATGTGGTGCTGAGGTCGGATATCATATCATCAACCATTTGAGTCGTTTTCATCTTTACGTCTTAATGAGTATTTTTGAGCAACAGTTGTCACTCATGGTGTCTTAGTCCGCAGAGAGAAAGAGAGAGAGAGATATGAATTAGATACGAAAGGCAGGTATAGTAAAATGCAGTGGCGGTAGTCATGTGCTTCCAACCTTTCTAACTGATGCAATAGCTAGATCTCTCCTATCACCCTGCCTCATAGGTTTGAACTTTCAGCGGAGGAAAAAACTGACTGGAAAAGCAAGAGTCGCACAGATGGAATGAAGGCTGGACAAACATTACATTCCGCCTGATGCCGAAGCCTCATAGCGTTTCTTTCATAATAGATGTACATCACTTACTGGAGGCCTTCGCTAAAGAAAAGTTCGCTGTCGTGATTGGTAGGCATTTTTTTTTATCACCCGCACTAACGTGCGAGTTGCTTCTTGAATATGTGTACAAGCCTTGGGCCAGCTTACCTGAATTATAACTCGTCAGATTCTGGCGCAAACGGAAGCGGTTACGTACGACTTTTCGACTTCTTATTGTCAATTTTAGACATCGTCCAAAAGCCGGACACATAGCCGACGATAATGATTACGCCACTTGAGGCTGATTTAAGGTGGAGCCGCACGTGGTACCGCCCGCATCCCCGTATGCTTGCGGTCGTGCGAAAAACTGCAGATGTCGCATACGGGTGCACAAATTTTAGTTTACTCTGCATGTATGGGCCCAGTTTAAACCATAATTTGTGCACCATTGTGAAATATGTACAATTTCTCGCGCGAGAGCGTGGGTGCAGCTCGAGCGTAAATTTACACTTAACCCAGGCACGTGAGGCGTCTTTTTCACAGCACGGGGGCTTCGGTGACCGTCGTTGAGATGCTAAACTCGATGATGATCCCAGGGCACGCCACAGCTGCGACTGCGCCCGTCTGTGTGAACTGCATAGCTACGCGAATGTTTGACGTTATTGGCAACTGGCTAAAGTGCATTGTGCCACTATTCGACATTCGGCGGCCGTAAGAAAAGGGATCCAATGTCCTTGTTCACGAAAGAATTTCTTGCGCTGTAACTACTTGCATAGGGGCAGATGCTAGCCGATCGTCAGGTTTTGCGTTTTGTTTTACAGCGAGGCTTTCTTTGCCTCTTCTCCCAACGGTATGGACGCTAATGCTGCGGTCTTTCACGCCCATGTCGATGGGTTTCTTGCAACACCCCCAGATGGATCTGACGGGATGACCGACTGGTTGCTCTTCGAAGCGAGATCAGGACGCCTTAGAACACGTACTTATAACGCGAGAATTCAGAAGGAAGAAGAAGCCTGTGCTTGCTGCGCAAAAGCTAGGGAAACGATGGAGCAAGTTTTCTTAGAATGTGAAAATGTCTGCCCAGCTTCGAGATAGAAATCACTGGCTTCCTGAAGCCCTTGGGTTCAGCGAGAGCAGGGGAAAAGTAAACATGTCCAACATGTCCGCTATAGAGATTAGTAAGAGGCGGTAGGAATATTGATGGAAGAAAAGTAGGGAAACGACCAACAACGGAGGCGTAGCAAAATAAATTTAGCAATAGGGGTTGGGAAACTCGTTATGGCAATTCATGGTGAATTTTTTTTCTTTACTTCTTTTTATTTTATAACTTAGGTATGAGATATGGCAAAATAATAAGAGCAGCTTGGTGGCACAACACACCACCCCGTTCCAAAGGGGACACTCATAGCATCCCCCTATGCATCCATCCATCTACCCAGGCCGGCGCCGATGCGATAGCGTTTCGTAGCTTCCGCGTACGGCACGAGCTGTGCTTGCTTTTCTATGCGATCAAAATGCAGATGCCTGAGGTATTTAGAGTGTGTGCTGCGCTGTGATAGTGTAAACATTACAATCGTCCATAGCCTAAAAGAGCGCACTTGGAGCTGGCGTCTCAAGAGCGTGCTGCCCGCGTGTGCAGAAGGAACATCTAAACACCCCCTGTTAGATACGGGGCCGTTTCCTGCGCCTACTTCAAGTTCCCCAGACCACATCGAATCGCACCACAGCTAATTAAGGAGCGCAGAAACACGGATGCCACATTCCTGAGGCACGGCACGTGCAAACAAGTTGGCGGACTCCACTTCGTGTGCAGCCGGTGGAGCTATTCACTGTTTGGCTCTTTCCGAAAGTGAAGGGAAGGGACTCTTCCATCCTGGCACTGTTGCGGGTAAAGTGGGTCCCGAAGAAAGACGGCTCTAATGCGCCGTGAAAGCCTAGCGGCGTCGCCCCCACTTGGCTATTGTGACCGTGCATTGCAAGTCAGCAAGGCGAGACCGCAGGGAGAAGAAAGCCCTCGGACAAACAACCGAGCAGCGACTCTATTCGCCAGGTGTGACACCATCGCACGGGCGCCTACCATTGGCCGAAAATGACGACACTTGAGCGGGCTCGCCGATTGGCTGAAAATGGCGTCATCTGAGCGGGCTCGCCCATTGGCCGAACGTGACGTGTCATCAAGACACCGAAGGGCTTAAAAGACGAAGACCGAGAGCTTTCCTAGAGCATTCCTTGATTCATCTCTTTCGAACTTCTTGCGACGGGCCGCAGCGTCCGAGTTGCTGCCGGCCGGTAATGTCTTTTAGGACTGTTAATATACGCTCACTGTAAATAATGTAAATAAACCTCCCAAGTTTTCATCCCGACGTCCTCCTCAACTCCTACAGCCCCAACAAAATGGCTCCAAAGGATGCGTTCGATGTTGAGGACTCCCGGGTTGAAAAGAAGCATCGCGCGCAGCAGGAACGTCTGCGCTGCGCAGGGGAACGTGGTGCAGACGGCGAATGCATGTATACAGTGTATACATACAATTGTAATTCACACACTATTTTTTTGGCTTCAGAAATTTTGCTGCCGCCCGTGTTTAGGAGAATGACCCGGGCGCGCAGCAGCAGTAGTAGGTGTGAACAAACACACCCACCGCTGCGGAGTCTTCTTCTCGCTCATCGACGCCTCTGCTCTCGCCTTTGGCCACTTGCTCACGCAACAAAACTGATGGTGTGCGGCACAGCCCATTGTTTGCAGACCTCGCGCTTGCCGCGTGGTGGCCGCATCTCTCTCAGATATTTGGAGCACGCGCTCTGGAACGCTATCCAAGACTTCGTGAGCAGATTCTGACACTCGCGCAACTTTTGTTGCACTATCAAGGCGAAGCGTCTCAACTATTCTCGTCGTTTCGTCAGGACGCCGGCATCTTTGTATGTAGCGGAACGCGTTTATTATTCTACGCCTTTATGACAAACTGGTTCCGCCGGCTGTCAACCCCAACCATCACAATGGGACATGTACTTCATTTGTAAACAGAACGTATGCAAGGACGAAAGTTACATTTAGAAATGGTTTCCATCAATGACCACCTTTCCCCTTTTCTCTGCGCAGTTTCAAAGCTAATACGAGCCCACAAACTCGTGCACAACTTTATTCTGCCGAGACGGCGAAGGGGAGAAAGCCTACTCACAAATAGTCAAAATCGTTCTCACCTGGTAATGGAGAGCTTGTGCTCACACAAAATATATTTGCAGCGCCTAACAAAAGCATCAACTGACAAAGGTACGTACGAACTCTCGGTAGTATACAACAGCAATAATGCGTGTTGCGTTTTTAGCAGGGTATACGAAAGCACACAGCCTCCGCAATGTATTGCTTCATGCACTTGTTGACGATAGCACAATGAGGAGAAAAACATCTGAACGACCACCTAGAATAGCACTCGTGCATAAGCCTGAGCTCCGTAACACGTCAACAAAGAAAAACAATCTCGCAGAAACTCTTCTGGGAGTTGTCTAAGTATGTGTAAGCGTTGTGCCATTTGCTCATCTCCACGAATTCTGGTATCGTTATCAATGTTATGAAACTTCATCCGGCCAGTACAAATGACAGCGCTGCGGCGACACGAACTGCATGGTGCGGATAGCGGCGCTAGGAGCATTGATTGACGCAAGCAGAGTACTGCAGATGGCGGCGCCAGGCGTGCTGATTGCGTTCCGATCATTATAGGCCGTTATCGCTCTTTAGCGCCTTATCCATCCGCGCCCAACCATTATGAACCGTGTCTAAACCTACTTAGGCTGCGGCTTCGTAGGCACCACCGCGTGGACCGTACTGGCTTTGAAAGCGATCTGCGGTGCCGACAAAGAGTGCCAACTACTGACAGCTTCGCGCGCTCTGTTCTTGCCGCTTAACATTGAAGAGAGACCCTCGGGCCCGTATCATTAAAGCGATCCACGAATGTGTCAGATTGCGGCGTGTGCTGAGAGCTCCGTGAGCGCTGCGTTCTCGCCGCTTCGTTGGCGTTGAAGCGAGAGTCAGCGTGAAGGTGAATTCGCTCACTACTGCGGGAGCTTTATTGAAAGCGGTCGTCTTACAGGGCGGACGGACGGAAGGAGCGACGGCTTTCTCGTTGAGTGGGCATAGAAATGCTTTCGCATTTAAATAGCTCCGTTCGTGCGCGTTTGCATTTTCGGTACCCTGAAAATGAATCCCTAACATGAAACAAAACAAAAACAGAGTTCTTCACAAACGCGGGTAGCCTCAAAACTCAGCCAAAACATGTGAAATCTCTTGCGAATGCCTCTCCGCGGCAACTCGAAGGCACGTGCTTCCAACCTCTCTAACTGATCCCCAAGCTACATCCATCCTATCAGCCTTCCTTATTATAGGTATCATCTTTCTGCGGTGAAAAGAACGGACTCGAGAAGCAAGCAACTTGGTAAGGTCATACAGACGGGTGTTTTGGAGTTGGATGTTGACTATCCACTTCTTTGACGCTCCAAGGCAGTGATAAGAGAGCGATCAGGTACCGTAAGCAATGGTGCATACGCGATTTGTAAATTTCACGTTACTCGAGTTCACGACGCTAATTTTGTTCCCTCATAATCCCTACAGCAAAGCGTGAGCGATACATCTGTCGTGGTCAAGCACTCGCTTCAGGTTTTCAATCGCATTAATCCACTTCAAATCGTCACCAAACGGCCTCATCGCCGCATCTGAAAACGACGCCGATGAGGTGCCACTGCTGTTCGCATGGTCGCCATTTGCTTGGCAAGAGACAAAGAGAGAGAGGAGGTTCTTGAAAGGGGGAATTGAAAGTGGGGTAAAGTTCAGCGCAGTAACTGTCTCTCAAACCGCGCTGCATAAGGGGGAGGGGAAATGAAAGGAGGTAGTCAACAGCATCAACAGCACCGAGACGCCTCGGACGCGGTAGGTGACATGGCTGTCCACGATCTGCGGATAGACATGGACAAAGTGTATGGAGTCTGAGCATTTCGGTCTTCAAAAGTCTGCCGTACAGTTAATTTCACTGCTGAACCCGTTTTACTCATGAAACTTCACTTCCAACTGAAGTGAAACTTGACAATAAATAGTTGCAGCAAAGCAAGCATCTTATTTCAGTTCAATAAAGAATTAGGCTTTCGCCATTCCATTATAATAGGCGTGGGAAAACGTATAAAATTACGCAATAATAATATTATTTTTGTAGTTACTGCCTTACTAGGGTAACAGGAAAAGTTTGAATTAGGAATTATTTGCAGCCTTGCGGAGGAACAGTGACTGGTGGTTATGAGGGCGGGGGCGGGGCTTCACTGCAGACTTCACTCCGACAATAGGCGTGTTTTTTTAATTAGCTCTGGAAGAATTATACAGAAATATTTATTTTCGGAAGAATCACAGTTCTTTTGCATCCCTCGTTTGCAGCTCTACCAAGTGAAGTGCCGAAACCGACTCGTGCTTTTATTTGAGAACTTGCGCAACGATGCGTGGTCACCAGCCCCGTACAACCGCGTACAGCGCAGGATGGGGCGGTTTTAGACGTACTGAGCCCACCGCGAAAGGTTAGAAAAACACCCACATATACACAGCAGTGAAGTGACTACGTCAGGCGGCTTGACTGATGACTGTAGAAGCGTCATTCAAGATACACGGAACTATTCACACTTTCGGGGCCGTTTTCTCTACTTAGTTAAATAAATAGATGTTGATCCATTAATATTTTCATAAACAATCGTTAAATTTGTTACTTTTCGCTTTTCCTTCCTGCTTCGCTGTTGCCTTGGCTCTCGCTTAATTTCTCAACTCCTTGCGACTCTTGTTTCCAGTTGCCAATTTTGCACGAAAAGTGCTGTATGATTAGGGAAAAGCCAGACGAGGTAACGGGTGACAGTCATATTGCTTATAGGTTTAAGAGTTATTGCATGGTTTGATGATGGACGCTGCCTCGCATCATTTTATTTTCCATATCGCGGGTATATGATTCCGGGGATCTGCCAGCGTCGCGGCGATCCGTCGCTCGAGGAAATAATGAAGCGTAATAAAAAGTTAAGCGCAGCTGGTTTTTTCGCCAGCCGTAACTCGTTCCACTAACATACAGACCAGCTGACCACGAACTGAATTCCTTTCCTGGTCCCTGGATCAGTTAAAACAAAGAAGGTTCAACTAACGAAGCAACAGCAGTGCGCGTGGCCGTTGAATAGATGGTGACGACTGAACGCACCTAGAGTTAATCGCGCGGGCACTGAATCGATGACAAAACTGGCCTTCACACCTCAGGAGATGCCGATAACTGCTGCCATCCAAAAGGGGTGAAAACGCAGCAAAATGTTGACCGCCTAATAGCTGTCAAGTCTCAACTTTGATTTGGCGGAGCTTAAGGAATGTGTGTGAGGAGTGGTGGCGTAGGTGGGGAGGGAAGGGGGCCCGGACCCCCCCTCCTCCCCCCCTCTGGGCGCGGGGGTACGTGCCTGGTCCATCGGATCAGGTGATACCACACCTTTGCTGGCCAACCACCTTCACTGCAGCGTGGATATGAGCCGAATTTTTCGTATTTCGCGGGATTTTGTTTTTATCCGCAAAGACAATCAGGTAAGTTTTTTCCAGTAGGAAATGCTGGCATCCGAGGATATTAGATGCGCTCTACAACTTTATAATTGAATGTTCGAGATTAAAGCAATTTTGAAAAAGTGGATCAAATGAAAATAATATTTAGTGACGAAAGAAACGCTGTTCAGTGCAAATGACTACCGCTAATATACAGTTGGTACGATTTCTTTAGTGCTCTTGGTTTTGAAAAAAAATCTTGGTTCAAGTTACCTGGGACGCCCGTTATACGCTGGTACAATAGAATTCTGGGGTTTTTACGTGCCAAAACCACGACTTCCAGGGGAGGGGATCTTTGACGTGCCCCCAACGCACGGGACAAGGACGGGTCAAGCTAGTTCAATCATAAAGTGGTTTCAATCGTAAATCGCATGATTGCACCTGTAACGCGGCAGCCGTTGTGATAATGCCCCTTCTTTGCGGTACAGCGTTTTGGACAGGATTGACTCAAGCTGTAATTTTCCGTTATCTTACTGTACTTGCCGTCAAAACGGCCCAGTACCTGACATCACACTCCGCCTCGGCACATTTCGCTAAGTACCGAAAAAAAATCATCATAACAGTGCACTAAGACCGGATGGTCAACCAGGCCAGCAGACCACACAGCGCCCGCGAGTCCCAGGGGGTAGCAACACTCTCGTGGGCTTATCACACCCGCCGGCTAAAAACGCAGTTCCGTAAAAACTCTACCCTCCGCAGCCAAAATCCCGCCTTTTTCTCCAGATATACTCTAGCTCCAAGCCTCGCAAAACATGAAATCTGAATAATATCGAATCTTCTCCAGTTAACTCCCCGGAATCAAATCAGCTCGCTACACTGCGCTCGGATATTTTTGAAGGCCTAACAACACACCCATCAGCTACCGCCTCGAATTCTAAAAGCCACAAATACAAGGATCAAGATAACGATAAACAGGCGCCTCGTATTCAGCCAGCTAAACAAACACCTCGTAGTCAGCCGGATCAAGGTCCCGAACTTGAGCTACCACAGAATTCAAACACACCTGCCCAAGACAACCGCCAAAATAGAACCTCTATCAGCCCCTCATCTAAACCCTCACCACTTCACTGCAGCATATCCTAAATCCACCACGTTGCGTCGGTCAGGCTTCGGCTGAGGGTCTCTGCCTCCAGTTATCGGACTAGCCTTTGTATCCCTGGAAGGACCACATCGGAAATTGACACCCTTCTCGCTTTGGATCAATACAGAGAATTTGATACCGAGGTAAAGAGCACACTAGACGTCGCGAAAGGCTCTGACGACAATGAGCTGACCGGGTCCATACCACCTTTGAATGAGTCACGACCACGGTCGAAAGGAAAGCGACCGACCAGGGCGGCACTGCAATCGTTGCGACTGTACTTTTTCTCTTCCTTCTCCTCGTCCGGCGAGGATGAGCCCACGCCCGCCCCTGAGCAATCACCAAGTTCACATCGCGGTCACTCCTTGGAGAAGGACCCCCCTGACGGCAACGCCAGGGTGCCACCAGGGGCACGATGGCATGGACGACTCTCAGGGGTTTCCCCAGTCACCATCCACTAGGACGATAGGCGCGTTGGGCCTGACGCCGCCGGGTATGGCGCAACACGTCGGCACTCGCCACCCTCTGCCGAGACGGGACAGCTTGCCATTCGTTGGCTCAAGCCCCGGTCACCGTCACCCGCCGCACCAGAACCTCGATCCGGCTCTACGGGGGAGGTGTTTCCGTGACCCGAGAGGGGAGAACCGCACTTCAGTGCTGAAAAGACCACGTAAACCAGGGAGCTTGCTGCCTGATTTTCCGGCCAACCCCGCCAAATTCCCTCTCCTCTTGGCGCCTTGCACGATCACGATGCCATCACAGGTGCGCTACCCGAGGGACCTGCTTCCGTCTCTCCCATGCCAACGGGTGAGACGGTACTACTGAGATCCTCAGCAGTGCCGGTGGACAGTTCATACCAGAGGCGGACAGAGGTGCAGATGAGAATACTGGCGCAGGCGGAGGTTAAGCTTCCGCTCGGAGAGCGGCTCATCAACGCCGCCCTGGCGGCGATTTATCCATCTCGATCCGCCGACTCCATCAAAGGCCTTCGCAAGCAACGAAGGTATCGCGAAATCCTAGTGCAAGAATTGACCCGTTGGCCTGTGCCAACTTCAACTCAGCCGACACTCGCAGATCTCAATTCTAGTACCAAATCTCCAATTATCCCAACAACACTCCCAACTAAAGACGGGGCCCACGAGACTCTGCTTGCCTTCGGGCTCGATGACGCTTGTCTGGCGATCAATTTAGTTGACTACGCTCTGATCATTTCAGACTTAAGGTCTGCCTATGACTTCTTTAGAGTACGATCGCAGCCTGCACGGAGGTGGAGCAGTTGCAACCAGCCACAAGCAGAGGACTCCCCTCTTCAGAGGTGGCCTTGAGAGCGCTCTCGGGCGTTTAAACGGCGGCTCCTTCGAAAAGCATCAACGTCTCTTTGCCTTGGGCCCCAAAGTTCTCCTAGTGGAACTCATAGCCGATTCTGGATCCGTAAAACCAATCACCCTTGATGAAATGTATTCGGCCTTCGACCGCATATTTACAAGCAAATCTCCAACAGTAAATGAAGTAGACACAAAAAGTCGCTTTCCTTCCGGATGCTCAAGATTCATTACAGATGAGGTTACAGACGCACTGAGGGGAATAGGGATGACATCGGCTCTGGGGCCGGATGGGCTGTCAGTGAAATAGCTCTGTAAGTTCCCTGCGGAGGTCCTGGCACTGGTTATGAACAATTAGCTCACCCACCACCATTTACCAGGTGAGCGCCGTTTATCCCGAACGGTGTTCATACGCAAGTGCCCGGATGCTGCCTCCGCCTCGGAGCTGAGACATATAGCCATCTCCTCAGTGCTTATGATACTTTATTCACGCCTGCTGCTCACCAGGCTGCAACAGCAGCACACATTTCACCTACTCCAAAGCGGGTTTGCCAAAGACCGAGCAGCACAGTCGAACCTTCTGCTGTTACAGGGCATCATAAAACATGCCAAAAGATACAATCGTCACTTCTATGTGGCCTCGTTGCATCTAAGGAAGGCTTTCGACTCTGTCAGCGATCAGGCGCTCCTCACGTCTCTAAGGGAGGGAGGGGCGCATGATGACTACGTGAAGTCGATAGCAGATCAGTACTCTGATCAGTTTATAACTTACTCTTACAAGGGCCACATGGATGGGACGCGAGTTCTCTTGCAGAAGGGGATCAAGCAGAGCGACCCCTCTGTCCATTCTTATTCAATTTAATGCTTCATCCATTGTTGCACGAGGATTGCATTTCTACTTTACTGGTGCCAAAATTGCTACATGCTACCTCCAGCTCCATTTCAGTGATGCCCATTGCTTCTGCGCTAGACAGAAACATTAGGCAGGAAGTAAAACGCGTCCTTCACCTTCCTCATTTTTTTCCCAGTTTTCTCATTCACGCCGCTCATCGAGCTGAAGGCCTAGGCGTCTTGGAGTTCTCTCGCGTTTCGGCCGAAACCCAAATAAAGTCCTTCTAGGTCTGCGCTCTCCTATCGTGGAAGCGGTCCTAGAGGGTGCACTTGACGGCTCCCGATGAATTCTTTAGGAGGCAATTTGGGTCCCGTCGGGAATCGTTGAAAGCTCATCCCTAGAGATGGCCCTTCGGGTCGCTAGCAAACGTGATATTTTATCTGAGAACTGCAAAGCAATGGTACGACACACTTGAAGCTAACCTAACGAGCTGGGATGTCTGCAAAGATAAAATGCGAGACCTGTTTGGCAGACCTGTCGGTCATCAGCTGGCAGCAAAAAAAAAAAGAAAGAAGAACTTGCGTGCCGCGCTCAGACGTCCACAGAATCCTATGTCGTGTACATACAGGATGTGCTGGCCCTCTGTCGCAAGGCTGATAACAACATGACCGAGGCAGACAAGATTGGTCACATACTGAAAGGTATTGCAGACGATGCCTTCAATCTCCTGATGTGTAAGGATTGTGCCACTGTGGGTGCAATTATAAAATAGTGCCAGCGCCTCGAACAAGCGAAGGGCCGCCGCGTCGCTCAAACTTTCGACCGATTGCCCAATACCGCCGCGACATCTTCTTGCGAAGACCCGCCGTGGTTTGTTCAGCCCACAGGACCGGAAGATATCACGCGCATCGTTCGCTGTGAGCTTGAGGCCATGGCTCCGGTTCCAGTTCGTTCCGAATGTCGGGAAAGCATAGCCGCTATCTTCCTTATACAAGCGGTCGTTCGGGAGGAAATAGCAAGTTTGGGCATTCCATCTCTCTGCTCGGTCCGCCATACAAACAGCTACCAGATTTTCCCTGCCGCTCGCTCCCAGGCGCAAAGCTTTCCGCCACTCCGTCGCAACCCAGCTGACTGGCGCAGAGCGGATGATAAACCCATCTGTTTTAATTGTTCCGGTATTGGACACATCCCCCGTCATTGCCGCAACCACTTGTCGTCGCCTCCTCGGTGGTCGTTTCCGAATCACTAACGCCAAGTGCCAGACAATCGTACTTTCTCATACGCCGACTAGGAACATCAACGCCGACAGTGCTCCACCAAGATCCAGCCGCTCCCAGTCTCCGCAAGGTCGTAGGTCCCGTTCGCCTCTCGTTCACCGCTCTTCGTCCCCGCCTGCAACCGGCCGCTTAACTTCGGGAAACTGGGCAGTGCAGCTCCCGGAGGAGAACCTGCAACTCCGACCCGGCCCACAAATCCTCTGTTGACTCTGCCTACATGTGGAAGCCTACTGGACATTGAAGTTGATGGCGTTCCTGTTATATTTCTCGTTGGTACAGGAGCGCTTTCAGTTATGAGCGCTGCTGTCCGCCGAAGGCTCAAAAAGGTTCTGACACCCGCCGTACCATGGACTGTGCGAGTCGTCGATGAGAGTACTTCACCTGTCCTTGGAATGTGCGCAGCCCGTGTGACCATTGGAGGCCATTATACCGTTGTTTTATTTATTGTCCTTGAGCACTGTCCGCACGACATAAATCTCGGCCTCGACTTCCTTTCGAAACACTCTGCACAAATTGACTGCTCCACAGGTGTTGTACAGTTGGATCTGCCGCTTCCTGCTGACGCAACAACTTGTGCTTCACACCGCTTATGTTCGGCTGAGTTTGCAAGGCTGTCTGCACAGGCGGCTACGAATGTCCTCCTGACGCCCTGTCCTCCCGTACCTGATGGCGAGTACGTCGTGTCGCAGCTTACTGACGTGGTTTTGTCGCGCAATATTACTCTACCGAGCACCTTGATCCGGACCCGCGAGAACTGCGCTCGCGTGCCCATCCTCAATGTTGAATTTTCGTTGCATGTGCTGCCACACGGTATCGCCATAGCGCATGATCACTACTTTGGAAGAATTTGAGATTTCTTCTTTGACCTCTGAATCCTTCCTCAGTACCAACGGACCTTTGTCACCCACTCATTTGTACTCGACGCCTGCGGACGATGTTTGTAAGATTATTGCACCTGACCTTCCTTCCGAGCAAACAACTGCTCTTTGTCACCTCCTGTCTTCTTATCGGGATATCTTTGATTTGGACGGCCGTCCACTGGGCCAGACATCTGTTGTCACGCATCGCATCAACACCGGTGACGCCAGCCCCATTCATAGGCGGCCATATCGTGTCTCCGCAACAGAAAGGGTCATCATACAGAAAGAGGTAGGTAGACAGGATGATGGACAAGGACATCATTGAACCTTACAGTAGCCGGTTGGCATCACCAGTTGTCTTAGTAAAGAAAAAAGACAACTCGTGGCGCTTCTGCGTTGACTACCGTCACCTCAACAGGATAACAAAGAAGGATGTTTATCAGTGTGCCTCGCATTGATGACGCTCTTGACTGCCTTCCTAATCTTAATACCTAATCCTAATCCTAATACTTTTCATCAATTGACCTCTGCTCCGGCTATTGGCAGATTAGCGTCGATGCGATGGACCGCGAAAAAACCGCCTTCGTCACACCGGATGGTCTGTACCTATTTAAAGTCATGGCCTTTGGATTATGCAATGCGCCAGCTACATTCGAGCGCATGATGGGCTCTATTTGGCGCGGCTTGAAATGGTCTACATGCCTCTGTTACCTCGACGATGTGATTGTGTTTTCGCCGAACTTTGAGATCCAGCTGCGGTGCCTCACAACCATGCTCTCCGTGTTTCGCAAGGCTGGCCTTCAGCTAAACTCTTCCAACTGCCATTTCGGTCGCCGTGAAATTAACATGCTCGGCCATCTCGTAAACGCCACCGGAATCCAACCTGATCCACAGAAAGTTAACGCCGCGCGAAATTTTCCTGTACCTTGTTCAACAAACGATGTCCGTAGTTTTCTGGGCTTATGGTATTATTTCCGGCGATTTGCGAAAAATTTTGCCGACATCGCTCACCCTCTCACTGACCGTCTTAAGAAAGATATCTCTTTCTCTTGGGGACCACTGCAGGAGAAAGCCTTTTCTACCCTGATTAAGCCGCTTACAACTTCCCCGATTCTGTTACACTTTGACCCTTCTGCGCCCACTGAAGTACGAACTGACGCGAGTGGTCATGGCATCGGAGCTGTCCTCTATCAGCGCCAACAGGGCCAAGATTGTGTCATCGCTTTCGCCAGCCGCCTTCTTTCCACGCCCGAGCGAAATTACTCTACTGCGAGAGAATGTCTCGCGCTCGTATGGGCGGTCGCGAAATTTCCTCCGACCTTCCCGGTCGGAGCTTTTGCGTCGTAACCGATCATTACGCCCTCTACTGGTTCTTCTTTGAAGGACCCAACTGGACGACTTGCACGTTGGGCATTGCGTCTACAAGAATTTGGATTTTCTATTATGTATAAGTCAGGACGCCTGCATAAAGACGCTGACTGCCTGTCCCGCAATCCCGTGGATCAACCGGTCGATACCGATGCAGACTCGGACATCAGTGTCCTATCCCTCTCCGGCTTCCTCCATATTGGTGACGAGCAACGCCAATATCTTGTTCTTCGAACATTTATGGAACGCCTAAGCTCCTCGCCCAACGACCCATCCCTCCGGATGTTCACCTTGCGCTATCGAACTTTATACCGTCGTAGCGTTCGTCCTGGTGGCCCGGAGCTCCTCCTAGTTGTTCCCATGCACCTTCGACTGTCCGTGCTCCAGCAACTACACGACGCTTCTACTGCTGGATATCTGGGCATCACTCGTACTTATGACAGCCTGCGGCGCCGGTTCTTCTGGCCTGGCATTTATCGTTGTGTGCGCCGTTACGTCGCGTCTTGCGACCTGTGTTAGCGCCGGAAGACGCCTGCTATGCCTCCTGCTGGTTTGGTTCAACCAATTGACATCCCTACAGAGCCCTTCTTCCGTGTAGGCCTCGAACTCCTTGGCCTTTTCCAATTTCCATTAAAGGAAACAAATGGATTGCTGTAGCAACAGATTATGCCGCGAGATATGCCATCGCACGAGCGATGCCAACCAGCTGCGCTACAGATGTCGCCAACGTCTTACTATACGACCTTATCCTGCACCACGGCGCCCCTCGCCAGTTACTCACAGATCGCGACCGCTACTTTCTATGGAAGGTCGTCAATGATCGGCTCCGCTCCTGTTCTACAGAAAACCAGCTTGCTACCGCGTACCACCCTCAAACGAACGCCTCACCGAGCGACTCAACCGCACAGTGACTGAAATGCTGGCCATGTACGTTTGCGACGATCACCGTGACTGGGACGTCGCTTTACCATACATCACTTTCGCATACAACACTACCCGTCACGACACTGCCGGATTTTTCCCATTTTACCGTTTGTATGGCCGCGACCCCACCTTGCTCTTCGACACGTTGCTACGTTCTGCAGTACAATCACCTAGCACTGGTTACGATCGCAATGCTATTACGTTAGCCGCCCAGGCCCGAGAGGTCGCCCGTCATCGCTTCAGAGTCGCCCAAGCTTCTCAAAAGCGACGCTACGACCTTCGGCACCGAGACCACCATTTTTCACCTGGTTCCCTTGTCCTTCTCTGGACGCCTTCACATCGCGTCGGCTTGTAAGAAAAACTACTTTCCCGTTATTCTGGTCCGTAGCAGACCTTACGTCAACTATCCGATGTGACATACGAGATCACTCCAGTCGGTCAGCCTTCAGTGCCTCCCAACATCACCAATGATGTTGTTCACGTCGCCAGGCTCAAGCCTTATGTCCCCCCCCCCCATTAAGTGAGGCTCTATAACTTGCACTGGGACGGAGCTAACCCCGGCGGGAGGGTGATGTTACGGTGAAAGGAAAGAAGGAGGTGACATGAACTAGAGGAAGACGAAGACTGGCCGTTGCCTGAACGCCATAGACACCAGTTGTAAATACACAGTATTTTGCACTCGTGGACCTGCTTTCTTCCTGCAACAATATTTCGTATCTTCACCTAACGGCAGCTCTCTCTCTTTGCAAAACTCCTCGCAGCCCCCGGACCAGCTGAAGTGCCAGCCGGACGAACGCTTCACTCTGTCCGAGCAGTAGGACGCAGGTTCATCACACAGGGGTCATGTTTCGGCAACGGGCCCCAAGAAAAAGCAAGGCTGGCAGCGACGCCTGGGAAAGGTTTTTCATCAGAAACTCACAGATCCTGGGAAAGATGACAGCAGTAGCGAGTTCGCCTCCGTCCTCCCAGGTGTCACCAACTCGTCCAGCCCTTGTTCGGCGGTATACTTGAACGCTGTCGAGCTCGCATATTTCTTTCTTTATTTTTATTCCTGTGACCCTTTCCAACTGTGCAGGGTAGCCAACCATAAATACATCTGGTTATCCTCCCGGCTTTTCTATACATTCTATTTCTCATAATTTGTCGTATACCCCAATAGCTTTATTTGGTGTAAAAACTCCACAAGAACGCCGAAAATTAGACAGTTTTAGTATAGCGTACGCTATTCCATTGCGTACGCTAAAAAATAGCGGGTCGTCACTGCGCATGCGCTGAACGCTAAACGAAATAGCGGGGATAGCGGGCATACGCAACGCAAACGAGTTTAGCGTTAGCGTTTTTGCGGGGTTTGCGGAGTTTGCGGGAAACATGGCGGCGATCCCGACTGCCCGCTTCGAATTGAATTTGGCATTGCTTTTGTAAAATGCACTTCGTTCGTAGCAAATGGCTGTGCGAAGCGGCCTGAGACTAAGCGAAAGCCGTTTACACAGAGTATTATGGATAACTTCGTGGTGTTTTCGAGATCGCTTCTCGTTTCGAACGAGTCGAAGCCTAACGAAAGAAACGTTCGAGATGTCAGCGCCACCTATCGCTACAGGCGCGAAATAGCCGCAACAACGGAATATGGCCTCAGAGATCCGAATATATCGTCGGCCAACTAAAATTGTAGAAAACGTGCGCTGCTTAGCGTACGCTATTTTATAGCGTATAGCGTACGCTATAGTTGCGTACGCTAAACTAAAACTGTCTATTCGCACTAGTGTGCTTCATAGGTTCGTTCACATTGTCGAAATAGCAGTGTTTTGTAGCTCTCATTTGCCCTGGCAGGCGATTCCGTCACTGTTGGGTGGTCGTGGTTGAACTCTTCAGAGTGTCCTTGCAAACAAACACGAATTCATTGGTAAAGAGTATAAAGGACGAGCGCTCCTACACAATGGAAGTCGGCAGGACGAGTGCTGCACTTCCAACGCGCCTTTTTTTCTGGTACCTGGTACCACTATTGGCGGCGAGGAGTTACGGAGTCGCCATCTATCGGAAGCGACTCACTGGCGTAGTATGAGGGATCACGCGGCGCACACCTCATAGGTTTTGCTGTCGGCGCTCACTGAAAACACCACGTGCGAGCTCTCCCGGACATTTCTGTCAGTACTTTCGAAACGAGAAGTTTTTTTACTGTCTAAATAATAATCTTGGGCAAACTGAAAGCACAGAATTGTTTACAGACGCTATCTCTTTACCGAATACGTACAGTGAACTCTGTTGCGCGCGGTCACCGCGATGGAGTCTCCCGAACCGGCTTCTTGCGTGAAAGGTAGGTAAACGCTGAGAGCAAACTATGTGAAATATGTTCTTATAGTGTTTGTATAACTAAACGGAGCGTAATACAATGAAGCCTCAATGCAGCGATCGCACAGATTCGCAGCGACGGACTGCGCGTCTGCATGCTTGTCCGCGCACTGTTTCGCTTTCACCGCGTGCGCGTTTTCGCGCCGTGCCATGAGCTTTAGGCCGCAGAATATGAGCATTTTACAGTATACAAGCAACCATTGTTGCGTGGGCGCTAACAGAGCTGTTCAAAAATAATTTCATTGTAGAGACTTCGACGCCTACGGGGACTGTGATGTGCCGTCACGACGATTCAATCTTTTTTGTCTTCTAAATTTATAGACGTTTCAATATTATTCCTCGAGTTGCGTCGCGCTGTGTGTTTATCGGTGTTGTCAGTGTGCGATTTCCCGCTGCTTATGTTTTTTTGCAATCCAGTGCATTCATTCATAACACAAACATGACCATATGCCATGCTTTCTTTAATGTGCTTCTTACCGCTCCCTTTCAACTCCAGTGAACTTTCCAGTATCTATAGCATCGACAAGTTCATAGACCAAACCGTCATGACATTAGTCGGGCAGCGGACTCGGGCGAGCGTCTCAGTGCGCGTTTTCCGAACATCGCTGACCCGGCGCCGTAACAGAAATCTTCCTCGCGTCCGTGCTTGCTGCATACCCGAGTTGTAGCCAATGACTGTTTGCCGGTTTTATGTTTCGCGAGCCAAGGTTCACGCAGCTTGTCTTGCGGCTACGTGTGAATAAGGCTGACACCGGGCTCCGTTGCGTACGTCCGGCACTGCGGCACCGAACAGTAGCCTACCATGTTGCGCGCCTTCAAAGTCAGCCACAACCTATTGTAGTGCTTTCAAGCGTTGTGAAGGAGGCACTCGAAGCGGGAAAATCTCGCCATTAAATGAGGACCGCAGCGTACGAGGGAATTTAAACTCTCGTTTTCAGCTCGCTTCGGCGCTCCCGAAGCAGCCGACGCGGCCGCCATGTCCACGTGATCCCTAATAGCACGTCACGCCGACGGTGGCGCCAGCTTTTCCAGTGGTGGAGCTCGAGGCCAATATGCTAATGCGCCCATCTGAACACGGTGTCCTGTTGAGTATGTTCGTGCGTGCACGTGGTTAGCGCTCGCAGCCCGCTTTAGCCGAATGTCGTAGAATCACGCATAGATATCTTTTCTACCCAAAAGTGCGGAGAAATAAAAAGCTGATCGTGCAGTCCTACTTACGACATCTTATGTGGTGCACTTCCCTCTCTGTTGACAGCCTCCTTTTCGTACGCATAGTGTATGTACAGGACCGTCATCTCTAAGTTGAATAGCCTCATTGTTATTTAAGTTAGATTTCATTCATTCACTTCACAGCGGACAATTCTATGCACCTTAAAGCGCCGAAATGCTTCTTTGGCACTGCAACCAGATGAAACGTTACATTTCTTTCCTTCTCGTATAAATAAGGTAACATAATGAACACATCGTGCCTCGAAACCTCCCGTGCAGTGTAAGAATGTCTACGCACTACTGTCTGGTTGTGCGGTTGTCTCTTTAAACAACACTGCCATTTTCATCAAGGAGTGCACATTGCGCGGATTATCCACAGTAGTGGTGTCGTACGTTTGGTGTGCCTTATATCGAGAAGTCCTTGGCTTCATCTGCCTTTGACGCGCTGGGATGTAATGACAAGATTTGAGCAATTGTGCCTAAGGCAATTCCAGTAGGCAGCGGAAGTTGCCGCTAATGAGAGGTTGGGGACTTCTCTTACTTATAGGGGCCATCAATCTTGCGTTTATCATTAATATGCATGATAGACAGTGGGTGCAATAACAAAACACACTACCCGTGGCAACAAAACCCTGAACCAGCGCATGAAGCGTGCCCTGCCAATGCAACTTAAGGATGTTGCTGCTTCGTTGGCTACTTCATTCTATGTAATTTAAGGAGTCACAAAAGCATTGCCAAGGTGCCTTGTATTAATTTGCATTTAATATGCTAAGTTGTTATTTAGTCCGTATTTCTAATGCAATTGCTTGTATATTATAGACGGCTTAGTGTAATCTCTTGTCTATTATAGATGGCTAAGTGTAATGTGCTGTACGTTGTAGGCAGCTGAGTATCATTTCTGAAGTCATTTTGAAGTCACACACTATTTTTACGTCTGCGTACTCCCTCTGCTGCCTTTCGATCTTTTAACTATAAGCTGAACAGCTTCTTTCTGTGTGCATTCGGGTAGAAACCCCATGTACAGAGTCGCAACATCCGTTATCGCATGTATGAGTATCTGCAGTCGCCGAGGGAAAAGAAAATATTTTGAGACATGCGGCATGAGCAGCGACATTATACACGTTCACTGCACGTCTCCAACATGACAACGCGACCTCCTTTCCAGTCTTCGAAGTGATTCGGTGGTCACTCGTCAACAAAATTGATCCTGAGTGATGAGTGGCCACCATCGCAGGGATGCAGGTGACATAACTGTCTGCCGAAGGAAGCAATCGTAGGAACGGCCCCGGTACTCATGCCTTCGGCATGTTCGTAACCTGCAGCAGCGGTGCAAGCCGCGCTGTCACTGTTTCGGTCGCTTTAAGTAATCGTATTTTTATGACTTTTCAGGAATCCAGTTTGATAATAATGCCGTGCGAATTCGGCCCTTGTCTTCTCAGAGCCATGAAGAGGCATCACCGTCTCCACTCAAGGCGCCTAAGAAACGCCTGACAGAGTCCATCCCACGTTCACTGCGCAGGGTAGCCACGGTTACGCGGAAACACGATTGACGTGACTTTGTCAAGACTGATCTTTAGGGCATGCTGTAAAGATTCCATTTTACTTCATTTTAGTTTTGACGAATTTATCGCTTCCTCTGCGCGAATAAATGATTATTGCCCCCGCTATGTATAATGCCCTGTATTTCTTTCCAAGCTAGAGATCTTCGTCAAATCTGGGAAGAAAAAAGTCCGCCTTATGACATAGTGCTGGAAGCCAGCGGATAATCGGCGGGAAAACCAGTGTTTGGATAGGGGTTTATGATAACTGGAAACGTTGAATGTGGTACGGAGCGTTATACAATTGAACGTTGTTTAAGTGATAAGTTCCAGATGCAATCACTGTTCGGTATCTGCAAGATATAACGGTGCTATGGCACCATTATATTTAGTGTCATTTTTATTGGGGGCGGCGTTTCAATTTTTGTGCTAAGACCCTCGGTGGAGCGTGGAATTGAGGCGTTTTTTTATAAACAGTGCTATGCCCGCAGTCGCGGTATCGTCTCATGTAAGCTCAGATGGAGCTGGTGTATTCTTTCTTGCAGTCTAGTAGTTACCTGCCTTAGTTCTTTTTTTCTTTTTGCAGAATATTATTTGCAGCAGTAGGCACCAGGGACACGGCACAAATCACCTATTTGTTTAACAAAAATGATCAATTCAATGCCGGTGAGCGCTTAAAGCATAATCCTGGCTCCTGAGCCTAGCACTAGTTCTGAAATAAGCATGTCCCAATTGGCGGTTATGTACAGCGTTGTATATTGAAGGGTCCGTGGGGAAGTGCATGGAGGCTGATGCCAAAGTGTGACTAGTGTTGACTCCTTCCACGTGTTGGGTATTGAGTGGCTTCAGTTCTGCAAGTGTTTACTGAAACTTTTTGTTGAGAAGCTATGGAACTCGTCAGACATTTACTGACGTTTGATATCGAACAGATAGGTAATGATATCCGAACTGTCCTCGCACATTACTGATATGGAACAGCGCTTGTGTATAAGGATTGTTAAATGTTTTTACTGAGACAAGTATATAAACATTATTTTAGAGCCTTTTGAATGACAAACAAACATCTACACACAGCAGCGCTTAACGGTTCAACATTGCACCACCTTAAATGCCATGCAACAATTCATCGCTCAGGCTTTCATATGGGGACAAGGAGGTTACAAAATTAGAGGTGTCGTGGTCAACTCGAGTAATACGCGATTTCAAAGTTGCGGCATGCACCATTCCTTACGGTACCCGATCGCCTTCTTATCGCCTTCTTATCGCCGTCTTATCGCCTTCTTATCACTGCTTTGGAGCGTCTTTTTAAATTCGTGCTGCTCGCGCGCACTACATTCCACTCGTTAGCAGACGAGCGGCGATGTCGCCGTTCGCCAGATTAGCAGTCTCGGAGGCCGTGTAAAACCAGGCAGTAATTTGTACTAAAGTTGTACCAAGTTGTACAGCGCCTAATGAAACGCTATGCTTGCACATCGCTTATTGATCGGTTCAGTACCGCGAGTCAGAGACGGCGCCAACGAACAGTCATTCTTGCTCTTCCTTTAGATGCTTTAAATAAGGCCCGTTGATTTCTGTAACTGAGAAAATCGTTGTTGGGAGGTGTGTGTGCGTGTCGTGGGAGGATCGGACACGACTAACTAGGGAAAATTACGGAGCATAGTTCCCTGCTTCACGCCAGCAGCTAACTGCAAGCGCACGGCAAACATGAAGCCCTCTCAACCCGCAAATTCTAACATTGTCGTAGCAGCAACAGTGTGCCGCGCCACGCCGCCAGCATCTCGGTAGATGTTGCTTCCAGCGAAACAAATGGGAGCACTGTTCTTACAGCGCAGTCTTGCGGCGAATATTGCTGGGAATCTGGGTGGTCCGGCATTTAAATCATTTGGCAGTCATCGACTTCGCTAGCCTTTATTCGGATCGCAATCTGCGAACTGTTCAGTAGTTTTGAGGCTCACGTTTGTTCTTGCCACAATGTCTATTTACGAAGAAGCCGGCTGTAAATGTGTTTACTACATAATTTCAAATGTGTCTGCCCCTTTGTAGAAGTTTGCATTGCTGTGCCTTGGAAAGCGAGCGATCAGGCCTAAGATTTTAGGGCGGGACTGAAGCCAGATGTACAACAGAAAACTACACCGTACAATTGTTTTCCGGAAACATTTGCATTGTGCAGCAACTGCGGCAGACTTGCAAGATTTTATTTGATTTTATTTCATTCCCCATATGGCTTTGCTGTAAATCGTTCTGAAAAAAAAAATTGCGTTCTAGGCGGGATACAGTCCTCGAACCGTCCGCAATGCGTGTATGCTAATTACTTTGGTTCTTCGTCAGTGGCTGTGAAGCATTAGTGTTATTTAAAGTAATCATGCGTTGAATGAAGACGCTGTTGATAACGTCTGGTATTTGCTAATGAATGAATTTAAATATATTTTTACTTACCAAAGTGACAAATGAATTATCGTCGTGGTGTGATATAGTGGAGCCTTAACATTTTAAAGAATAAAACAGCGCGTATCGCACATTCTTCGCTCAAAGTTACGTACTGTGTAAACACTCAAAAACTCACCGGTGGCAGCTGTTACCCCTAATACCCCAGGATGCACATTCGACACGACTTGTATTCGAATATGAACGTTGAGTTTGTAATTAAGAATCTTACTCGCATGCTCATTTGCGCCGTAATTTATCTTCGGCTCCCTCGTCACCTGAAGCTACTCCTTTCTAAGTCCATAGTGCAGTCACAGCTGCAGTGTGCCAGTTATGCTTGGGATTCAGTCCGTGCTACGTTACCGCATGCTCTCCTAAGTGTCCAAAACCATGCCGCCCGTTCTGTTGAAGCAAGACTCATGCGAAGTCACTGTGTATTCTGCAAAATAAACGCATGGTACACCTCCTCTCGAATTACGCCATATATGCTCTCCCTTGTGCTTGCTTCACAATTTCTTTTGAGGGACTGCTTTCTCCTGCCTCCCGCCTATATTTCTTCTCGCAGCGACCCAAATCCACAGTCCGGTTTCCTACATGCCGCACTAACCTTTCTCCTGATCTTTTCTTACCATGCACGGGCAACGACTAATCATCTCTCCTGTTTCATCGATGTAGTTACTGATACTGTCGTCTTCAAATCCACGTCTGCAAATTTGTGGGTTAAAAAGAAACAAAAATCACTCACTTAATTCAGCAGTGTAAGGGCCCGGAGATTCATATATATATAAAACAAAGAAAACGGGGGGGCTTCCTGTGGGATGGGCTGGCGGTCGGGCTTGGGAACCAAAGAACAAGGCTCTACTTCTGCTGGTGGGAGCTATAGCCTCTGAGATCAAGCTGCGCCGGCACGGTCTCGGAAGCCATAACATTATTCAGAGCACTAGCCTCGGTTTTTCTCCAAGCCGGGTATACTTTTCTTTTGCGTCATTGGTTTAAAATCTTCATTCTCACAAAGCGTCCTTTGGCACATCATGCGTATATGTGATAATTGCGAGAAGCTTGACAAAGACCATGGTTCAAACGCTGTAGCGTCTGGAGTCTTGCGCACGAAAGTATTCTCCGTCATTACGACTGGCGGTGCATGCTGCCCCTTTTTTCTCTGAAGTCGCCTCGTACGCGCACGTCAGCGTCCTTTGCACTCATCGCGAATACAATTCGTTGTGCCTACGATTTCTTCTACAAAATGTATGTGCATAATTTCATCGAAGTTTCAGGCAAAATCGCCCAAATATATGCCACTTTTGGCGAATAATGACAACATGACAATCCACCTTTTAATCGGCAGTGGGCGTGCTAAATTGGCTCGAACATGGGGTATTCATGTCCGACAATTTCTTGAAATGCGCACACCGACTCGTACTTTTTTCTCTGGTTGCGTACGGGCGTCTCCCATAACGACATATCACTATTCTTCGAGTTTCGGGGGGTTTCACTTCATGCGGCAGCAAACTATAATCTATTCACCAATAACTCAAGAACATAGCTAGATAAAAATTTAGATTTTTGGGTTTTACTTGCCAAAACCACGATCTAATTGTGAGGCACGCCGCAGTGTGGGACTCAGGATTTATTTTGACCACCTGGATGTTCATTAACGCGCACCAAAATCTAAGTACACGGGTGTTTTTGCAGTTCGCCCCCATCGAAATGTGGCCGCTGTGGCCTGGATTAGATGCAGCGACCTTGTGCTTAGCAGCGCAACACCATAGCCTCTCAAGCAACCACGGCAGTGTACATAGCTAGTGTCGTTGTAAGTGAACGATTTCATCTGCTCCGGAGTGCCAAAAACCTCTCTGGAGATGCACATTCTATGTACTTGAGCTTGCAATGCTTGGCGTGCGTCTTTCGGTACATACATCAATTGAGCGAAAGCATTAAAGAAACTTCGTACTTTATGCTGTAACGTCAATCTTCTTGCTTTAACAGCAACGATAATTGTTCGGATTTTTGTGTCCCCTCACAGATCGTGGTGCCTGTGTATGGCGGTGCCTGTGCATGGATTTCGGAGGCCATATTAGGTGAGTCTGTACTGTACTCTACGAGGACGACATTGTCTGCATCGCAATTAATGTTCTTCAGATAACGGCAATCTCCGCTCCGAGAGCGTGGTGCTGTGGCGGTAGAAAGATTTTATAGCTGCAGTTGACCCTAGACCTGGTTACTTTTCCCTACCGTGTTTATCAGCAGTACACGATTGCAAGACCAGACTCGTGTTACCGGGAGTCGATGTGGAGTGTTTGGATGGGGGTATGCAGTGGCAGTTGTCGGTAGTGATGTAATATGATGGACTGTTCCTTCAATGCAACATATAGCGGTGTGGGGCATGTTTATTACAGAACCACACAGAAAGGAATCGGGAGTATAGGATATGAGCGTACAATGAAGAATAAGGGTCGCGCGCAGAACAGAAGGAACGGGAAGAGATGAGAACCGTGAAGATGAAAAAAAAAAGAAGACTGGCTATGACGGCCAGACTTTCGTGAAACAATTCTTCAGAGAAACTGCGCTGCCAATAGTTGCATAGAAAGATCACGATTTTAATTGTAACCAGATGTGAGCGCTCCCCGGCAGACAGTAAGCGAAGAGTACACAAATCAATGCAATGTGAGCAATCAAAAACGCCGGTAAGAGTGCCTTCATTGGGGTTGCGAAACGGTGTTTATGAAAACTGAACTGCGTTAGCTTATTCAATACAATTTGCAACTCATGTTCAGCTTATAACCGGCAAATTGTTTCAAAATCTCGCAAAATGTGAAGCGAGCTTGTACTGAAACAGCCGTATTCCTCGTGCATTGCTGTTGTCAATTCATGTTCATGTTTCGGTCTATTGTGAATCTAGAAGAAATACGAAGACACTTCCTCCAATAAGCGCTAAAGGCCTCCCAAAACTTTCGGTTTGTTAATCCCGTTCTGTCATCACTTAGGCAAGTGCTTGACTTTCGGTGCACTCTACAAGTTTTTCGAATGGTTGACGAACGCATTCCATCCGTACCTTAGACATTGCTCCAAGGTACTGAGCAATCTCCAATGCTACTGCTGAGCTAGCTCCGCCTTAGATGCATCTTCTTCTTAATCACTGCGTATTCCTTTCTGCTAAAACAACAAAAAAGAGGCGCACCATTTCTCATTTAGTCATCGCGTTCTTCTTCGCTTTTCTTTAGAGGCGTTGATGACAGATGCCACCTTGATACATTGTCGATGATTATATCACGACACTGCGAACACCGCGATCTTTTGTGAATTGTAGTGGTGAATGTACATTAGCGATTCAATGACCTTGATTTGTTTGTGTTTTAGGGTCGCGTCTTCGAACGAACCTACTTCAGTGCAACGGCTGTCATTACGAGAAATTGAAAGTGAACATGCGTTGGCTCTCTTGGCAGAATATATCAGCTATTTCTACGGAATACAGAGTAAGAAACAACGCGCAAACGCCCGTACAATTATCGCGATAGCCACGGCACTTACAGTGGTGGGAAGAATGATTATGCGTTGCTTGTAATGAAGGAAAGCAGTGTGCACACAAAACTGGAAAAACAACCCCCAACGTGTTCAAACATGTGTACGCGAGAAACCCTGACTTGTATGGCGCGGCACGTTGACTAGACGATGAGTTGTTCTTCCTGCATGATGAAAAAAAAATACAATGCGTGAATAAAGTTCCCAGACCTATGTGCTTCCCTTGGAAGGCGCCCGGCAGATGTATGCGGACGTGGTCGCCGCTGACGTTTATGACGCGTTGTGAAGGGTTCGATGTTAAAGTTTATCAAGTTGGCCTGAACAAACTCGCCACGGTTAGGACCTTGTACTGGGATTTGTCTCTGTCGAGCAAGCACAGTCGGTTTAGTCGCTATCTTAGCTTGGCCACATTGAGCGAGTGGCTGTTTTCCTTTTGTTTCAACCCGTTGCTTGTTTTTGTTCCTATTTCAGACAAACGAAGTGGCAGGCGATGATATACCTAGCTAGTCAATCAAGCCGAACATTGCTTTCTAAACATGCAACTTGACGATAAATAACAGTGGACTAGTTTTAGCTTGAACGGTGGTTTCTTAGACAATGTGTGCTGTCATGCGCTTCAGCGTTTCTTGTGCGAACATGGTGCAGTGACCGCAGGTACACTATAGTGTGACATCGTAGGCGACAGAAACAATATTTCTCGACTGGTAAGAGTCTCTAAGCTACAGTGCTGAGGGTGCCCGCACTAGAAGAAAGAAATTATGTACAGAGAAGGAAGACATTGCAAATGCAAGTTAGTTTGACACCTTCAAAGGCGTAAAGTGTTCTTTTGACTCAAGTATGCGAACAAGTCGCATTAAAGCCTTTCGTCTGTCGAGAAATACATAACACTACACTGGACGCCTACCTTAGAACCCATCACAACGCGTCTAGAGAGGTGCGTAACGCATCGATCGCGCAGCCGCTGAGTATAAATTCACCTGGGCACAAGTCTATTACGCTGTGCTTTCACCAAGAAACCTGTGTCCTTCAACCCAGCCGACTCTGCAGGATAACACAGCCGAATAATTTTCATTTTTGGCATGGTACTTATTATGAATGATACGAAGCTGCTACAGTAACTTCGCCACCGTTACTGACACGCGTCGTAGTACTAAGGTATAGCGTGTGCTTGGTAGTGTCAATGCAGCACAGGTGATCACTCGGATACGGGGCAATAAGTATTCATTCTTAGACCGGAGTGCCTTCAGGCGGAACGCTTCGAACTTCATGTGTTTTTGAGGAACATGTGCTGATGTAGCAACGTTTTCTGGCACAAACACCTATGCCATAACAACGAGCATACAAATGTTAACAGACTGCACGTCAAACCTGGACATGGTGCCCTCACACCAGCCACTGAATGCTCAAGCAAAATATTGCTTCCAAACAGCGCTTGCCTTTGTATTAAGAGCACAGGTTCCACACGTGCGACGAAGTGCGACGTCCCTTTATTTTCAAACACTAACTGAACCTGGGTTCACTAAGCGAATAAATAAAGTGAATGTGGCCTAACCTATTCAGAGTCGGCGTCGCCACTACCGTTCGCTGCCATATCGCCCCTACTTCACTTCTACTGGGCCACCTCCTATACGGTTTACCTCCAGCCTACTCCTCCGCTCGAACCCACTGGGCCCTCCCGGCCGGGTTGCTCTGATGCTGCTGGGACGACCCTCTACCTTTCTCCCTCCTACCCTCTCTTTCTTGTAATCCCATCTCGCCTACCCTGCTGGCGCTGAGCCGTGCTCCCGCATGGGTTGCAGAAGATAGTGCCAGCCTTTCCTGCTTTCCCACAAGAACCACTTCTCTCCCGGCGAAGCCACCAGAAGAAATACAATACACAGCGAATGCGCTTGAGGGCTCAAAAGACGGTGACGAAACACGTTCATCAATGCAGGCGCCACACAATACCGAATTTTGCTACCCACATGTAACTCACATACTTTACGAAATGGCGGAAGCCTCACCACTTGTGATGCTTGATGGAAAATGGGGAGCTGCGAGCATTATCCGAGTTAATACGGTAGCCCAGGAGTGTAGCCTCATCTGTCTGTACATATCCCTCGCCACTGTCGCTGCATCAATGCGCAAAATAATGCGCACACTTACCACGTTAGGCGGGCTTGGACAATCACTGCAGTTGTTAATCATGTGGGACGCTGGTCTCGACTCGTGCCAGCGGCCGTAGTTGCCCCTTTTAGAGGTATTTGCATTGCACTGCAAGCTAGGAGCATTGTAGGGCGTTTTCCTGTGCCTGTAGGCACTTTTCATTGTTTATTTCTCCTTTCTTTCTTCCAGCATTTTCCATTTCTACTCTATTACAATATAGAGCCTGAGTTTGTGGTAGTCTATAGCTGTCTGTCATTCACATAGTACTCTCTCCTAATGCTTGGAGCCTCGTTTTGAAGACTTGGGCTCCCTGGTGAAGAGAGACGAGTGTGCGAATCTTCCAGAACGCAACTTTTGCTCTCCTTCCGATTGTGATTAACCATAATTATGCGGATGTCCTGCACAACAATTTCCAACATCCTTTCCTTTCAGTGAGGACTCGTGCAGAACGCGTTGGCTTCTGATGCACATAGGTTTGGGTACAGACAACTGACACTTCAGAGCCCACCTTTGAAAACTTAGCGCTAGAGTTATCTGAGAGGTTTTAGTCCTCTGAACTAAGCCTTGGCTTTGCTGCCTTCTCCGTTTGTCTCGTATTTACTGCTTCATTCATCAGAGAGTACTTCAGAATGGTGTATAGGCTTTCTTGAACACCACTGCATCACTTTGAGTACAGAACTTGCGCTTGGACATTTGAGCGCTTGCACCGCGCGTATGTGACTGTGTCAGAAACTTAAACGTCACTCCGCGTGTTATCGCTCATGCGTCAGTGTGGTGAAGCTTTTCTCGCACGCAAAAATATAGGAGAGCCATTCTTATTGTGCATGTACTTGAACGGCAAAAAGCGTTTGCAGCAGAGGGATTGCATGATCCACAAAGAGCTGTAGTCAACCGTGGAGTGGCGCTTAAACTTTCAACAGAAATGGTTCATGCTATCTTCACTGAGGTACAAGTTGCCTCGAGCCTAACTTTGTTGCACCGAGCAAAATATTTGCGCTGCCGCTCCTCCATAGAGACAGAGAGAGGAGTGATAAGGGAAAGGCAAGGAGATTAACCAGACTAGAGCGCGGTTCGTTACCTTGCACTGAGAAAGGGTGAATGGGTGTGAAAGATCGAAAGTTGCAAATCAGCAGTAACATGAGTGGACTTCGTCACGCCTGATCATGCGCGGGATCCCTGATCGTTGGCCAGGCCGCTTTCAAAAATGTTCGACTGAAGAAATAGTCATGTCTCTGGACGCATGTCTGAAACTGAAGTGCGCAACTAGGATCGCGCCCTTATTAATCGCTCAGTCGTTTTGACTCCATCACTTTGAGCACATAACGTAACAGTGGACATTTGAGCGCTTGCACGGTGCGTTTGGTTCTAACTGTGGGTTTCTGACACCCACACCGCGCATGCGCATCAGCCCGCTGCTGCGCAACATCACAGACCTATGAGTACATGAATAAACTTGTGCCCAGGCTCTTGCCTTCCGCCATACACACACAGTTAGGACGCATAATTCTGTACAGATCTAAAACATGAAAAGAAAAAAAAAGCGCGATGATGAAGGCAGGGTGATAACTGTTCTGTCTCTATCCATGTTTCTCCACGGCGTGGGTGTTTTGTCGGGGTGATAGCGTGACTTCGATGCCAGTCTTGTTTCGAAGCACGAGCTCGCCAGCCAGCTGGAGTTGGTCGCGGGGCACTAGCGAGCGTACGCTGAACCGCCGGAACAAGTTGGACAGCACAATCTTCTCTTCCATAAGCGCGAACCGCTGGCCTGCGAGGTGAGGATATGGAGAGGTAAATGCAGCACTTCTCAGGCAAGGAAGGAACACAATCTCATGCTCTCTGAAAGCGTTCGCAATAAAACCTTCCTTACTTTCACATAGCAACCGCTCTGGTCAAACAGCTAGAATAGTTGCCAGCTTTTCTTTTTTCTAGAAGTAGTAGAAGCATCGAGCAATGGGCGATAGCAGTTAATATGTACAGTCAGATAACTCATGTCTCTACTTTGTAATATTCGAACGGTGTGAATTATAACGTATAAAAAGAAAATGAAACACTCACGCACACTTATTAGTAGATAGTTCCCTTGTTTTTTTTTTCGGTTTGCTATGCCGTTTGTGTTCTCATAAAGAACAATTTGCTTCATATACCCGTTTTAACCATCATGCTCTGCGAGCAAGACAGCCTTCTATGGTACTGGTGGTGTTGAAGCTGGCGGGTTTAGCCTGGAGTGCTTGGCCGGATATTGTTTTGCCTGAGCATCGCTTACGTTGGGAACGTTAGGCTTAAGCAAGCGTCGATCAACTCCGGTCTTGACGGAAGGCAACCAACAGGCGCTGAATTCATTTCATGATCACTCCAGGACCTTCATGGTAACACTTCAGCATAGAAAGCTGTCTTAAAGAAGATCTGTCGTCAGCGCGCTAAGAAGCTACTCTTCTTTCTTAGGGTCTGCATAGCAGACTCGAAGTAATGCATGCTTGATATTGCCATTTCGCTCGCCTGGCATTCTATTCTAGTCCATGCCAGGGAAGGCCGGCGACAAACTTTTCTATTATTCTCACAATTATAATTTAATGGCTTGATTACTTAGTCAACGAAACACTTGTGAAGAAAACCTATGTTTGCTCACTGTGACTTTTGACTGCGGTCCAGCCAAACGCTCAACTGGGCACTCACCAATGCAATTCCGAGGTCCAGCGGAAAACGGCACATAGGCAAATGGATGCCTTCCCACGGTGTTCTCCGGCAGGAAGCGCTCAGGCCGAAACTCTTCCGGTTGCGGGAAGGTCTTCGGATCTCGATGAAGCATGTACGAGAAGATGATCACGATCGAGCCTTCCGGCACCACTCGACCGTCTGATACGAGAAAGAAATCAGAAGGTTGGTCTGCTTATCTTTAAATAATCCAATAACAATTGCCTGCAAACGCAGTTAAGGCCCATGCACAAGGAATTGCCGACATAGGTGAGTCTTTATCGATCCTCATCTCACCGAAATACATGCTTCGCTTGCAAGATGGAGTGTATAAGTGTGCATTCTGTGCTTATTGTTCACACTTTTTATTGCTGTGTAGTATGAGAGGGAATCCCTCGCTTTCTTTTGAAATACATAAGTGCCTTCAAATTTTGTTCAAATTAAAAGATTTCATGCAACTGTTGTCTCAACAAGAAAAAGTTCACACTTCTGCATATACCTGTCATGTTCGAACTCAGACCTGCTTGGTGGAACTCGCTTATCACGTAGTAAAGCTTACTTCACAACGAATTAGGCCGGACCGCCGCCAACAAGTGTGTTAAGCCAACTACCTCATCCTTGGATGCCCCGGGCGTTTGCTACACCCGTTGCGCGCCTTGAAGCAACTGATCAGCCTGGCCGCCGTAGCGTATCGCTCCCCTGTGAGGCGTGTCCGCGCATGTTTATTTGCGTAAGCACCACCTTATTCCTCAGTGATGAATTTCTCTAGCGCCGAAGGCTGCCAGCCATCGCTAAACTTTGCACGGCCTCACAGGCTCTTAGCAACGCGCCTAAGGTGGCATGGGAACGGGTAGGTTGAGCTCGGTGGTGCTCGTTGGCGACCGTGTGTCCCAATTTCCTTCCAAGTAATTTTCACTCCTGAATATATCTGTCATCTTGTTGCTTTTATTGTCTTGTTACCTGGCTACTGTATTTGAAACTCCTTTATGGATCAATGTGTTCCAGCGAATGGGCCTTGTGGAATAATTGATGCTTGAATGCTTTTTCGATGTTACGTTTGAAACTGAACATGGCTGTAGGTATATCTTCCGCAAATAGCAAATTTTGTGTAACTTGCATTGGATCCATATTTACACTGTATAGCACCCCCTATATTTTATTCTTTGTTGAGAAGTAGTTCCTTTGTTCATGTGGCGTAAAGGTCGTGGACTATTCTGCTTTTACGCTGGCGACGTCAGTCTCTTCGCTGGCAAATGTATCTCTGTTCTTTGGCCACTTTTCAATGGCTATTAGTTTATTCAAAGTAGGCCTAAAGGACTTAAGCCGAGGGTAATGCGTAAAGAGGGAGGGGAGGCGGCAGTACAAACCTAAAAGCAATTGCGAAGAAGTAGTCGCAAGAAGCAATATGATGAAGTATAGAACAAAAGTATGCTAACACAGTTTAGCTAATAAGAAAGAAAATGTAAAATATACAAAAAAAGAAGTAATGCACGGTGCACAATCATATGGGGGGAAATATGGATGCTCACATAGTGTACGGTATTAAAAAAAGTATTCAATAGTAACTCACAACAAACAAAACACTAATAAAAAGGCAACTAAATGACAGAGCGTAGCATGTCGTGAAAGTTTACAGGGTCAGTTTCAGTGGAAATTACAGAGGGCAAGAAGTTACGTTCAATGATGGTGCGGGGCATCACAGAATGTGTATAATCTAACGTGTGACAGGCGATGCGCTCGATTTCGAAGTGGTGATCCCGGCGTGAAAAGATGAGAGTAGTGACTGAAAGCAATCTTAGTGACGAGAAGCATGGTGATAAAGTTTGTGAAGGAGGCAAAGACGTTTTGAGTTGCGGCGAAGAGATAGCGCCTATAAATCGACACGAGCTTTTAATGAATAAACGCTAGTGTAGGAGGAATAGTCAGAGAAGATGAAGTGAGTATCCCGGTTTTGAACAGATATTATGTCGTTGACGATGTATGCCTGACCCAGATCCCCCATTCCACATGCGTATTCGAGCTTCGAGCAGATTAGTGGGGTGCAAGTAAGTTTACGTATGTTTACAGGAGCGTGCTTTACGTTGCATGTGATGGTGCCCAAAGAATGATTAGCAACTGCCAAGGTGGAGTAAATGTGACGGTAACACTTTAGTCTTAATGTAAATGAACACTTAGTTACCTATAGGTTGAAAGGAGTTGCACACTGCTGATTTATAAATGATACGAACTGGAGACTCGGAAGGCTGGGTTGGTAAAATACATACATTAATTTTAGTAAGATTTAGGAGCATTAACCATGACTTACACCATGTGTTAACTGCGTCTAACTCATTTTGAAGAGCTACATGATCGTTATCACAAGATATCTTACGATAAAGTACCCAATCATCCGCAAAAAGTTTAATGCGGGAGTAAACAACGTTAGGCAAGTCATTAATATACACAAGGAAAAGTAACGGTACAAACACGCTCCTCTGAGACACTCCGGTCGTGATGTGAGGAAAAGTTAAAAAAATATTATCGGGTTTTACGTGCCAAAGCGCCGATCTGATTAGGAGGCACGCCGTAGTGGGGGACTCTGGAAATTTGGACCACCTGGCGTACTTTAACGTGCACCTAAATCTGTGAGCACGGGTGTTTTCGGATTTCGCCCCCATCAAAATGTCGCCCCCGTGGACGGGATTCGATCCCGCGACCACGTGCTTAGCAGTACAACGCCATAGCCACTAAGCAACCAAGGCTGGTCCTTTGACGAAAGGTTGAATAAGAAGTGTTAGCAGAGGTGTACTATAGTCTAGATGCTAGGCAATCAGTTATCCATCATAAAACATGGGGATGAATGTTAACTCCTGAAAGTTTAGCCAGGTGTCTTGAATGAGGCTCACGATCGAAAGCTTCGGCGAAGTCTAGGGATATTGCGTCAACCTGGAATCCGGTTTCAATAAATGAATGCATGTCGTCAAGAATTCCAGCGAGCTGTGTCACAAGAGCAGCATTTTCTAAAGTCGACCTGGCATTCAAATATTAAACTGTTATCGTCGAGATAGTTGGTGACTTGCGAATGAACAATGTGTTCCATAAATTTGCAAGTTGTGCTGGTGAATCACAGCGGTCGGTAGTTAAGGGGTGAGAAACGTCCGCCTGATTTATAAATTGGGATGATCTTACCTACTCGCCAGTCTTGAGAAATAGACCCAGTGGAAAGGTATTGCGTGAATATTGCGGACACTACTCGAGAGAGACAGTGTGACGCATTATTGAGAAGCTTGCTTTTAAATCCATTGTAATCCGATTCACTTGAACTTTTTAGTGTGTTTAGTAAAGTAAGAATGCCTGACTCTTTAATAACGATTTAAGACATGCTGATGTCGGATCGTGAGGGCAAATCAGGGCATGTAGCGACCTTTTCCCAGGTGAAGACTGAACAAAACGCGTCACTTCGTAACTGTGTACACTGTAACTCGGGAACTACGTTGGCTGAGAACAGCGACTGAGAACAGCGACTTATTATGTGCCAGAATCGTCCAGGGTTATTCGTATTTAAGGATACTAAATCAAGACTTATAAGTGCCAACCTTTGCATTTATGTAGCAATGGGTATTCATAGTCGCATATTTTATATATTTGCCATGTCTCGGAATCTTTGTCTACTGTATACGCCGTTCTTAAAGCCGTTTCTTTTTATTATTGAGGCGCTGCAAGCGTTTATTGAATCAAGGAGTAGTATTATTGCATCTAATGCTAAAAACAAGGACGCACGGTTTGACAAAATTTCCAAAGGTGTCTCTAAACATAACTCAATTCACTTCAATATATATATTTCGAATAAAATATGTATCCATGAAGGTGTCTGCGAAGGTGAATAATTCAAAGTTAATCCCTGTAACGTTGGCCCTATATACTGTAGTGTCTAGTGGGTTTGGTTGAGTTATTTTTCTTTGTTATCGTGTAACCCGCCGCGGTTGCTCAGTGGCTCTGGTGTTGGGATGTTGAGCACGAAGTCGCGGGATCGAATCCTAGCCACGGCGGCCGCATTTCATGGGGGCGAAATGCGAAAACATCCGTGTACCTAAATTTAGGTGCACGTTAAACAACCCCAGGTGATCGAAATTTCCGGAGTCCTCCACTACGGCGTGCCTCATAATCAGAAAGTGGTTTTGGCACGTAAAACTATAATGTATTTTTAATTTTTTGTTATCGTGTAGTTAAGCAGGCCTGTTATAAATGCGTGAGCACACAGACCGTCAAGGTGAGTTATATCGGAACCGATTAGAGGATCACTCGTCAAGTTGAGATATGGAATACTGGCCGACGTGCATGGTGAACGGGTTAGGAAAGTAACGAGTTAAGATAACGTGTAGTCTAGACATTCATGAAGGAAATCATCAGTGTGAGCAGCTGCAACAGATTCAGCTGTCCAGTTAATAACGGGGAAATTAAAATCACCGCCAATGATGTGAATAGAACGTGAAAAAAGCACGCGCACTTCTTTTAGAACCCTTCGAAACTCACTTGAAAACGCATCATTCTTATCTGGAAAGCGGTGGACCACACGTATGATAACATATCTGCTTGAGCATTGAAGTGGAATTAAAAGCGGGCTCTAGGAATGAATGAATGACAATTGGATACCGCAAGGAATTCCTTTCTTAAAGCTATGAGCATGCCACCTCATCTGCGGTTGCCTCGATCACAGCCAAAAAAGCGTGCAGATGTGGAAAGAAAAAATTTGTTTTCGGAGATGGTATCGCTTAGCCACGTCTCCCTTCTGGTACAACCAGAGATGCCGAGTATGAATCAATGAGCGATGAAGGGGACACGTTTCTCGACATCACACTTCGAATTTAAGTGTATAAAAATGACGTGTTCGTAGAAGTCTTATGGGTATGTGGTTACAAAGGCTGTCTAGTTCCCACATTTGCAGACGATAAAGGTTTGGCTTCTCACTCCGATACATGCTGCGACACACGAACTACACAGTTTACTTCCGTGTTCCAAATACATGTGTCGCCGTTGACCAAGAGCTTATAAAAAAACTAGGTGAACACGGTTACCATACTTCTTTGCTTTTTTTTAAAAAACTGCCACAGCTTTCGCAGGTCATCTCGTGCTGCTTTTGAGTAATCAGGCAACATGCCAAATTCTGTGTTTTTCAACCTATACCCACGGTTTAGCACGGGCTTTAATTCTTTGTCATTGTAAAATTTAGCTATTATAGGCTTCACTTTTCCCAGTGCGAAGCGGCTCAACTGATGTGCCCTTGAAACACAGGAAAGTCACACTTCCAGGTGGTTGTTACAAAACTCGACGGGAAGTTGTGTAAGATCAGGAAAAAACAAAAGAAAGGACTTACTTATGCAGAATTCTTTGTATATCTCTCGGCCGATTATAGGCACTGAAGGAAACAATCGAAGACTCTCCTGTAAAATAAAAAATAAAAATCAAGTATAGTTTAAATAGAAGATGCAAGATATCTCAGGAGATATCGTCGCATATACGAGCGCGGCAAGCACAAGATATCAGTGTGGTATCCATAACTTTGTCACATGAGGAAAAATTGTGCAGGCAAAAGGGGGGGGGGGCGGTGGTTAGAGGGGGTAGAGCGTAGTCGGGTTTTCTAGCACACCATTTACATACGGTACATATGTACAACATACATATGTACAACATATATATGGCCGCCAAAAAAATTCTAGAACGAAGGGGGGGGGGGGGGTGATGCTCTACATTCTGCGGTCTTCAACAAACACCAATACGGCTTTGATCAAAGAACTTCGAAGAATCAAACACAGCTGTATTTAATGACAAGTTAAGACTGCTGTGGCAATTCCTCATCATAAGAATGCTGCCCATATGCGGAGGCATATTACTACCCCTCGTTTTCCCCTCTCACTGCATCCTGAAACACTCGTATATGTTCATACCGTGGCATAAGGGCCGGTGTGTGTGTGTGTGTGCGCGCGCTTGCTTGCTTGAGCGCCTGTTCCTCTCCGCTGTAGCGAATTACTATGCTTTGTACTTCCATTTCTAGGCCGAGTGTTTACAGTAAGTTTCATTCGCGTGGGCGCCGCTCGCGTCCTCGAGTTTAGCGAGACAGGAAAAAATAATTAAAATGTGAGATACCGTCACGTCGCAGCTCAGTTCTACGCATTTCAAAGGAGACTGGAAACACCTGGGTGCAGCAGAGTACCTTGATGCAGCATTCTAGGAACTTCATCTCCTTGAGACCAGCTACGGTGGCATAGCGGTCTCGGTCGCAGGCGAATATGAGGTCCATCTCGTCCTGTACCTTCTTCTGTGCTTCTTGGCTGTGGCCCAGCAAGTAGATGCACCAAGATATGGCTGCTGACGTCGTGTCGTGTCCCTGCGTGTGCACGCGTAACGTATTGAGCGGCACGTCTCGGTGTCGTGACCAGTTTTAATTTCTAGAACGAACATTTAAACACTGATATTCCTCTATTTGCAGAGCCGGTATTCGCTACAACCAAAAATGACGTTCCCCCCCCCCCCCCCTGGAGTTGAGACGGTGCCAGCATGCGACGATAAGGGAGCAATGTTGGCAATCTAGTGGTTTTGCCGCTAAATTTAGCGCTTTTCGGTGCTTCCTAGCGGGAACATTCGTTCTTTTGCGGGCGACGGTTTTCTTTTACCGATTTTCATGTAATGCTTGCTTCTTTTTTGGCCGTACAAAAACGTTTTTTTTAAGAATTACTCCTTCACGTGTCACAAACATGTCGCTTATCCATGGCCCTTTGCAAGTGAGAGGAATTGAGCATGTTTTCAGCCAGCTAAACATGATTTAAGCTAAGTTAAGAAAGAAAATTTCTGCTGAGTTGACAAATGACATCCTTACTGTGCGGGTGGTCTCCCAAGAAATTATAAATTCTGCTTCAGTTACACGCTGCCCGAGCACGTAGCTCGCAAGATCGGTGCGATGGAGGCCTATGGAGTCAGCGATGGCTCCGACCCTACACCCAGCCATGCCAGCCAACAAATACACACTGAGGACGGGCGACCACACCAAGATGAAAGAGAGGAAATTTTTTCATCATTTTAATCACGACCTATTAGTTTAACCTGCTTTTCAGCCAGTGATTACAGTTCATGAAGCCATATTTTTGTGATTAATTTTCCCAACACATTTCCGCGCTATAGTCTCACAAAAAATGGGCTTAATAAAAGTAAGAATTTATATATTTATTTTATTACGGGCAAAATTTTTTTTTCAAGTGAAGTTCTTTTTCAACCGCGTTCTACATACACGCAATGAAACATATACAGACAATGATTTTGCTTGTCTGTATTTAACCGGTTTTTCGATTATTTTTGGTGCTCGCAACCCGGATTTTAACGTTTGTTGCGGCCTCGACTAAGGGGTATTTTGACTTCTAGTTGGCAACACTGGAGTGGAGGCGGAAGAAAGCCGGAAAGTTGCGGCAGGTTGTAACCGCGCTGCGAGCACATGAGCGCAGGGAGAGGAGAACGGTGGGGCAGCCGCAGAGGGACGTAGGGTGGAACTGACATGAGAGGGTGAACAGCTGCGTATTCGAAGACAGGCAACCGCGCAGCGTTTGTGGCGGGGTGTTCGCAAAGCAGCAGCTAGACTGGAAGGCTGAGCGAACGCTGGGCATAACGAGGATGAGACGTCCACGCAAATTCTGTGCGGTGGGCCACTCGCACTTCGAGAGCGAATCGCGAGTGGCTCGCGCAGTCGCAGTGTACACGATTGTGTATACGTGACCTGCTCTTGCCAGTTTTGACCTGCGTAGTGGCAAGGAAAAAAACCACCAACACTGAACCTTCTGCTTACCCAATGTGGCTAGCTTTCCCTTGTCTCCGATGTTCAAAGTTGAACACGGCCACTTTACCGAATACATGGTCAAGTTTGACCAACGTGTTTGACCAATGTTAGCCAAAGGTCCTGAGTTCCGACAGCAACGGTGAATGAGCAGCTTTTCCATCCTCGCAATGCCTGCATAGTTGTGCGTGTGTTTAAACGTCCCAGAAATGACCCATCTTCTGCGATTTCAAAGTCGCCATCCAGAGTTTGCTATCTGCGTTACGCCGTGGACCCCACGAACGACTTGTCGCTGACACACGAGAAATTTGCCATCGGGCAGTTGAGAAAGCACATGGCTTCGAATTTCTATGGTTGTCAAGTCAGTGTGGTATCCTTTCAAACGAACAAGCAGACGCAACTGCTCAATCTTCGCATAACAGTGACCCGCCGTGGTTGCTCAGTGACTATGGTGTTCGGCTGCCTAGCATGAGGTCGCGGGATCGAAGCCCGGCCACGGCGGCCGCATTTCGATGGGGGCGAAATGCGAAAACACCCGTGTATTTAGATTTAGGTGCACGTTAAAGATCCCCAGGTGGTCGAAATTTCCGGAGTACTCCCCTACGGCGTTCTTCATAATCAGAAAGTGGTTTCGGCACGTAAAACCCTACAATATAATTTAATTTTTACATAACAGTGGCTATTGCGTCGCTATGCCGACGTCAAGAACAGACGGAGCGGCAAAGCTTATTGCTCGCAAGCTTACGTTGGTCCAATGCGATTCGGCTGAATCTAAAAACCAGCAACTCTGTTCCCTGGCTCCTCATCTGAAGCTCCGCCTTCCACATGGCTTACCACGACGGGAGGCAACTCTAATTTTTCGCCTATAGTTTGGAGCAGCTTTTATTAATGCGTACTCCTACGTCATAGAAATGGCCACAAGTACAGAATGTGAAGCTTTCGGGTGCAAATAGACGGTAGAGCACCTTCTGTGTGATTGTCGTGATTTCAATGCTCTAAGAAAAGTCCTCAACACCACGCTCGACAAGACCGGCAACAGTCCTCTTTCGGAAGCCCATATTCTTGAACCCTGGTAGCAGCCGAAATCGACCCGAAGTGCTTTAAAAGTGCTAATGTGCTGTTGAGATGAAGCGGGACTCATTTAGGAACTATATAATCTGCGAATTGATGCGTTCCTTTTTTTAAATCTTCTCTTGTTTTCTCATTTTTTCTGCCCTTTCCCCATCCCCCTGTGCAGAGTAGGCAACCAGAAACTTAATCTAGTGAACTTCTCTGCCTTTCACTTCTTCTTCTTTAATAAATGTATTTTAGGAGAGGTTGGTGCCTATGTGTGGTGGCGGCTACTCCTATTCTCTTACGTGATAGTTATCGTCAGAAAGCTCTGAACAATCACCAAAGTGTACAAATAAACACATGAACGAAGATTCACGTACTAAGTCTCAGTAGTGCAATATCAATAAATGTTCGCGCAACAGAAGACTTCACATAGCATAAGTACTCACAAAACCGAAATGTTCACACGCAACGCATGAGTTCACGCCGCATAAATGTTCACAAAACCAAGATGTTCACACAAAAGATGTTGGGCACTTGAATGCCGCACTCTAAATGCAACAAATACAACTGCTATATGAACGCGAAAGCCCAAAAAAACATGTAATTAAGGGTGCCTGTTAATAATTACAATGTGAGCAATGACTGTTGTATGACTTAGTATTTCTGTTATATTTCTGATTCCTCCAAAAATTGTACTAAGGCGCGCAATGATTGTTTGAACTTTTTCTGTTGGCCATGGACCGAAAATTTTTCCTAACGATAGTGGCCGTCTATCCAAGCCATGTGGATTTTTCGAGAGATTCTTGCGGGGATCATCGTGATATTTACAGTGTAGAAGAATGTGTTCCATGTCTTCTTCAGTTTCTTCACACGAGCATGTAGCACAGTTAGTTTTTCCTATTCTATACAGGAAGCCTTTAGTAGAGGCAGTGCCTAGTCAAAGACCATGAAGTGTTGTTTCAACAGATCGACTAATTTTAAACGGAATATTGAATTCTCTTCCAGGATCTGTATAATATAATTGAGAGTTCTGCGCATCATTTATGAACCAAGTTTCCTTCGGCAATCTGCCGCATAGTTTGTTCAATAGACATCGCGCATCACTCGCCGCTAGAGGAAGTAGTGCTAATTAATTCTCTTGATGTGCTTCATGTGCCATGTGATCAGCTGTTACATTTGCTATGATTTCGCAGTGATTTGGAATCCACTGGAAAGTTATGTCGTGTCGCAGATCTTTCGCTATGGCGTATGTCTTCTGTATTCCGTATGTCAATGTGCTGTTTGCTTTTCTTAAGCTGATTTCATTTAAGCAAAGCAATGAGGCTTGTGAGTCACTCAGAATTACCCAGCGAAGTGGTTCTGACTGCTGACATATGTAACGTAAAGCAGAAATCATTGCGTAAAGTTCTGCCGTTGTGAACGTTGTAAATTGGCAAAGTTGATCAGCTCTTTTCTCTTCGTATGCATGATTGCAACGAAGGCGCCAAATAAAACATCGGACGAAGGAAGGTGACATGGGACAACCACGTAGGCGCCGTAGTTGGCCTACGTGGTTGTCTTTTGTCGCCTTCCTTCGTCCGTTGTTTTATTTGGCGCCTTCGTTGTAATCATGTATAACCAACTCGCCCACCAGCACGTGCTCAGTGACTTGGTAAGCAGGTATATAAAACGCAAATGTGGAGCTTTGTGTCCAGCATGATCCATCGGTATACACGTGAATGCGATCTACGTAATTCGTGTAAAGATTTGATAAAGTTAATTGCTTTATCGCAACTACGGGCATATCACATTTGCGACCTACTCCAGGAATTGAAGTGACTATTTCTGGAATTACTAGTCGCCACGGGGGATGCATGAGTTGCGCAAGTAGGCCAGTATATTCGTGAGCAGGCAGTAAGTTTTTGCACCGCCGTATTTCTTCATGTATGCGTACAGCGGTTCTATCCTGAAGGTATTCGCATAGTGGATCATTAGCGTGTTGTGCAGCCAAACTAAAAATGTGACGAGAAGTTTCCGTAAATCTTAATGCATGAAAAGTAGGTTGGCGGAACTCGGCAATCACCAAAACACTGCCAGATGCACGCGGAACAAACATACATATGCGAAGGATTCTGGCCAGCAATCTTTGAGTTGTTTCCTCTAGATTAGAGGATATTCCATGTAGCATAGGAGCAGAGTATGTTATTCTTTGCCTAATGATTGCCAACTGAATACGTAGTAAGGAAGAGGTTGAGCTACCCCATCTCACTAAAGCAAATCGACGAAGAATGTTGATTCGGGAGTTGACGTTCTCCTCTAATGCTTTTATTTCGGGAGCCCATGATAGCCGACTGTCTATGACAATAACCAAGAATTTGTGTTGTCACACAAGTTGCAGACGATGAGAGCCTAGCACGAGCTGGAATCTCGTGTGGCATTTCCTTGTAAAAGAAAGTACAGCAGTTTTATCATGTGAAATAATCATACTTCTACTTTTCAAAAAATCATTAATTAGCGTTATGCCAGCTTGTGGCTTTTGCTGAACGGCTCGAGTACTCGAGTCAAATTACTCGAATCAGCGACCGAGGACTGCTCAGAGTAGTCACTCTGGCACCGACGGCAGCCTCACTGCGGCTGGTCGCTCTGCGGCGCCGATATCGTCGCTAGGCCTTCTGTTCTTCACTTGAAAGCTGACGGCGCTTCGGAATGAATCACCGACGCTTACAAGTCGCAATATTTTTTTCGCCCTTGTTGTCTCTCTTCGCAATAATAATACATAAGAAAGAAAATGCGCTAACATTAACGGCACCGCCGCCGGCTGCGATGCTAGCACAGCCGAGCCGCTCGTCTGCCGTCGGTAGCCGCGCACTGCAGCCGAGCTCGACAAGTATCTGAGCTCTCGTTCGTGTTTAATTAACGTTGGGCAGTGGATATCGTGTTTCATAAGATGTACAATTTGCGCATCACTTTATCTGTCGGAAATTATTTTTCTTGCAGCAGTAGCTTAGCTTATATTTGCCCGTCGTTCGTGCGGAGGGTGGTGCTCCGGCCGAACTGCCGTCTACTTTGGACACCTCTCGCGCGGCAGACGTTCTACGGCACTGGAGATTGGTTTGCCGATACGGCATGTTTGCCGCTTACGTGGACGTGCTTTAATTCTGCTAATGAAAACGGCTCATATAGGTCATGATGATGGCTATTGATAGAAAATTTGATCGATGCTTTGACTTCTTCGACAGAGTTACTGAATTCAGGTGTGTTTACTGCTGCACTTGGGCATGTAATAAGGGGACCTATAACGTAAAACTATTCTAATATGTTTTTATTCCAGTCTCCTGACGTCAAATTTGCGTAACCGCCGACGCAAGCATCCGGCGGTGACTCGCAGGGTTGTGTGAATAGAGCAATCAAACGCTCTCCTCGTTCTTTTGCTTGCTTGAAAAACGATTAACATTGCCTACACTGAGCAGCTTGTCTTATCTAATTGGCTCACAAGAGGCGAGGAGCATACTCAAGTGGAGAGGGATTCGATGGGGCCGAGCCACTGAAATGAATATTGATAACCGGATGAAGAGGTTGGTGCCGGCGTCTGCGATTGGTCCGCTTTTTCTTACTTAGCTTGCGGTGGCTCGTCGACAATCGCGGCGGCATGCAACGGAAGCTTAAGAATGACGCTAAAACGGATCCTCTGCAAAGAATAGTCGGCAGAACGAGGTCGTAAACGCGCCGAAAGTTCTCGAAAACTTTACACGGCCACGCAACAAGCTTTATTACACGCAAATAAGCCCATGCTCTCCGGAAGGGGCGAGTAGCCCGTGCCGGAGCGATCGGCGGCAGCCATCTTTTATTCCTTTCGGAACGGGGCAGCCTGCGGCTATTCACAAGAAAATTCACTTTTGTTCGGCATATTAATGCATCTTTAATACGCGCACGTCACTTTGACGTGGTATGTTTTTGCAGTTTTGTGACGTCGCGTGAGAGGCAGGTGAAGTGGATGCAGCCCGAAAACTTCTGACCAATAGCCGAGGGCTAACGGCGAAGAGGTGTCGAATCAGAAATAACTACTTTTGTTTTGTTCGGTGAAATTATGCATCATCAGTGTGCACACGTCATATCAGATGGGGAGCTATCGCGGTTTTCGTCACGTCGCTTGACAGACAGGTGAAGGGGGAGTGGTCCAAAAAACGTTTTGACCAATCGCGGTGGCCTGATTGCAGAATTGGAATAGAAAAGTTTGGAATGGTTTTACGTTATAGCGCCCCAGGTCACTAATATCCTTTGCATCAGGCCACAACCTGTGTCTTCTAAATGACGGAAGCCCGACATTTCTGCGAGTAACCACGTGCAGCAGCTGCCTTGACTTTGGTGTCACGTTGCCTACCTTTAAGCGTGCAGTGGTTCACTGGTATTGAAACCTATGGAAGTGATCATATTCTGACCTATGTGAGAATCGATGGGCTTGACGCCGCATTACCGGTTGTATCTCGCCAAGTCAACTGGTCAGTATTTCAAGATCGTGTAGAAGACACATGCAAGAAACATCGCACGCAGATTAGAAGACATAATTGCAGACGCAACGCAAGATTGTACACGCTGCTTCACACATTCATCAAAGCGTACAGAGAATGATATTGAATTGGAAAGGCTTCGTGCACTACGCCACCGAGCTGAAAGGAGGTAGATGGTGTGCTTGACGTCTTCGATGTCTGCGAGCTTCTCGGCCACTCCGATCATTACCAGGTTGAACAGCATCGGCGAAATGACCGATCCCTGCAGTGTACCGGTGCTCCCGAGCTTCTTCTCTTGCGTCTGTAGGTCGCTTTCTCGTAGCTCGGCGGTCCTGTCCGTGAGAAAGTCCTTGATGTAGTCGTAGGATCTTTCGTCCATGTTGAGCTAGGAGACTTGGAACAGAATCGCAGAGTGTTTCACCTTATCGAAGGCGCGGGCACTGCCGCCATCGTCGATGACTTGGTATTTGAGCTGCAGCATCGCGTCCTGCGTGCTTAGGTGCTGTCTGAAACCGATCACCGTGGCCGGGTACAGCCCTTCTCGTTTCAGTTAGTCTTGGCACCTCTTGTGCAGGACGTGCTCCAGCACCTTGCCGACGCAGGACGTGAGCGAGATGGGCCGGAGGTTGTCCGTGTGCGGGGGCTTTCCCGGCTTGGGGATCAGAATGGTCTTGGTTGTCTTCCACTGCTTTGGCAGCGCGCCCGCTCTCCAGCACTTGTTGAAGTATTTTGCAAAGTTCTCAATCGAGCCGTCGTCGAGATTCTTGAGCGCCTTGTTCGTGACGTGGTCCGGGCCGGCTGCCGACCGGCTGTTGAGGTCGTGCAGGGCCGCGCGTACCTCCGCGATGTCGACGTCACGATCGAGCTTCGCGTTGGGCAGTGGGTGTAGTCGGCAGGTATTTGTCGTTAATGCGCCTGGTGACTTCGGTGGCGCCGTGTACCGAGACCGCCCGATGTATGAGCCTGGCGAGTCTGTTCCTTTGGTGAGACTTGGTCTTGGTTTCGTCGAGTAGGTGCCGCAGCAGGTTTCACGTTTTCCCGCTGTGAATCTGCCCGTGTGCCGAGTTGCAGATCTCGTTCCACTGTTGCGTGCAGAGTGCGTGGCAGTGCCCCTCGATCGCTCGGTTGAGCTCCGCCACCTTCTTTTTGAGTCTGCGGTTGAGCCGTTGTTTCGAAGCCAAACAGTCGATACTAAATCGACTGTTTGGCTTCGATGAAATGCGCAAGCCGGCTGTCTACTTTGTCGATCTCCGCGCCCGTTTCAATTTCTTTGGTCGCGTCGCGTACGCTATTGGTAATTTCAGCCGTTCACGAGTCCATGTCTTCGATCTCGTCGTCACCGTCTCTCTTCTGGCTTCTGGCGTCTCGGAAGGCATCCCAGTCTATCCATCTGCGAGTTTTGACGCTGGTGTCGTTGTGTTCCGGTATGCCGATTTCCACGATGGTGTGGTCGCTGCAGAGATCGGTCCCCGTGTTTCTCCAAGTGATCGCGCCCCGTACGTCGTTCTTGACGAACGTGAGGTCCGGAGTGGTATCCCGGGACACGGAGTTACCGATTCTCGTCGGATGCGTCGGGTCCGTGATGAGGGTGAAGTCGAGTTTCGTGGCATCTTGGTACAGGTCGCGGCCCTTTGTTGTGTACTTGTAGTCCCAGGCAGGATTCATCGCGTTGAAATCGCCGCACGCGATCAGCGTGTTTCGGCCCGCTGCGGTGCTGGCTCTGTGCAGTAATGTCTTGAATCTCTGTTTTCTCTGCGATGGGTTGCTGTAGACGTTGAGTAGAAATATTGTCACGTGGTAGTGACGTTAAAGAACACAGTAGCAGTACTGTGAAAGACAAAACTAGCTTTTATTGGGCGAACCTGTGCCCACAAAACAGGGTACACTTAAAGCACAACGATAGCGGCGAACACAGTCGGCGATCGTCGAAAATCTGATCAGCGGGTCGACCGCGTCGGCTTTTATACTGCAGTCGTCGAATGTTCCAGATTAACCGTTCGGACCCGCGTGCCTTCCACAAAGTTCTACACCATTCGCGTCACGCGATGAAATCAGATAAGACAGGGTTCGGCGACAACAGACAGCCGGATAGAAGCATCGATAACTTTCCAGAAACTTCGGATACATGCAGGCGCATCCCGCGCTGTGCGATTACATTTGTTAGGCGGCGAAACGTGGTCGCCCGATAAAGATAAGCACACGCGTCAATATGCTTCCTTTTCTCTTCTTGCCCTGGATGATTTCGGTAAAAGGGTGCTCGATCTTGATATTGCTTTGCAGCTTGTGTTCGACGAACGTGAGTCCCTTCCAGACCAGGGTGCACAGGCCTCTCACGTCGGACGGTCGCTTGTGCACTCTGTAGCCGGGGAGGGACGGTGCGTCGGTTAGTGCTTCTTGTAAATAGTATAACGTCCGGCTTGCGCGCGGCATGTGCGATTTGCTGTTCGATTACTCCCTTCTTCCTTCCGAGACCGCGACAGTTTCATTGCCACGCTGTTACACCTGCTGCTGCTGGTGTTGCGTTGGCGGCCATGATTGTGTTGGCGTGTACGGGGCTCCCTGGTTGGGTGGATGTGGCGACAAGAGGGGCGCAAACGTCGGGTGGCTTACCATCTGCTGTAGGGTCCTTTCGATGTAGGCGAATCTGTTCGGGTTCTTGGCTTTGTAGGCATCCATTGTTTGTTTCATTGCTCTCACTGCTGCGATGTTCGCCGTAATTAGCTGTTCGAGTTTGGTGAATGTCGCTTCCAATTTCGCTTCGAGGTTGTCAATGCGATCGTTTTCTGTTTGCTTGCGCGTGACCTCGACGGCTCGCTTCTTCGGTGCCGATTCTTCTACGGCTGTCTCTTGGGTGTTCGTGGTTGTTTCCTCGGTCTTGCTTGTGCTTGGCGTGGGTCTCTGTAGAGGCTCGTTGTTGCATAGCGGTAACTGACGGATCTCGGCGATCTCTCTCGTAAGGTTGCTGATGGTCGTTCGCAATGCCGCGTTTTCTTGTCTTAGGGTCTCATTAGCTTCTCGTATCTTGTTCATACCTTCTTTCTTCGTGGCTTCTGTGATTTTCTGCGCGTTCCTTACATTGTTCCTTTTCGCTGCGTCGACCCAACTCGTTCACGTGATGGTTACCTTTTCCTGCTGAGGCATCTCTTGCAGCAGCTGCTCTTTCTGGATTTAGGCGCGCGGTTTTCCGATGGGGTCCTTGACTTTCGTGTAGCTGGCGGCTTGTCGAGTGGCGGTAAATCGCTCTCCGACAGCAGCTGGCGTTCGGCCTGTCGGCGCTCCCATTGTTGCTTGCGCACTACGTAGGGGATCTTGTATTTCGCCTTGCACGTTCGGTCTCCGGTCGGGTGTTCTTCCCCACACAACTTACATTTTGGGATGCAGCGATGGTCTTCTGCAGGGTTCGCGAGTCCACAGGCCAGGCACGTCTTGATTGTGGAAGTCGGGCACACGTCCTTGCGGTGTCCCACTCGACCGCACTGCTGGCAAACGTCGATCTGTTTCCTGTAGAGGCTGCACGGTATCAGGGTGACTCCGTATCGGACGAAGTTCGGTACCTTGGGTCCCTATAAACACCATGATTGCAGTGGTCGTGCTGCCAATCCTCTTTGCGCCCACTGCTAGCGGGTTCCTCTCGTTGACGATGTGCCTATCTATATCAACAGAATAATGTGCGTTAGTCGCGTTTACGCGAAAAGCGATTACTCGTTATCCAGTTTGCATAAATGGCCAGCCTATCTGCTATAAGAGAAATCATCGATTTTTGGGCGTCTTTGTTCACCGGGACCTCTCTTGGAGCCCTCGGGTTGCCCACTTGAAGAAGCTCACACCTATTGTTCACGTTTTCAAGTTCATCGCCGGAACGCTACAGCTATACAGAGCACTTTTTATCGGATTCCTACGCTATGGCTCTCCCGTGCTTGCTAAAACACGCAAGTCAAATCTTCTAGAACTTTATAGTGTGCAAGCATAGGCACTACGTGTTTGCCTAGGCCTTCCGCGGAGCGCCTCAACAGCAGGAACCATTATAATGGCTCAAGACCATCCGATCACGACTTACATTAGCACAGGCAGGCTTAGCGCCCATGTTCGTCATGTTTCACGGATGCAGTCAAGCTCTCTTGTCTGCCTGCCGGAACGACGACCACAGGCGTCCTTCTCCAACGAGGTCAGCATCCATCGTGCCTCCTTTCCATCGGGCTTCACACCCTCAGCACGTTCAACCTCAGCTTTGTGGTGTGTAAAACAACCTCAAGGGTGTCTTACGGTTCCAGCGATAAGAAAGAAGACCGACCTGCCTACCTTGGCCTTGAAGCAAGGAGCTCCGAATTGTTTGCACACGTTCTATTTTGACCGAGTTCGCATATATACGGATGGCTCTTCCATTCAGACCAGCTCTACCGGCGCAGTGGTTATACCATCACGATCAATAAGCACCCGATACAAGATTTCTCCCTTGACAACATCCACCAGTTCGGAGCTTGTTGCACTCCGAGGTGCCGTTGATTATATTAACAACCACCCGGCTAATCGGTGGGCGATAGGCTGCGACTCGAAGGCGGCCTTACAATGTCTTCTGTCATCTCTTCGTCGCAGGTCCTGTGAGCAACTCGTGTCGGAGATACGAGAAATGCACCATCATATGATCGCGAAAGGACATGGCGTCGTGTTTCAGTGGCTGCCAGGCCATTGCGGTATCTCCGGCAGTGACCTCGCTGACGAAACTGCAAGGAAAGCCCACGAAAGAGCAACCCTTGTTTCTGTACCTCTATCACGGACTGACGCAGCCCAACACTTAAGCAAGCTAGCACACCGTACGATATTGGAGAAGTGGCACACACCTGAATTCTCTTAACATCGACTGCATTCCCTCGATCTATCTATGCAACTGCGGCTGTTACCAGGGCTTCCGCGTAATGAGAAACAATGCTGTGCAGCTTACGCTTGGGCGTCGCATTAACCAATGCATATACTTTTTTATTGGAATGGCTGATAGCGCCGAGTGCAGTGCCTGCGGTGTTGAGGATACTATAGAATTTCTACTGCGCTACTGCCCATCTTTTGAAAATGAAAAACATGACCTCTGCACAGCTCTCAATCAGTTAGGAAGCCGTTCACCTTGAACAAGATCTTGAGACCATGACCTCGCATATCGCAGCTACAAAAGGCCACAAAAGCGCTGCTGCGATATTTGAAAGCTACCGGATTGAGTCAGCGTCTGTGATCCGGACTGAGTGACCGAATGATATCCCCAGTGGACTTTCTCTTCTTCTTTTAATCTTTCCGTCCCCTTTTTTCTTTCCTCAGTGTTGGGTAGCCAACCGGGATCAGTCCTGGTTAACCTCCTTACCTTTAATTTATCATTTGCTCTCTCTATTCGAGCGCTGCTACAGTTCTTGAAGTGCACCGTTTTGAGATACCATTCACAGTCTTGTGCATCCCACCGTTGGCACACAGTATTCCCCCTCTCCCTCTTTCTATTTACTTTTATTTTTTTGCCCCCAGTGTAGGCTAGAAAACCGGATGCTCGTCTGATTGACCTCCCTGCATTTCCTCTCCCTGCTTTCTCTCTTTCTCTCTCTTTCTTTCTATAAGCAATGAGAAACAGCGATAAGCAAATATTTTTGTGCCTTGGGTATTACAAGGGGACGCGAAAACCATGCGTCAATTGTCGACGGCTAGGAGGGTTTGGAGAATGGAACAGAAATGGTGGTGGTGTAAGAATTCCAAGACAATGGTCTTTGTCAACGCTTTCATTTATTATGGTTGACAGTTCTCTTTTCATGTTGCGTTGCACGAATACAAATAGCGGCATAAAAAAATAAAAGAGAGTGATATTGAAGCCTCATTTCGTTTATTAATAAACTGTGTATGGGCATGCAAAGCAGAGGCAGATTGATCGTAAATATCAATCCATCTCTGCTTTGTGTAATCAAGAGGCTGTGAACTTCTAGCGGAAGGGGCACTACGCCTGCCTGTCGTCCAATAAGTCAGAGAGAGAGAGAGAGAGAGCGTGAAAAAACAAAAAGGTGGACGACACATCACGAAGTTTTCTACTATGAAATGAAAAGTAGAAACCCAACTAGAGTGAAAGGTAAGAGGGATTGCAACATTAAAATCAAATCACAGAAACAGTGTTACACACGAAAGTCTCAAAAGCAACACGCTAGTGGTGAAGGTCAATCACAATTATTAAATAAACAGTATGCAGCAACCATAGTCTGCACATGTTTTTTTAGGGACATGTTGACTCGGCTTAGAAAAAAGCAAACCAGCCTCAACTTGCCGCAAACCGCCCAACAGAATATCGTCCTGGGGCTGTATTTTGGTTGTCATTCTGTTGTTCTGATTCTAGTCATCATCCGTCTACTATTGTCTATATTCTATTCAGGGGCGTAGCTAGGGGGGGGGGGGGGGCTTATGGGGCTTCAGCCCCCCCGCCTCCCCGAAATAATTTTGTGCTGTCCATGCGCCGCCGGCCAGAACAACCCCTGGCGCCGGAAATCATGCTCGATTTTGTCTAGAATGTCCTTTTCACGCTGGAAAAAACATTTTAGCGACATTTTAGCGCAAACATTGCGAAATCGGGCCGGATTTCGCGGCAACGCCCATGCACCGGGAGTCACATATCGTAACGCAAGGAGCTCCATCCGAGCACAAACTTGCGGCCGGGCTCGTCAGGGCGTCTCGCTGAGGCCGCGGAATCGGGAGCGCTTGGATTTCAATTCTGACACTTTATGAGTATAAAGTTCTAATAAATTTTTGATGCGAAAGGTGCGTTGATATTTCCAAAGTTGTGCTTTACATTTTCAATTCCGGAACTTTGTCGGCTTAACGTCGTTATAAACATTTGACGCCAAAGGTGCCTTGACTTTTCTAAAGTCTTAGATCGGAACATCCAACGAGACAAGTCAAATCAACACACTTTCAGACAAGTTGACAAAACACGCAGCGAGATACGATGAGACGAAGCGTTGTGGTGGTTCATTTGTGCTGTCATCTCGCATAAAAAAATATCAACAGGTTTTTTCACCTACGCCAAAGCATCCATGTCAAGACACTAAAGCCAGCCAGGGTAACTACGTTCTTATTTATGTTTTCTACTTTGACTTTTATTCGTGAGGACACATTGAGCCTTTTAAATTGTTTTATTCTCGCTACCCTACCCGCGGGCTCGCAGCCAGCAAGAGCGCATGCGTTTTTCTTTTGTTGCCCCGAAACCACCGCGCGGCGTACATCGGTACGCGTGTGGTTTTCTCTGGCCGAGTGAATTTTCGCCTGGCAGATTTTTGGACACCTTCTGGCTAGCAGACGAGAAAAAAAAACAATGGTCGCTCACCGTCATCACTGTGAAGACTTGACGGATTACCGTGTTCGCTTGAGCGCAACCTCTCCGGAAAGTCTTGTCTCGCTGGTGCAAAATACTGAGCACTATGCGTATGGTTCTCGGTGGACCAAGCGTATCCCGTTTTCTTCGATATTCATTCGGTAGCCACATTAGGTGCCCAAAGTAGGCATTGGATTGTCTCCAACATACTCTCCTTTACGTTTATTTTTTCATTTCGGTGCCCCCGCCCCACAAAAGGAAAAAAAAAGATACATTGTTGCGGCGCAGCGAATTGTCGCATGGTGACAGTTTGTTACATCTTTTGCGGAAAGTAATCGGCCACGGCACGCTTCGGTTGCCGGATACTATTATTATATTATTGTGATAGCAATTATATGAAGCCTCCTGGCGCATTCCTGCTGTCGCCGTTGCCCTCATGTTTCGTATGAAGTCTCAGGGAAAGTACGTGCGAGTGAAAGAGTAGGGGGGTGGAATGGGTGAGCCGACGATGGTGGCTCAGTCTTACGTGCGCAAAGGAGAAAAGCGGGTAGTAAGCGCGCCGCTTTCCGTCGCACGCGATAAATCGGATGGAGTGGATGGAATGGGGGCGGGATCTAGGAATCTGTGATAGCGCTACATGTTTGTTTGCCTTGTTTGAAGCATTATATACATTGACTTTTTCTTAGATGCGTAGATTTATTCGATAGTTATACGTATATTTAAATATCTTGTTGCGAGGTTTTGTGTATACGTGCAGTGAACTTTCTTTCCAGTGACACTTTTTTGCCCTTTATCAAGCATTTGTATATTCCATGGTATCTTCGCATTTATAATGAACGAGGGCGAGTTAAATGAAAGCGAGCCTACCGACGCCGCGCAATAATGGTTCGGTTCATTATCTGCGAGGCATGCGCGTAACACACAGACATGTTTCATTTACAAAAGTGACACGCAGATGTGAGGGTAAGTGTTCTTTATAGTTCTCATAGACTGGATTGAACATGGTTGCGTGACGTAATGAACACTTCAGACGTTGAGCAGCATAGTGCCGTAAATGTTTTGACAGCTGAAGGTGTTTCCCAAAAGGAAATTATTCACCGTATGGCTGCCGTGTACGTTGAACATTGCATTTCATTGGCCACTGTGAAGCGTTGGAGCAAACGGTTGAAAAAGGACGTGAAAGTTGCAAAGGCGATCCAAGACCGGGCCAAAGCCATCGTGCAATCACCCCCAACACAAGTGCAAAAGTTGATGAGCTGATGAGACAAGAACGGAGGATAAACATCGATGAACTTCCAGAGCGTGTGAACATCAGTCGCGGTTCGGTTCACACCATAATTCATGAACATCTCGGTCATCGGCTCTTGTGTGAGCAATGGATGCCCGAGATTTTGAACCACCGCCAGAAAAAGGTTCTGCGCTGCCTTTACTCATCTGATCCGGTATCACAATGAGAGTGACGACTTGACTGCAATTGTGATCGGGGACGAACCATGGTGCCACTACTACGAGCCTGAAACACGACGGCAAAGCTTACAGTGGAAACATTCGAATTCATTACCCCCAAAGAAAGCAAAGGCCGTCATTTCCGCTGGAAAGGTGTTGTTTACTATGTTTTTTTCGATCGTCAGGGGCCATTACTGATAGAATTTTCTAAAGCCGGAGAGAATCGTTTCCGATATTGTGAAACGCCGGATCGGCTGCGTGTCGCAATCAAGAACAAACGACGTTGAATATTGACGAAAATTGTTCCGCGACCAGGCTATGGCGTTGGGCTGCTGAGCACGAGGTCGCGGAACCGAATCCCGGCCACGGCGGCCGCATTTCGATGGGGACGAAATGCGAAAATACCCATGTACTTAGATTTAGGTGCACGTTAAAGAACCCCAGATGGTCGAAATTTCCGAAGTCCTCCACTGCGGCGTGCCTCACAATCAGAAAGTGGTTTTGACACGTAAAACCCCATAATTTAATTTTTAATTTTTCCACAATGCCGGTCGCGCCACGTCGCTGATGTGGTTAATACAAAACTGGCAAAGTTCAAGTGGGAAACGCTGCAACATCCGCCATACAGCTAAGACTTGTCGCCTTGCGACTTCCACATTTCGGGGAAAATGAAAAAAAAAAAAACAGCTTAAGGGAAACAGACTCGTGTCGAACGATGACGTGTAAGAGTCAGTTGCAGATTTCTTGAAGCAGTAACCTAAGAAGTTTTATTAAACGGGAATTACGCGACTCGTTAGTCAATGGGATAAATGTCTAAATGCTCATGGAGACTACTTTTAATTAAGTACTCCGTTTGTCATATATTTGCATTGGCTCACTTTCATTTGACTCGCCCTCGTATATTTTGCAGAACGGCTTTATATAGGCGCTCTCTCTTGGGACAATAATTTCTTTGCAATTATTCACGATACACGACCGGTGACAGCTGCTCCTGCGTAATACATAGGAATACATGACAGCGTCATTGAGATTTTTCACTGCCCGTTGCATATGTACAAAAATGTAAACAAGGTTGTTGAATGACAAAGTTTTATTAACATATTTGTCCTCAACTTGTTCATTTCATGGCCTTTACATTTTTCATATCAGTGGCATGCACTGCTTTGCTGGTTTCGAACTGATATAATTCTAAGGATTGTGTGATATTTTCTTTACTTATTAAATAGACAAAAACATGGAAGCATTGATATCAGTTATCTTAAGCACAATTTCTGGCACATACGAGTATTCTTATTAAAAATACAGATATTACTTGTTTTGGCAGTGCGTAGCGTTCAAGAATTCGCTTGCAGCATCTTTGGCAATGGCAATGCAGTTATTATTCATGTATTTGATCTCTCGACAAATTGTTTAAGAGGAAGCTTTAGCTCGGGCCCAACTCCAACGCGGCCTATTCAAATGAATGTAAAACGCAGAAACGCTTTTCTGAGATAACCCCTGGATCACTTTTAATGAAATTTGTTGAATTTGAGAACGTTAACTTCTAGTATCTATTGGAAGCGGAAGTTCGATTTAGGGCCTGAATTTTGTTTAAAATAAATTGAAAAATTTGAAAACGCGAAAAAAATAGAAGCACGACGTTTACAAACTAAAAGCTCTACATCAAAAACGGGTATCGTGGTTCGTCAAACGGCATCTATTATAAGAGTCAAATCGGACAAATTCTGTATGTCCATTTGTATCTTACATGAATTGATAACGTTGTGTACAAGGGTTCTGCAGAAGCCGTGTTTCCATAATATTACATTTTTTAGATTCATGTGTAACATATCAATTTTGTCCGCTTTAGATGTACTATTAGATGCGATTCACAGAATTGTGGTATTATTTTTCATTGTTGAGTTACAGAGTTTTCAACGTGATAGTTTCGTTTTCTGAAAATTTGGGATTTGTGCTAATTTTTAATAAAACATTGACAACCTAAATGAAAAATTCGAGACCGGAAGACAGTAGAATCTAAGTTTTTCTTTAAATGCAACAAACCTCATCAAATTTTGTGCTGTGGCTGCCGAGAAAAACTAATTCACCTCGTACATGTATTTAGATAGGAGCATCCGAGATAAAGCTTCCCCTTGAGGAGGAGGCCAAGCTGCAACGTGAGCCCCTCCCCCCCCCGAACGAAATTTCTTGCTACGCCCCTGATTCTGTTATCACACGTGGATACTGGTGATACGACTGACCTCGGTGATACCAGGGGCACGACTTCGTGCGAGGCGATAATGAATGACAAATATATTGGAAAAATGAAAAACAGTCGTTATAACATACGGCACCACGGCGCACGACACGAGCACAAGCAAGCCGATAGTCGGAACCCACGCAAGAAGGCCTAAATCGGGGCTCTGCACTCGCCGTTACGGGTTATTTAAATTGAATTCTGGGATCTACGTGCCAAAAAACACGATCTGATTATGTGGCACGACGTAGTGGGAAACACCGGATTATTTTTTGACCACCTGATCTTCTTGAACTATAGAACCAAATGCACAGTGCACGAGCGTTTCGAATTCTGCCCCCATCGAAATACATCCGCCATGCTGGGATCGAACCCGCGAGCTCGTTCAAAGTAGTGCCAGCAGTGCAACGCCACAGCCACTGAGCTACAGCGACGGGTCATTGCACAATATTTAATTCCCATAAATGCAATTTCTGCACCTCATTCCAGTTTTACGACGGACTTCAGCGGGCCGAAGAGAACCGGCTGAGCAATATTTGGCGGGAGGTCACCCAGTACAAACGTACCTGTGAAGCCGTTGGCGCCCTCATGATTCTACACGCCGTCTATACAGGGTATCCCACGTAACTTGAGCCACAAATTAAAGATATACAAAGCCACGTAGCTGGGCAGAACCAAGGTAATGTTGTTTGCCGTCGTTTGGAGATGCTCAGATTATTTATAAAGTATGCCTAATTAGTTACCTTAATTAGGTTAATTAGTTAAGTTAATTATAGTCTTAACTGATTAATCAAATTTTCAGTTATTATAGTAAGATGTAAAGTGTCAATTGGAAATTGTAGAGCAACACGAAGAACTCCCAATACAGCTTTCTGTTCCTCGATACGTGCTACATAAAACCGTTTTTCCGAGGGTGAAAAAGGCCCGCGAACACGTACAAAAAAATTAAGTGCCTCGAGCGGCCAGTCGTGCGGCAGTATTGTGTGTATTCGCGGGCTTCTTTCACGCTCGGAAAAACACTTTTATGTAGCACGTATCGATAAATAGAAAGCTGTAGCGAGAGTTTTTCTTCTTGCTCTACAATTTTCTCATTGGCACTTTTAATCCAATTGTAATATTTGAGATGTCGATTAATTAATTAAGACTAATGACCTAATCAGATGGAATTAAAAATAATCTGAGTATCTCTAAGCGACGACAAGCAACATTACCTTGTTTCTGTCCAGCTACGTGGCATTTGCATGTACCTAATTTTTGGCTCAAGTTATGTGGGGCGCCCTGTATATCTTCTCGCAATCTTACCTGCTTACCAGCAGCTGTACCGAACACAATATTAAGCTTTATTCTTGCTGTCAGGCGTGTCTCGTTGCCACTGAGCTAAAATACCTGCAGTAAAAGCATACCCTTGCTCTTGACTTGCCAGAATCCACATCAAGGGCGCCTTATTATCACGGGCAATCTGGCTACAAAACGGGCCAGATTGCTACTCGTGTTGTTACGAAGTGTGCAGAGGTCGCCTGCGCTTTTACAGAGCGATGAATTGGTCAGGCCTTGTAGTTCAGTAGCCATCACTGTCATTACGGCGAAATGTGTCACTATTATAAACATCGCACTTGGTGTCCACTATACGGCTGCCGTACTCGCATACGTCCGTGTCATAACTGCCTCCTTCAATAATTAGGAAGCTCCAGCCGTGGTCTTTTTGCTTACATATATATGTGAATGCATTATTTACTTTGCCTGTGCATCGAAATGCACCGGCGGCGCCCCGAAAGGCTGAACAGGCCACTAGCGTCATAAGGGGTGGCGGTCGTGTCAAACATCTCAGATCTGTCTTTCGATTTCCAACAGCAACGGTCCCTCACATAATTCGCATTTCGCTTTCTTGTCGAGGTGGCTGGTTGAACTGGTGGATGACAAAGCACATATCCCCAGTTAAAGAATAACGAGTTGGCAGACTTGGAGATGTACTGTCACACTTGCCAGTGTAATACTGTCTTAGATAACACGACTGTTTTGGTTAGAAACAAGGGCGATCCGTCCCATTAGATATGTGAAATGTCACTATATTTCGAAGGTTAGTGATGACAGCTTTAGCTAGCCATCTGTATAGCCTTGACTTCGAAGGAAATACGTTTTCCTGAATACTCTTTCCTTCTATGCACTGATTAAATCATTGCGTGGCTTGTTTGATTTATTTAGCATACTTAGCGCACATCAATAAAAGTGGTTAGATAAGAGTCAGTGCTACGTCCTGTTTAACTCCTGTTATCCTACCTTTCGCGCGGTCATTATCATGACTGCGCGAGCTCTCCAGAACTTACTCTGTGCACTACACCGTAGTTCTGGTGAACTTGTCGCTGACGTAAGGTAAATTCATTACCGAAGAGGTGAGAAAGCACACGAAATAGGTTTTCAATTAATGATAGGCCAATGTGGGGTCAATGGAAGCGATCGAGTAGACGTAGCCTTCTGTACTGCGCGCGACCACGAAAACTCTGTTCAGCGTACCTCGAACATGAAGGTGTCCACCTCTTCGCGGATGTCCTCTTCAGAGATGCTGTTCTCGTTTATGTGGTGGTCAAGCAGGACATCCAGGAACATTGGCCGCTTCTTGAGTTCGTCGCTGGAGTCCGTTATGAGCCGCTTCTCGGCGAGCTTGACGTCTTTCCGTTCGCGTATCACCTGCACGGCAGCCGGGGAACGCATTAGTTTCTCATTATTAGTCGATTTTCTCCAACTTAATCTACAAAAGTCTTACTGTATGGCTTTCAGCCACGTGGTTCGTGCTTCTGCTGTTCTTACGTGCTTATTGATGCACTCTTTCCGCAATGGCAGTTATCATCAAGGAACTGCATTTCATCTGTTATGACGGATGTCGGTGCAGTTCGTCCTTATCAGTCACTTGTTATCCATGTTTTAGAACAATTTCTAGCTTTCTATCTTGCGCAACAAACGTCTTAGTTTTCTTTCTCTTCTTTCGTGGTGAAATATTTGCGCTCTTGCTGTACAACGCATAAAAAGGCAGATAATTTAAACTGTAACCATGCCACTTGCCACTACACCTCTGTGTGCAATATTTTAATACGAACCTAAAAGACGCTAGAACTTAACGCTTTCAAAATAACATGCGAAATAAAGCACACAAGTTAACAAAGCACTGCTACTTTGCGCAATTGACATTCTCAGATTCCCACGAAACAAGAAGTCTTTTGTTCACTAACGCGGCTACACCATTGTGCATTGTCGTTCTGCATGGAGGTAGCGCCTCTTTTATAAAGAACATTCTAATTACCACCTCACAAATGGCACGTACGCTAGTGCAAACTATTGGTTGTAATGTAATGCACACCGTGCATCCAAGCACTCTTGCAGTGCTCATGAAGGCTTGTGCATCGACGTTGCCAGCACGTAAACACTTATCAACAGAGGGAAAGTGACAGGAGTGAGGCAATACCGTTATCGCTGAAACACACCTTTTAGAATGCACTGATTAGTTCTATCATCAAATTGAAGCGAAACCAAAGATTAAAAGCAGTGTTTTTTCGCAAAGATAACAATATTTATTTCGGTGCAACCTCTTTTTTTCTATCAACCTACCTGCCTTCCAATCTGCGTTCTTTATCTCCCCTTCATTGCAATAGGTGATAAAACTAGAAGACTGAAATTACTCTTTCACAAATTGAGTCTCAGAAATGTCAATCCACCCTGCAGCTCGCAATCTTGAAAAGGAAGTGGCAAATGTCCATGTGAACGTGGCACGTTACATCGGCAGAAACGTTTTGCACACTTGTCAAAGTGGCCTGCCGAGTCTGAATTCTAACCTCGATAATATTGTTTTAGGGTGCAAGAATTGCAGAATTGATCTGATCATTGACAAAACTGTTTGTGGTTTGACCGAGCATGCACCGCACCGGAGGAAGGAGCATGCCTACCTTTTTGGTGAATGTGTGGATGGCGCTTATGTCGTGGTGGTAGAGACGTCCGTTCCTCGTTAGCCGGTAAAGAGAGTCCAGCCACAGCCACGGCCGCACGGCACGGTTGATGAAGTTGCTGCCCACTCTCCAGGTGGCGCCACCATGCGACACGAAAGGCGCCAGTTGAAAGCTAGGGCATACACTACCATGCCCCCGTTTAACAAGAATAATCGGTGTGGCTAACACCGCACTGTAGCTGGCATGAGATGGGGCACACGTAGCCAGTGATGTCGGAAGAAGCTTTGCTTCAGCCTGCAACAGCCCTCACAAATGTGCCTGTGTAGCTATTTCAACTGCTAGTATTGTTTACTGACCTAACTATGTGATAAGCCACATGCATGGAAAGGATCATCAGTCACTCTAAGGAATGCTATATTGCGCCACGCCGTTCCTACCACTTAATAGTGGTAGAAACGCTGAGCCACAAGACACACTTTTGCCCAGCTTCCACGTCGAATTCTGGCGCATGCAGCGTATTGGCATTCCATTTTCATCATCATCAGCCTATATTTATGTCCACTGCAGGACGAAGGCCTATACCAGCGATCTTGAAGCTCCCTTGTCTTACGTTAGATGATTCCAAGTTGCAGCTGCAAATTTCCTAATTTCATCACCTCACCTAATGTACTACAGTCCTCGACTGAGCTTCCCTTCCCCTGGCACCCATTCTATAATGCTAATGGTCCGTAGGTTGACTGCCTTACGCATTACATGGCCTTATGCATTACATGGCCGCTTTCTTACTGTCTCTTAACGTTAGGCCTTACATTTTTCACTACATCACTCTTTGCACGGTCCTTAACTTGTTCTCAAGCTTCTTTGTTAGCCTCCAACTTTCTGCCCCATATGTTGGTACCGCTAAAAGGCAACGATTGTACTCTTTTCTTTTCAGCTGCAGTGGTAAGCTCCCAGTTAGGATTTTGTAATGCCTATTGTACGCACTCCAACCCATTTTTATTCTTCTGTAAATTTCCTTCTCATGATCAGGGTCTCCTGTGAGTACCGACCTAGATAAACGTACTCCTGCACAGATTCTAGAGGTTGACTGGCGATCATGAATTCTTGTTTCCTTGACAGGGTTTTCAACACTACCTTTGTCTTCGGCATATTAATCTTTAACCCTACTGTTACGCTTTTTCAGTTGTCCCCAATCATTTGTTGCAATTCACCCCCAGTGTTGCTGAACAGGAAAATGACATCTGCAAACCGAAGGTTGTAGAGATATGCACTTTGATCCTCACTCAGTCTAGTAGCTGATAGATTCCCTGTCTAATTGCTTCAATACTTCTTCCAAGCATGCAGTGAATAGCACTGGAGAAATTTTGTCTCATTGCCTGACCGCTTTCTTGACAGGAATGTTTCCATTTGTCTTGAGGGAGAATCAGGGTAGCTGTGGAGTCTGTGTACATATTTGCCACGATATTCCCGTATGCTTCCTGTACTCCTTCATTACTTAATGCCTACATGAATGCTGGTGTCTCTTTGACTCAAATGCATTTTCATGACTTATGAAGGACATGGAGAGAGGTTGGTTGTACTCTGCAGGTTTCTAAAATACCTGGTTGATGACATGGATGTTATCTATTCTAGAATACCCTTCCTGAAGCCAGCAAGTTCTCTTGGTTATTCGTGTTATTCAAGTCAAACGTTGCCCTGATTGTATTGGAAATTACCTTGGTGAATATTTTATACAATACTGAAAGCAAGCTAATGCGTTTCAATTTTTCAATGGATTGCTTTTCTCTTTCTTACGAATTAGTATTATGTTAGCATTCTCTCAGCTCTCTGGTACAGTTGAAGTCGTGAGGCATTGCGCATAAAAGGCCGCAAGCTTTTCAAGCATACTATTCTCACCATATTTGAATAAATCGACTGTAATTCGATCGTTTACGCACGAATAGGTATGAATGAGAACTTGGTATGGACAAGCTCAGAAGAACGGTAGCAGAGACACTTTTTTTTTAGAGATACGAGGACATATTAGACGCCTTAGATTGATACCCTCAGTATCACTATTTCCTTATGGTTTCTTGTCGACAGTATAGCCTGAAAAGATGCTGGGCCGTATGTGGCAGAATGGCGCTCAACGGTGGAACGTCGTCAGCGAGAAAAGCAATGTGTTCGTGGGATGAAAGCGACATGCAAATGGGGGTCCGTCGGTTAGCATCGCATCTAAAAACGCCAATGTTATTTTTCTGTATAGCTGTAACCTTTGCGGAGTATCGACGTTTGAGCGTTGATGTTTAGGTTTTTGAAAGGAAAATGTTATGCAGTGATGGCCCAGTCAGTTTAGGATTTGGAGCAATTTTTGGAGCAGGAAAAATGTCTTTCACGAGCAGTTTAGTAGCACCCACACCAGCATTTTGGTGCAGTTTCGGAGCAGAAAAATTGGTCTTTTTGGAACACTTGGAGCAGTACAGCACTAATCTGTAGCCATTTAGCGAAGCTTGTTATTACTGTGCAATCAGTTAGCGCTGCTCAACAGTGAAGCAAGACACAGAGCCAACAGCAACCAATTAAGCATGCCTTCCCACGGACGGTATACCATGCATGGCATGTTGCAAACATCTTTATTTGGGTAGGCAAGGAACTTGATATCGTAAACAATAAGACAAAATGTTTTAGGCTAAAGAGAACAGAAACACGCAGCTAGGCGCAAGATACATAAAAATTACAAATGAGCTAGAACAATTTGCGCCCTCAGGCACAAGGCAAAAAGTGATGGCAAATGTCTTACGTGCATTTCAAATGACAGATCAGCTTTTATATGCTTTACCACCCTAGACAAAATATATATTACGCCCAATAACAATGTTAGATGCTCGACAAGAAACTATGCATCTATGAATGGCGCTAAGATGAGATGCTTCCGAATGGTGTGTCGCAAAGGTGGAGCATGGCATTGGAGGGCAACGTTCTTACCATCCACTTACACTTTCTTTTGTTATGAGGCAGTTTTTTGGCTTCCAATGTGTCATGTGGCCTCTGCGAATAGATTCAAATCGATTCGGGCTAAAACCGTGACTTTTGTCGCCGATACCCGACCCACCTTTCGAAGCCCTACCGATTAGGCCTAATGGTCAAGGACGTTTACAGCGGTCGTTCGCATGTGCGAACGCGTGAATCTGCGTGTATGAACACGCGTATGCGATATGATTTGCGTGCTTTCAAGTGGCTAATCGGTCTTATATCTTCGCATGTAGACGCTGCTTTCGTCGCCGTTCCCTCTGTCAGCGTCGGGTATGGGAATTGCTTCGATTGCAGCTAACGACCCGGACGACCTTTGTAACAAGGAAGGCGTGCTTCATAATCAGATTGTGGTTTTGCCACGTAAAAATTCCACAATTAAATTTTATTTTGTCCCGAAACCAACTGAGCGCCGTGGTAACGCTCAGTGCAATGCATCGGCCTCAGCCAAGTAACTCACCAAATATACGAAATATAGAGTACTAGATAATCGAGTCGCGAATTGAATTATTTGAATGCTCACAAGTTGATTAGTGTACTTGAGCAAAGCCAACTTCCGATTTTTCGGACTCCCTAGGGGCCGCAAAAATGTCCAAGAATTCAGGCAGTCCTAAAGAAACGAATTCATGCCTTTTACTGCCCTTGTTCAGGGGCTCAAATCGCCACAGGCACGCCCGAAATAGCTCTCAAAGCCTGCGAGTACAGTTATTAGGCGTATCGGTGCTTGTACTGTGACAGGAAACGGCGGGTGCACGCGTGCATAATTAAGCAATACATATTGTGTGCCCTTACAATTGATTGTTCCCCCTCTTGGTATGCATCACCACATGCTTCACCGTATCATTGTATGCTTCACCGCATTACAACAATCTATTGAGACAAAGCTGACTTCCTGGAACCAACATTATGCAATGCGTCGTGCTTTGCGAGTTTCGTAGCCATTGGCGAGGATTACAAAGGTGGAGTCGGCCCCATTGCCAACAGCGGCGAATTCTCTTAATGGAAAACACGGCACCAAGCAGCAAGACGCTTCGTAGCCAACGTCGAAGTAGCTAGGCCTCGCGTTGCCACGGTGGTGGCTACGGCTGCCAGCGGATCTGCGTGCGACAGCGCCTGCTCTAGGCAGCGAGATAATCAAAATGGCGAATGTGGTGGCTTCGATCATTGCCGTTTCGAACCTGTGGTCATGGCTAAAAGTCCGGAACACCGGAATGGTGTTCGCCCTCCGGAACACCGGAGGGCGAAGGGTTTTTCCGTACGCAATTTCAGATGTTCTTATACACTGACTCTAAGGGGCACCGTGGCGGTGCCGCGAAGGCATCCTAATTATCGGACGACCGGAAAGTCGGTAGTTGACTGTAGTTGCATAACCCTACTGAAAACATTGCATTGCCGTGGAAACGCGAGAATACCGCACTTTTGCGCAGTTGGCACATATGGCACTTGAGTGGGCGCAGCCAGGCGCAGTCAAATCAAATGGTAAAAAAAAATGGCGCAAATGGCGCAGTTGGACCACCACTGGTTATGGTTTAGGATGTGTTCACTGAACTATGGTACACATCCAGATAAGTTCGTCTTCTAATACTTACATTCACCCTAAATTCGTGCAGCTAGGGTAAAAAAAAAGAGCCGCAAAAATAATCGTCATTTCTTCCTGACGTGACGCCGATGTTCCTCAGGACAAAACCGTCGTGTGAATACCAATTGATCATAATAATTCAGTACAAGTGGACAGTTCCTGAGGGTTAGATTCTATCAATACCTTTCGATCGTATGGTAGTTTCCATGGCTGTTAGATTCGATTGTTTCTAACTAAGGGGGGGGGGGCGAATATTCGAAGTTTCGAATACTAATCGAATAATACAGACTAACTACCCGTATTCGTACTCGAAAATGAACTAATCGGCATTTTCGAATATCTCAAAGCAACCAAATATTTCGCAACAACCGAAAGTTGAAGTCTGGTTACCGTTCGCCGTCTGGCTAAACAAAGTATTTCAAAGCAACGTTTTGAAGCAATGCAGAAACGAGAAACAAAATGAGCAATGCAAACTTTGTTTTCAGTTTTTTGGCAGCAGCCTGCATGTCAACCTGTGAGTTTCGTTGTAGTCTATCGTTAAGGCTCTCATGCAGTCTATAATCATTTAGCCCCCCTTTTTATATGTAATTAAACGAGAGGCTGGCGCCTTTAGTGGCGCTGTCATGTAGCAGCTTAATCTTTTACGGTGCAACCTGTGATGTTTACTTTGCAATGAACATTTTCACATGTCTACAGAACACAAGCAGCCTTGCCATTTTTTTTCGCTTCCAACAACTTTTTATCCTTTTTCGGGAACCATTTATTTAAAGTCTTTGGAATGGTAGTTATACAGCATCCATTCTTATTAGGAAAACGTGTTTACTACCAGGCTCCAATTTTGTTGAGAAGCTATTCGTGCAGTCTTTCCTTGTGGCAGTGATCTTGGGTTTAAAACTGATCCTTTGTTTCTGATAGCTAGCCGTCTTACTTGCACTAGTCCGTACAGGCGCGGTACCTAAATATACCGAAATAACTAATCCTTCTGTAAATATATGCCTCAGGCTTCGACTATTCGACATTCTATTCGGTATTCGATACTTGCTATTCGTATTCCATTCATATTGGATAAAGTAGACATTCGACCACCTCTGTTTCTAACACTTGGTGGTTCTAAGAAGTAGTGTGACATCCTGTACACAGGCTGTTTTTACAGGTTGTGCAGATCTTCGCACCGAAACCTATTACCGCCACGCAAACTGCTTTCTCACTCGGGACTTTCTGACGGAAATACTCTCTCGAAAATTTTCTCCTGAAGCAATTTCCGCGTCTTGTGTTTTGGTGAAACCGCACTTCTTTTCTTGTTTCCTGCAGTGCGTCACGTGCTCTGAACGAAATTTGTTTAGAGTGGAAAAAAACTTTTTAATTGCTGTACTTTCCATAATGTATCCTATAAAGTATGTTTACTTTACCAGATAATATTTAGCGCACCCTGCTGGACTAGTAAGTTCATATTTAGACATCAAAATTGCGTAAGCAGCGACTATAAGAAAGTGGAGTAGCTAAGACGGCGCTTTTCTTGTCTAGTTCTAGAGTATTGTCCTTGCTTACGGTTTTTTATGACTACGGATGAAAACTTCTCAGTTTATCATCATGACTGCTGGCACATTCCACAATGGTTACGTGCACTTGTGAGCTCTGACTAGGCGTGTCTTCCTATTACTTCCTTACAATGAGCATATCAGAACCTAAAGCAACATGGTAGAGTGGCAGTGCGGCAACATGAAAACGTACGAAAGGCCAGCCTATCATTCATAGATCACTGATGCTCGATCGTAACTGCCCGCAACGCATGCACTTCGGAGCTAAAAATCACTTTTTAATGATCGGTAATTAGTTTTAGTAGAACCAATTCCTCTATGGTAGATAACCTTTCATTTCTACTTTCGAATTGATGTTCATTACAAACTGCACTAACTCAAAGACCATGTACGCGGATCAAATGGACTCGCACATTCAATGGTTGGTATTTCGTCCACAAAGACCCGGTTGTGTCAGCACATACTTTTTTTTTCTCTGCACCATCCCACACTGCGAAATACAAGCTTGCTATGTTCGCCTACACCTTAAACTGTTATCAAAGGACACTCGTTACGCCTTTCACCTTGTGATTACTCAGGCCCTGAGGATCCGTAAAAAAAAAGGCATGCAATGGCGTTAAGGTCAATGCCGCCCTCTCTTGGGCGTTCGTCAAACTACTCTCTCCAAGGTGTCTACATACATTTTCATATTTCCGAAAAGCGACGGACATCGGGAGCCCTTTCCCGCTCATTAGCTGTGCAGAATGTTAGCACCGCGAGCATCTCCCAGGAAGAGTGGCATCTCACCTGTAGATGTTGCTCACGTACGTAGAGGTCGGGTTCGTCTGCGCGTTCACCTTGACTCCCATGGAAGTCTCTGGGAAAGAGTCGCATGAACGTGAAGCGACGCATTAGGAGGAGCGCAAGTTAGAATATTTACCCGAGAATGCGGATGCAGCGAGCACACGCCCAGCGGGCATGTTTACCTTGAAAGCGAGAGAAGCTGCCCAAAATGAATGACTAAACAGTGGCAGAAAATTAGCTCGTGGCGGAAAGGCTTCATGCATATGAAACAGAAATGCGGCAGAGTACCACGGTAGAAAGGTCGAAATAACCATTCACCACTGAAACGGGGGAACGCTGTAGAGGTCGTCATACTGATCTCACATTGAACCCGTCCTTTTATTTCGAGGAATTTGAGTTTCAGCTTCAGTTAAGTCTATTTTCCTTACCTGCTTCAATTCGAGACTATCCTCTCGCTGAGAAAGAGAGAGCGCGTGATGTCGTTTATGAAAACTAGAGAAACCTGGCCGCAGGCCTGGCGTGATACTGTGGATGTAGAGTGAAAGATGAAACAACGCCCGCAAAAAGAACACACGCATACATCCATCTCTTACAAGCCATTCACATAGAAAACCACCTACAATGCCTTGTTAACACCAGATTGCCGCCAAAAGCGCCTCTGTATCGCACGAGTGGTACTTCTATACAGGCCGAAGTTGTCCCGTAGCTCGTTCGAGTGTTGCCATAACAAATCGCGTCACGGGAGAGTGGAACAAGCGAAACAGCAGTATCGGTGAACGCAACAAATCTAGCGTTAGCTGCCCCCTCTGCCATCACGATAATGAGCCCGTGGACATACCACACTTGCTGTGGACTCGCTCAGCTACCGCAAGCATCAGACGTCGTCATGCCGCTCGAGCTAAAGTCAGCATGCAAGATCAAATTGCCCTGCGAACACGGCTGAACGACACCTCGTATCGCACGCTCTTACATCTTGGAAGGCAGGCGCCTGCTGTGAACAGATGAACCTGGCAATATTTTTACCCAGTCCCCTCGCCGGCCTTGTGGTCATACCCTCGATATAAAGACGTTTTAACTACTACTTCTCAGGACGGAGGTCATGGCGAATTCATTGAAGCGGCATTCATGAGCGTTCTGTACAAGGAGTATACATAGCGGCTTTAGGCGCAAATTACATAACTTCACTGGAACGTTACACGTCAAGTACTTTAGGGAGTCTGGCATTTGAACCTTATAATGAAAGGGCGTTCTACACTGCAGGAATACGCCTTATTTAGTGCACCATGGTGGCGGCATGCCTATTCCATACTACCAGTTAAATTTGTTCTAGCCTACAGGTTAGACAAGCAGGAATATATATCTTCGTTTCAGTACCCCTCCCATCCACGCAGACACATCAGCCATTCTCTACACTTCCATTTTTTTTTCACAAATATTTCTTGCTCACGGCGAGCGTACCGCAAATAATGTCGAGAGTGCAGGCAGTGACGAACTTGGTGATGTCGATCACACCATGTGTCTGGTGCTGCAGCGCCTGCGCGAAGATCTCTCCTTGCTCGTTCATGATAGGCAGGAAGTCTTCGAGTATTCGAAAGTGGAACGCCGGCGTCAGCATCTTCCGCCGCGACTTCCACTTGGAGCCGGAACTGCAAATGTAGAAGAAAAAAAAATGTGTAGTATCTTCCTATCTGTCCGTGCTGGGGCTGTATTATCACTAGAATTAAAGGCCGAGCACGAAAGAAAAATGCAAGAAGAAGAAGGTGTTATAAGGCACGCTGATTGTTTTGACCCGCTTAATTCAACGACCTGATTCATAGCCAATCCTCCACTATGGGTATGCGCCACAACCACTAAGGTGAACAACAATAACAACAAAAATATGGCACCAGGCCGGACGTGATGCTTGATGACTGCTGGAGGAGAAAGAACAAATTATCAAGAGAATGTGCGACTAAAGTAAAAAAAAAACAATACGCCGCTTGACCAGCTTCATTTTCAGCGATGGCCACATACAAATTAACCGTTGAAAGACTTTTTCTCACATTTCTGCTAGAGTCTGAACTTATGGTGACAGATCGTCGTGGCAGCGAAAGAGACTCTCAGGCGGAGCAAATTGCTGGTCCAGTCTGCCAGGCTAGCCTCGCCTGTTGTAGTGCTACCGCCACCAACTGCTCTGTTCAGTGATTTGCAGTTTTGACTGCGCACAGGATGTAGCAGAGCCTGTATTCTGCAATCTAAGATGGCTGATTTTGCTCACAGACTAGGAGACTATAACACGTGCCTGACACAGACACACAGGCGCTGGTGTTTTTGTATTCACGTGTTATTGTTTCCAAGTTTGTGCACAAAAGTTGCCATCATGCATGAATTACTCGCCCAAACCAGTACCCTATACTCAGCTGTATACTGCGCACGTTCGCAATAGGAATACACGCGAAAATAGACGGCTTGTGCTGGACGGCGCTTTGTTCGATGAATATATAAAAGCAGTCACACCTGCGTTGGTTCCAACACAGCTGGTTCTCTCAAAGCTACACACTAAACAATTTAACACCCTAATGGGTGCGAAAAGGAGTGTTTTCTGTATTTACACCCATGTCTACATCCTTGCAGCACCCTTTTCGGCCAAAACACCCTATCCTAAGGGTATATACCACACATAAGGTGTGACTTTGCTCGAAAAAGGGTGTTAAATCGATGACTGAAGGGTGTTGAACGCATTGATGCACAAATCTGGGTAACGTGTACACGTCCACGCGTTGAGCAATGTGTTCACTTATTGCATTTTAAATGCGAAAGCATTTTATGTCCTTTCAGGTAGAAAAGCTGGCGTTCCCCGCAACAACAATCCGTATGGCGCCTTGCTCATGCCACTTCCCTTGAAAGCATTCAGAATCGCACCACCCGTTTTATTCTCTGAAATTATTCCCGTCATTCTAGCGTCACGTCCATGAAAAGAACACTAGGTCTACCTGACCTTTGGTTGTGTCGCAAGTACTTTCGTCTTTGCCTTTTTCGTAGAATATGCTACTTTAACCCTTCTTCTAAAAAAAAAAACTTTTCACCACACCAAGTGCTCGTCTCGCATCGACAATCAGCACAAAATTGATGTGCCATTATTCCTTTTTGACAAGAAGAGCCACTGAATGGAGCCGTCTTCCCGCCTCCACAGTCTCAATTTGGAACACCACTAATTCAAGATCGCCGTTCAAAGTGTCTTACAGTTTGATTTTCTATTCTTGCCCTGCACTGCATATATTGTATATTTTCACCCTTTCTTTCTGTTGTGCCTATTAGGAGTTGAAAGTATGTATAATAAATAAATAAAATGTGACGTCATCACTGTCTTGTATGACGTCAGTAGTAATACAGAAAGTAGTAAATAAAACAACGTTATTTATGAGCAATTATGGGCAATTAATGTGAAATAATGTGAATTAGGGTGGAATAAATTGGATTAAGCTTCGTACAAACTATAGCAAGGTGGATTACGGCAGATTATGTAGCATTGTGAACCACACGTGACAACGTATGAACTAACGTATCATGGTCACGTGACAGTTGCAAGTGTACATTCGTGTACAGCTACCCACTCACCGCCCTAGTTAGAGACCACTACGAAAGAGCAGCACACAGGCGGCCATGCGAGCAAGCAAACCTGTCAGAATAAACGGGCAGCAGCAGATGTTTATATATATATATAAATATATATATATATATATATATATATGTGTGTGTGTGTGTGTGTGTGTGTGTGTGTGTGTGTGTGTGTGTGTGTGTGTGTGTGTGTGTGTGTGTGTAATTCGACTGACTTCCCAATGACAACGACCGGAAGTGACGGGACGACGCTGTACCGTCACAGACCACTAGGCGCGCGGCAGGACGGGAAAGCGGAAGCTGCGCCATTATTGCATTCGCTGCTCTTGGTGCATGAAGTGCATTGTCTCGTTTTCGCCTCTGTTCGCGTCTGGCGCTATGCGAAATAATTTTAAACATGCGATTAGTTTTGTGCGCGGTGCAGAAAAAGATGTGGCCCGTGCTTTGTGTATTACTCGTACCCCACTTCAAAGCAAAGCGTTCGTACGCACCGGAAGATGGATCCATGGAGGCTGAAACGAGCAGTTGCAACGTGCCCAGTGTCGGCGGTTGGTAGTACCGCCATAATGGAAATATTCAGGCAAGTGCCCTTTTATTTGGTATTTGTTTGGTGGGTTACGTGTTATTGTTCGCTCTAGAAGTATCTCACTGTGATCTAGTAGCATAATCCATTAATGTAAGAGCAGGAGCAGGTGCGCTCCTAGTAGGGCAAGTAAGCTACTTCGATCGCGTCCTGTGTGACTAATATTTGTCAAACCTACATCGGGTGTGGTGCACCTGCATAGTTCCGCTTTGTTTCCCAGCGCTTGAACGTTCATAGGTGTGATTCTCTTGTGCGTTCAGCGCGACTTCTTGTAATACGGTCGTTCGCACTTAAGTGAAATGTGGTCGACCACTTTTGCGTCGCGTAGAAAAAGGACGACTGGCTTTGCCATCTTTCGAAAGAACCGGTGTGGTATTGGTTATCCCTGTTGCGGTCGCGTGCGGCTGTTGCTGCTTGCCGGACACCTTCAGCATATTTTCGGCTGGCTTTGTGCGTGTGTGTGTGCATGTGTATGTGCGTGCGCACGTGTACATGCCGGTTTGTATGGGCTGGCGTGTTTGCGTGTGTCTAGGGCGTACGTGTTTTGTGAGCGTGTTTGTGTATGCGTTCATGTGCGTGCATGTTTCTGTGTGGGTCGCTGTGTGTGCGTGGACGTGTTAGCGTGTCTGCCTGCATGTATGTGTGCTTGTTTGTGTTGATGAATGTGCGCATGCGCGCATTGAGAGTGCGCATATTTGTGTGCGCATGAGAGTGCGTTCTGTGTGCGTGCGTATGTATTGCATAAGGTCGGTAGAGTTTTACTCGCAATAAAGCCCTTCCAATTTGGTGCAGCGAGTGTTCCTGCCTGAAAGCCGAGTTTCGTTTCAAGCCACCTTGGACAACTGCTGTATGAGGCGCCGTTTCTCGGGAGGACCACTGGGAAGGCGTCAGGTATATGCGTCCTCGTTTTTCCCTCCTCTGCCCTGATAAATCCATATCCTTGATTGTTACTGTGAAAGGAACGTTACACTCAGAGCACAAATAAATGATTAAGAAATCTGGTAGTGTTTCGCCAGTACACTAATTCTGATCTTAAAAACTTGGATTTCCCATTAGCCTACATTTCCGTTGATGTAGACAACCACTGAAATTGTGAATGGTAGGTTATTCGAGACGTTCTACGTATATAGCAGTTGGCTTCTGAATCTTTAATGAGTTTAGAAAATTTGAAGTATTGTGCTTTAGAGGTATCATATACAGGCATTAGGTCTCTCTGGGTAGTTTGTATGTCCTTCTAGAGCTGTCACCTATAGCCCTATTGAAATTCGTAACTACAGCTTGGAGCACTGTGGAAGCTAGAAGGCTTGCCCTGGCTCTCGCGAAAGTGTTTAAGCTGGAAGTGTAGGTTGAGGAGTTTGGGGTTGGTCACACAAAGGCTTTCTTATGCCTTAGCAGTAGGAGTCTGTGGTACAGGCGTGTGTGTTTGTGTGTGTGTGTGTGTGTGTGTGCGTGCGTGTGTGTGTGTGCGTGCGTGCGTGCGTGCGTGTGTGTGTGTGTGTGTGTGTGCGTGCGTGCGTGCGTGCGTGCGCGTGTGTGTGTGTGTGTGTGTGTGTGTGTGTGTGTGTGTGTGTGTGTGTGTGTGTGTGTGTGTGTGTGTGTGAATTCGCTCCTCAAAAGGGAGTATGCGTGGGAGCTACTTCGTTGCTGGGGCTGTTTGCCAAGAATTGGCAAGAAAACACAGTAATCAATTTAACTTGAAATAATAAACTATGCAAAGCATCTGGTACAGTGGCGACAGCAGCATATGAGCATACCAATATGCAGTGGTGTGGCAATCTTAATGCATGACTGCAGCATCTGGAAGGAGGCTTGCTTCTTTTTCAGTAAGCAGCACAAAGTCCATATGTTGGCTTTTCTCGTGCAAACCAAAACGAGGCTCATTGCCAATGATCTTGTCTTTTGTTCTAATAGCATTTGTTTATCTCGAACTTAAAGCGTCGTTTCTCGCAGGTCATGCATGTGATAGCAGCAGTTTACCAATGCCCAGCCTTGGTGCCCTCCATTAAGAGCGATCCACTTGCGTTCGCCTTCGGACAGATGGTTGATATCTTGGACGCAGTTGTGAAGACAATATTGTAAGTAGATATAGGTGTATAGTGTAATATAATAAATCAAGTTATAATTTAAACTCTGAGCTCCTTGGCGGCCTAAGCTTGATATCATGTGCAGTTGTGTGGGGTTTTAAATATGGCCGATGGTACAGTGCATACTGTAGGTATGACTGCTGATCCAAAGTATACACTTGAATTTTTTTGATGGCCTTTCATAATGACGATTTTCTTTATGTAAGAATATTCACAGAATGGGACATTGCAGCATCATATTCTTCATTGTGCATTCAGTGCTAATTTCGTATCCCCTTCCTGCTACCAATTTATTTGCAGGAAAGGAATATTTGTTTACTGTCTGCAATGAGCTTGTTATTTGCTTATTGCATTACACTCTTCTACCTTTATTTATTCCCATATAAATCTGAAAAACCTTAAAATTTGAGTGGTTTTTATTTTGAATACAATATCAAAATGCACCGGATTGCAATCTAGACTGCAAGGGACTTGAAAAAATTACAAGAAACCAGTAACTCTGGTGGGCATTAAAGAAACGTTGCAACAGGCCATGCGCCTATTTCTTCTGCTGCAACTGCAAGAACTGCAAGCATATTTTATTTAACACAGTTTTGCAGAAAATAGCAGGCCTATCATTGTCTCTAAGCACAATCTTTCCTCATTTGCATCACGAAAATCTGTCTCATGCTTAATTTGGGACAAGTCTTTAAAATGAATGTTTCATAATTTTGAAACTACACAAAGTATTGGTTGAGGTTAGACAGTTTCAAGACAACTTGACCATGTTGAACCTCGACATTACTAGACAAGAGTAAAAAATGCACAGGAGCACTCATTCAATCAAATGCAATGCTTGTGGTCATTTTCCACGTGGCAAAATGTAATTTTAAGTAAGAAAGAGCGGGTAGCCAATTTACCACCCTAATGACTCATGCGGGAAATGGTTGTGGCTCTGCGGTTCATTGAATACCTGAACACTTATATACAATACCCCCCCCCCCCCAGTGAAGGGTAACTGTGCAATATATTTTGGGTGGTAAAAATGATTGTTTTAGGAGACAAGAAATTTCACGCTCTAGTTGAGAGGCTACAGAAAGGACTATGTAAACAGTCGCAGCCCAACATAAACTGCGCAGAAGGTACATCACAGTTTAGAGCATGAAGTAGAAATTGGGAGCATGAGGAAGGATCATAAGTTTAAATAAGAGAATACGACTTGTCAGCGTATTGCCAAGCTAACCCATTGAAAGAAGGGGGCGTGCACTAAGGAAAGTAGTTGACAACACATGGTAAATTTTCCAGGAGAGTATGCCGAAATTTCAATTCTTACTAAATTAGTAAATAAGAAATACACAATAAATTTTAGGGTACAGAAAGGGCTTAATAAACTGCTTTGGAGATCGTTGGGCTAGATGCATGTATTGCAGGGCAAATGAGAATGCCAGTGGGGGTTTCCTGATTTTCATGTTGTGTGCGCTCTCTGTAAAACAGTACTCTTTGTCTCCTAGTGTAATAATGTTGCGTAAAACAATTATTTTTTCATGGCTTGTGTATTTCACTCCTAATGTACTATATCCCATAAGGTTGTCAGCTGCAGTACTTATAAAGTGTAATGCACAGATATATTGCAGATTTCATAATGTTAATTTTATACTCAGGTCACATACACGCTCCTGAACAAATGTCTGCTGTTGAGAAATGTCGGTGGTAGTGTCTAGAAATTTTTTCACTCTTATTTTCCATGGTGAAAAGGCTACTGTACATTTATTTGCTTTTGCTGCTATATGTGCCATGAAAGAGCGTAGGTTAGGGCGTGTTGGTATCCCGTAACTGAGGTTTTTTAGCGCACGAAAAGGGACGAAAGACTGTGTCCACATCTTGCCACTGTCGTTCGTCCCTTTTCGTGCGCTAAAAAACCTCAGTTATGTATGTCCCGTGTTGTATTCACAGTGAAATAGTGGTTTAGTGTTCACGGTAACATGAAATTCCTAAATTTGAAAAATAGCAATTTCTCCTACCTTTCGCTTGTGTTGCCCAGTTACCTAAGTGGTGCAATGTTCCCGGTCACAATAACTAAGATTGTTGTTTTCAGGAGTTTGTTGCCTTATTAAATTTTCCGCAGTGTACATGTGTAATTGCACAAACTGCTCTCTCATGATTCCCTTCTTATTTTGCCTATGCAGGATGCAAGATTCCAGCATAGCGATGTGTTTCATTTATTGGTCAAGATGGTCAGAGAATGGAGTACCTGCACGTCGTGGTTAAACGTGAACAGTATTTTTTTTCTTTTTGAAAGCTAAATGCCACTTGCTGCATAAATTGCATTTTTGCAGCTCAGATGTGTACCATATCTTTTCTAATTTTGAATCAATTATTATACACTGTTCAGTATACTTAGATTGTCTGATACAACCATTTCTTGCTGGCAAATGTCAACAGTGTGATATTTAATAGGACTGCCTGTGTATTTAGTAACCAGAGTATGACTGATTTAATACACCATATATGCTCATTTGCATACTCATGCGCTACAGCAAGCCCTAATCTTGTATTACCGCATCTAAGCGCAAATAATTTAGAAATTTACAATGTATTTTAAAACACTGTCCCCCTTTGGTGCTCAGCAAAATAGTGTAATCAACAGTGGTTTGTTTTTATCAGGCCTCCATCGATACTGCACTTTGCACCCAGACAGTAGTAAATGTGGAATATTCAGTGTTTTGTTTTATAGCAAGAAAAGAACGCATTTTCAAATTCCATATTGTATAACATACCAGTGCCTTCGAGTTACAAAACAAAAATTTAAAGAAACCGGCATTGTAATTAGAAAATCTGCTACACAGCACTTTTAGCCCAGTGAACTCTCGTTTCACAAAAGAAAAAAACTATTTAGGCACTAAAGAATTCTACATATTTTTTGTGCTCAAGTAATCTTGTTAGAAAGAGAAAATAAGCAATAATGCTCCTGGCTGAGGCCTTATTTAAAGCACGTCTATGCTAGGAAAATATTGTTTCAATCTCAAAAATGTTGGCCAGTTATGCCTTACATCGACTTTCCAAACATTTCATAAGGGTTTGCCATGACATTGGTGTACAAATTAACAGGTGTGTTTCTTGTGTGTTTGCTCAGAATTTCATTTACTTCCCTAATTGGCCTTTGCAATGTCCCTTGTTTCTCTCAAGGCATCAAAACTAGAACTTTCGTTCACTGGAGCTTAATACTGAAAATGTATCACTTGATGTGGCCCAATACACTGCGAGGTTAACTCAGGCTCTTTCAGTGCTGCTATGAAATGTTTCTTCTCTAATAAGAACAGATTTGATCAATACATATATTTTTAAATATGTTTGTGGGAAATGTACACGTACTTACCCATGTGTTTGGTGATTGTGCATGCTTAGATTTCATGTTATTTATGTATATCTTGTACTCTGTATTGTAGCATGCAATAAATACATATATATTTTTCGTGAAAATGCAGCATGTCTTACCAGTCTGTGTTGCATATTATACAGATCTGGAAACCGTGATAACAGTTGGTGTTGATATACATGCTCAAAAGTGTCATATTTGCTAGGTTGTATTTGTGCAGCGAAGATGGGTTTGGCAATATGCACCATGAAAAACTAATATGTAATGTGATCCACACGTATAGGTGTTGTGTATGCCCATCGAAACTTCAAGGCCGGCTGGTGGACGGTGCGTTTGGTAGCCGGACTTGAACCTTCTGGCACACAGGAAAGTTACGCGTGGATCGCTGTACATAGTAGTAATTGAAGGCGTGTGTGGCCGAACATGCCTTCCATACACACTAGAAATAAAAGTGTGTGCACCCTTTCAACACCCACATAGATGGGTGTTAATGTGGACTAGCACCCTTATACCCTAATTTTATTCTGCTGGACACCCATCCTCTAGGGTGCTATAATTGCACCCCAACTGTAGGATGTAGGCAACAGCACTCTTCTGGCGTCCTTCTGGCGACAAACTGATTTACACCCTTAAGGGTGTTAAATGTTTACTCTGTAGTGCGGGGTTCAAGAAACCATGCTTTGACAGCAGCGTCCTTTATTTCGGAGATGCTTACGAGGTGCTTACGCACTACCATATAGCTACAGAAATTCCATGCCATCTTAAAGGGGATACACTATGGCAAAGCATCAGCAAAATTGAGAAAGGGGATAATTCTTTGGCACAACAAGTCGATGTATTATGGTTATGAACAACCAGTAGCCCTATAACGACTGTGAGGTGGAAATTGGCACGGTTCCTATGGGAGGCGCCGTTTTTCGCGCATACCTGAGAGACAGCGACAAGCATTCAAAATTGTACACAAAAATATATTCTAGCTGCACATACTAAAGGCCCTGTTTTTAGCGACCGGAAACACATACATTCCACCTTGTGTGAGTCGTGGTCGTGGGCGAGTGGTTTTTATTAAACGGATATCAAAATCGCTAATAAGAATATTGTGCGCTGAAATTGTTAGTTTCATTATTAGCCACAGAGATGAATGATGATGATGATGAGGAGGAGGAGGAGGAAAAGGAGGAGGAGGAGGAGGAGGAGGAGGAGGAGGATTATGAGCATTTCCTTTTAACGGCGTGTTGGCACCAGCCCCCAAGCTTATTCTTCTAACGTTACTGGTGACTAAATATTTAAACAGTTGCAAAAAACGTAGCTACTTTAATGAAAAGAGAACGTTTTCATCGTTACATGCTTACCATTTCCTTGCGTCACCAAGATTCCAGCCGTCTCTTGCTATAGCTCCCATGCATGCCCAGATTAGTTTACATTTTCCCATTGGTCCTTAAAGCCCAAGGCGCCCGGGCAGGCCAGCTACTTCAACATATATCACTCGATGGCTACTACTACAGCATAAACGAGCATGCTTAACTGTTTCTGCGCCATTTCCACACGCTACGCACGAATCGTCCTCTGAAAATTTTCTCCTCGAACACCGCGTTCTTAGACACCCTGATATCGGTTCGAACAATAGGAAACTTCCCCTTGAATGATAAAGCTTTTCCCTTCGGAGTCGATTCTTTATCATTAAATATATTTCCCTGGTTAGTGTAGTGTCTCTATTGCTATATCTAGCCAAGTATCCAGCAGTATCAGTTTCAATCGTGTTCGTCGTTATCCAATTCAATCGTTACATTTCAAGACAGAACAGTTGGCTTCCTCTCCATTCCGCCTAACCAGTATACTGTTCCTGCATTTATTCCGGCTTTTCGTTTAAGAGCAAGCTTTAGCTCGGGTACTCCTATATAAATCCATGCAAAGGTAGAATTCGTTTTTCTCGACAACCACCGTACCAAATATGACAAGGTTTGTTATATTTAAAAGAAAAATTTTAAATCTACTGACTGTTGGCTCCCAAATTTTGAGTTAGGTCGTCAGCTTTTCGTTAAAAATTCGCAAAAATTTCAGAAAACGAAACTATCAAGCTTACAACTTTGTAACACAGCAAGGAAAAATGATGGCACAATTCTGTGAATTGCATCTGATAGTACATTTAAAGCGGACAAAAGTAATATGTTGTACACGAATCTGAAGAAATTCAGTAATATGGAAATACAGCTTTTGCAGAACCCTTGTGCACAACGTAATGTCATTTTCCCCGATTGTATCACTCCATCCCCTCTTCACTTCTGCCTTTCCCCTTATAAAAGGTATCCGTATTCCGTCAATAAAATTTACTTGACAATCAGCGCTTGTGTCTCGTCCTTGGTAATTTGTCGTTGCATGTGTTTGCGCTGTTACATTTTTTATGTCAAGTATGCACCAAACCGCCCAGAAAGAAGTTTTAATGAACAACGTAACAAATTCACATAAAATATAAATTGACACATCGAGTTTGTCCGCTTTTATTGATCTGATGGATGCTGTTTATAAAACCGCGATATCTGTTCTTGATGCAGAGCTATAAAATTCTAAACTTCGTGCCTCTATATTTTTCAAACTTTCGTATTTTCGAAAATCATTTTAACAAAGTTCAGGCTCTAAATCAAAATTACGCTTCCGACAGTCACTAGAATTTAACTTTCTCTTTCAAATGCAATAAATTTCATTAATATCTGTCAAGGGGTTATTTCAGAAAAGCGTTTTTTTGCGTTTTACACGCATTTGCATAGGTAGCATCGGAGTGGGGCCGAGCTAAAGCTTCCTCTTAAGAGCTTTTTACGGTTTTCCACTAGATTAGCATATCTGAAATTGTCGAATAACCTAACCTAGCCTTACCTAGACGCTCATCTATTTTCGTCCATACTTCATCTTTCGGATCAGATTTTGCTCCGAGTATTCCACATTTCGGAGGACGCCCACCCAATATCTTCCTGTACTGCATCGCTTCTGATTTCGTCATTTTTCTTGTTTCTCTTAATTACCGCAAGGCATATGCTTGAGTCATCTTGGGAAATTCGAATTTTAAAGCTTAAGACGCGCGGCGTGATGGTGGAGGGATCAAGTTCCATCTAAATGTCCATAATACCAGAGTAGGAGGCGGGGAAGCAACGAATCAGCCAAAGAATGTGCACCTTTGCCGTATATTATTTACATCAGCGGGAAATTACAGGAAATGGCTCAGAGAAAACTGGAAATGGACAGGAAACTGGACAAGTTTGCGTGTTGTCCTGGTCTTGTGCGTCCCATTTCCCTTGAATTCGTTTCGCGTTTGTTGGCACAGTGCTACTGACTAACAGCTTGGTGAGAGAGAGAAAATCAATGAATGAATGAATGAATGAATGAATGAATGAATGAATGAATGAATGAATGAATGAATGAATGAATGAATGAATGAATGAATGGTAGAGAGGTTAACTAGGCTATCCAGTTTGCTACCTTGCACGTGGGGAGGGGAAGTAGAAGAGAGATAGAGGGCAGACTAAGTTTGATGATTTCGTGTTTCGTAGTTGAGCACATGTAGAAGACATGCTGCGCGTGAGAGACAGACCCATAAGTTACCGAGAAGAAGACAAAAAAGTCAATACAATCACTCTCACTTGGATTCCTCTAGGAGCGCTCTCATGATGTGACGCAAGAGCTTGGCCCGTCAATAACCGCGATTCCTTGATGTGTAAGGCAGGCGCTGTAACACGACACTCAAGAGTGATAGACAGACGACAGGGTCGCTGCCTCGGTTTCCGTCCCCTATTTTAGAAGGATCGACATTTGGGCGAGTTGGTACTGGTTGAACATCTTGAAGGGGCAGCGCAATAAGACGATGACAGAAGGCAAGAAACACACAGGACAATAATGTTGTCGAATAAAGTTAGTTGTGAGTTCAGCGCTGTCCTGTGTGGTTCTTGCCTTCTGTCATCGTCTTATTGCGCTGCCCCTATTTTAGCCCTGCTTTTCTCGAAATGTCCAAGCAAACAGGCACAACCTACACCTACGATTTCTGGAGTTTCGCCGTTGGAGCAGCGGGGCATGACGACGATACCTGAACGCCTGTCGCGCTCGGCGCCAACCGGGTCCGTGTTTACAAAGCTGGGTCCGTATTCGTAAAAAAAAATAAAAAAGAAAGAAAAAACGCGTCCGCGCGCTAGAACCACTGCTCATTACAGTGGGTGCCAGGGCAGCTTGATGAACATAATAGCGATGGCGGCCGGCCAATGGCAAACAGTTACTACAAACGAGAAGCTATGCGATTTCGGCCACAGTTCTTATACGATAGAGCATTTCGTAACAGCCGCTAACCAAACGAACGCATTATTAATGAACAAGGCTGGCCAATTAAAGCTTTGTTATTCCGGGGCCAACTTCACTTAAACTCTTTGTGTGTGAGGGATGAGTGCCACTGGCAGGCCACATTCGGTAATAACACAAACAACTTGACGATTGGCTGAAATCTGTTCCTATGCGAGTAGTTACACCGCAGGAACTGTTTTTGTGAATACGGACTTTGGATTCCGGTTCTTACGGTAGCAGAATCTTGAAGAGTGCAGCAAAGTACTTTCGCGCGACGTGAATAACATGCAACCTTCGGAAAACTACGCATTTGACACGGACGGGTGCTGCAGCCACTGTGGCGCGCCGTGGTGTCATCGTCAAGTTTAGTGTCTCAACGACGGTCAACGAAGCCCACCTGCCATGCGAAAGGCGCCTCAGGGGCCTGGGTTAAGGGCCAATTTGCGCTCGAGCCTCACGCCGTACCGTCCGCCTGCCGCACGCGTGTGGTCGTGAGAAAAAACGGCACATGTTCCACAATGGTGCACAAATTACGGTTTACACTGGGCCCGTACATGCAGTGTAAATCGAAATATGTGCACTCGTATGCGACATCTGCAGTTTTTCGCATGACCGGGAGGCGGACTGTACAGCGTGCGGCTCGACCATAAATCGGCCTTAAGCGGCGCGATCATTATCGTTCGCTCTTTGTCCGTGTTTGAACGATGATTGAGATTAGCGACAAGCAGTCGCAAACCCTCACAAAAACGCGCTTGTTTGTGCCAGAAACTCTGGAGTTATCGTTCAAGGAAGCTGGCCCAAGGCCTGTATACTCAAGAAGCAGCTCGTACGTTAGCGCGAGTCCTGAAAACAAATGCCTACCAATCGCGACAGCAAACATATTTCTAGCGAAGACGGCCAGTCAATGATGTATATACATCGACAAAGAAAAAAAAAACCTTTGAAACTTAGGCCCCAGGTGGAGTGTAATGTTTGTCCAGATTTAAAAAAAAAATTAAATTATTGGGTTTTACGTGCGAAAACCATTTTCTGATTATGCGGCACGCCGTAGGAGGGGACTCCGGAAATTTCGACCACCTGGGGTTCTTCAACGTGCATTGTCCAGATTTTAATCGACCTTTCTAACTCTTGCTTGTCCAGTCAGCTTATTTTTTTCACCGCTGAAAGTTGATACGTATGAGGCAGGGTGATAGGATAGATGCAACTTGGGGATCAGTCAGAGGGGTTGGTAGCACGTGCCTACCGCCACTACATTTTACTTATATATCAACTAAGGCACCATGAGGGACAAAAGTTACTCAAAAATACCCATTAACACGTAAAGATGAAAACGACTGAAATGGTAGATGATGTTATCCCGCACCTAAGCGCTGGATTGAAGAAAGAAAACGAATAAGTCACAGCTCGAGAGCACATGCATACTCAGAACACAGTAAAAATGAAGGAAATGAAATAAAAATAAATAAAAAATTACCGACGATTACGTTACTTCCTAATGCGAAATTTGAGCGCAGCAAATAAGCTGTTTCACCTTTTCGATAGATTGAGGCAAAGAAATCGAGCAACACATGTATGCGCTATCACAGAATTTTTTTTTATTTTTCACACGTATTCCTTTAACAAAGACTCCACTAACAGTTCTTGACAGTCATGAAGGAAGCTTTGTGGTCGGAGAAATAGACTGATATATGTTCGACTTGGTACACCAATGCTTGATTCTCAAAGACGAGATCTATACAAGTGCCTCGCGAGGTTGTCACAGCCGTAGGACGCGTTACGAGCGAGAGGAACGGGATGTTCTCCCGCATAAGTGTTAGGAAATTGCTGTTTGTCTTTACGTCAACATTAAAGTCCCCCACTACTGACATCGGTGTGGATCGATGGACGGTTAATGCGAGTTGCAGGAAGTGCACGACGTCTTTCGTGAGTGCGGTAGCGGACTATCGAAAGCGGTATCAGTCGGTCGCTGCTAGCGCTGGGGGGATGAAAGGGGGGCGGAGCTGGTTACGAGGCCAACGACAACGCCGACAACGACGCGAAACCCAGGAACGGACGCCAAAGAGCCATTTGTGTAGCCAGCCCTCCTCCACAGTCTCTCCTCCTCCCTTCCATCATCCTCCGTCGCCCGGAGAGCCGACAGCGCGCATGCGCGGCTGCGGAGCAGATTCGTCGGCGAGCTGGTTACGAGGCCGACGACAACGCCGACGACAACGACGACGCGAAACCCAGGAACGGACGCCAAAGAGCTGCGCTCTAAAACAAACGCGAATGAAAGCTCCTCGGCAGCCTTTGGTGCCTCTCCTCCTTGCCCTCTCCTTTCGCTCGTGCGTCTCAGACTCTTGGCGGAGCTCGAAATTCTCTGCCGGGAAATGTCCAGAACATGTTCGGAATGCTGGGTGCCGTACGTATCCGCACTGCAGTGACGGCATTTGATGGTGGTTGCAGGAATTTCTGACTGTCGCTGTGGCAGCAGCACCGCGTCTCTCTCGTCATCGTCGCTGCTCTAATTGGTTTACATTTCGATATTAGCGCAAAGACAGACAGGCGTTTGTTTCCTTATACGTAAGGCGCTCCCATCTCCGCGGTACATCTAAAAATTACTTCATCGCCTCTTTGAAACTGTTGCGTGAGTGTCAGAACGAGGCAAGAAAGATACTTCACATCGAACAGAGGAGTCCCACAAGGTTCGGTTTTGGCTCCTCTTCTCTTCAACGCTGCTCTAATACATCTAGCCTGGCAACTACATCGGATTCCAGATGTGAGGTTCTTAATCTATGCGGATGATGTCACTTTGTGGTCTGTGCATGAGGATATATCTAGACAAACTCAACAGCTTCAAGAAGCCCTTGGTGTTCTGAACAACTACGCTACGAAAGCAGGGTTGGACATTTCCGCCCAAAAATCAAGCTATGTTGTGGTGACCAACAAGAAAGGACGCACAAGAATCACGCAGCACCCCTTTACATTTAGACTCGGCGCAGTGACAATCCCTGAGGCTTCTGAGGTCCGCATACTGGGTCTCGATATTCACCACTCCGGCAGTGGTGCACACGGGCTCCGTAAAACCAGACAGAGTTCGACAAAAGCACTTCACCGTATTCGTCGCATTGCAGCAAAAGCAGCTGGAGCTCGTACTGACGTAGGTCGACGGTTGGTGCGTGCAGTCTTGCAGCCACGAATTTTATATCAGGCACAATTTCAACGGCTGACTTTGGCACAGCTGGCACGGTTGGAGACGATTAATCGCGATGCTACGCGCACAATCACAGCACTGCCCCGCATCACTCCGATACCAACCTCACAGGAACATGCCCAGCTCAACACAATTGCAGAGCTAATTTTGCAACGTGAAAAAGCACGGGAAATAAAAAAAGCAACTTATTCCGGCTACCGCTGCGTTGCATGCTCATTTTCAACGCGGCTCTCGGATTGACAATCAGCCCTATCCAATGCCTCCCTGGGAATTCCCCAGCGTCACAACTATTAAGCCAACGAAGTTACGACGCAGCGACACAACAGGTATTATTGACGAACACAATATCGTCGATGCATCATGCGCTAACACCTGCAAAGTCTATACGGATGCTGCCATTCTCCCAGACGGCGGAAGGACATCATTCCTGAGTACTACGCATAATTTCATCAGTGGCCACCAGCGCTATTTATCTACGAAAGCCAGCGCTCTAGTAATGGAACTTCAAGCCATCCACGACGCTGTGCAAGATGCGATATCTAAGCTGCCTACCATCAAGCAACTAGATATCTTCACTGATTCTTTAGCGGCTATTCAGAAACTCAAGAAGGTTGATAAGGCGATGGAAATCTGCGAGATAATACACACTATGAATAGTAAAACAGCTACTTCCGTCAAGGTACACTGGATTTAAGGCCATTCAGCGAACCCTCACAACATTGCTGCTGACCAGCAGGCACACTGCCCTCCTAATCCTTAACTTCCGCCTATTCCCCTCCCACCTCAACCTCTTAACTCGCTCCGAGCCCGTAAAAATTTTCTCCGGTAGGACACACGCGCTCTTATCCCACCGTGTGTCTGCTCCCTCCCCCTTCACTTTACTAGGGCGGAGGAAGTTGTGCTTAGGAGCCTTCGGGCCAGGGTGGCCCTTACACCGGCTGTTATCTCAAGGTGGAACTGGGTGCATTTACCACTGGGTGCTACGTGTCCAGACTGCTCCGTTCCTGTGATTGAAGCAGATACACACCACCTAATATGGACATGTACTGGTTTAAAATCGGAACGCTCGCGTCTCCTACTGCAAGCCGGCCTCCGCTACAGTGTGACAACCAGCTATGACCGCTGGATACAGGAGAACAGATTACAGAAAACACTGCTTCAATTCATACACAACACAGGCCTCACAGCACACATATAATACACATATACGCACCAAGAATTATGCAAGTCTTTATCGCAATAAAGGAAAGAGGGTCAGAACCTGTTCGCGAAGCGTTGGATAGCGTTCCAGAGCGCGTGCTCCAAATAGCTGAGCGAGATGCAGCCACCACGTGGCATGCGCGAGGTCTGCGAACAATGGGTGGTGCCGCACACCATCAATTTTGTTGCGTGAGCAAGTGGCCAAATGCGAGAGCAGATGCGTCGATGAGCGAGAAGAAGACTCCGCAGCGGTGGGTGTTTGTTGCCACCTACTGCTGCTGCTGCGCGCCCGGGTCATCTTGCTCAACACGGGCGGCAGCGAAATTTTCAAAGCCAAAAAATAGGCTCAGCATAAAAAAATCGTTATCCATTCCACTCTGTGAAGGTGAATGAGCAGCGAAGCTGTTTAGCACACCACAAAGAGGTGACACAGAATTTTGAACAAAGGTGTACGAACTCGTTTGTCGTGATTTTTCTCTACATTCGCGTGGACGACGGCACCACCGCGCCGAGGAGCCGGAGGAAAGTGACACACGGGATGTTTCGACGGGACCGCCACCACGGCACAGCGGAAGGAAAGGGAAGTAGATGCGCAAGCGCTTGTAACGACGACAAAGAGAGGGCGGTGCGAACGCACACTTGGCTGACTCGGGTCAAAGTGCAGTATCTCTTCTTATCAGCTTAATATCTGATGCGAGTTTTATTTGGACCGAAGATGCTAAGTTTATTTTTGCAAGTTGGCGGAGTTTTTGAAACCTGCTTCACCTCCGCCGTGGTCGGCCCGGTATCACACCCTCCCCGGGATCGGCCCACGGTTTTTGCCCAAGCAGAACAACAACGCACGGTACCTTAGCCATAAACATGCTTCACTGTAAGAATTTGGCGGATCCTACGCACTGTGGATTTCGAGGTAAGCTAAGCTTTGTATGCTGCTTGCTTTGATTAACGTGGCAGAAGTGCTATCGTTAATTGAATTATGGGGCTGTACGTAATTCAATTATTTTATAATTATCTGTATACATTGTATACACACATTCGCGGTCTGCACCACGTTTCCCTGCCTAGCGAAGAGGCTCCTGTGCCGCGCGACGCTTTTTTCGGGTCTGGGTGTCCTCGACACTGAATGCACGCTGTGCAATCATTTTGCTGGCGCGTGTTTACGTGCTTCTTCTGCACACGTCGCCAGCGCGCTGTTGAGACGCCAGCTCCAAGCGCTCTCTTCAGGGTATAGATGATTGTAATGTTTACACTATCACAGCGCATCACGCGACCTCCACAGCTCAGCAACTGCATTTTTGTCGCACATAAAAGCAAGCACAGGACGTGCCGTACGCGAGAACTACGAAACGCTACCACGGTAGCGCCGTCCTTTGTGGATGGAGGGATGATTGGATGGATGGATGGTATGAGCGTCCCCTTTGGAACGGGGCGGTGGGTTGCGCCACCAAGCCCTTGCCTAACGTACTGCCTTATGTCCTACTTATGTTAAAAGAGAAAAAAAAAGAAAAGAGAAAAAATCTACGGTGAATTCCTATAACCGAAGTTTCTGAGCCCCTATTTGGAACTTTGTTATTGTACGCCTCTCTTGTTTGTCGTTTCCCTACTTCCACCAATCTTTCGATCCCCTCTTACTAACTTCAATTGCGGACGTGTAAATTTACTTTCCCTCTGCTCTCGCTGAACCCAAGGACTTCAAGGATGCCAGTTGTGCCTAAATCTACCGCTGGGTAGATATCTTCATATTCTAATTAAACATTCTCCATCGTTTCTTTATCGTTACGGCAGCAAGCACATGCTTCTTCCTTCTTATATCTCGCTTTTAGATGCGTGTTCTAAAGCATCCTGACCTCGCTTCGAAAAGTAATGAGCTTTCCTTTGAGTTATCATAAATTGTTTCTTCCCATATTTCGTTTTTTCCTCCTAAGTAGTTACTCCTGGTAGGTTTCTTTTCCATTGCCGCCACCGAAGAGATCACTTCAGCCTCTCCGTCTTTCCGCTTGACATTCTTTGTTGCTCTGTTGCTCACCCTACAGGCCACACACTTGCTGGTAAGCTTCCTAGTTCTTTTCCTCCACTGTCAATCGGTTATTTTCTTGTATAAATACCTGAACACACTCCCAGCCTATTTACTTCTTCCATATTCCTCAGTCGTTGTTCATAATCAATTTTACTGTGAGCTTCCCTCATTTCAAACCTTGTCCAGTGCATATCATCCTGCACAGCTTCACTTATAGTCTTCCCATGAGCGTCCAATGCGAGGCGTCCCATTTACCTCTGGTTGCCATCGAATCTTGATTGTACCCCTGATTTCAAGCAAACATAACAGCAGACTCCGCAAGAAGGTTTCCGAGGTTAACAGGGAGATCGAACAGCACTGCAAGAACCTGTGCAAACAACAATGGGAGGAGCTCTGCGAATCCGTCGAGGGTCAGCTCAGATCAGGCAAGAGCTGGGGTCTGCTCAAACACCTTCTCGATCACGGCAGCATCAGATCCAGCCAGAGACGATCCCTTGCGCGAGCGATCCACCTCACTACGGACTCTGCCCCGGACGAGTTGATTGTCGACAGGCTCATAAACAAGTACCTGCTAGTCGCGGATAGCTCTGCCCCTAGCCAGTTCCCGGACTACGCAGGGTGTGCGGTGCCGGTATTGGACCAGGACTTTACTGCGGCCGAGATCCGAGATGTCCTCTTCTCCCTCAACTTTAAATCTGCCGCTGGGCCGGGTGGCGTCACTAACAGGATGCTCAGGAATCTTGATGATGAGTCGATCGACTAACTCACTGAAAGGATTATTGAAGTCTGGCGCAATGGACAGGTCCCCACACGATGGAAGACGGCCTGCACTGTACTCCTCCCCAAACACGGTAATGCACCAGGCATCGACAATCTCAGACCAATTTCCCTGACGTCCTGTGTCGGTAAGGTCGCAGAACATACTCTGCTCAACTGGCTCAAGGTGCACATCGAGACCAATGACATATACACCCACAATATGATTGGTTTCAGAGCCGGCCTCTCGACACAGGACGCCATAAAGCTGATAAAGTATCAGATCATCGACCGGAGCACGGGAGATACCAGAGCCATTCTTGGATTAGACCTGCAGAAGGCCTTCGACAGTAACTCACACGAATTCATTCTCCAGTCTATTGCCGGATTCGGGCTCGGGAAGAGGGCCTACGACTTCGTCCGGTCCTTCCTTAGCCAACGAACTGCCAAGCTCAAGATCGAAAGATGCCTCTCGCAAGAGATCACCCTCGGTTCACGCGGCACGCCTCAGGGCTCAGTCATCTGGCCAACAATATTCAACATCGCAATGATCGGGCTTTCCAAGGAGCTCGCGAAGATTCAAGGCATCAACCATACCATCTACGCAGATGACATCACCCTCTGGTGCGTCGGTGGGAGCGACGGCCAAGTTGAGGCCGCCATGCAGAGCGCCATCGATGCGACCGTGCGCTTACTACGTCCCACTGGGCTCAGATGTTCTCCATCCAAGTCTGAACTACTTCTCTACAAGAAAAGACCCAGAGGCGGCGATAATCGTGATTGGAAACCGGCATCCGAAAGCGAAATACGGCTTTTCACTGGTGACGGGCACCCGGTGCCCAGAGTGGACTCGCTCCGAATATTGGGGATGTATATCGAGTCTAACGGAGCCGATGGAGCCGCACTCAAAAAGATCGCCGCCAAGATGGAGAGTGCTCTCGGTCTCATCCGGAGGATCGCCAACAGGCACCGGAGAATGAAGGAAGACAATCTGATCCAGATTATACATGCTTTTGTACTCTGCCACCTTTCATACTCGGCGGCCATGCATAATTGGCATGCTGCAGAGAGGAACAAGCTGAATTCTTTTATCAGAATGGTCTTTAAGCTTGCCCTCGGCTTACCTGTCAGCACCCATACCGAAAACTTACTCAAGCTCGGAGTCCACAACACGCTCGAAGAAATAATCGAGGCACAAGAGCGCTCACAGCTGCTCAGGCTATCCAGTACCCCGGCGGGCCGCAAGATACTCGACGAGATGGGCCTCAACCCTGTCGACCAGTGCCCCGACGCCATGCGGATTCCCAGCGACACCACGTCTCAACTGCACATCTCGCCCATTCCCCGCAATATGCACCCTGCAAACAACGTCGGCAGACGTCGGGCCAAGGGTACAGCTCTACTCGAGCATGTCCGCAAAAACCACATTGAACCAAGCTTCGTGGATGCTGCGGCATATGTCCATCAAGAGGCATTCGCCGTCTCCATCGTCGACTCCAATTCCACGCTCACTTGCTGCGCTACGGTACGCACTTCGAGGCCCGTGGTAGCCGAACAGGTTGCAATCGCGCTGCCTGTGCTCGATGGTCGCAGAGAGGCAATATATAGCGATTCAAAGGCAGCCATTAAGGCCTACAAAACCGGGATGGTCTCCCCTCAGGCACTCCGCCTTCCCCAAAGCGCCAAAAGTATATCCCCGCATTCTATCACTTGTTTTCCCGCTCACTTGGGGTCGAGTGAGGGCTCTCCTTCTAACCCTAACGAGGGTGCGCACGAGGCCACGCGAGGACTCACTGACCGCGCCGCCTCCGCAGTCCCCCTGCCCCGCGAGGAACCCTTGCTCACGCTCCATGAGGTTACAGCACACTACTACATGTCAAGACCGGCATTCCCCCTTCCGCACGCCGCCTTATGCAGGGCGCGGGCGGTGACCCTTCGACTTTTACAAGCCAGTGCGTATCCTAACCTTGCGGTTCTTCATGTAATATACCCTGAAAGGTATTCCAGTGCGGACTGCCCTGCCTGTGGACTGAGGGCAACATTGGACCATGTGTTGTGGGAGTGCGAAGCCATCGGCTCCTCCTTCAGCGAGTATAGGTGGGCTGCGCTCTTGGGCAACCCCGAACTCAACGACCATACCCTGGCCGTCCAGAGTGCCCGCGATCGGGCCGTCAAGCTCAGCTAGGCGGTCCCTACGTGGGACTAGACGGGTGGCGCGGGGTCTCCCCTGCGGCTTCTCTGGACCTATTAAAGTTATTTCACTCACTCACTCCCCCGGAGCGCCTCGTATACCTATTGTATCCCCATAGCGCTCTGTGTTTCATTATGGCCGCATTTGTCTTCCTATTTACTGTTATGGTTTTTTCATGTATTTCTATATATCTATTGTCTTAGGTTATCCATATATCAAAGTATTTATATTATTTTACGTGAAATATCTTGTAGGCCTGTATTGGCACTGTCTGTTCCCTGTTTTCATTGAAAATCATAATGCCTGATTTTTTAACGCTAAATTTCAGACCTAAATTCTCGCCTTCCTGTCCACAGATATTAACCAGACGTTTCATATTACTTTGCTTGTTAGCTAGCAACACATTGTCATCCGCATAAAACAAACCTGGAAGCTGCTGCCCTACTGCTGTACCCGCCTGTTTCTATTGGAGATTGCACCTGATAGTACTCCCTTCTAGCGCCCTTTCCATCCTCACCAAGTACAACATAAACAGCAGTGGGGATAAAGGGCACCCCTAGCGAGCGCCATCTTGTGGTGTTGCAAGAAACCCAGCGGTGCGCGCGAACGATACCTAAAGACCTAGTGTTCCTGTATGTGCTTATAAAGGGACACTACAAACACCCGCAGGTGAGCGCCAACTGCTGGTGTTGCAAGAAACCGAGCGGCGAGCGCGGGCAAGACCGCCACAGCAGCAGCAGCACACGGAAAGATGGAAGAAGAGGCAACGAAAGCTCGGCTTTAAAATAATACGCACGACTTAACGATTGGACACCATCTGCTCCTAAGCGAGTGGTTACAGTGCAATAACTATTTTTACAGCGGAGCTGTAAATGGATAGGGTATCACTGAATTTTCTTGTCCACACAGAAACTATTATCATCAATTGCTCATATCCCCGTCTTCTTCGAAAGCGCTGCCGTTCGACGCCATGCCTTCCAGTTCTCTTCTTTTTTGCCTTTCTCTGTGCGGGTTTGGTACACCAATCTGGTTCCTGTTTTCAATTGTTTCCAATTTAAGCTTCAATCAGTTTTATTTGCAGTGATACAACAGAGGCCGCAGTGATATCCAGGAACTCTCCTGGTCAGGCACGTTCCGCCTGGACATCATCTCTTAAACATGATCAATTACCATCGGAAACCTTTCTCCGCATCGGCATCAGCAGCATTCCCGTCGTGCGGGTGCCCTTGGGTAATGGCTCAATCTGATTAAATAACCATAGAGTAATACAGGAACAACTTCATGCTGTGACTCTTCACTAGCAGGATATCACCGATGTCTAGCGGTCTAGTCGCGGTGGCATAGTGTGCAGGTCGCCAGACAAGGCTTGCGTAGCCGATCTACTGAAGTGCTCGTCATTTGCCTCTGTTCCGATGAGGTCGTTCATACGACCACGTCTTGCATGCACCAAGGGACTCGTGCGCGGAGTTGACTCTCAACTAACCGCATCTGAAACCCTGCAGAAACTAGCTTTCTTCTTTCTGAAGAAAGTGTTCAAGAAAGTGTTTTTCAAGAAAGTGTTTCAAGAAACACTTTCTTGTAAGCGCATGCGCGGTCTACGCTGCCTGCCATGTATAAAATCGACGCAGTGGCATAATAAACTTAGTTGAAAGTTTTCGCTTGGTGTGTCCTCTTCTCTCACATCAGTGTCGTTTTTTTTTTGTCGCGCAATATCATTTAAGCAATGGATTACCAACTTGCCCGGAATACAGCTCTCATGAAGTGATGTCCCACTTAATTGCCAGATTTTAAAAAAATTTAATATATGGGGTTTTACGTGCCAAAACCACTTTCTGATTATGAGGCACGCCGTAGTGGGGGACTCCGGAAATTTTGACCACCTGGGGTTCTTTAACGTGCACCTAAATCTAAGCACACGGGTGTTTTCGCATTTCGCCCCCATCGAAATGCGGCCGCCGTGGCCGAGATTTAAAAAAAAATAAAAAAAAGCGAACAAAGGTAACGTTCATACACAGTAAAAAGTAAAAATAAATGAAATGAAATAAAAATAAACAAAAATTTCGGCAGGTGTTACATCCTTGTAACCCAAGAAGGCGAAAGCATGCTGCACATTTGCTAATACATTAAGTTATACAATCGGGGTTGTATTTCTTTGTAAGACATATTGGTAACGCATTAAGTTATACAACCGAGGCTAGAGCTCTTACAAGGCATAACGAGCCGCATTGGGAAGTACACGTGTGGCACTAAGGTGCAGCGGCACGCGTTTGTTTCGCAGTGGCGTACTTGCGCGGCCGTCCTCGTGAGCCGCAGGTGCGTTCACGCGCCTACACCGCCGCCGTTCCAAATGAGACCCTGAGACCTGGGTGCGCGGAGCGCGCATGCCCGCTCTTCTGCGCAACACCTGGCGCGACAATTACTAAACATAAAATTCGAAAGACACTTAAGACGGCTTGCGTGGGGAATTCGAAAGCATTATACCGTTTCTAGACCTCGGAACGTCATCAACGTGCTCATTTTATACACTCATGACGTGGCGCCACCTTCTCCGCGCCGTCACGTGCGCCGCCCAGTGACGCACGCACTAGTCAGCGAGATGGCTGCGACGTGACGGGTGCAATCAGGCTCGCACTAGGCCAGCACCACCTAGATAACACAAGGCCTGTTTACTCCGATCCATGACGTCACGCTACCTGGTCCCAAATTTCCATTGACAAGGCTGCCGTGATGAAAGCGGTGACGTCAAAATCACTGTTGCCTAGTCGGGAGCGTCTCCGTTAGATTATATGGCAGTCGGGCTAGGTAGCATGACGTCATGGATCGGAGTGAAAAGGCCATGTGCTAGGTTGTGTTGACTAGGCACACTTCAAGGAAGCAACAGACGTGGAGCTGCCGTGACTTAATGGAAGCGTGCTCGTCTATGCCAACACCGAAACTATGCCATTTTCTACCGTGTTCCAGCGCTTGATCGCGCTCTGCGATCCGCTAGTTCTGCCTCAGTATTCGTGTAGCACTGAATTATACCGCTAGTCATGTTTCCTTGTGCACAGCGCGCAAAATCGTGCGCTGCGCGAAAGAGACAACAGCTCGCGCGCGACTCCGTCGGCGGAAGTGCGTACGCCGAAAAAAAAAAACGCGTGAAGCAAAAAAAAAAGAAGGCGGTGCCTAGGGCGTATGCCTCACGCGATCCTCGAGGTCGGGTATGGGAGAACGCAGGTAAGGAATTTCGCTTGCATAGGCTAGACAGGGCGAGTGGAGAGAGCGTCTTGCTTGCAGTAAAACACGTTGGGGGGCTAGTTGGTGCATAGCTTTCAATAGGTGACGCGCCAATAGTGACGGCACACAAAAAGGAATACAGACAGCACAAGGCGCTTCCTGTCTGTATTCCTTCTTGTGTGCCGTGCTTGGCAGTGGAGCCCGCCTGCTGAAATATGGGGTTCGCCGCACTGAAATATTTCTATCTCGGCTATTAATGAACCGATTTCAAAAATGTTTGCGGCAGAACGCTCCCTAGAAGACACGTAACAACGTCCAGCATATAACCGAAATTTGCTATAGGGCCTGGTGAAGGGCCCTTTAAAAAACAAACGCGAATGAAAGCCCCTCGGCAGCCGTTGCTGCCTCTCCTCCTCGCCCTCTACTTTCGCTCGTGCGTCTCAGAGTCTTGGCGGAGTTTGAAAGACTCTGCCGCTAAATGTCCAGATATTGTTTGGAATGCTGGCTGCCGTACGTATCCGCACTGCAGTGACGGCATTTGACCGTGGTTGCAGGAATTTCTGACTTTCGTTGTGGCAGCAGCACCGCATCTCTCTCGTCATCGTCGCTGCTCTAATTCGTTTACATTTCGATATTAGCGTAAAGACAGACAGGCGTTTGTTTCCTTATGCGTAAGGCGCTCCCATGTCCGCGGCACATCTAAAAATTTCTTCATCGCCTCTCTCAAACTGTTGCGCGAGTGTCAGAATCTGTTCACGAAGCGTTAGATAGCGTTCCAGAGCGCGTGCTTCAAATAGCTGAGCGAGATGCGGCCACCACGCGGCAAGCGCGAGGTCTGCGAACAATGGGCGGTGCCGCACACCATCAATTTTGTTGCGTGAGCAAGTGGCCAAAGGCGAGAGCAGATGCGTCGATGAGCGAGAAGAAGACTCCGCAGCGGTGGGTGTGATTGTTGCCACCTACTGCTGCTGCTGCGCGCCCGGATCATTCTCCTAAACACGGGCGGCAGCAAACTTTCCAAGGCCAAAAAATAGTCTCAGCATAAGAATGTTTAGCACACAACACAGAGTTGACATAGAATTTCGCACAAAGGTGTACCAACTCGTTCGCCGTGATTGCCGCCCCGAGGAGCCGGAGGAAACTAGACACACGGGACGTTTCGACGGGACCGCCACCACGGAGGAGTGGAAGGAAATGGAAGTAGATACGCAAGCACTTGGAACGACGGCAAAGAGAGGGCGGTTGGCACGGACGGGTGCTGTAGCCGCTGTGGCGCGCCGTGGCACCGTCGTCGAGTTTAGTGTCTGAACGACGGTCAACGAAGCCCACCAGCCGTGCGAAAGACGCCTCAGGGGCCTGGGTTAAGGGCCTATTTGCGCTCGAGCCTCACGCCGTACCGTCCGCCTGCCGCACGCGTGCGGCCGTGCGAAAAACTGCACATGATCTACAATGGTGCACAAATTACGGTTTACACCGGGCCCGTACATGCAGTGTAAATCGAAATTTGCGCACTCGTATGCGACATCTGCAGTTTTTCGGACAACCGGGAGGCGGGCTGTACAGCGTGCGGCTCGACCATAAATCGGCCTTAAGCGGCGCGATCATTATCGTTCGCTGTTCGTCCGTGTTTTGGACTATGAATGATATTAGCGACAAGCAGTCGCAAACCCTTACAAAAACGCGCTTGTTTGTGCCAGAAACTCTGGAGTTATCGTTCAAGGAAGCTGGCCCAAGGCCTGTATACTCAAGAAGCAGCCCGTACACTGGCACGAGTCCTGAAAACAAATGCCTACCAATCGCGACAGCGAAAATATTTTTAGTGAAGACGGCCAGTCAATGATGTATGTACATCGACGAAAGAAAAGCTTTGAAGCTTAGGCCCCAGGTTGAGTGTAATGTTTGTCCAGGTTAAAAAAAAAATTATATTATGGGGTTTTACGTGCAAAAATCCGTTTCTGATTATGAGGCACGCCGTAGTGGGGGACTCCGGAAATTTCGACCACCTGGGCTTCTTTAACCTGCATTGTCCAGATTTTATTCGACCTTTGTAACTCTTGCTTGTCCAGTCAGCTTATTTTTTTCACCGCTGAAAGTTGATACGTATGAGGCAGGGTGATACGATAGATGCAACTTGGGGATCAGTCAAAGGTGCTGGTAGCACGTGCCTACCGCCACTACATTTTACTTATATATGAACTAAGGCACCACGAGGGACAAAAGTTACTCAAAAATACCCATTAACACGTAAAGATGAAAACGACTGAAATGGTAGATGATGTTATCCCGCACCTAAGCGCTGGATTGAAAAAAGAAAACGAATAAGTCACAGCTCGAGAGCACATGCATACTCAGTACAAAGTAAAAATGAATGAAATGAAATAAAATTAAATAAAAACAAACGCGTATGAAAGCCCCTCGGCAGCCTTTGGTGCCTCTCCTCCTCGCCCTCTCCTTTCGCTCGTGCGTCTCAGAGTCTTGGCGGAGCTCGAAATTCTCTGCCGGGAAATGTCCAGGGGAGGTTTGGAATGCTGGGTGCCGTACGTATCCGCACTGCAGTGACGGCATTTGATGGTGGTTGCAGGAATTTCTGACTGTCGCCCTGGCAGCAGTACCGCGCCTCTCTCGTCATCGTCGCTGCTCTAATTGGTTTACATTTCAATATTAGCCTAAAGACAGACAGGCGTTTGTTTCCTTATACGTAAGGCGCTCCCATCTCCGCGGTACATCTAAAAATTACTTCATCGCCTCTTTGAAACTGCTGCGTGAGTGTCAGAACGAGGCAAGAAAGATACTTCACATCGAACAGAGGAGTTCCACAAGGTTCGGTTTTGGCTCCTCTTCTCTTCAACGCTGCTCTAATACATCTAGCCTGGCAACTACATCGGATTCCAGATGTGAGGCTCTTAATCTATGCGGATGACGTCACTTTGTGGTCCGTGCATGAGGATATATCTAGACAAACTCAACAGCTTCAAGAAGCCCTTGGTGTTCTGAACAACTACGCTAGGAAAGCAGGGTTGGACATTTCCGCCCAAAAATCAAGCTATGTTGTGGTGTCCAACAAGAAAGGACGAACAAGAATCACGCAGCACCCCTTTACATTTAGACTCGGCGCAGTGACAATCCCTGAGGGTTCTGAGGTCCGCATACTGGGTCTCGATATTCACCACTCCGGCAGTGGTGCACACTGGCTCCGTAAAACCAGACAGAGTTCGACAAAAGCACTTCACCGTATTCGTCCCATTGCAGCAAAAGCAGCTGGAGCTCGTACTGACGTAGGTCGACGGTTGGTGCGTGCAGTCTTGCAGCCACGAATTTTATATCAAGCACAATTTCAACGGCTGACGTTGGCACAGCTGGCACGGTTGGAGACGATTAATGGCGATGCTACGCGCACAATCACAGCACTGCCCCGCATCACTCCGATACCAACCTCACAGGAACATGCCCAGCTCAACACAATTGCAGAGCTAATTTTGCAACGTGAAAAAGCCCGTGAAATAAAAAAAGCAACTTATTCCGGCTACCGCTGCGTTGCATGCTCATTTTCAACGCGGCTCTCGGATTGACGATCAGCCCTATCCAATGCCTCCCTGGGAATTCCCCAGCGTCACAACTATTAAGCCAACGAAGTTACGACGCAGCGATACAACAGGTATTATTGACGAACACAATATCGTCGATGCATCATGCGCTAACACCTGCAAAGTCTATACGGATGCTGCCATTCTCCCAGACGGCGGAAGGACATCATTCCTGAGTACTACGCATAATTTCATCAGCGGCCACCAGCGCTATTTATCTACGAAAGCCAGCACTCTAGTAATGGAACTTCAAGCCATCCACGACGCTGTGCAAGATGCGATATCTAAGCTGCCTACCATCAAGCAACTAGATATCTTCACTGATTCTTTAGCGGCTATTCAGAAACTCAAGAAGGTTGATAAGGCGATGGAAATCTGCGAGACAATACACACTATGAATAGTAAAACAGCTACTTGCGTCAAGGTACACTGGATTTAAGGCCATTCAGCGAACCCTCACAACATTGCTGCTGACCAGCAGGCACACTGCCCTCCTAATCCTGATCTTCCGCCTATTCCCCTCCCACCTCAACCCCTTAACTCGCTCCGAGCCCGTAAAAATTTTCTCCGGTAGGACACACGCGCTCTTATCCCACCATGTGTCTGCTCCCTCCCCCTTCACTTTACTAGGGCGGAGGAAGTTGTGCTTAGGAGCCTTCGGGCCAGGGTGGCCCTTACACCGGCTGTTATCTCAAGGTGGAACTGGGCGCATTTACCACTGGGGGCTACGTGTCCAGACTGCTCCGTTCCTGTGATTGAAGCAGATACATACCACATAATATGGACATGTACTGGTTTAAAATCGGAACGCTCACGTCTCCTACTGCAAGACGGCCTCCGCTACAGTATGGCAACCAGCTATGACCGCTGGATACACGAGAACAGATTACACAAAACACTGCTTCAATTCATACACAACACAGGCCTCACAGCACACATGTAATACACATATACGCACCAAGAAGGGCAAGTCTTTATCACAATAAAAAAAAGAGTGTCAGAACCAGTTCGCGAAGCGTTGGATAGCGTTCCAGAGCGCGTGCTCCAAAGAGCTGAGCGAGATGCCGCCACCACGTGGCAAGCGCGAGGTCTGCGAACAATGGGCGGTGCCGCACACCATCAATTTTGTTGCGTGAGCAAGTGGCCAAAGGCGAGAGCAGATGCGTCGATGAGCGAGAAGAAGACTCCGCAGCGGTGGGTTTGATTGTTCACACCTACTGCTGCTGCTGCGCGCCCGGGTCATCCTGCTCAACACGGGCGGCAGCAAAATTTTGAAAGCCAAAAAATAGACTCAGCATACAAAAATCGTTATCCACTCCACTCTGTGAAGGCGAATGAGCAGCGAAGCTGTTTAGCACACCACAAAGAGGTGACACAGAATTTTGAACAAAGGTGTACGAACTCGTTTGCCGTGATTTTTCTCTACATTCGCGTGGACGACGGCACCACCGCGCCGAGGAGTCGGAGGAAACTAGACACACGGGATGTTTCGACGGGACCGCCACCACGGCATAGCGGAAGGAAAGGGAAGTAGATGCGCAAGCGCTTGGAACGACGACAAAGAGAGGGCGGTGCGAACGCACACTTGGCTGACTCGGGTCAAAGTGCAGTATCTCTTCTTATCAGCTTAATATCTGATACGGGTTCTATTTGGACCAAAGATGCTAAGTTTATTTTTGCAAGTTGGCGGAGTTCTTGAAACCTGCTTCACCTCCGCCGTGGTCGGCCCGGTATCACACCCTCCCCGGGATCGGCCCACGGTTTTTGCCCACGCAGAACAACAACGCACGGTACCTTAGCCATAAACATGCTTCACTGTAAGAATTTGGCGGATCCTACGCACTGTGGATTTCGAGGTAAGCTAAGCTTTGTATGCTGCTTGCTTTGATTAACGTGGCAGAAGTGCTAAACGTTAATTGAATTATGGGGCTGTACGTAATTCAATTAATTTTATAATTATCTGTATACATTGTATACACACATTCGCGGTCTGCACTACGTTTCCCTGCCTAGCGAAGAGGCTCCTGTGCCGCGCGACGCTTTTTTCGGGTCTGGGTGTCCTCGACACTGAATGCACGCTGTGCAATCATTTTGCTGGCGCGTGTTTACGTGCTTCTTCTGCACACGTCGCCAGCGCGCTGTTGAGACGCCAGCTCCAAGCGCTCTCTTCAGGGTATAGATGATTGTAATGTTTACACTATCACAGCGCATCACGCGACCTTCACAGCTCAGCAACTGCATTTTCGTCGCATATAAAAGCAAGCACTGCACGTGCCGTACGCGAGAACTACGAAACGCTACCGCGGTGGCGCTGTCCTTTGTGGATGGAGGGATGATTGGATGGATGGATGCTATGAGCGTCCCCTTTGGAACGGGGCGGTGGGTTGCGCCACCAAGCCCTTGCCTAACGTACTGCCTTATGTCCTACTTATGTTAAAAGAGAAAAAAAAGAAAAGAGAAAAAATCTACGGTGAATTCTTATAACCGAAGTTTCTGATCCCCTATTTGGAACTTTGTTATTGTACGCCTCTCTTGTTTGTCGTTTCCCTACTTCCACCAATCTTTCGATCGCCTCTTACTAACTTCAATTGCGGACATGTAAATTTACTTTCCCTCTGCTCTTGCTGAACCCAAGGACTTCAAGGATGCCAGTTGTGCCTAAATCTACCGCTGGGCAGATATCTTCATATTCTAATAAAACATTCTCCATCGCTTCTTTATCGTTACCGCAGCAAGCAAATGCTTCTTCCTTCTTATATCTCGCTTTATAGGTGCGTGTTCTAAAGCATCCTGACCTCGCTTCGAAAAGTAATGAGCTTTCCTTTGAGTTATCATAAATTGTTTCTTCCCAGATTTCGTTTTTTCCTCTTAAGTAGTTACTCCTGGCAGGTTTCTTTTCCATTGCCGCCACCCAAGAGATCACTTCAGCCTCTTCGTCTTTCCGCTTGACATTCTTTGTTGCTCTGTTGCTCACCCTAGAGGCCACGCACTTGCTGGTAAGCATCTAGTTCTTTTCCTCCACTGTCAATCAGTTATTTTCTTGTATAAATACCTGAACACACTCCCAGCCTATTTAATTCTTCCATATTCCTCAGTCGTTGTTCATTATCAATTTTACTGTGAGCTTCCTTCATTTAAACCTTGTCCAGCCCATATCATCCTGCACAGCTTCATTTATAGTCTTCCCATGAGCGTCCAATGCGAGGCGTCCCATTCACCTCTGGTTGCCATCGCATCTTGATTGTACCCCTGATTTCAAGCAAACATAACAGCAGACTCCGCAAGAAGTTTTCCGAGGTTAACAGGGAGATCGAACAGCACTGCAAGAACCTGTGCAAACAACAATGGGAGGAGCTCTGCGAATCCGTCGAGGGTCAGCTCAGATCAGGCAAGAGCTGCGGTCTGCTCAAACACCTTCTCGATGACGGCAGCATCAGATCCAGCCAGAGACGATCCCTCGCGCGAGCGATCCACCTCGCTACGGACTCTGCCACGGACGAGTTGATTGTCGACACGCTCATAAACAAGTACCTGCCAGTCGCGGATAGCTCTGCCCCTACCCAGTTCCCGGACTACGCAGGGTGTGCGGTGCCGGCATTGGACCAGGACCTTACTGCGGCCGAGATCCGAGATGTCCTCTTCTCCCTCAACGTTAAATCTGCCCCTGGGCCGGATGGCGTCACTAACAGGGTGCTCAGGAATCTCGATGATGAGTCGATCGACTTCCTCACTGAAAGGATTATTGAAGTCTGGCGCAGTGGACAGGTCCTCACACGAATGAAGACGGCCTGCACTGTACTCCTCCCCAAACCCGGTAATGCACCAGGCATCGACAATCTAAGACCAATATCCCTGACGTCCTGTGTCGGTAAGGTCGCAGAACATGCCTTGCTCAACTGGCTCAAGCTGCACATCGAGACCAATGACATATACACCCACAATATGATTGGTTTCAGAGCCGGCCTCTTGACACAGGACGCCATAAAGCTGATAAAGCATCAGATCATCGACCGGAGCACGGGAGATACCGGAGCCATTCTGGGATTAGACCTGCAGAAGGCCTTCGACAGTTTCTCACACGAATTCATTCTCCAGTCAATTGCCGGCCTCGGGCTCGGGAAGAGGGCCTACGACTTCGTCCGGCCCTTCCTTAGCCAACGAACTGCCATGCTCAAGATCGAAAGATACCTCTCGCAAGAGATCACCCTCCGTTCACGCGGCACGCCTCAGGGCTCAGTCATCTCGCCAACAATATTCAACATCACAATGATCGGGCTTTCCAAGGAGCTCGCGAAGATTCAAGGAATCAACCATACCATCTACGCAGATGACATCTCCCTCTGGTGCGTCGGTGGGAGCGACGGCCAAGTTGAGGCCGCCATGCAGAGCGCCATCGATGCGACTGTGCGCTTACTCCGTCCCACTGGGCTGAGATGTTCTCCATCCGAGTCTGAACTACTTCTCTACAAGAAAAGACCCAGAGGCGGCGGCCATCGTGATTGGAAACCGGCGTCCGAAATCGTAATACGGCTTTTCACGGGTGACGGCTACCCGGTACCCAGAGTGAACTCGCTCCGAATATTGGGGATGTATATCGAGTCTAACGGAGCCAATGGAACCGCACTCAGAAAGATCACCGCCAAGACGGAGAGTGCTCTCGGTCTCATCCGGAGGATCGCCAAAAGGCACCGGGGAATGAAGGAAGACAATCTGATCCGCATTATACATGCTTTTGTTCTCTGCCACCTTTCATACTCGGCGGCCATGCATAATTGGCATGCTGCAGAGAGGAACAAGCTGAATTCTTTTATCAGAATGGTCTTTAAGCTTGCCCTCGGCTTACCTGTCAGCACTCATACCGAAAACTTGCTCAAGCTCAGAGTCCACAACACGCTCGAAGAAATAATCGAGGCGCAAGAGCGCTCACAGCTGCTCAGGCTATCCAGTACCCCGGCGGGCCGCAAGATACTCGACGAGATGGGACTCAACCCTGTCGACCAGTGCCCCGACGCCATGCGGATTCCCAGCGACACCACGTCTCAACTGCACATCTCGCCCATTTCCCGCAATATGCACCCTGCAAACAACGTCGGCAGACTTCGGGCCAGGGGTACAGCTCTACTCGAGCATGTCCGCAACAACCACATTGAGCCAAGCTTCGTGGATGCCGCGCCATATGTCCATCAAGAGGCATTCGCCGTCTCCATCGTCGACTCCAATTCCAGGCTCACTTGCTGCGCTACGGTACGCACTTCGAGGCCCGTGGTAGCCGAACAGGTTGCAATCGCGCTGGCTGTGCTCGATGGTCGCAGAGAGGCAATATATAGCGATTCAAAGGCAGCCATCAAGGCCTACCAAACCGGGATGGTCTCCCCTCAGGCACTCCGCATTCTCCAAAGCGCCAAAAGTATATCCCCGCATTCTATCACTTGTTTTCCCGCTCACTTGGGGTCGACTGAGGGCTCTCCTTCTAACCCTAACGAGGGTGCGCACGAGGCCACGCGAGGACTCACTGACCGCGCCGCCTCCGCAGTCCCCCTGCCCCGCGAGGAACCCTTGCTCACGCTCCATGAGGTTACAGCACACTACTACCTGTCAAGACCGGCATTCTCCCTCCCGCACGCCGCCTTATGCAGGGCGCTGGCGGTGACCCTTCGACTTTTACAAGCCCGTGCGTATCCTAACCTTGCGGTTCTTCATGCAATATACCCTGAAAGGTATCCCATGCAGTGCGGACTGCCCTGCCTGTGGACTGAGGGCAACATTGGACCATGTGTTGTGGGAGTGCGAAGCCATCGGCTCCTCCTTCAGCGAGTATAGGTGGGCTGCGCTCTTGGGCAACCCCGAACTCAACGACCATACCCTGGCCGTCCAGAGTGCCCGCGATCGGGCCGTCAAGCTCAGCTAGGCGGTCCCTACGTGGGACTAGACGGGTGGCGCGGGGTCTCCCCTGCGGCTTCTCTGGACCTATTAAAGTTATTTCACTCACTCACTCCCCCGGAGCGCCTCGTACCTATTGTATATCCCCATAGCGCTCTGTGTTTCATTATGGCCGCATTTGTCTTCCTATTTACTGTTATGGTTTTTTCATGTATTTCTATGTATCTATTGTCTTCCTTTATCCATATATCAAGGTATTTATATTATTTTACGTGAAATATCTTGTAGCCCTGTATTGACACTGCCTGTTCCCTGTTTTCATTGAAAATCATGATGCCTGATTTTTTAACGCTAAATTTCAGACCTAAATTCTCGCCTTCCTGTCCACAGATATTAACCAGACGTTTCATATTAATTTGCTTGTTAGCTAGCAACACATTGTCATCCGCATAAAACAAACCTGGAAGCTGCTGCCCTACTGCTGTACCCGCCTGTTTGTATTAGAGATTGCACCCGATAGTACTCCCTTCTAGCGCCCTTTCCATCCTCACCAAGTACAACATAAACAGCAGTGGGGATAAAGGGCACCCCTAGCGAGCGCCATCTTGTGTTGTTGCAAGAAACCCAGCGGCGCGCGCGAACGATACCTAAAGACCTAGTGTTCCTGTATGTGCTTATAAAGGGACACTACAAACACCCGCAGGTGAGCGCCAACTGCTGGTGTTGCAAGAAACCGCGCGGCGAGCGCGGGCAAGACCGCCACAGCAGCAGCAGCACACGGAAAGATGGAAGAAGAGGCAACGAAAGCTCGGCTTTAAAATAATACGCACGACTTAACGATTGGACACCATCTGCTCCTATGCGAGTTGTTACAGTGCATGACTATTTTTACAGCGGAGCTGTAAATGGATAGGGTATCACTGAATTTTCTTGTCCACACAGAAACTATTATCATCAATGGCTCATATCCCCGCCTTCTTCGAAAGCGCTGCCGTTCGACGCCTTGCCTTCCAGTTCTCTTCGCACCCCGCACGCGCAATGGTAGGCGTTACGGGGTGCGGCTCGACCGTTCGCTATGCATCCGGCTTTCGGACGACATCTAAAATTAGCGATAAGAAGTCGCAAACCCTTACGTAAACGCTTCCGTTTCTGCCAGAAACTGACAAATTATGGTTCGAGGAAGCTGGACCAAGGCCTGCATACTCAAGAAGCAACTCGTACGCTATCGCGGGTTCTAAAAAGGAATGCCTACCAACAGCCACAGCGAACATATCTTTAGCGAAAGCGGCCAGTCAACGATGTACGTCTATTACGAACGAAAAGCTTTGAGGCGTAGGCCCCATGTGAAATGTGATGTTTGTCCAGACTTCATTCCCAGTCTTGCTTGTCCAGTCAGTTCTTTTTTTTTTCGCCGCTGAAAGATGATACTTATAAGGCAAAAAAAAAAGACTTTTAAGGCAGGGTGATACGATATATGTAGCCTGGCCATCAGATAGAGAGGTTGGAAGCACGTGCCTACAGCCACTACATTTTACTAATATACGGACTAAGGCATCATGAGTGACAAAAGTTGCTCAGAAATACTCACTAGCACATAAAGATGAAAACGCGTCTCAAATGGTGGACGAAGTGATGTCCCACTTATTTGCCAGATTTTAGAAAAAGCGAATAATGGTAACGTTCGAGCACATGCATACACAGTACAAAGTAAAAATAAATGAAATGAAATAAAAATAAACAAAAAGTTCGGCAGGTGTTACATCCATGTAACCCAAGAAGGCGAAAGCATGCTGCACATTTGCTAATACATAAAGTTATACAATCGGGGTTAGACTTATTACAAGGCATAACGAGCCGCATAGGAAAGTACACGTGTGGCACTAAGACGCAGCGGCACGCGCTCGTTCCGCAGTGGCGTACTTGCGCGGCCGTCCTCGTGAGCCGCAGGTGCGTTCACGCGCCTACACCACCGCCGCTCCGAATGAGACCCTGAGACGTGGGTGCGCAGAGCGCGCATGCCCGCTTTTCTGCGCAACACCTCGCGCGACAGCAATTACTAAACATAAAATTCGACAGACACTTAAGACTGCTTGCGTGTGGCAATTCGAAAGCATTGTACCGTTTCTAGACCTCGGAACGTCATCAACGCGCTCATTTTATACACTCATGACGTGGCGCCACCTCCTCCGCGCCGTCACGTGCGCCACCCAATGACGCACGCACTAGTCATCGAGATGGCTGCGACGTGACGGGTGCAATCAGGCTCGCACTAGGCCAACACCACCTAGATAACACAAGGTCTGTTTACTCCGATCCATGACGTCACGCTACCTGGCCCCAAATTTCAATTGACAAGGCTGGCGTGATGAAAGCGGTGACGTCAAAATCACTGTTGCCTAGTCGGGAGCGTCTCCATTAGATTATATGGCAGTCGGGCGAGGTAGCATGACGTCATGGATCGGAGTGAAAAGGCCATGTGCTATCTAGGTAATGTTGACTAGGCACATTTCAAGGAAGCAACAGACGTGGAGCTGCCATGACTTAATGGAAGCGTGCTCGTCTCGCCCCCCGAAGCCCCGGATCGATTCCCGCCGAGACCAAAATGTACTCAACGTTCTGTTCAAAACCACGAATTTACATTGTTTACGGGCATCTCCCTGAGAAATGTGCCGTCCATCCGCGCAATTTCTTAAATGTTTTTACTCTTTCAGACGTCGGCCATTTTTCGTCACTGCGCAGTTTCGCCAAGGTCACCGCCAACATAGACACCTAATGCTTTCGCCTTAAAGGGCGACTCACCACGTCTGGCCATTTCGAGCTGACAAGCGCAGAGCATACATTGCGCGTCAACAATCGCGTCTGCAAAGTATTACATCGCTACGCAGCGCAGAAAGATCTGAAATTTCAATCCGAACGCCGTTTCCCTCTTCACTCGCGGCCGCCGCGCTCCAAGCCGGACGATGACGTAATCGTGCGCCTGCGCCTACGTAATCGTGTCCGCAGTGTGACGTCGCTCGTGGTGACACGTGACTTCGAGAATTATTCAAGACATCTGTTATCTGTGCTATCTGTTGCTTCAGTTGACGAATTGAAGTTTAGAGAAATAATAAAACAACCAAACAGAATGTCTGCGTGTTTTTTTTTTATTTACTTCGCACCGAAGCAAGAGAGATGTACTTCCGCTTCGACTGCTTGTTCCCATGGTCGTGCGGTCACGTGCGCAGGTACCGAAACTATGCCATTTTCTACCGTGTTCCAGCGCGTGATCGTGCTCTGCGATCCGCTAGTTCTGCCTCAGTATTCGTGTAGCACTGAATTATACCGCTAGTCATGTTTCCTTGTGCACAGCGCGCAAAAGCATGCGCTGCGCGAACGAGACAACACCTCGCTACGCGATGCCGTCGGCGGAAGTACGTAAGCCGAAAAAAGAAAACGCGAGAAGCAAAAAAAAAGAAAAAAAAGAAGGCGGGGCCTGTGGCGTATGCCTCACGCGATCCTCGAGGTCGGGTATGGGAGAACGCAGGTAAGGAATTTCGCTTGCGTAGGCTAGACAGGGCGAGTGGAGAGAGCGTCTTGCTTGCAGTAAAACACGTTGGGGAGCTAGTTGGTGCATAGCTTTAAATAGGTGACGCGCCAATAGTGACGGCACACACGAAGGAGTACAGACAGGACAAGGCGCTTCCTGCCTGTATTCCTTCTTGTGTGCCGTGCTTGGCAGTGGAGCCCGCCTGCTGAAATCAGGGATTCGCCGCACTGAAATATTTCTATCTCGGCTATTGATGAGCCGATTTCAAAACTTTTTGCGGCAGAACGCTCCCTAGAGGACACGTAACAATGTCCAGCGTATAACCAAAATTTGCTATTGGGCCTGGTGAAGGGTCCTTTAAAGAACAAACGCGAATGAAAGCCCCTCGGCAGCCGTTGCTGCCTCTCCTCCTCGCCCTCTACTTTAGCTCGTGCGTCTCAGAGTCTTGGCGGAGACCGAAATTCACTGCCGGGAAATGGCCAGGGGAGGTTTGGAATGCTGGGTGCCGTAAGTATCCGCACTGCAGGGACGGCATTTGACCGTGGTTGCAGGAATTTCTGACTGTCGTTGTGGCAGCAGCACCGCATCTCTTTCGTCATCGTCGCTGCTCTAATTCGCTTGCATTTCGATATTAGCCTAAAGACAGACAGGCGTTTGTCTCCTTATACGCGAGGCGCTCCCATCTCCGCGGCACATCTAAAAATTACTTCATCGCCTCTCTCAAACTGTTGCGCGAGTGTCAGAATCTGTTCACGAAGCGTTAGATGGCGTTCCAGAGCGCGTGCTCCAAATAGCTGAGCGAGATGCGGCCACCACGCGGCAAGCGCGAGGTCTGCGAACAATGGGCGGTGCCGCACACCATCAATTTTGTTGCGTGAGCAAGTGGCCAAAGGCGAGAGCAGATGCGTCGATGAGCGAGAAGAAGACTCCGCAGCGGTGGGTGTGTTTGTTCACACCTACTGCTGCTGCTGCGCGCCCGGATCATTCTCCTAAACACGGGCGGCAGCAAAATTACCAAAGCCAAAAAATAGTCTCAGCATCACAATGTTTAGCACACAACACAGAGTTGACATAGAATTTCGCACAAAGGTGTACCAACTCGTTCGCCGTGATTGCCGCCCCGAGGAGCCGGAGGAAACTAGACACACGGGACGTTTCGACGGTACCGCCACCACGGCAGAGCGGAAGGTAACCAGATACGCAAGCGCTTGGAACGACGACAAAGAGAGGGCGGTGCGAACGCACACATGGCTGACGCGGGTCAAAGTGGAGTATCTCTTCTTATTAGCTTAATATCTGATACGGGTTTTATTCGGACCAAAGGTGCTAAGTTTATTTTTGCAAGTTGGCGGAATTCTTGAAGCCTGCTTCACCTGCGCCGCGGGTCGGCCCGCTATTGCACCCTCTCCGGGATGAGCGTACATGCAGAACAAAAACGCACGGTACCTTAACCATAAGCATGCTTCACTGTAAGAATTTGGCGGATCCCACGCACTGTGGGAATCGAGGTAAGCTTAGCTTAGTATGCTATTTGCTTTAATTGACGTGGCAGAAGTGTTAAGCCTTAATTGAATTATGGGGCTGTACGTAATAAAGTTTATCATTGTATGTACACATAGTATACACACATTCTCGATCTGCACCACGTTTCCATGCGTAGCAAAGAGGATTCTGTTCCGCGCGAAGCTTCTTTCGGGCCTGGGTGTCCTCGACACTGAATGCACGGTACGGAGCCATTTTGCTGGCGCTTGTATTTGCCTACTCCTTCTGCACACGTGGCCAGTACGCTGTTGATAGCTTTCGCAAGAAATCACCCTCGGTTCACGCGGCACGCCTCAGGGCTCAGTCATCTCGCCAACATTATTTAACATCGCAATGATCGGGCTTTCTAAGGAGCTGGCGAAGATTCAAGGAATCAACCATACCATCTACGCAGATGACATCACCATCTGGTGCGTCGGTGGGAGCGATGGCCATGTTGAAGCCGCCATGCAGAGCGCCATCGCTGCGACCGAGCGCTTCCTCCTCCCCACTGGGCTCAGATGTTCTCCATCAAAATCTGAGCTACTTCTCTACAAGAAAAGACCCAGAGGCGGCGGCCATAGTTATTGGAAACCGGCGTCCGAAAGCGAAATAAGGCTATTCACTGGTGACGGGTCTCCGGTGCCCAGAGTGGACTCGCTCAGAATATTGGGATGTATATAGAGTCTAACGGAGCCGATGGAGCCGCACTCAGAAAGATCGCCGCCAAGATGGAGAGTGCTCTCGGTCTCATCCGGAGGATCGCCAACAGGCACCGGAGAATGAAGGAAGACAATCTCATCCGCATTATGCATGCTTTTGTTCTCTGCCACCTTTCATACTCGGCGGCCATGCATAAATGGCATGTTGCAGAGAGGAACAAGCTCAATTCACTCATCAGAAAAGTCTTTAAGCTTGCCCTCGGCTTACCTGCAAGCACCCACACCGAAAACCTGTTGAAGCTCGGAGTCCACAACACGCTCGTAGAGATTATCGAGGCACAAGAGCACTCACAGCTGCTTAGGCTATCCGGCACCCCGATGGCCGCAAGATACTCGACCAGATGGGCCTCAATCCTGTCGACCAGTGCCCTGACGCCGTGCGGATTCCCAGCGACATCAGGTCTCAACTGCACATCGCGCCCCTTCCCCGCAATATGCACCCCGCAAACAACGTCGGCAGACGTCGAGCCAGGGGTACAGCTCTACTCCAGCGTGTCCGTAATAACCACATTGAGGCAAGCTTCTTGGATGCCGCGGCATATGCCCAACAAGAGGCATTCGCCGTCTCCATCGTAGACTCGAATTCAAGGCTCATTTGCTGCGCTACGGTACGCACTTCGAGGCCCGTGGTAGCCGAACAGGTTGCAATCGCGCTGGCTGTGCTCAATGGTCGCAGAGAGGCAATATATAGTGATTCCAAGGCAGCCATTAAGGCTTACCAAACCGGTACGATCTCCCCCCAGGCCCTCCGAATTCTCCAAAGCACCAAAAGTATCTCTCCGCATTCTCTTATTTGGTTTCCCGCTCACTTGGGGTCGATTGAGGGTTCTCCCTCTAACCCTCACGAGGGCGCACACGAGGCCGCGCGAGGACTCACTGACCGCGCCGCCTCAGCAGTCCCCTTGCCCCACGGGGAACCCTTGCTTACGTATAATGAAATCACGACATACTACTATCTGTCAAGACGGGTATTCCCCCTCCCGCACCGCGCCTTATGCAGGGCGCAGGCGGTTACCCTTCGACTTCTACAAGCCCGTGCGTACCCTAACCTCGCGGTTCTTCATGCCATATACCCTGAAAAATATCGCAGTGTGGACTGCCCTGCCTGTGGACTAAGGGCAACATTGAACCATGTGTTGTGGGAGTGCGAAGCCATCGGCTCCTCCTTCAGCGAGAATAGGTGGGCTGCGCTCCTGGGCAGCCCCGAACTCAGTGACCAAACCCTGGCCGTCCAGAGTGCCCGCGATCGGGCCGTCAAGCTCGGCTTGGCGGTCCCTACGTCCATGGGACTAGCCGGGTGGCGCGGGGTCTCCCCTGCGTCTTCTCTGGACCTAATAAAGTTATTTCACTCACTCACTCACTCACTCACTCACTCACTCACTCACTCACTCACTCACTCACTCACGAAGCGTTAGATAGCGTTCCAGAGCGCGTGCTCCAAATAGCTGAGCAAGATGCGGCCACCACGCGGCAAGCGCGAGATCTGCGACAATGGTCGGTTCCGCACACCATCAATTTTGTTGCGTGAGCAAGTGGCCAAAGGCGAGAGCAGATGCGTCGATGAGCGAGAAGAAGACTCCGCAGCGGTGGGTGTTTGTTGCCACCTACTGCTGCTGCTGCGCGCCCGGATCATTCTCCCAAACACGGGCGGCAGCAAAATTTCCAAAGCCAAAAAACAGTCTCAGCATAAGAATGTTTAGCACACAACACAGAGTTGACATAGAATTTCGCACAAAGGTGTACCAACTCGTTCGCCGTGATTGCCGCCCCGAGGAGCCGGAGGAAACTAGACACACGGGACGTTTCGACGGGACCGCCACCACGGGACAGCGGAAGGAAATGGAAGTAGCTACGCAAGCGCTTGGAACGGCGACAAAGAGAGGGCGGTGCGAACGCGCACATGGCCGACGCGGGTCAAAGTGGAGTATCACTTCTTATTAGCTTAATATTTGATACGGGTTTTATTTGGACCAAAGGTGCTAAGTTTATTTTTGCAAGTTGGCGGAGTTCTTGAAGCCTGCTTCACCTGCGCCGTGGGTCGACCCGGTATTTCACCCTCTCCGGGATGAGCGTACATGCAGAACACAAACGCACCGTGCCTTAGCCATAAGCATGCTTCACTGTAAGAATTTGGCGGATCCCACGCACTGTGGGAATCGAGGTAAGCTTAGCTTAGTACGCTGTTTGCTTTAATTGACGTGACAGAAGTGTTAAGCGTTAATTGAATTATGGGGCTGTACGTAATAAAGTTTATCATTGTATGTACACATTGTATACACACATTCTCGATCTGCACCACGTTTCCATGCGTAGCGAAGAGGCTTCTGTTCCGCGCGAAGCTTCTTTCGGGCCTGGTTGTCCTCGACACTGAATGCACGCTACGGAGCCATTTTGCTGGCGCTTGTGTTTGCCTGCTCCTTCTGCACACGTGGCCAGCACGCTGTTGAGACGCCCGCTCCAAGCGCTCTCTTCAGGATATGGAGGATTATAATGTTTACTCTATCACAGCGAAGCACGCAACCTCCACAGCCCAGCACCTGCATTTTTGTCGCATAGGAAAGCAAGCACAGCTCGTGCCGTACGCGGTAGCTACGAAACGCTGCCGTGGTGGTGGCGACCGCGATGGATGGCTGGATGGATGGATGGATGCTATGAGCGTCCCCTTTGGAACGGGGCAGTGTGTTGCTGCACCAAGCTCTTGTTATTATATTGCCCAATGTCCTACCTATGTTAAAAAACATAAAAGGAAAAAAACATCCACGATGAATTCCCATAACGCAACTTTCTGAACCCCTATTGTGAACTTTGTTAATGCATGCGTCCTTTGTTGGTCGTATCCCTACTGTTCTTCCACCAATCTTTCAATCACTGCGTACTAATATTTACTGCGGACATGTTTACTTTCGCCCTGTTCTCGCTGAACCCAAGAGCTTCATGGAGGCCAGAGATTCCAAAATCGACCGCTGGGCAGATATCTTCACATTCTAATAAAGAATGCTGCATCGCTTCCCTAGCTTTATACCGCAGCAAGCAAATGCTTCTTCTTCCTACTTATATCTCACTTTATAAGTGCCTGTTCTAAGGCATCCTGATCTCGCTTCGAAAAGCAATGAGCGTCCCTTGGAGTTATCATAAATTGTTCCTATCCCGATTTCGCTTTTTCCTCTCAAGTGGTTACTCAAGGCAGGCTTCTTTTCCATTGCCGCCACCCATGAGATTACCTCAGCCTATTTGACTTTCTGCTTGATGTTCTTTGTTGGCATGTTATTCACCATACAGGTTGCATACTTGCTGGTAAGCGTCCTAGCTATTTTCCTCCACTTTGAATCAATGTTCTTCTTGTACAAGTACGTGAAAACTCTCCCAACCATTTACTTTATCGCATAGTCATCAGTAGCTCCGCATAATCAATTTTACTGTGGGCTTCTATCTCTTCAAAGCTTGGCTAGTTCATATCTCCCTGCAAAGGGTTATTTCTAGTCTTCCCGTGAGCGCCCAATGCGAGGCGTCCTGCTGACCTTTCCCTTACAAAAATGAGTTTATACTCTCTATAGAAAGTAGACTTTTTATAGACGACCTTGGCTTTCTAGTGATTTGGTATTTTGTTGATACAAAGTCTACAGAATGTCTATGGACGAAAGTCGATAAGGTTTCTATTCTGTTTTGTCCACTCGCATTCTATGCACGGTCTATGGAAGGAAGTTGTTAAGATGTTTGTTTCTTTTTGTCTACTTCCCCTGTATAGACTACCTATAGACGAAAGTCAATATAGCCTCTATTTATTTTTGTCTACTCGCAGTTTAGATATTCTCTACAGACAAAAGTTGATAAGCTTTCTATACCTTTTTGTCTACTCCCATTCTATAGTCGGTCTATAGAAAAAAGTCGATATGATGCTTGTTTCTTTTTGACTACTTCCGCCCTATAGATTACCTGTAGACAAAATTCGATACAGTCTCCATTTATTACCGCCGATGAAGGCCATAGGGTGGGACGTCACCAAAGGTCATGTTAGGTTGAGCGAACAGCCCGTATACTGATTGTAGTAAGGCGTGAGATGAACTAGAAAACAGCCGATACTGTAAACTTGGTTAAAACACGTTGGCGGGCTAGTTGGTTAGAATCCATGATAGAGTGTAGAGTTAGTGAGCTTGTGATAGAGTTCTGTCGCGCTTATACACTCTATCATCAATACTTTAAAAGTATTATTGCTTCAGGTTTACATGCAGTCTATAGATTGACTATAGACAAAGGTCGTTAATCTCTGCCCAACCCATGTACGCTTTTAACAAGTGCAGGTACAGGTGGATAATACGGAGCTACGTTAGATATAAGCCATTGAAGTTTACACTGCTGAGATTGTTTTAGAGCCTATATTTTAGTCTTTAGTACACACATAGTGTATACCTCCACATTTGTTGACCACATGATACGATCTACGTAGTCGCTCTGGGCAATCCCAAGACAGTCTTCACAGTTATAGCATGACTTTTGCGGCAGTAGAATAAAGAAAACAAAACGCCGATGCAATCGTGATAATAGATGTTATAAACGCCAACTTTAGCTACAAGTGGATTCCAAACAGGCGTCAAGCTATCAGCACAGAGACTCGTAATGTTTGTAGCTGACAACGCAGACTTTTGTGAGTGTGCGATGAACCGATGTCGCGTATGGGGTGTGCGCGTTCTCAGATACCTTTCACATTGTCCTCATATCTCGGCTGCATCCCTAACATCGGTTGGTTTTTCATTCACTGATATCCTGCACTATACTCATCGAAGTTTCTTATTCACTTAAAGTATGTGCAAAATCATCTCAGCCCAACCAATACTTCGAAGGCGGTATGCCGGCGCGGCCACGCACATGAGTACCTCATTGCTGCACTGATTGCTTTGACCTATCATCGGAACGGAAAATTTGCGCTAACGTACGTGCGGGCATCACATTGGGCGGTACACTGGAAGATATGCTACAAATGCGCTGTATTACTCATCATCACTGGCGATAATGCAAGCGCCTGAAGGGCCCTATTACGGCTTTTACAAACAGCGCATTCAACCATGTGAGCGTTCCAGTTCCACACGATAGCCCACAGTGTTTGTGATACAACGTGCCAACGCATTTCGTTCATTCATAAAAAGAAAGTGAAAATTGGAAAAGAAAACAACCCGTTCCGCGCGCATGGCGCGCAGAGAGAGAGAGAGAGAGACAAAACAAAATGAAAAAGGAAAACGCGGACTTCTCAGAGCACGCTCAACCTCGCCTCCCTGAGCGTCTGTGCATGTGCAATGACAGTAACGGCGGTGAAAGGCGGTGTGCCATCTTACCGCGTCAATTTCAATTCTCAATGAATGCGCCAGACACGTAAACGCTTGTTGCAGCGCGGTGTGCTGGGTCTGCCTGTACCTTGGTGTCTCTGTATGCGTGTCTTCTTTGTCGTATCACACGTCAACTGCACAGAACGGTAAGTTTTAGCAAAGGTGTTTTCCGTCAATAACTCATGATTAGGTGAGGGCATTTCGTAGCGCGAAGAGGCTGCATGTAGCGTATAGGCGACTCGGGCATAGTGTCGGTTTGTCGTTTACATGATTTTATAACGCGCTCTTGTTCTCGCTTCTACTATATTGTTACATGTAGCTGATGCCCAATGCTATTTACAATTTATTTACAGGGGAGCTAACGGAGGCCAAAATGGCGAGGCTATATCAATCGGGCACACGTGGTCTTCTTACTGCTCAGTGCAGCCACACTGTGGTGTCTGTTCCCTATCATCACCACCGGCAGTAGAAGCACCGTGCCGGTGTTTTATCTGCACATCCGTGGTGAAAGGTGTGGGGTATGGTTTTAGTCTCGCCACGTGAATGATGTCGCTTGCAGCTGACGATGACGCTGAGAGGTCGACGGAGATGATTTCATACGTGACATCGGTCACTTGTCGCACCACACGGTATGGGCCAGTGTAGCGCGACAGCAGCTTTTCAGAAAGGCTTACACGTTGAATGGGTGACCAGAGAAGCACCAGAGAACACGCAGAAAAGTACACGTCGCGATGGTGGCAATCATAGGGGCGTCTCTGAAGCTCTTGTGAGGCCTCGAGACGGTTGCGGGCGAGCTGGCGTGCGTGGTCAGCATGTGCGGTCTGCGTGTGCGATCGCGTCGCGGGCGTATTCAGTGGCTGAACGTGTGGCCGAGGGCAGCAAAGTGTCCAAGGGCAGCACGGGTTCTCGGCCATATAAGAGATAGAATGGTGAATAGCCGGCGGTGCGTGACGCGATGGATTATACGTGAACGTCAACGGGTTATCGTAACTGAAGCAGCGACTTGGCAGAAAGCTGTAGGCTTGTTTTTGCAAGAGAACCTAAACCTTCTAATCATTGACGATCCTTTTCTCGTTACACATTCTGGTGAAGTTATTAGTTTTTTAAAAGAGAATGAAAAGGGACTCAAGATGTTCTCGATCGACGTTAAAGATCTGTACTATTCACTTCCGCATGACAAGTTGCTTCTGGTTGTACAAAAATGCATTGATGACTTTGGATCAGTTGGCTTTCAGAATGCTGCAGGTGTTTCTGTTAGCGGCTTTCTTGAATTGCTCACCTTCTACTTGAAATCAACTTACATCTTATGGAATGAACAAAATTACATACAAAGGAATGGTGTTTGTATTGGATCATGTCTCGCGCCCGTACTAAGTGATATTTACCTAGCTCATCATGATCGCAATATTCATCGTCACCTAGCCGCGTCCCCTGTTGTCAAGGTGTGCACGTTTGTGGACGACTACCTGATATTTATTGATTGCACTAATCCCGCTTTTGAGCCTCCTGTTTCTGAAGTCTTGGAGATCTTTAAGAAAGACCTGGAGCCTCTAGAACTTACGCATGAGGTCCCCATCAATCTTTCCTTGCGCTTTGTAGATCTCAGGCTGAGCCTTGCTAACAAACATGTGTGCTGGTGCTTCGAACCGAGAAGTAAGAAGCCACTCTTGCCCTTTAACTCCGCACACTCAAAACTCGTTAAACGAGGTATTATAAAGTTATGTCTCGTTAACAGCCTCAATAAATCGTGCCCACACCAGATGCACCAAAGTCTTGCTGCTCAGGTTGATCGCCTTTCTTGGGCTGGTTACCCTTTGGCCTTAATTTCAGCCATAGCTGAACAGCTTCTGAGGCGCACAAAACGTGATGATCCTGCTCAATCAGGGAACCAGCGGGCTGAAAGACGCAGGTTTGCAGTGCTGCCATATGTGCATGATGTATCCCATAGGCTAAAGAAAATTGGGCAGCGTGCAGGAATCGCAGTCGTTTTCTCAGCCCCGGAAAAATTGGCAAAGCTCTGTAAGCGTGTAAACCCGCCAAAATCGCATCAGAGTTGTTGTTCTGTCGGGCACAGAAAACGGTTTGTGACGTGCACAACTAATGTAGTCTACCAAATTCCCCTGTCTTGCGGCAGTAAATATGTAGGACAGACGGGCAGGTGCTTAAACGATCGACAAAGAGAGCATTGTAACAACATCCGCAGCACTGTACAAGGCCACATGGGCATCAATTGCCGGGACTGCGGCTGCGTGCCATTCTTTGAAGATACGCAAGATTTAGCGAGACACTGCTCACAGCTCACCCGGGAAATTGTGGAAACTGATTTCGTCAGAAAACTTGGCAGTATTTGCGTTAGTGCACCCTCAATCGCGCTGACCCCTGGTGAAGTCGCGTTTCTAAACAGATAGAAATTGTAATGCTTAATTTTTATATTTTTTCAGGTGACCACGTTCTTAGTTCAATGACTTGCTGTTGGAACACCTCATGTGAATGTCGTACATTTTCTGCGCATGCCTCTTCTTGTATATATACACACGATGTGGCAACGCAATAAAATATTGTTGAAAGTCAGCGCTGTGTATGTCGTCTTTCGCTGTCCTTGTCCTTTGCGCTGTACGTTATTTTTGATCATTTTATACACTCATGACGTGGCGCCACCTCCTCCGCGCCGTCACGTGTGCCGCCCAATGACGCACGCACTAGTCAGCGAGAAGGCTGTGACGTGACGGGTGCAGTCTGGCTCGCAGTAGGCACACCTCAAGCAAGCAACAGCCGTGGAGCTGCCATGACTTAATGGAAGCGTGCTCGTCTCGCTCCCGAAGGCCCCGGATCGATTCCCGCCGAGACCAAAATGTACTCAACGTTCTGTTCAAAACCACGAATTTACTTTGTTTACGGGCATCTACCTGAGAAATGTGCCGTCAATCCACGCAATTTCTTAAATCTTTTTACTCTTTCAGACGTCGGCCATTTTTCGTCACTGCGCAGTTTCGCCAACATAGACACCTAAGGCTTTCGCCTTAAAGGGTGCCTCACCGCGTCTGACCATTTTGAGCTGACAAGCGCAGAGCATACATTGCGCGACAACAATCGTGTCTGCAAAGTATTACATCGCTACGCACCGCGGAAAGATCTGAAATTTCAATCCGAACGCCGTTTCCCTCTTCACACGCGGTCGCCGCGCTCCAAGCCGGACGGTGACGTAATCGTGCCCCTGCGCCTACGTAATCGTGTCCGCAGTGTGACGTCGCTCGTGGTGACACGTGACTTCGAGAATTATTCAAGACAACATCTGTTATCTGTGCGATCTATTGCTTCACTTGACGAATTGAAGTTTAGAGAAATAATAAAACACCCAAACGCAGTGTCTGCGTGTTTTTTTTATTTACTTCGCACCGAAGCAAGAGAGATGTACTTCCGCTTCGACTGCTTGTTCCCACGGTCGTGCGGTCACGTGCGCCGGTACCGAAACTATGCCATTTTCTACCCTGTTCCAGCGCGTGATCGTGCTCTGTGATCCGCTAGTTCTGCCTCAGTATTCGTGTAGCACTGAATTATACCGCTAGTCATGTTTCCTTGTGCACGGCCCGCTAAATGGTGCGCTGCGCGAACGAGACAACAGCTCGCTTCGCGACGCCGTCGGCGGAAGTACGTACCCCGAAAAATGAAAACGCGAGAAGCAAAAAAAAGGAAAAAAAAGAAGGCGGAGCCTGTGGCGTATGCCTCACGCGATCCTCGAGGTCGGGTATGGGAGAACGCAGGTAAGGAGTTTCGCTTGCGTAGGCTGACGGGGCGAGTGGAGAGAGCGTCTTGCTTGCAGTAAAACACGTTGGGGAGCTAGTTGGTGCATAGCTTTCAATAGGTGACGCGCCAATAGTGACGGCACACACGAAGGAATACAGACAGGACAAGGCGCTTCCTGTCTGTATTCCTTCTTGTGTGCTGTGCTTGGCAGTGGAGCCCGCCTGCTGAAATCAGGGATTCGCCGCACTGAAATATTTCTATCTCGGCTATTGATGAGCCGATTTCAAAACTTTTTGCGGCCGAACGCTCCCTAGAGGACACGTAACAATGTCCAGCGTATAACCCAAATTTGCTATGGGGCCTGGTTAAGGGTCCTTTAAAAAACAAACGCCAATGAAAGCCCCTCGGCAGCCGTTGCTGCCTCTCCTCCTCGCCCTCTCATTTCGCTCGTGCGTCTCATAGTCTTGGCGGAGACCGAAATTCACTGCCGGGAAATGGCCAGGGGGAGGTTTGGAATGCTGGGTGCCGTACGTATCCGCACTGCAGTGACGGCATTTGACCGTGGTTGCAGGAATTTCTGACTGTCGTTGTGGCAGCAGCACCGCATCTCTCTCGTCATCGTCGCTGCTCTAATTCGCTTGCATTTCGATATTAGCCTAAAGACAGACAGACGTTTGTCTCCTTATACGTAAGGCGCTCCCATCTCCGCGGCACATCTAAAAATTACTTCATCGCCTCTCTCAAACTGTTGCGCGAGTGTCAGAATCTGTTCACGAAGCGTCAGATAGCGTTCCAGAGCGCGTGCTCCAAATAGCTGAGCAAGATGCGGCCACCACGCGGCAAGCGCGAGGTCTGCGAACAATGGTCGGTTCCGCACACCATCAATTTTGTTGCGTGAGCAAGTGGCCAAAGGCGAGAGCAGATGCGTCGATGAGCGAGAAGAAGACTCCGCAGCGGTGGGTGTGTTTGTTCACACCTACTGCTGCTGCTGCGCGCCCGGATCATTCTCCTAAACACGGGCGGCAGCAAAATTTCCAAAGCCAAAAAATAGTCTCAGCATCAGAATCTTTAGCACACAACACAGAGTTGACATAGAATTTCGCACAAAGGTGTACCAACTGGTTCGCCGTGATTGCCGCCCCGAGGAGCCGGAGGAAACCAGACACAGGGGACGTTTCGACGGGACCGCCACTACGGCACAGCGGAGGGAAAGGGAAGAAGATGCGCAAGCGCTTGGAACGACGACAAAGAGAGGGCGGTGCGAACGCACACATGGCTGACGCCGGTCAAAGTGGAGTATCTCTTCTTATTAGCTTAATATCTGATACGGGTTTTCTTTGGACCAAATGTGCTAAGTTTATTTTTGCATGTTGGCGGAGTTCTTGAAGCCTGCTTCACCTGCGCCGCGGGTCGGCCCGGTATTGCACCCTCTCCGGGATGAGCGTACATGCAGAACAAAAACGCACGGTACCTTAGCCATAAGCATGCTTCACTGTAAGAATTTGGCGGATCCCACGCACTGTGGGAATCGAGGTAAGCTTAGCTTAGTATGCTGTTTGCTTTATTGACGTGACAGAAGTGTTAAGTCTAATTGAATTATGAGGCTGTACGTAATAAAGTTTATCATTGTATGTACACATTGTATACACACATTCTCGATCTGCACCACGTTTCCATGCGTAGCGAAGAGGCTTCTGTTCCGCGCGAAGCTTCTTTCGGGCCTGGGTGTCCTTGACACTGAATGCACGCTACGGAGCCATTTTGCTGGCGCTTGAGTTTGCCTGCTCCTTCTGCACACGTGGCCAGCACGCTGTTGAGACGCCAGCTCCAAGCGCTCTCTTCAGGCTATGGAGGATTGTAATGTTTACTCTATCACAGCGAAGCACGCGACCTCCACAGCCCAGCACCTGCATTTTTGTCGCATAGGAAAGCAAGCCCAGCTCGTGCCGTACGCGGAAGCTACGAAACGCTGCCGTGGTGGTGGCGACCGCGATGGATGGCTGTATGGATGGATGGATGCTATGAGCGTCCCCTTTGGAACGGGGCAGTGTGTTGCTGCACCAAGCTCTTGTTATTATATTGGCTTATGTCCTACCTATGTTAAAAAGAAAAAAAGGAAAAAAAAACTTCCACGATGAATTCCCATAACGAAACTTTCTGAACCCCTATTGTGAACTTTGTTTATGCATGCGCCCGTTGTTAGTCGTATCCCTACTGTTCTTCCACCAATCTTTCAATCGCTGCGTACTAATATTTACTACGGACATGTTTACTTTCGCCCTGTTCTCGCTGAACCCAAGAGCTTCATGGAGGCCAGATATTCCAAAATCGACCGCTGGGCATATATCTTCACATTCTAATAAAGAATGCTGCATCGCTTCCCTATAGCTTTATACCGCAGGAAGCAAATGCTTCTTCTTCTTACTTATATCTCGCTTTATAAGTGCCTGTTCTAAGGCATCCTGATCTCGCTTCGAAAAGCAATGAGCTTCCCTTTGAGTTATTAATTGTTCCTATCCTGATTTCGTTTTTTCCTCTTAAGTTCTTACTCATGGCAGGTTTCTTTTCCATTGCCGCCACCCATGAGATTATCTTAGCCTATTTGACTTTCTGCTTGATGTTCTTTGTTGCCATGTTATTCACCATACAGGTTGCATACTTGCTGGTAAGCTTGCTAGCTATTTTCCTCCACGGTGAATCAATGTTCTTCCTGCACACATACGTGAAAAGTCTTCCAACCATTTACTTTATCGCATAGTCATCAGTCGCTCCGCATAATCCATTTTACTGTGGGCTTCTATCACTTCAAAGCTTGGCTAGTTCATATCTCCCTGCACAGCTTTATTTGTAGTCTTCCCGTGAGCGCCCAATGCGAGGCGTCCTACTGACCTTTCCCTTACAAAAATGAGTTTATACTCTCTGTAGAAAGTTTATAGACTTTTTATAGACGACCTTGGCTTTCTAGTGATTTGGTATTTTGTTGATACAAAGTCTACAGAATGTATATGGACGAAAGTCGATAAGGTTTCTATTCTGTTTTGTCCACTCGCATTCTATACACGGTCTATGGAAGGAAGTTGTTAAGACGTTTGTTTCTTTTTGTCTACTTCCCTTTTATAGACTACCTATAGACGAAAGACAATATAGCCTCTATTTATTTTTGTCTACTCGCAGTTTATAGATTGTCTGCAGACAAAAGTTGATAATCTTTCTATACCTTTTTGTCTACTCCCATTCTATAGTCGGTCTATAGAAAAAAGTCGATACGATGCTTGTTTCTTTTTGACTAATTCCGCCCTATAGATTACCTGTAGACAAAATCCGATACAGTCTCCATTTATTACCGCCGATGAAGGCCATAGGGTGGGACGTCACCAAAGGTCATGTTAGGTTGAGCGAACAGCGCGTATACTGATTGTGGTAAGGCGTGAGATGAACTAGAAAACAGCCGATACTGTAAATTTGGTTAAAACACGTTGGCGGGCGAGTTGGTTAGAATGCATGATAGAGTGCAGAGTTAGTGAGCTTGTGATAGAGTTCTGTCGCGCTTATACACTCTATCATCAATACTGTAAAAGTATTATTGCTTCAGGTTTACATTCAGTCTATAGATTGACTATAGACAAAAGTCGTTAATTTCTGCCTAACCCATGTGCGCTGTAACCAAGCGCCGGTACAGGTGGATAATTCGGAGCTACGTTAGATATAAGCCATTGAAGTTGCAACAAGCTGTTCGAAGATTTCGAAGAAGTATACAACAAGCTTATCACCACAAAAATCACTTAGCATGTTTTTATAAGTGATGAGGGTAAAAATACAGTCATTTTTTCGCTCTCTTTATTAGGCTGGGGCGTAGAGGCGACGCTTGATAGTCGTGTCAGAGACGTCACCCAGCCAGAGGCTGTTCTTAATTTCCCGAGCGATAAAGGTCGGGTTTTCAGCAGCCGCCGCAACAATGGTCATGTATTCAGCTTCATTGGTCACTGTTTGCCGGGCTTTACGGGGAGCATCCGCAATTCTTCCATCCTTCTTGTAAGCCTGGACTATTCCATTCACAGTTTTCAGTGGCCTTTTTGTCATCTACGATATAACCCGTTGAGAATAGTTTTGTAGGCACAGATCTACAATGCGTCGTCTTTCTTTTTCCGGTACCCGCGACATGGCCAGTTTCCGAAAGTGCACCGGGGAAATAAAATCCTGCACTGTTACAGTGTTTTTGTCGCCGAAGTGCCCCGGCAACCGACAATTGAACAAAATGCAATTCATCATGCAAGTCGATAGAAATGCGTTTAATAGAAACGCCTCTGGTGTCTTTCGATTTGACGAGTAATCCCAGATTATTTAACTTGTGAGCGGCCAGTCACACACTTGAGCAGCCGTTGGCTGCACCACATCACCATATTAAGCTAAAATGGAGTAGCATGACCTTAGCCAAAAAAAAAGGGGGCGAGGGGGGGGGGCTCGGCGGTAGATCCGGCTGACGCCCATGGTCAGTTAAAATGTAGACTGGCCCGAACATAGCAATCTGGCTTGGGCCGGGCTTGGCTTTTACAAATGTCGAACCCATTGGCCGACCACCGGCATGCTGTCGGCAGACGACACCGGGCCGGCTTCATGACCACCGGTTTAATTATCGTGGCCACGTTCGTCCAACACACGGACCGGCCACTTCCCCATGACGGCAACAGCATCGCTTGTTCAAGGCAAGGGTTCCTGTGCCGTATTCATATTTGGGTTTTACCCACTCAGCCTCGCCACCCCCCTAACCCCTAAAAAAAGAGAAATCAATTCCTCCTTTTCTCCAAATTTATCCGATGCCCCCCTATATGGCGTAACGCAGAGGCCATGTGCCGCTTCTGGACGCATACCGCACAATTATATGCTAGTGAGAATATACATATTACCTATTCCGAGGAAGTACTGAAATGAAATACAAGCGAGTAACGACTTAATTACCCGGCAAGACGTAATTTAAGCTAGAAAACAGACATGTAGATTATAGATTTTCCACTTCAATTACGCGGTCGGGCAAGGCCTGACTGTCCGAACGTGGGAGCGGCCCGCAGCGCGCTGAGTCGCGTACCTCAGGACCTTATTAAAGTTTTGCATCCATTCATCCATCCATTCAATTACCTATTCAAAACGGACAGAAAGGGCATTCGCATGCGGGGTGCATCGACTCCAAGGAGCAAAAAAACAAACAACCAAATAAACGACGGTGCCTCATGTTTCACTCCACCTAATCAATGTAATCAAGTAACTGACCGACGATTCCTCTAAATAAGAATGCGACTTCTCACGTCAGGTAGCCGTCAAAGGATCGGCACCGCTTCGGCGATTTTAACCAATCTGTGACAACAAAAATATGATGTAGAAAGATGATTAACTAGGCCCTCAAGGCTCATTCAAATTTAAACCCGTGATGTCATAGTGAGCTGGTGCGGGAAATTCAAAGAGGCGTCGCCACCTTTATTTTGTTATTCCGCTTTTTCTGGCTCACCAAGTGTCCTATCGGGGTAAGAGTGGTGTTTTTGATATTGTAGAGAGTAGTTTACTGATACGGAAGAAATAATTTTTCTCTTTAGTCAACCAGTTTCCTAAAGCGAGCTTCGCCGCACGATTATTAAAGTAAACTTAAAAGGGTAGGAATGCAAGCTAGTTAGTACGAATCCAGTACAGAACACAGACACGGGAAGAACACAGGACAGCGCTTGTCCCACGTCCGTGTTTTTTTTTTTTTTTTTTTCACTGATGGCTTTAAAGTTAGCTTCGCCGCTACACGACCGTGTTATGCGGTAAAGCGTATGAACGCCGTGAAGGTAATTTTGGTTTTGTATCCGATGGCACTACGCAGGCAATTTTCGCCCCAATTTCCTTGGAAAACAAAAGGCGCGGTTGAGAATCCGGTAAATACCGTGATGGAGACATTGTGCGCTACCGTTATTGCTTGAGAATCTTCCTAGGGCGGTCCGAAAATAGGCGTTTTCGACAGAAGATAGTGTGCATTCAACGCATTCACTGTTCCCAAAGCTCCGCCGAGGCGGACGCTGCCACTAAAGGGGTCGTTATTGGGGTAACTATAGGGGTCAGGCGCGTACGTGCTTACTGGTTAAGTTCGAATCATCTGGTGAATGCCAATTTTGAGATAGAAATAACGCACGTTTGCACCCGTAAAAATGCTTAGGCACCAGCCGGGACCTTTGGTCGTGATCGAATTAACTGGAGTCAAATTTACGGAAGTCTACTGTACCTATTTTTCTTTTTTTCATCTTGTACTCCTCTTTTCACATGCCTTTTCTTTTTTTTCCTGCACAATTTTCTTTCTTTTTCTTTCTATTCTTTCATGCTTTGTTATACACTTTTTCAGATAGCACTGTGGAAGGAGGACCCACTGGAGGTCAAACAAATGTGACTCTTCGAAATGAACATGTCTCATACATTATCACTTGGTAAATATTTCATACTTTGCTATTGTACTCTGAAAGTACTTGAGTATACTGATTTATTCATTAATTCTCACTCAAGTCCTTCGCATTGCAGAGAGGAGTGGATAATATAGAAATGCAAACAAATGAAAAATCAATGGATTACAGTGTAGCACAATTACAAAATTCACTGACGATGGGTGTCTTGAAAACGGTAGTTGAAGTAGATGACAGAAACAGAAAGGCGGTTCCAGTAGGTGCTACCTTTCATAGTAAAATAATCAGCACTTATAAATTGTTGTGCTTAATTTGTCGAACCCTCAGTTGTATTGCTTGTGAACTGCTATAGGCAGAAACGTCCTGCCTTCATTCTGCATCTCTAGGGTATAGAACACACAGCACATATGCATATCCCACCCTCCTATTTGTTTTCTATATTAATGTGCAGCAGTTGTTATTGCTTTCTTTTGTATTATGGTAGTTGGGTGGAAGAAGCACTTATAAAATGCTCTACGCACAAAGCTAAATGTATATATGATTAAATTTTTATTCTCAGCTTCATGAAAGGGATAAATGAATGACAGATGAACAGCTACAACACTGCAGCAAGAGTGTACGTCTGGTTCATTTTCATTACTGTTCATTTTCATTGTGGCAAATGGTCACTGTTGAGGATAACATCGCCATGATGATGTGCAAGCCAATGAAGAATAGAATTGGAATGTCATTGTTATATTATTCATGGCCTTCGAAGGTTCTTGCAAGTCTCATGTGTATTCACTTTTGTTTACAGTTAGGCAGCCATGCTTTCTGCATTGTACTTCTTGAGGAACATTCAATAGTGACTTACATCACAAGTTGCATGCTGTGTGGAGCTCTGGGCTTTCTCTTTTTTTTTCTTGTATGTTGTCTCGAAATATGTTTTTCGCTCTTCAGAAGCAGTAACTAACCACACAAAACATTCCTCCTGTTATAGGTACTCACTGAGTGCTGCCACTACGTTTCTCTGGTACCACAAGTACATTCGTCATCGGCCTCTCATGTGATGGCTGCGAAATAATTGGCACTGGCAGCGTGCATGTCTATTGAAGATGTTATAGGAAAATGTGCCGAGGAAGTCAACTAGGCAAAGCTGTAAAACAGGTGTTGTGCATATCTGAATTAGTTAAATAAAAATCATGTCACCTAGCATTCTGTTAGCATTTTTGTGTATGCAGCCAGACTATCTGTGCTTGAGAGCATGCAAAAGGTGGGGAGAAGGGAAGTTACAGCTATGTGGTGATGACGGAGGGGCATTGTCCTTCCTTGCCTCGGTAACATTTTGTTGTCATGGGATAAAAGGCAGATATAAATAAAAGAGAAGCCCTGGACTTCAGCAACTCTTTGATTCCTTTACTACAAACAACAGTTATGAACTCAACAACTCGATATGTTTTGAAACTCCCAGGCGATATAGAGGACAAACTCTTGTTACTGCCATAAAACTTGGAGATAATTCCACTGCCATTTGAAGTATTTGAAATTTCTAGACAATGTTAAGGAACTCCCTTACAATTTGAAGAAGTATACAGCTTACATAAAACAGCTGGCAAGTGCAGTCTACACTACTATTCAAGTCCGTTTAGCAAGCTTTCAGTGAGGTTATCTTTATCGCAGTGTTGCCACAGCTACTGATTTATCAGTAGGTCTACTGTTTTTTTTTTAATTGTTAGTGAATCATTGATAAGTTCTATAATCTACTATAAAACGATAAGTTTTATAATCTACTATCAGGCGATAGTGAAATCTACTACTTTTTCAACAGATACCTGCTAAAGTGCGATCAACATTTACTGCGCTTGAGCAATGAGTGTAATGTGCTTTTTTTTTTACTCATAGACTTAAGCATAGTCCAAAACGCACTGAACGCTTCAGACTTCAGGTACCAGAGGACGTATTCTGAGATGATCACTTTAGGTGATATACTATTGCCTCAGCCATCATGCGCCCACTGATTGGCTGGTTGGGCAAAATCGGATGAGCTGATTGGCTGATTGAGCACTACGTCATGCAAAGGTGGTAGTATTGCCAAAAGTGATTGTCTGATAATATTTCCCCAGGTGTCATCTGAGGCCCTTCGAATGCTTTTGTAAAGGTAGGAACAAGGTACCTTTTACAGCGAAGCTGTTTAAAGCTAGAGTTGTGTGTATCTTCTTTCTGTGTCAACACAATCGTCCCGAACCACGCATCCTGAACCACGCAGGCCCTCCGAGAACCTACAGACATGATAGCGTCAGATTGTAATTAATACACAAGAAAACGTAATTTTGCTCAGGGGAAACTCAAGCATAAAGCCCTTTACCAGCAGCCGTTTAAGGTCTGTCTGAAAGCAGGAGTGGCGCGGCCCGGCCCGCTCACTTCCTTGAAACGCCATCAAAAATAAAGCTTGCCTTCATGCATAGCGCTTGCCGCCAATGTTCCCAGGAAAACGTTACGGTAACATAAGCTGCAGTTGCCAGGAAGAATCAGAAGCAGTCAGGTATCTTTGACAGTTATCACATTCCACTCTTAAAGGCGAAGCTTAAGCGTCCTTCCATAGGTAAATGTTTGCCCGTACGTTTTGTCATGATGACCACCGATCAAGATAATAAATGTGTTGTTACCTTTGTTCAAAGTTCTGTGTCACATCTGTGTCGTGTGCTAAACAACTTCGCTGGTTATCCACCTTCACGGAGTGGAATGGCTCATGGTTTCTTTAATCGTAATAATTTTTGAGGTTTGCTGTGTGCTGTACTGAGTTACTGTTTTGCATATGGCACATTGTAAAACTAACAACAAGCATTGAACCCATGTCGATAAAAACTTTGTTTAAAGTACCTCTTTTGCGAACACAAGAAAATTTCCGATTTACCGATTTCTACAAATTTCTTAACAATCTACTACTATATTTTAACGACATGTGGCAAACACTGCAAGTTTACGAAAGTCATCTTTACTCCTGGTCAGTGGCGTCACTGTACTCGCGGACAACTTTCTGTGGCAATGAAGGGAAAACTACTGAGGCAAAATGCGCACAAGAGAAAGTGCCTCTGAAAAGAGTCTCGTATTTTCATCAACGTTCGGTTAAGCTCGAGAAGAGAAAACATAGACACCTTATTAGCAGCAGTTAAATAGGACAAAACACACCACTGAATGTAAAAGTTTACTTATCTTGCGGCTTTTCCCTTCCACGTCTGGGCAAATGTGAAACCGTCACACATATGGAAGCTGCATCGATTCAGTGTCTGTTCCGAGCAACCAAAGCACTATCAAATGCTCGTGGACTACTTGGCGCGGCAACACATGTGCAGAAGCTCCGCCGCTGTGGCTTTCCCTTCATTGCCACAGAAAGTTGTCCGCGAGAGTAGGATAAGCAGCACCTGGGGTGATGGCTTTCTGTAGCCCTCCCCTTCTCTCATTTCAAACAATGAAGCACAATTTTGTCACCATGGCATGCTTCAGCATGGAGTTTGTTCCACAGCCAATGACTAATTATTTCTATTTCTTTTTTAAATATCCAAAGTAACGAGTGCACAACTCCCAATTCAGCACATCACATTGAAAGTGCATATTTACATGTTTATTTTGTATTAACAGGCAGAAAAACAGGAGTGCATTTCTTTTATTTTAAAAAAGAACACTTCTAAAAAAGTAAACAGGCAAATAGTTTGCATTGGATGAATGTCCACATTAACATTGTCAAAATAAATGTGCACATAAAACACAGGAATTGCAAACTTTGGGCATGTCTAAAGACTTGTAACGATATTATATGCATGTGTATCCATAGCCATGTGTGGTGCACATGTATTGCAGACGTAGCAGTGTGTGCAAGGAAAAGGAAGTGAATTGAAAGAAGCACCTCAGAAGGAAGGAGAAAACTTGAAAGGAGAGGAAAATGAAGATGAGCCAGAAATGGTGGGCAACTAAGTGAAGAATACGGTCTCAGTAGAATGTGTGGTATATTAAAGAAGCGCTTGTAAGAAAATTAAAGCACAACTTTACACTAATGTCTCACTATCCACTAGCACAGTTAGTCCCTGTGGGGAAGTATTTCTACAGCAGTTAAAATGAGTGCTACACAGGTGTATCTGCATAACAATTTGTGTGCCTGACGTCTCTAATGTTTTCTTCACTTTAACTCTACATCCTAAAACACCCTAAGTCATTAAACTTTGCTAAGAGCACCCTCCTACAAATTTCCATTCTTTTCTTTTTCTGTAGTCAGTATATAGTGCCACTGAACTGAGCAAAAGGTGCTTGGTGCCTTTTTATTTCATTGTTGATTGCCATTTCGCGAAGCTTGAAGCTGTGTAATTGTATTTTCAACCTCTGTGCATATCTGCTTGGATCTTTTTTTTATAGTAACGTCGTACTGTGCCTATAGTAAAGTGTAATGTACAAAAAAACAGAATCAGCTTATTTCGTAGCCCATAATTGCCGCTCACAGTAAAATGTGCTACCACATGACTGATGGGCCTATTTGTGGCCTTTGTATGCAATTTAAGTGGTGCCATGTCTTGAAACTAAATTTGAAGTCTCTCCAAGGGCCCATATAGGAAGCAGGTAACGTCTGTCACGTATATGTGAAGTGAACAGAATGCATTGTAATGCACTGCTAAAGGTAGTAGTGACACATAATGAAGCATTGACCTTCATGAGAACCATCTTGGGTTTTGTTCTCCAAGACCCTTTGTGGCATGTATGCTGAGCTATATGTGGCTTTCATTTTCACCTCTAGCAGTTTCTCTACTGTACGCCATATGAAGTCCCAGAACACAGGTGTCACATCCCATATTTTTAGGAGCGCAGTTGCAGAACTCTCTGTGACCTCATTGTTGGCAACATAACTCTATATCTTGTAATGGCTCATACAGAATAGCCACAACTTGTACGTAAGCAAAATGCAGTCTATTGAAGAGAGATGAAAAGCACCACCTTAATTATTCCCAAAAAATTGTACTGGTATATGTTACCACACTTTGGAATTAAGTTGAAGCAAAACATGTTCCTAACTTGCATGCTTGCGGTTGTCTCCAGTAGTGCAAAGCATTTCACGGTGTAATTTTTGCTTTTTTGCTCACAAAAAGCTTTGCGTGGTTGCATTTAGTTCTCATATGCATGCCTCTCAACTGCACATTTATTGAAGCTGCATGCTTTGGTGAGGCTGCTGCAGATTTCTGAGCTACCTGTTGTCATCTTTTCGTGTAGGACTTATTTACCTCCGCTTCATTCACTTGCAATTTTTTTGCCGATTTGCTTTGATAGGTACTGTAACAATCATTGCCAACATTCGTGTGACGTTTTATTATCAATATTGTGAGCATTTTGCCCTTCATTCAAACAATGAAGCTATTTGCTAAGCTGGGCAACTACCGCTGAAACTATCAGCTGATCAAAAGGCCCTGCACTACACAGACTTCTTATCAGGTCTATGATGGCAGGAAACTCTTTGAGGGGCGTCTGAGCAGACCGAATCCTTGCATGGGGAAAATGACATCTGACTTCCTTGACAGAGCAAATCAGAATATACAGGTAAACCTTGATGTAACGAACTTCAATATAACGAAATTATCAATATAGCAAAGTATTTAACTTTTCGTAACCTCTTGTCCATGGAACACCATGTATTTAGAACCTCAATTTAATGAAGTGTGTTTGTATGCGATTTCAATATAACGAAATTTCACTGCTGCCGCAAAGGAATGTCGAGACAATAAATGGAAACTTCCGCCGGCGCAGATGGTCAAATGATTGAATTGCAAGCGGCTGCTTGCAAACGCACCTCTCAAATCGTGCTTCGCGCGACAAGAGGAACCGCCGAAGTGGAGCCGCATGGTGGTCCGTATAAAAGTCGAAGTGCGATAAGATTATATCGCGCCCCGCGCACTGAGCGATTTAAGTGCGAGTGAAAGTGTACGAGAGTGAGACAAGAAAAATTGTGGCTTCACGAGTGCCGCCTTCACGCGCGAGCAAAAGAGGGGGAGGAGAGCGAGCTCGTGATGCAGTGCGCGCGAGGGGTGGGGTAAGTTGGGGCGCGCCGCAATTGCCGCAATTTCTGGCGCAGTGTCTTGGCCGTGGCTGCGCATGGCTGCAAGTGCAGGTGAGCGCATATGCATCCGCGAGCCCTGCTTTAGAAGTAATCTGCCTCGTGTGCAGAGTGGGCGTGCCGAGACGGCGTGGCATCATGTAAGCTGTCTTACTGCGCGTTTAGTATTGGAGGTTGCGTAATCTCGAGTTTCGGCGACCCGTTGGAATGAGAGGCAGGCGAAGCATTCGCTCCCCGCTGCCGGCGCTTTTCACGATAGCGTAGTCTCAGTGCAGGCGACGCTACCAGCCGCGGGAGTGGAGTGCACGCGAAGGCGTGGCTGGCTTCGCTTAATCCGTACTGCCGATGTGAAGGTATCGTTGACGTGGCATGATATATCGTTCATCGCCGACATCAAAATTGTTTTCTCATTCAAATTTGCTTTTTTCAACTGCCCGATAATTCAGGAAATTCTGTGGCCCCTTTCTGTACGTGTAGGAAAAATTGATCGGCGGCTGTACTTATTTGCAGAAAAGGCCGAAGTCCAATACAACAAAATTTCAATATAACGAAGCAAATTGCCGGTTCTACCTTCGTTATATCAAGGTTTAACTGCACTTTATTAATACTCTCCAAGATGACGGTGGGAATTAGGCGACCCTTAGTCCAGGGCCTTTGCTGCATTGCTTTGGATGTTGTCCTCTGCCACTTAGCACATGTGGCACCACATTCAGTTCATGATCTGACACGTAACGAAGGGCCTTCTGACGAATGAGGCCAGGAAATGCTGGGATCCTGGGCTGGAATAATGTAATGATTCTATTCAAATTCTTTTCCTTTTCCTACTTCGTCAGTGATGTGAGTGTTGCTCCACCTATGTTATCGCTAGCATTGACCTGTCGTTAAGCTGTAAAGCCCCTCCATGATATTGACACGTGTACTTGCCTATCTTTATCGGGCGACCACGTTTGGCCGCCTAACAATTGTTATCGCACAGCGCGGGACGCGCCTGCGTGTATCGGAAGTTTCTGGAATGTTATCGATGCTCCTATCCGCTGTCCATTGTCGCTGAACCTTGCGTAATCTGACTGCATGTATGCGCGACGCGAATGGTGTAGAACATTGTGGAAGGCACGCGGGTGCCAGCGATTACTCTGGACCATTTGACGGCTGATGTATAAAAGCCGACGCGCTTGACCCGCTGATCAGATTTTCATGATCGCCGACTGTGTTCGCCGCTGTCGCCGTTTTTTAAGTGTAGCCTGTTTTCGTGGGCACAGGTTCGCCCAATAAAAGTTATTTTCGTCTTCATATTGCTACATATCCAGCTTTTCTGGATGGATGGATGATTGAGGTTCAACCCTTTGAATCGGGCGGCGGCGGCGCGCGCCACCTAGCCTTTGATGGTTCTATATGCATGCATACCTATGTATTTACTCCTTTACTTTTGCGTTGATATTATCCACCAATCAGATAGTCTCCTTTTAGTTATTTCTACCTGTTCAAAGTCTATTCTACTTTCACTGTCTTTAAAACCCAAAGCTTTGAATAGTTCCCCGTTAGATTCAACTGCAGGGTGAAGTTGTTTACAAGCAAGTATCAGGTGTTCAGCCGTTTCCTCCTCCTCTCCACACGCCTCGCACACCAAATCTATCTCCTGGTATCTGGCTCGGTACGTTTTAGTCCGCAGTACACCTGTCCTGGCTTCAAACAACAATGAGCTTCCCTTAGAGTTATCGTAAATATTTCCTTTGGCTATTTCTTGCTTAAACGTCCTGTATGCATGTCTCCAGTGCCAATTTGGTTTTCATCTCTGTACTCCACATGCCCCTCTTTGTCTCCTTAACCTTTTTCTTGACAGATGATTCCTTACTTGTCCCCCCGCTACTGCCCAAGTATTTGCTTGTCAATTTTCTAGTTCGCTTCCTCCACCTCGTGTCAACATTCCTCGTGTGTAAGTAACTGAAAACCTTCCTAGCCCACCGAATTTCCCCCATTTTTCTCAATCGCTCCTCAAATGCTATCTTGCTACTAGCCTAGCTCTCTGCCCTCGAAAGAAGACCATCCCAGATCCCCCTGCACTCCAAGATTTGGTGTCTTGCCATGTGCTCCCAGAGCGAGCCTGCTCACACCACGTTGCCTAATTTCCAACTGTTGCCGGGTCTCTGCTCTAATACATAGAACTGCATTGGCAAAAGTCAGGCCTGGAACCATTAGCCCCTCCCATATCCCTCGTACTACCTCGTACCTATTGTAGTTCCACAGTGGCCTACTCTTCATAATCGCTGCACTTCTGTTACCTTTAGTCGTTAGATATTTTTCGTACGGAGCTAACCCTACAAGGCTAAGCGGCCAGCCGAACGCGCGTGACCCGTGACCCGCGGAGCATATCCCGTGGCTCGTGAGCGCTCGTGAGCCGCCGCTCGCTCTCTTCGAGAGCGACTCGGCGCTGCCGCTGTGTACCAATGACTGACGCCTCCGACGCAGCAAGTGCACGAGAACTGAGCCAGGAAAACAACAACATTGAAATGCAGGTGGAGACGATACAAGGGCAGCAACAACTGGAAGCGGAGTGGACGTATGACGTGAACAGCGGAAAGGCGATAAACATCCAGGAAAAATGGCACACATGGGAGAGGAGAGGCAAGAAGACCCAGGTGCATACAAAACCCACAGCCGAGGAAGCAGACCAACTATGCGCAGCAAGCCGGAGCAACAACACCTATTGCGGGAAACATGCCACATTATAGAAAACCGAGTCTTCCGCCTTTGCCAGTGGACGACACGAAGATCATCTACAGACCTAAGGCGGGATTACAACTCTCCAAATGGACATTGGTGGCAGTGACACATGCCATCGGCCGAGCTAGCAAGTTGTCCCAGAAAGACTTCTACGACAACATCCGGATTCAAGTGCAACATGCCGAGAATATAATAATCGCAAGTACACCAAACAAAGACATAGCGTACGACATGCTCCTCAAGATCACCAGCATCCAGCTTGGAGGGTCCATTTAAGAAGTCAAAGCACATGTCAGGACCCCAGAGGGCATCAGCAAAGGCGTAATCTACAACATCCCGCCAGGCACGAGCGAAGAAGAACTACTACAAGGACTACGAGTATCCGCAAGATACACGGTTCTCGCAGCACGCATGCTGGGAAGATCGTCAACAGCACTCATCTACTTCGACGGACCGCACGTCCCACACAACATCATATATAAATGCTGTGACTACCGCTGCAAACCATACAGGAAATCTGTGCAGTACTGCAGAACCTGCGGAGAACTAGGGCACCGGCAAGATATCTGCCTGAAACCACTTATCAACTTCTGCTACATGTGCGGGATGGAAAATCAACCGGAAGAACATGACTGCCAACCCAGCTGTTAAATCTGTCAACAACCCCATGAGACAACAGGGAAGGGGTGCCGACATAAACTGAAGCCAAATCCACCACAGTACAAGATCAGACTGCAATGGGAAAACAAGATCCAAGAGCAGCAACGCAGATGGAACTCAAATTCAGGCTCAGACTTTCCGGCACTATCCGACTCGAGCAGTACCTCACTACGGAGTCCACGCAGATCCAGAAGTGACTCCAAATCAACAAGTGGTCAAGCAAACGATGCACCCCGGTCAAGATCACGATCTGGATCCCGTACACGCAACCCACAAAAGCGAGTCACGTATGCAGACGCTGCAGGAGGAAACACACGAGCACAAGAACCCACGGAAACCGAACGAGACCTGCGAGCACAACTCCAAAATCAGAAAGCCCTCATTGACAAGCTCATACAAAGGTGCAAAGAACAAAACACCGCCAATCAAGCCTCGAAACCTCAAGGAATGCCACACATCCCACCGCCCCTTACGGAAGAAAGAATCAAGGAAATCGTAATAATGGAGGTACGGAAGCAGATACAGGAGGCCATGGCCACTTTTGCAAAGGAGATAACACAACAGCTCCTGCAACACATCACCGCTCAGCTGGCCCATATCCATGCTACCCTGCAAGACCTCAGCAACTTCATGTCCTATGCCAAGCAGAACCACGTAACGAAAGCCACAGTAGAAAAGCTACTCAACAACACCGACACTGCTCGCAAGAAAGCACGTAAAGACCTCCACAATGCAGCCAGACCGGAATCCATGGCCCGGGGCGAAGGGAACGATATCGAACAAGATGGCGAGTAATACTAAGAAGAGATTACCACAACTCCCAATGAAGCTGTGGCAATGGAACTGTCGCTCTATTCGAACCAAAAGAACAAACCTCCAAGAACTGACCAAACTGGAACAACCAGATATCATCGCTATCCAAGAAACTTATTACACCAATCTGCGCATACAGGGATATGATACACACACCGGATCTCAGAGAACAGCCATCCTGACGAAGAAAAATCTCACCACGCAGGATCACACAATTCAGGGAACAACCGTGGAACACACCCTAGTGGAAGTGCTACCTGAGAAGAAGACACACCAAAAACTATTCGTACTATGCTTATATAGCCCACCCAGGGATCCGTTATCCGACTTTGTAAACTTCATCACGCAAGCCAGAAAGCTATCTAAAGCACATAAACTCGTAATAATGGGGGATTTTAATGCCCCCCACACAGCATGGGGTTACCAGTACACGACCAAGAAAGGAGCGCGAGTGCACGATTCGGCGCAACAAAATCACCTCACCCTCTGGAATGATCCTAAACTACCGACTCGAATAGGCAACAGTGTGTCCAGGGATACAAATCCCGACCTCACCTTTACAGTAGGAATATCCAAGGCGGAATGGACCCGACTGGAAGAAAATCTCGGCAGCGACCACCACATCCTTCAGCTTGAAATCCTGCACCATAAGAAGCCGAGTAGAACAGGAACGCCAAAGCTGACGGATTGGAAGGCCTTCCGAGAACATGACATAGAAGAAAACATCGAAAACATTGAAGAGTGGCTCACCGAAGTGGTCAAGACGGCGGAGAAGCACACTAAAGTAATCGAACTCACGATGGACACACCAGCCGTAGACTCTCGCCTCCTACATCTTTGGGATGCCAGAAGAGGACTACTGAGGCGGTGGAAAAAGATGAAACTTAACCGCAAACTGCAGAGACGGATAGCTCACATAACAAAGCAAGCAGAAGAATACGGAGATCAACTCAACAGGCAGAATTGGCATAAACTGTGTGACCAACTTCAAGGCACACTAAGCACGAAGAAGATCTGGCATATACTGCGAGCCCTTCTAGCTACCACCAGAACCAAGACCCAGCAAAGACATGACCTCAAGAAAATCATTAACTCCCATCCAGGAACAGACAAACAAATTCTGGAAGAAATCAAGCGTAAACTTGTCGGAGACAATGCCCCCAAGGTTACCGATCCCCGACCGTACAAAGGCGAACCAAATCTCACCCTCGACAGCCCTTTCACGCTTCCTGAACTCCATGCTGCCCTTGCCAAATTGACCGGTAACGCATCGCCAGGAAATGACAAGGTGACCAACAAGATCCTACGAAACCTCCCAGACAAGGCCCTAAATGGACTCCTCGACTACATGAATAACTGCTGGGAAAAAGGTGTGCTCCCAGCAGAATGGAAGCAAAAGTAATTATGATCCAAAAACACAACAAGCCACTACAAATCAGCAACCTACGGCCCATCTCCCTTACTTCCTGCGCTGGAAAGCTGCTCGAACACATGGTTCACGATCACCTCACCGCATACCTCGAAGACTCAGGACTCATGCCCGACACAATGTTTGGCTTCCGACAGCTCCTCTCAGCTCAAGATATACTACTACAGCTCAAGGAAGACCTCTTGGACCACCTAGAACGCCACAAAAGGTTCTCTATTTTAACAATAGATGTAAAAGGAGCCTTCGATAAATGTGAAGCATGAAGCAATCCTCCAAAATCTCCAAGATACAAACTGCGGAATCCGGACCTACCAATACGTACACGACTTTCTCAAAGATCGCACGGCTACGGTGGGTATAGGCAACATCCGAAGCGACAAGTTCGAAATGCCCAACAAAGGAACTCCACAAGGGTCAGTCATTTCACCTTTGCTGATCAATCTCGCAATGATTAAGCTCCCACAACAACTCGATGGCATCGAAGATTTAAGCCATGCAATATACGCCGACGATATAACGTTATGGACAAAAGCGTCCACAACAGGCCAACAGCAAACTACCCTCCAAGAGGCAATCGATCAGATAGAACAGTACCTCTCAAAATGCGGTCTCCAGTGCGCCCCCGAAAAATCGGAGCTACTTATACTCAGGGCAAGGACCCGGGGAAGACCACCAGGCTACGTCGCTCCAGATCCTAACGTCAGACTCAATGGAATCGATATCCCTCAAGTTGGCTCCCTCCGCGTCCTTGGCCTCACAATACATAAAGACGGTTCTGGGGCAGCTACACTTCCGAAGCTTCAGTAGACCCTAACACAAGTAACCCATCTCATTCGGCGTATAACCACCCAAAGAAGAGGACTTAAAGAGCAAGAAACCGTCCAATTAATCCAAGCACTTCTTATAAGCCGGATCACATATGGCACCCCGTATCTACTCCTCAAGAAAGCTGAAATAGAAAAACTCAACATCATCATCAGAAAAGCAATCAAGAGCGCACTAGGACTCCCCAGTACAACCTCAACCACGACACTCCTCAAACTTGGCCTCCATAACACCTGGGAAGAAATGAGCGAAGCGCACAGAGCCAGCCAGCTGGAACGCCTTAAGCTGACTCAAACAGGCAGAGCTGTACTTCGCAAGTTCGCATACAGCGAAAACTTCATAGCAGACTCAGACGCGAAAGCCCAATTGCCGCCAATTCTTCGTGACTCTATCTCAGTCGCTCCAATACCTCGCAACATGCATGCAACATACCACAAAGACAGAAGACAAGCAAGAGTTAGAGCTCTGAGCAAGAAATACTCGAAGAACCCGAACACGAGATATACAGATGCGGCAAAATACCCAGGTAGAAGAGCATACGCAATTACCGTGACCAACAACCAAGGGAAGGAGCTAATTGCTGCCACCATACTGGCCAGAAATCCAGAAACGGCGGAGGAAGTGGCCGTCGTCCTCGGCATCACCACATGCAAAGACACAGCAATCATCTTGAGCGACTCGCAAACGGCATGTAGAAACCTACGAAAAGGCCGAATTTCTGCCGCAGCAGTGAAGATTCTAAAATAAATAACAAGACGCCAAGAATTACCCGACACCTACGTCGCATGGACCCCAGGCCACGAACACCTGGCAGGAAATGAAGCAGCACATGCTGTCGCCCGAGAGCATACCAGCCGGGATTTCCTGCCGCACGGTCTCCGGAAAGCGACGAGGGTGGAGGACATTCCCATCAACTACGCCGTAATATTGCAACATTACAGACTGGAAAGAAGACAATATCCTCCACCTCATCCAAAATTAAGCAAGGAAGAAGCCACCGCCCTCCACAGACTACAAACAAATACGTATGTACATGGAATTATTATGCACCGAATGCACCCCACCAATTTCTCATACCTATGCCGGTATTGTGACGTACCAGACACGCTCCCACACATGGTGTTGGTGTGCCCGCACCGTGAGAAAAAATTACCGACGATTACGTTACTTCCTAATGCGAAATTTGAGCGCAGCAAATAAGCTGTTTCACCTTTTCGATAGATTTTGCATGCATGAAGAACACAGTCTGAATTGACACAAGTCAGAGTTGGGAAACGCACACCGGAGATTCTCACGGCACGTATCCGGAAGCGGTTTCACGTCATTTTGGAACCAGAGCCGATCACACACTGAACACACACTTCCAAACGGATTGTCTGTAAACTGTCGCCGGAAAGCATTTGTTGCACCCTGACTGTTTGCGAGCCTTTGTTTGCGTTTGGCCTCGGCCTCGGCCGCGCGAACGGTAGAGTCTTCTCTGCGACGGCGATGAGCTTCTGCTTCAGCCTCGCTTACTGCTGGTTGCTTTCGACGGCGGCGATGAGCCTCCGCTTCGGCGGTGCGAACGGCAGGGTCTTCTCGGCGGCGGCGATGAGCTTCTGCTTCAGCCTCGCTTACTGCTGGTTGCTCTCGACGGCGGCGATGAGCCTCCGCTTCGGCGGCGCGAACGGCAGGGTCTTCTCGGCGGCGGCGCTTAGCCTCTGCTTCGGCGACGCGTACTCCTGGATCATCTCGACGGCGGCGACGGTAAGCTTCTGCTTCGGCGGCACGCACCTCTGGATTCTGACGGCGACGGCGCTGGGCCTCTGCTCTGGCAGCTCGTTTAGCAGCAGCAGCAGCAGCAGCAGCAGCAGCAGCAGCAGCAGCAGCAGCAGCAGCAGCAGCAGCAGACGGAGGACTTCCATCGGTCGTCTCGCTCATGGCTCAGAAAGAACTGGCAGATAATTTCGCAGTGGCGAACGGCAGCGGCAATTTCGGCTCGGGCGGTGCACATATACAGATCCGCCGCCACCGATCTGGCTCTCTGATTGCCACCGCACAGGGCGAACGGCAGCGGCAATTTCGGCTCGGGCGGTGCACATATACAGATCCGCCGCCACCGATCTGGCTCTCTGATTGCCACCGCACAGGGGTTGCATTGGAGGAGGAGCGAAGAAAGGAATTAAGTTCGAGCCGGCGCTTTGACAACTGGAGACTCGCAGGAAGAGGGGGGAGAGGGGCGGCGTGTACACCCAGCGGCAAACGATGGGGGCAGAAGCGCGCGCAGCAAGCGGACCACACGATAAAGGGAGGAGGGAAGAGATAGCAGCGACTGACTGATGCCGCTGACGGCGATAGTGAGTCAACCCCAGCTGCGGAGTTGGTTTCAGGGACAACGCCGCCGATGCCGACACAAACAATATGATACCCTCGCTTCCGCAGCGCTAAGAACCAGGTCTAGCCGTGGGAAGGTGGTCACGTATTCGTCGACGTGCCGGGGCCTACGTGAAATAACCGGCGCGTCGGCAACTGAAGAGCACCCTATCCGCCACACAAGAACAGGGGGGGGGGGACCCTTTCCTCCTCTTTCTGCATGGCGGCGACGGTGTTCTATGCAGTCACGTTATCTTGACTCTCTAGCGGCGTAAGCGGCATCCAGCGGTATCAGTCGGTCGCTGCTAGCGCTGGGGGGATGAAAGGGGGGCGGAGCTGGTTACGAGGCTGACGACAACGCCGACGACGACGCGAAACCCAGGAAAGGACGCCAAAGAGCTGCGCCCTAAAACAGTGAAGATGATGCCTCAGAACCGCTACAAGTGATCGAAGAAACGTGGGAGGCAATGTTAAAGGCACAGAGCCTGGAAGATCAGCGAAGTCTGGTGGACTGGGCCCGGGCTGCAGCATTAGCCAACGGCTTTCTGGACTAAGAGAGCCGCCCACCTAGGGCGAAGAAAGGACACTTTCTCGCTGTTTCTTACAATAAACGTTCATTCCTCCTCCTCCTCTGTCATACTCAATGCCATTATTTATCCACACCCCAAGATACTTGTATTTATCGACTATCTCCAGCGTGGCCTCCTGTATCTTATGCTCGCCGCAAATGTTATCATTAAAAATCATGACTGCTGATTTTTCTTTGCTAAACTTCAAGCCTAATCTGTCTCCTTCTGTACTACATATGTCCATTAATTCCTGCAGATCTTCTGCATTGTCAGCCATTAATACAATATCATCCGCGTACATCAGTCCAGGTAATGGCTGTTCAATCGATTTTCCTTGTTTGAAAATTGATAGGTTGAAGCCGAGTCCGCTTTGCTGTATTTTGGCCTCTAAACCTTGTAGGTACTGCATAAACATCAGAGGTGACAATGGGCACCCCTGCCTAAGCCCCCGCCGAATCATTACAGGCTCCGAAACCTGCTTTTCCCATTGTATAATCACCCGGTTACCTTTATAGATATCTTTTAAGAAATTGGTTACTCCATCTTGCACTCCTAAGGTTTCCAGAATGCCCCACAAGCCATCTTGAAGTACACTGTCATAGGCTCCCTTGATGTCCTAAAAAACCAGCCATAGGGGTCTGTGTTCCTTTTCAGCTATTTCAATGCACTGTGTTAGCGAGAACAGATTGTCTTCTAGCCTCCTATGCTTCCGGAACCCATTTTGTAGCTCTCCAAGTACCCCCTCGTTCTCTACCCATGCCTGCAGTCTGTCCTTTATAATCTGCATAACCACCCTGTAAACCACTGACGTCACAGTTATAGGCCGGTAGTTATTTATTTCAGCTTTGTCCCCCTTTCCCTTATATATCATTCTCATCCTACTTAGCCTCCATTCGTCAGGTACTTTACCATCCACTAGCATTTTGCTCACCACCTCCCTCAATGCTTTCTTAGGTTTCGGGCCCAATTTCTTTATTAACATAATTGGAATACCATCGGGGCCTGCCAATGTGCTACTTGGTACCCTCTTCTCAGACCTTTCCCACTCCTCTTGTCCAAGCGAAAGCAGTGGGTTGACAGGGCTATCCCTCTCCGACGTACTGCATGTACCATTTCTCTGTTTTGTAAAATTTTCCCTCATCATCGTTCCTATATGCTCCATTGCCTCCTCTCCTTCTAACCGAGTACCTTGAGCTGTTACTATATACCTCTGCTCTAGGCTTGTCCTATTACCCAAGGAGTTCAGATGTTGCCAGAATTTTCTAGCTGCCTGTTTATCTTTTTATTGCTTATTTTTGACAGCCATTGGGACCCCTTTGTCTCGATTTTCTCGTTGATCAAATAGGATGCTTCCCTTTTGCATTTTATGTAGTTTACCCATTTCCTCTCTACTTCTGCTTCAGGTTCTCCCTTACTTTTGGAATACCTGTGTTACCTGGAGGCTTCCTGACGTTTCTTTATGGCCTTCTTAACCTCTTCATCCCACCAGCTCTTGAGTTTTCGTATCCCTTGCCTTGTTTTCCTGACTCGCGCCTTACCTAGCTCACACTCAAATAGTCTCATTAACTTTGGTTAAGTCCAATCAGTTTCAGTACCCTCTGATATTTCCTCTTCAATTTCTTTGGCCGCTATTTTCACTTGGTCTTCTGAGTAAAAAATCACGTCTGGCATTTTCTCGCGCGTCGTTCGTGCTTTAGTTTCCCTCTTAAAACTCAACTTGTTACGTTTGTGGTCGCTTCCTATACTTGTGGAGCCTTGTTCATCTATAATCATGGCTCCTAATCTATCGTACATCCTATGTGACATTAACGCATAATCTATTGTCGAGTGTCGACCCCCTACCTCCCATGTTATGATCCCGTCACGTACGTGTCCATCCTGGACACGTACCAGCTAGCGCCCCAAGCGGGCCCGGCACGAAGCCAGCGCGTTTTCAATTGAACGAGCGGGTTTTTCGCGAATAACAAAAGCTGCAGGTCGCTTATTGAAAAAGGCGGGTGACAGACATGTTCTGGAAGACAATCCACACGAGCCAAATGCAGTGATCACGCTATGGCACGTAGGAATTTTGTTCCCACAGCGGTTAAAGATTTAGTAATGGAAGCCTATATAGCTATGGAAACGACGAAAATTTGTACTCGATTTTCGAGGCAAGAAGGATGCCTGTGATAAAACTACGGCGTCTATCGTAATACCCAGTGCAGTGAATGCAGTCCGGAGGCTCAGCTTTCGATTGATGCCTCTCTCGACTCTCCACACATGGCGTAACACTGTTCTCAAAAGCGATTTTTGTAACACTGTCGTGAAAATTCATGTGGTATCTATAAAAACATAAGCGCACCGCTTGGAGAAGTCTCGGAAGCGGTGGCCGAGTGGCCGCGGTTTCATTTCCGCTTCGCATTTTTTTTTAAGCCGCATAGGACCTAGTTTTGTAGTCTCACTAGATGGCAGAAGCACAAAAACCCAAGATTTGCTTTCGCTTCTGGTTTTCCAGTGCACGGTGCTCTTGAAATATTATGTTTTCTATTTTTGCTTCCTAAAACGGAGCAGTGTCGTGTTCATTTTTTAGGTCATCGCTTTTACGAAGATTTTATGTATTGGACATTATAACTAGAAGCTTGCGCGTGACTTTGTGTTATGCAAAAAAAAAAAAACTCTCGTGCTTTGTAGCGTGAAACCTGGGAGAACAAAATGTATATTCTTATTGCGTTCTTCTGGAAAATCCGTTTTCTTCGAGTTTCGGCTGTCCTTAATGGCACACACTCCGAGCGAATCAGGTTCACCTGGGCCACAATGCCACCCGGTGGCCAATGCCATTCCTATGCAACATTCGTGTGGAACAAAAGGTCTGCTAGGCTGAGTCGCAGCCCGAACGTTAATTATTTATAAAGATTCATCCAAATGAGAAATGCACCAACTAGGAGAAGATGTGCAGCGTCTGGATTAAAAGCTACTGTTAATGTGTTCCCTACAGCCAAGTGGTATGAATCCGTAGGTGTGGCCGTAAAAAAAACATTTGAATAAATGTCCCGTGCCGTGTCCGCCCCGGTCGCTCTACAGAGAAGCTAACATAGCTAGCCGTCAGCATTTAGGATCAACGTATGGAGTCCCTCGTTCGGAGCATTTGCTTTTATAGCGTAGCACTCTTTGGCGAGTACCCCAGCAATTTGGTAGCAAAATCGTGCAAAATCGTGTCTGTAACGCCAAAAAACTTGACGCATTTCCTAAATGAATGCATAGGTCTTTTCTTTATAAAACGGGTTGGGGTGGCCAACATGAAATTGGAAGTGGCATCAGCATAAATTTGGGCGTGATACAGGGATGGGCCAAGCTGAATTTGGTAGTGATATGGGAGTGGCCCAACCTAAATTTGGGGTGAAATGGTAGTGAGCCAAGCTGAATTTGAGGCTGATATGGGGGTGGCCCAACCTGAATTTGAGGTGATATATGGGTGGGTAAGCCTAAGTTTGGGAAAGTATGGGGGTAGGGCCAGCATGGATATGGGGATGATATGGGGGTTGGCCAACTTAAATTTGGGGGTGACATGGGGATGGGCTAACCTAACCATGGGGGGGGGGGATGTGCGGCTCGGCCAAGCTGAATTGGGGGGTGATATATGGGTAGACTAACCTTAATTGGGGGGGGGGGGGGATTTGCGGTGGGCCATCCTAAATTTGAGGTGATCGAGTGGTTGGCCAGCGCTAGTTTGGGGCTGATATGGGGGTGGGCCAACCTAGATTTTGCAGGTGGTATTGGAGTGGGCCAATTCTAAATTTAGTGGTTTGTGGAGGCTGGCCAATCTGTATTTGGGGGTGATATGTGGTTGGTCCTACCTAAATGTGGCGGCAATCTCGGGGTCGGCCAATCTGAATTTGGGGTCCAACCTAATTTGGGGGTGATTTATTGAAATACGAGGGTGGACCAAATTCAAAATTAGGGGTGGCCTAATTGAAATTTTGGATTGGGTTCAAGGCTGGGCGAAATGAAAATCGGGCGTGGCCGACTTTAAATTGGGGGTGAGCTAAATTAAATTTGAGGGTGGGCCTACTTGAAATTTGGGGGTGGGCCTAATTAATGTTTGGGGGTGGGCTAATTGAAATTTGGGGGCCTGTTTACGAATAGTTAGACAACACCAGTGGTGTTTCTGCATCCTTTTCATCATCGCAAAGTACGCATATTAATAATTGTTAGCCAATACCCCAGTGAGCTACCCCTCGAGCCTTCTCAGCCCACTGGGCTAATAATGTCACAGGAGTGCTCTCATCGTGACGACTGCAACGTTTAATCTGGAGATCCACAAGAACTTATCGCTGACCGAGCTGACCATTTTCACGCCAATGTCATCGCTAACACTACTCGCTCGTGCTAGACGCAACGCAAGCTTACAACGATCATAAGTGAACTTTCAGTCGCACGCTAGTCGACACGCTCTCAGTGCACAATTTCGCCAATCATCTGGATATATAGGAACCTTGCTGGATGTTTTACTGTTATGTTGCGTCGTTTTTCACGAAGGCCTTCTCCCGCAAAGAGCATACATTTTTGAGATTGCTGAGGCAAGCTAGTATATAACTCATACGAAACAATTGTATAACGGTTATAATGATATTTAAATATATATATGTAAGTAAATAAGATTTCAGATGGTATTGTTACGAACGGGCATGACAACGATTTCTTCCCGCCTGTCACAGTGCTTTGACAGAAAACCTAATCATTTTGCTCAAACGTGTTGCCCGAGTACTACATGGACTAAATGTACGAAAGATCGGTGCGCGGTCACAGCTTCAAAGCCAGTCTATTTTGTGTACTGTTGTTGATATTGTAATAATGTGTAATTTTCCTCTTCATAATTAAGAGCACAGAAAAAAAATATTACAGTTGGTAGCTGAGCGCTAAGTACATTGGAAGATCTGAAACAAGCGATATTTTTTAATTTGCAGGTTAGTCTTCTCGGCTGGTAGATCGCAGTCCGATCACTTTAACGAATTTTGTTTGTGTGCAACTGCAGCAAGAACGTCGATACTACCGTTTCATTGCCAGGATCTTTATGCCCTCCACACACACAAGAAGGACACCAGATAATTGGCACATGGACTTTTATAAACTGATATTATTTTGCTAATTGCTAACGGAGCATTTTCTTAGTATCAGTCCAGTATTAGCAGTGAGAAGCACTTCGGGATCGACCATACCCATGAGTGCATACTAGCCATTGTACGCTTTACTGTAGGACAAGTGAAGTGCTAAAAACTTGGTGTGCCTTGCCCTTTCCGCAGGTCGTCCATCCATTCTGTTATGGTGACGATCAACTTTGTGTCCGTCAGGCCTTCTCCTCATTTTTAGCTTCATCATCGCGAGAGTGGACAGAGAAAGGAAGCTTTCTTCACAATCAGCCCCAGCGGCGATTCCACCACTCGTAATTGCTGCAATTTGCATTCAGTGGCAGAGCATGCTAGCCACATCCTTAGTTTCACAATCGCTAGAGTGCGCAGAAAAAAGAGAACTTTGGTCGCTATCACTACCACGAACCCATGTCAATTAAGATATAAATACGTGCATGGGCTGGGCATGCTAACTTCTGAGCTACCACCTGCCGCCGCCACCGTAGATTTTCTATGCATACCTGCTCCTTGTTTTCATCGCAGACGCATGCAGGACAAACGCGGATAAGAAAAAAATCTCAGTGTCCTTCCACTCTGTGAAGAAGGATGACCAGCAACGCTGTGTATATGGGCCCCTTAATAACAGTTTTCTAGAAAATATGACACGACCGCATTAATTCCGAAACTTCATTTCTTCGTACATTACGCAAGGTTTATTCGTGAAGTAGGGCCACTGAAGAACTTTTGGTCAATGAGGTTAGAGGCCAAACATCAATATTTCAAAAAAATTGCAATGGCAGTAAAGAACTTCAAGAATTTGACCTACACTCTTGCAATGTGCCATCAGCTAAAGCTGTAGGAGTTGAGGAGGACTTTCGGATGAAACACTTGGGAGGCTTATTTTACATTATTTACAGTGAGGTGAGAGTCAAGTAACAATCGTACAGTCATTACGGGCCGGCAGCAACTCGGACGCTGCGGCCCGTCGCAAGAAGTTCGAGAGAGATGAATCAGGGAATGCTCTAGGAATCCTCTTCTGCTGCTCCCGGTCTGCGTCTTTTAAGCCCTTCGGTGTCTCGGCTTAAAACGACGTTCGGCCAATGGGCGAGCCCGCTCAGATGACGCCATTTTCGGCCAATGGTAGGCATCCGTGCGATGGTGTCATACCCGGCGAAGAGAGTCGCCGCTTGGTCCCCCTGCGGTCTTGCCTTGCTGACTTACGCGCCGTCACAATAGCCAGGTGGGGCGACGGCGGACTAAGGCGGGCAGAATTTCACGCTGCCTTACATTCTCACCGAAAGCGGAGCGTCTAAGCGGCCATGCGGATTTTCAACGCGGCGAGGCGGTGAGTGCGCGCGCCTGTTCAGACCGGACGGCTTTCCTGGCGGCCCGCGTCGCTGGGAAGGCGGAGCATCGAGCAATTTCTTTAGCAATTTTAGGGACGTGCCGCCATCTTGGGGCACTTTGTGTTACTACGCGCACTTTCGATACTTTTTTTTCGTCGTGGTTTGGTGCGCTCCCGTCCGCTATCTACTTCTGCAAAATGATGAGCTCAGACGAAGAAGACGAGATCGTTGGCATTTACTCGGCCCTTGTCTAGCCGCTTTTCAAGTTTTGTTACAGCGCAACACAAGACAAGTACAAAAGAAGGTATAAAGCGACGACACGGCGCCGTGTCGTCGTTTTATACCTTCTTTTGTACTTGTCATGTGTTGCGCTGTAACAAACCTTACTATGAATCCCAACCAACTGGCCCAACTTGCCGTTTTGACGCTTTTCAAGAAGGAGAAACGAAAAGCCCAGAGAAAGAAATTCGTTTACATTCGTTCACCAGCGCTTCCTCTGTGTCGGGTTCTGATTGGCTGCGGCCAAAGCGGCCAACTTGTCCGCGAGGAAAAAATCGGTCCGGGCGCGATCCGGCCAAGCGGCCGCGTATTTTCCGCAAAGCGGAAAATCCGCGGCCGCTTGGCCGGATCCGCTTGGCCGCTTGTCCGCTCCGCCTTCGGTGTGAACGTGCCATAATCCCTGCGGTCTTGCCTCGCTGGCTTGCAACGCGTCAGCACAATGGGCGTATGGGGGCTACGCTTCCAGGCCTTCCCGGTACATCACAGCCGTCTTGCTTCGAGACCCACTTTACTTGCAACAGTGCCGGGCTACCCCCTCGCTTTCTGGAAGAGTCAAGCATTGAATAGTTCCACCAGTGGTGTACGAAGTGGGAGCCTTCAACTTGTTTGCACGTGCGCGCCTCTGGAATGTGACATCCGTGCTTCTGCGCTTCTCAATTAGCTGTGGTGCGATTCGATGTGGTCTGGTGAAGTCGAAGGGGGCTCAGAAAAAGGTCCCGTATCTAACAAAGCTTAGCTACCAGTTGCACAGCTTCCAGCTTTATGAAGGCCTCCTAACAGGACAAAGCAAGCCAGTAGTTTGGAGCACACTACCACAATGCGCAAAAGATGTCCTGTCAGAAACAGTTTTTCAAATGAAACGTGCAACAATTGACCATTGCAGCTACAGTTGTGGAGCCGTACTCGTTGAGAAAAGTGGTGATGCCCCTAAGTTCCACGAAATTGACGCTCTCTTTGTTGCAAAAGGAAGTCTTCATATTTTAGTGAGAGATTTAATAATAGAGAGCTTTGATCAACACAGGTTTTGCTACTGTGTCAAAAGGTCTAATGAGCTTGCGATGCATTCTCCTGCAGATAAGTTTTAGTGCCGTCTCCTCGACATTTATGGCGATGACAACAACGTTCCTAAATGGGAGACCTGGTGAGCAAATTGTAATGATACCATATCATTCATTCACCGTTGAACTAGTTTGTGCATTGGTTTGTATCTTGCCACAATTTTTTCTTATCCATATGTACCTTAACTACACTTTTTTGAAATGCCTAATGAACATGCATCATTTCAATGTATATAATATTGTGTGACTGCATTGTTCTGTACTGTTTTGTGATACCGATGTCATTATATCCTTGTATATGCCAGTATAATAAGCGTTGAAGCTGCAGTATTGTGTAGTGTACTTTTGATTATGTTGCATTGTTTCACTTTGTTATTGCATAGTGAAATTTGTATTATATATGCCTATGTATGTCTAACGCACTCACCTGTGTTTGTACTTTACTCTTTTACTGCACCTTTTTATTATTGATTAATCCTGACGTGCAGTGATACCAAAGCCTGTGTTTTGTTAATTGGTGCTTTAAGCTTGGAAGGATGCAGCCTATTGCTGTCGTTTTGGCTAAACAAAACCATTGAAGTAACTTATTTGTCCGCATGAACCAAAGAGAGAATTGTTGTGCATGTATTTTGTCTTATACTTGATTAAGGCTGGAAATAAAGCCATTGTTTAGCAAAATAAACGAAGCACAGCCAGGCTTAGTCACAATATATATTTTCAATATCAGGTTTACTTACACCAAAACTGTAGACAGCCGAGCAGCAGGAAACGAAAGAGTGCTTTATTGCGAGAAGCATGTGTGTTTATACACAGGCAAACTAGGCTTGCGCATGCGTATAAAATATTCCTGATGACGTAGCCAGTGGTCACATCTTCCTTCCTTTGAGGAAAAAAAAACGAGAAGACTGTACGAAAGATTGCACAACCAACTAATACAATTTGCACAGCTTTCACTGAACTGTCTATGTGTGGCGTTCTGGGAGAGGATACCGTTGCGGCTCTCTACGCCGTCGTGTGCTTCTACGGAGCGCCTCTTGAGGTGCTTGTTGCTCGGTGTTGCTCGGCTGAGGGGAGGACTGAGGGGTCGCTATCGTACACTCGTTCTGCTGGGGGAAAGCTTGTCCTTCTGTTGATCTCAGGTGCTCCCTTGTGCGTCTTAGATGCTGCCCATTCTCTGTCGCAACGACATAAGAGCGCAGTGTACTTGCCGGGCCTATGACAACTGCTGGTGCCCATGTTCTGTGTGCCGTATCATAAACAGTCACGGTGGAGCCCCTCTGAATATCCGGCAGACTTCGCATTGTTCTGTTGTAGAATACGCGTTGTTTGCGCCTTATTTCGTCGAGTCGCTTTCGGACAATTTCGGTTGGCACGGTTTGTGGTTTGAGGTGGCAGTCAAGTACTGGCAGTTTAGTCCTCGCCTGACGTCCCATGAGTCGTTGTGCGGGCAACTTCAGGCGGTCGTCCCTTGGCATGTTCCTCCATTCTAGCAAGGAACTGTAGAACTCCAGCGTTCCGTACCGACACTTCTTGATCAGTTTCTTTGCTTCTTGGACGGCCCTTTCAGCCATGCTGTTACCGCGAGGATAATGCAGACTGGAAGTCTCGTGAATGATGCCCAACTGTGTGGAAAAAATCGCGGAAGCACGCACTATTGAACGGGGGGCCATTATCATTGCATATTTTTGCTGGAATGCCATGAGTGACGAAAATCTGCATGTACACGTTTATCACTGCTTCTGCTGTTGTTCGACGCATCTGCTTGATCTCGAAAAAAAAAGGAAAAAAATCTACCATAACAAGGTACTCATCGCTCTCGTGATAGAAAAGGTCAACCCCGACTACCTGCCACGGCAGAGTAGGTATGTCGTGATTAAGCATGGGTAACCTGGCGTTCCTGTTCTTGTACCTTTGACAAAGTAGGCACGTCTTCGCGAGAGCTGCAATATCCGTCGACATGCCAGGCCAGTACATTGCTTCTTTGGCTCTTGCCTTCATTTTCTCTTCACCCCCGTGTGCCGCGTGGAGTAGACGAAGTACATCTTGTCGTTTTGTGGGGGCAATGACGAGTTTGTTGCTTCTTAGGAGGAGACCGTCTTCGACATGTAGTTTGTCGCGGTAATTCCAGTACGCGCGTACGGCCTCGTATACCTCTTGCTTGCTCTTGGGCCATTCATTGCTTGCGTAGCTACACTATTCAGTCATTGTTGCATCTTTCAGTAGATCTTCACGGATTCCCTGCAGTTGCCGATCGGAGTCTGGAAGCGAAGAAAGAGCATGTACTTGAAAATCCATCGATTCTTCCTTCAGCTCCGTCTTGTTCGGAAAGCGTGACAGCGCATCCGCTAGGAAGAGTTCTTTTCCTGGCTTGTAGGTCACTCTTATAGGGAATCTCTGAAGAGTGAGTCTCATACGCTGCAAGCGTAACGGGCACTTGCACAGCTGTTTCTTAAATATTGACTCTAGGGGGTGATGACCAGATTCGATGATGACTTCTGGCTGCCCTAGCAAGTAGTCTTCAACCCGTGAATAATGGCTGGCATTTCTTTCTCGATTTTCGCATATTTATTTTGTGCTTCAGTAAGCGACCGTGATGAGTAGGCGATTGGGTGTCCGTTTTGCAAAAGAACGGCCCCGACCCCTATCTGGCTTGCATCTACTGACAACGTCAGTGGTATTCCTTTCTCGAAATAGGCGAGAACAGGTGCCTTTGTTAGACAGGCCCGAAGGCTTTGGAAGCTTTCCTCAGTTTCTTCTGTCCAGAGCCATGCCGTGTTCTTTTTCAATAGTTCCCGGAGGGGCGCGGACAGGGAAAACATGTTGGGGATGAAGCGCGCCACGAAAGGAACTTCTGCTGGAAGTCTTCATCTCTAATGCCGAGAATTATTCTGCTTCGTATCGGCCGTTCCTCTAGCTGACCGAACTCGTATCTGCTCGCGAGAATTCGCAGTTCTGTGAACCAGTCATTAAATGACTCTTCCTCTTGTTGGTCCCTGGAGCCAAATCGGAATTCGTTAAAGGTTAGGTTGTCAGATGGCTTGTAATGGGCCTCGAACTTTGCTAAAAGGATTTTGAGGACTTTCTTCTCGTCTTCGCTGTCGAACTTAAAAGTATAGTACGTTCGTCTCGCGTCTTCAGCTATCGTCACCAGAAAAGTTGCGGCTTGAACTTCCTTAGGCTGCTGGGTCAGTCCCGTCGCCGTAGCAATTAAAAAGGTCAAACTCACTTTTCCATACGGTCCAGTTGTGAAACGCGTCTCCAGTCGTATCGAGTGGCTTTGGGGGCTGTAGCAGAGTCGACGCCATCCTTGCAATGGGCGTTCGTAGTCGGTCCGTGGAGTCATTCATTGCCGACTGGCGGCGGTAGCAAAACGAACCGCCGTCTCCACTTCTGACACCATGTAGACAGCCGAGCAGCAGAAACGAAAGAATGCTTGCTTTATTGCGAAAAGCATGTGTGTTTATACACAGGCAGACTAGGATTGCGCATGCGTATCAAATATTCTTGATGACGTAGCCACTGGTCACAAAAACTTGCCATTGCTGGAAGACGCTGACCTTTTTCGGATGTAGAAAATCACTGGGCTCAATGCCCCTCAGACTCTTGGACTCACTTATTCTAACTGTGACTGAATGATCTTTGGCTTACGCACCTATTGATTCAGAGACTAAAGCCCACGCAACTCGAATTAGCCTAGACCTGAGAAGGGAACGGAAGAAACTTGTACATAAGAAGCCGATCAATGAGTTAGCGGTAACAGGGAAAATAGAGGAATTCTAGATCAAGCTACAGAACAGGTATTCGGCTTTAACTGAGGAAGAGGACCTTAGTGTTGAAACATTGAACGACAATCTTGTGGGCATCATTAAGGAGTGTGCAATGGAAGTCGGTAACTCCATTAGGCAGGATACCAGTAAACTATCGCAGCAGACGAAAGAGCTGATCAAGAAACGCCAATGTATGAAAGCCTCTAACCCTACAGCTAGAATAGAACTGGCAGAACTTTCGAAGTTAATCAACAAGCGTAAGACAGCTGACATAAGGAAGTATAATATGGATAGAATTAAACATGCTCTCAGGAACGGAGGAAGCCTAAAAACAGTGAAGAAGAAACTAGGAATTGGCAAGAATAAGATGTATGCGTTAAGAGACAAAGCCGGCAATATCATTACTAATATGGATCACATAGTCCAAGTGGCTGAGGAGTTCTATAGAGATTTATACAGCACCAGTGGCACCCACGACGACAATGGAAGAGAAAATAGTCTAGAGGAATTCGAAATCGCACAGGCAACGCCGGAAGAAGTAAAGAAAGCCTTGGGAGATATGCAAAGGGGGAAGGCAGCCGGGGAGGATCAGGTAACAGCAGATTTGTTGAAGGATGGTGTGCAAATTGTTCTAGAGAAACTGGCCACCCTGTATACGCAATGCCATATAACGTCGAGCGTACCGGAATCTTGGAAAAACGCTAACATAATCCTATACTATAAGAAAGGGGATGCCAAAGACTTGACAAACTATAGACCGATCAGCTTACTGTCCGTTGCCTACAAACTATTTACTAAGGTAATCGCAAATAGAATCAGGAACACCTTAGACTTCTGTCAAGCAAAGGACCAGGCAGGATTCCGTAAAGGCTACTCAACAATAGATCATATTCATACTATCAATCAGGTGATAGAGAAATGTGCGGAATATAACCAACCCTTATATATAGCTTTCATTGATTACGAGAAAGCATTTGATTCTGTCGAAACCTCAGCAGTCATGGAGGCATTACGGAATCAGGGTTTAGATGAGCCGTATGTAAAAATACTGAAGGATATCTATAGCGGCTCCACAGCCACCATAGTCCTCCATAAAGAAAGCAACAAAATCCCAATAAAGAAAGGCGTCAGGCAGGGAGATACGTTCTCTCCAATGCTATTCAGAGCGTGTTTACAGGAGGTATTCAGAGACCTGGATTGGGAAGAAATGGGGATAAAAGTTGATGGAGAATACCTTAGTAACTTGCGATTCGCTGATGATATTGCCTTGCTTAGTAACTCAGGAGACCAACTGCAATGCATGCTCACTGACCTGGAAAGGCAAAGCAGAAGAATGGGTCTAAAAATTAATCTACAGAAAACTAAAGTAATGTTTAACAGTCTCGGAAGAGAACAGCAATTTACAATAGGCAGCGAGGCACTGGAAGTCGTAAGGGAATATATCTACTTAGGACAGGTAGTCACTGCGGATCCGGATCATGAGACGGAAATAATCAGAAGAATAAGAATGGGTTGGGGTGCGTTTGGCTGGCATTCTCAGATCATGAACAGCAGGTTGCCATTATCCCTCAAGAGAAAAGTGTATAATAGCTGTGTCTTACCCGTATTCACCTACGGGGCAGAAACCTGGAGGCTTACGAAAAGGGCTCTGCTCAAATTGAGGACGACGCAACTAGCTATGGAAAGAAGAATGATAGGTGTAACGTTAAGGGATAAGAAAAGAGCAGATTGGGTGAGGGAACAAACGCGAGTTAATGACATCTTAGTTGAAATCAAGAAAAAGAAATGGGCATGGGCAGGACATGTAATGAGGAGGGAAGATAACCGATGGTCATTAAGGGTTACGGACTGGATTCCAAGGGAAGGGAAGCGTAACAGGGGGCGGCAGAAAGTTAGGTGAGTGGATGAGATTAAGAAGTTTGCAGGGACGGCATGGCCACAATTAGTACACGATGGGGGTTGTTGGAGAAATATGGGAGAGGCCTTTGCCCTGCAGTGGGCGTAACCAGGCTGATGATGATGATGATGGCTGTGCTGATTTCACACACTTAACTTTCTTCAGACCACAGCTCATGGGTTCAAGGTATAGTACAGTCAACCACAAAGGTTTACAGATCACAGGATCGCGTAAAAATTGAATTTCTGAGCAGCCGTTAATAGTATTTAAATTTAGCCAGCCAAATCACTCCAGGTTTCTGCCCCATATGTTAGCACCGCTAGAATGCACTAATTGTACACCTTTCTTTTTAGTGATAATGTTAAGCTTCCAGTAAGGATCTGAGAGTGTCTGCCATATGCGCTACAGCCCAATTTTATTCTGTAAATTTCCTTCTCATGATCAGGGTCCTGTGTGAGTAATTGTCCTAGGTAAATGTATTCCTTTGCATACACTCAGCTCCAACCCAATTTTGTTCTTCTGTAAGTTTTCTGCTGATGATCAGGGGCACCGTGAGTAATTTTGCATACAGTCAGCCTCTAGAGTATGCGAGGAATATGTCTACCTAGGACAATTACTTACAGGAGACCCTGATCATGAGACGGAAATTTACAGAAGAATAAAATTGGGTTGGAGGGCATACAGGAGACACACTCAGATCTTTACTGGAAGCTTACCATTACATCACTAAAAATAAAGGTGCACAATCAGTACATTCTAACGGTGTTAACATATGGGGCAGAAACTTGGAGAGTGAAAAAGAAGCTAGGAAACAAGTTAACGACCGTATGAGGAATGATAGGCGCAACGTTAAGAGACAAGAGAGTGGTGTGTATCAGAGAGCAAAGGGCTTAGCTGATATTCTAATCAACATTAAGAGAAATAAATGGAGCTGGGCAGGTCATGTAATGCGTAGATTAGATAACTGGTGGACCGTTAGAGGTGCCAAGGGAAGGGAAATGCAGTCGAGAATGGAAAAGATCGGGGGGGGGGGGGGGGGTGATGAAATTAAGAAATTCGCAGGTGCAAGTTGGAATCGGTTGGCGCAGCACAGGGTTAATTGTAGATTGGAGGCAGAGGCCTTCGTCTTACATAAGTTGATGATGATGATGATGATGAAACCATACATCACTTTGTTGCTCGCATATACTAGCGGCAGCTGGAAACACAAACACTAGTATCTGTTGTGAGGATGCAGATATATTATGTTTTTTTTTCTCAGATTCTGTGATCCACAAAATTTTGTGGGCAACTGTGCATGTCTGTGATGTGTGGTGCGCGACATAGTGCGGTGTTCGGGACAGGCAGGAGCAGACGACACTGAGTGCACGCGCGCCGAGGTGGAGGAAGGAAAACAACGACGCCGAAGAGCGCCGGGCACGAGAACGCGCGGCGCATGAAACAAAAAGAAGAAAAGTAACCAATCAGAAAAGACCACGGGGCATTAGGCAGCCAATCCGAGAATGCCAAATCGGCCAGACCAGAAGAAAAAGCGTGGTACGCTGGCAGAACGAGAGCACACGAGAGAGGACACGCAGGGAGACGCCGGGGAGACGCCAGGAGAGTCCCAGGAAGCGACGGCAGGAGGAGGTCAACCACCGGAGCGGGCGTTGAAGACGGGCCGTCGGGTTCCGGACCCGAGCCCACCAGGACTTCACCCGACCGGGGCCTCCTGCCAACCTGTTCCTGTGCGTCGCCTGTCTACCCGAGCGTGCCGTCAGCTCCTCAAGGCCGGTGAGCTTCTGCGCCAGTGGGCAGGACGAGAACAGTCGGGCTACGGGCCCGAGTTCTACGCCAGCTGCCCGGCCAGAACGCCGCCCCGTCTCTCGTGCCGCCTGCTGCCCGAGGCCGGCGTTCGAGCTTCTGCGTCCGCGGGCAAGACGAGAACAGTCGGGCTACGGGCCCGAGTTCTACGCCAGCTGCCCGGCCACAACGCCGGCGCCGTCTACTCCTGCCACCTAGCCGCCAGCGTTACCTCGCCTCAGAGCTGGCGCGCTCCCGGCGCCCGGTCGGTCAGCTTACGCCATGACCTTTGGTGAGACCGGCGCCACTCCTTCTGCCAACTTCTCACCGCGTTGCCGCGTCGAGACTTTGACGCGTCCCCGCCCTCGTGGCAAGCCCGGACTCTTGCCCTCGTTAACCTCATGCAATCCCTGTATGTGTTCCTTACCGCAATGTCCGCTTGAGTGTTTATATTATGCATGCTTTCTATTTCCTTCTATTTACTCTTTTTAGTTTATTAAAAGTCTGTGTGTGTGTTCAAACCAACCGCTTTGTCCTCAATTGGGTTCTCGGAGGCTCCGCCTAAGAGAACCAACCGAACCATTGAGTACACGAACCTTGGCCCCCTATTAGGGTCATCACAGGTTCTCGTGTGCTAGCCATAGTTCCTAGCCGCTAGAATAAAAATATCCAAACGAATGGCTTTGTCCTATCGCGGACGCCAATTTAGACATTTACGTTCATAAAACACTTTTTCACTTGCTACATTGGGCTCTTCATGATCTCTATATTTGCAGCTTTCATATGTGAAATCTGTAGTGCTAATTTTCATCACTGAATTAACATACTTGAGCAAGCACATCTCTTTGTTATGAGTTGTCCATGTCCGATTTGGCCAGTCTCCTGCTGAAGCATTGTGCGCTGCTATGCCCGAGTGTGTGAGATCAAATTGTGGCCATGGTGGCCAGATTTAGGTGGGGGGTGAAATACAAGAGTGCTCATGTACCGGGCATTGGGTGCACGTTAAAGAATGACAGGTAGTCAAAATTAATCCAACGTCCCCCACTACAATGTGCCTCGTAACCATATGGTGGTTTTGGAGTGCAAGATCCCACAATAGTACAACAAAGTTTGCATTGTCAATATTCCAGTTGTGCACCGTTGTTGGTAAATACTGGTGTTCTACAGAGATCAGCTGATCAGCTACTTATGTAAATTATGAATGTGCTTCAGCTGAAAAGGCTGGGAAATTGTGACAATATGCCCTCTATTATGCTAGAAGGATGTGTGCTTCCTGCCGGGATCCGTTATGTGTGCGCTGCAGGCTTGTTTTCCTTCGTACTTGTGCTGATGTGTATCTTCTGTGTATTCTTGCCAAGTGGCGCCTTTATTCTGCGTGATCAAACAATAAATGCACAGTTGCTAGTTAGTGTACATGGTGATCGTTTGTCTCCTTTTTGGTCACTCATATTTCTTGGCCCCATTTCTTGCAATAATGAACCAAATATAGCCCAACAATATGTTTTGACCTTAGGTGGGTGCTTCTCTCATAGCTGTCCTACATTATTTCATGTAATATACCTTAGCAGTATACCTATAGCAGTATTGCAGTATACCTAAGCTTTCTCCCCCTTTGTGTCTGTGTACTGAGGGAATAAAACCTAGTGCACTGCCCCTGTCACCTTTTCCCCAACACCTTTCCAATAGCTGCATTAGTAAGGTTTCTGTCTTTCTTTTTTTGCAATTCTAATGAACCTTCAAAAAAATATGAAAGGAATTATTTTGCTTATTTATGCTCTGGCATCCGCCGTTGTCAGTGTTTTAGTACGTGCAATATGTTGTTAATGCTCTATTCAGCAGAATACTTTATTATCAGTAGGCTTGAATGCAATTGGTAAATAAGTGAGTAATGAATGAATTTATTAAAAATGCCTTTTAAAGAGTAATATATATATATATATATATATATATATATATATATATATATATATATATATATATATATATATATTGCAGTAAGAAATACAAGCGCCAGCAGAAGATGAAGAGGAAGGAGATGGTTGTGGTTGTTGGTGCTCGCGCTCGCCCCGCTCGGCCGTTGTCTCTTTCTGTGCATTCATATAAAATGCCGAGCTCATCTATCCTTAAACGCGTACTATCAATATATATAAATTGAAGTTAGTGACTCTTGGAGAAACATTTCGCTGATAATGAATGTCTGCAAAAATTAGCCGGCTGTTGTATTGTTTGGATAACTTTTTTACATTTTTAGTGAGGCTGACACAAAATACCAGTATTTATGAATTTTAGTTTACTTCAAATGAATTGCTATAGCAAATCAGGACAGCAATACTTCTAACAAATTATTTTCTGTAGCAAATAATTTGCCACCTGACTACCTGATTACAATATTTCATTAGTAAGGGGCGACTTAAGCTCAGTCCACACAGCCTGCACTTCAAATGTGTGCGAGTGCACAAAAAACTGCCCATGTCTCACACAGGGGAAGTTTTCTACATGCATGTGGAAGGCATGTAGAAGGCTGCGTGGACTGAGTGTAAGTCACTCCTAATTCTAAAGAGACCACAAGTAGCCACTCCCAGTAATGTAAATGTATTCCCTTTCATGTACGTAGCTGAACCAATGTATCTTTAAACCTAAAAAAGATGTTTTGTTGCGTGAAACCATATTTTTGCCATCAGAGAGTTGTTTTATCTTGGGGTTACATTTTTTAAAGAATAGAATCATGTTCCTAATATAAACAGATTGACAGCACACTTAAAAGAAGAGGACAAAGAAAGTGACAGGCTATGTGCTTTCTTTGGCATTGTCCTTTAAGTGCGCTGTTAATCTTTTTAATATCAGATACCAATTAGACCAAACCAACATTGTGTCCCTGAAGTCCATGTTAGCTGGACAGGTACCATTATAGATGGCCATCCAATAGTCCCCTAGACTGGAATGACGGTTGTTACAGGCACTCCAGCCAATCTCCTCAATATTAGGTCCTTCTCCTCTCTTTTTGCATTTACAGACTGCTTCTAGTACCCTTGACTGAGAAAAAAAGTGAGGGTAGTTGAAAGGCTGGCACCACATTCTATTATTCAAGGTGTCACTACCCTTTAGAATGTCATGTCGCAGTGTTCAGTAGCACAATAAAAAATGTGGACAATGAGCCCCATGAACACCGCTGTTGCATTATTCATGCCATAAGACAGAGTAGGAGAGACAATGTTACATGTGCAGGGAGGTTACGAATGACAAGGTGTGACCTTATGATGCTAAGATGTGTATAATACATGCCTACAATATATATTAATAAAAGAATAAAAGAATTCCAGGATGTGCACATTCAATGCACATCCTGGAATCTTTATGAAGTGAAGCTTACGTGAAGCATTTAATGAAATGCTATGAGTTTGTCCATTTCTTTACTGCCTTGTTCTCTTGCGCATCCATGCCACTCAATGTGACAAAACTTATACTGGCCTGTCCTTCTTTATATCTGATTTATTTTAAGTTTACTGACTGCCTGTTGGCCAGCCTCCCATTGTGAGTATATGCCAAAGTATGGATCTCCTTGCTGTGTATCTTCCTAGAACTCCTCCGCATTGTAGAACACCATTTGTTGTTATATTCTTTTCGAGCCTCATATCTTCATGTGAATGTTTAGTTGGAGCTTTGTTTATTACTGTGATTGGCTCCCATTTCATTTATTCCTTTCTTGTGCCCTCATGCTTGGCTCTTCATCATTGTCTCTTCTGAAGTGTTGCACTCACGATCGTGTGTGCACCCTTTGCTGGCATCTTCTTTTTCATCTCTGCATTATTTCTTACACTCACTCGAACACCTGTGATTGGCTCCCATTTCTTTTATTAATTTCTTCTGTATACCCTCAAGCTTGGCTTTTCGCGGTCATTTTTTTTTCTTCTGAAGCATTGCACTCACGACTATGCATGCACACTTTGGCGTCATCATCCCTCGCGAGGCCATAGTATGGAAATCATCATCACAATGAACACGTGGTGACCATCTGAGAGAGCTAGTTGGTGTTTGCATGAAAGAGAGGGAGAGAGACAAAACTTCATTAAATGTCCTTGCTGGGGTGAAGGGGGGCGCGGGGGACTAGCCCCACCTAAGTTGGTGGCCAGACCTTGAGTCTTGGCGGCAACGGCAGCCAGCCAGGCTGTCCAGAGTTGGTCCTCTGGGGCATTTGCTGAGGAATACAACCTCCCATTTCTAGGGCATGGTGATTTTAAATGTTGGGCGTGCTGTGTTTAATGGTGTCTGTCGCTGTGGGACATGCCTGGGTAATGTGGCTGAGGTCAATGCGAGACGTCCCGCATGTTTTGCATTGTGGTGTGTAAACATCTGGGTGGATGTGACTGTATAGCGAGGATGTGGGGAATGTGTGTGTCTGCAATAATGTACACGTTGTCGACTGGTACTTATTGAGTGACTTGTCAGGAGGTGGGTACTTCACTCTTGCCTTACGGTAATGCAAGATGACTTCGCCATATGTAACCATTCTGTCCTTTGCGTGGCCGCACCAGGAGATGACTGCCTCGTCGTCAGCCTGCTGGGATGCAGGTCATCGGAGGGGGTCGCTACTCTGATGACAGGTGATGCACCCAGTGGACGATTTCTCGGGCAGTGTAGTGAATGGCTTCATTCCCGGCAAGGCTCGTATAACCTGGGGCCCAGATTAGCTGAACATGGCGGCGACGGGATGGCGATGTGCTTGAGAGTACGCGGTTTGCTTGCAATGATATGAGGCTTCTGGTGAAGTTGCGGATAGCCGTCTGGGAGTTGCTAATGATGGCAAGCGGCCGTAGTCATTGCGTAGGCTAAAGCGCTGGAAGCTTCTTCGCCCTCTTCGGGTTTTGTGGTGTGTATGGAGGTGGTGGTGATAGTGGTATGATTCGGCCCTGTGACCACAGCTAGAGCCACGGCTGGTAGTTGCGAGTGCTCAGCAGCATCTGCATAAACCACATTGTTGGCCCCCTCGTAATGCTTGTCGAGTTGTCTCGCGCACTCGGCACGTCGGTCTGCACGAAAGGAGCATGCATGCAGTTGTGGCCTGCCCAAGAGCCGCAGCCTTAATGGGTGCCATTATTAGGCACATGTGTTTCTCGGCCTGATTATTAACTGTGTGAACCTAAACCATATTGTTATATAGAGGTATTGCCTTTTTTCCATGCGATAAAGAAAAAGAAAGTTCTGTTGTGGCCTAATGATTAGAGCATGGTGTCTGAGATTCGAAACCCGATGCCAGGCATGGTTCTTTTTTCATATGTAAGAGTGAGGACAAATCTACTCAGCGAGAATCTGACCATCGGTTGACCGACCGACCGACCAACCCAGGCAAAAGTATGAGACAGCAGGCAAAGAAAGCTTCTCTTAAAAAAAAAAAACTAGAAATTGCTGCGGTGAGGTTTGGTTGCATGGCGAATGACGATGTAAAAATTGAGCATTTATCTTTTGTTCTATAAGAGTGACTCGTTAGAGCTCTCTGAAAAGTGAGGTTGAGAGGCAAGCAGTAACTTAGCAAGCACTGCACTAAAATCTCCAACGGAAGGCCGCACTATGCAATATTCTGGCAGTTATAATGTGCTATGTTCGTGCTGTGTTGAAAAATGCATATAAACAGTATAGATCCACATTTCTAGGTGAAGATTCATTGAAAGGCTTTTTAATTTCTTCATGGGTATGTGCTACAAAATTTAAAACTACAGAACTATTGATCACAAATTCATTATTGTACATGAAAAAAACTGCTCATTGCCATTCAAAAGGTATGACACATACAGCGTGGTTGTGCGTTATCGTATTGTACAAAAAAAAGACATCTGAGCCCAATATAATGTATATATGTTCACCTTATTCCATTCCTTCTTCATATGCTGCGTACGTGCGTGTACATGCGCATGCATGCATGGTGCACATATACCCTGGTTTCTTTACTGATGGTTTCAAACGTATTCATGTGTTAGTGTGGAATGACTAGCTGTATGGGTGTGCACACCTGTGTGGGTCTACATCTGGCCTCCTTACAGGTGAAACATGGGGAAGCCAGGAGGTTGAAATTCAAGACCATGAGCAAAACGAGAAGAAGGTGAAAGCTGGAGCTTGCTTTGACAAGTGGACTTGTCTTCAAGTCCACTTGTCGAAACGTTGGCTCCACTTTCACCATGTTCTAGTTTTGCTCATCGCCTCCCTATAGGTGGATTCATATGTATTCATGCATCTGCATAAAAGGCTGTGCATTTTATGCAGATGCATAAAATGCATAAAGGCTGTGCTGTGCTATAAAATAGCTGTGCATTTGTGTGTGTGTGTGTGCTGGGGCGTAGCCAGGGGAGGGGGGTGCACCGCGTGCATGCCTCCCAGGGAAATTTCTGTGTACCATAGGATGACCACTGCCCAGACCCCTTCCCCCCTCCCGTTCCCGGTTAAAGGGGTGCGTCACCCCTTCCCCACCCTATCCAAAAACATTTTCTGTCTACGCCAATGTGCGGTTGCATGCGTGTGCACTGTTCTCCTACCGACTCGTAAATTAATGTATACATGCGTGGGCATGCAATGTGCGTGCGTGTGCGGCGGGCATGGCTTGGTCAGTGAGTGTGTACACCGCGGCCGCCACCTACACGTTCGTGTACGTTCGTAGGCACAATAGAAAGGGCTGTAGGTGCGCACATGCGAACACTTGTCTCTCTTGTATCATGCATGCGTGTCTACATGCGTGCCGCGCGAGTGTACACCCGTCTCTCTGCTGACAGATTAATAAGAATTCGCGCATGTGCATATCAGAAGCTGTACGTGTACGTGTGTTTGCCTGCGCGTGTCTGCGCGTTGTACACTATCTTTAATACCAACATCATGTGCATGTGCACGCGGACATGCGCGTGTTCCGCAGTTATGCAGGAAGCACACATAACTGCCTGATCAGCCAAGCAGCATGCGTGCGGGACAGGCGATGCCGGGCTAGCAGCCCACGTCGTTAAATTTTCACAGCACTTGTTGTGGGTGGGGCGCGCCTTTTATCCTCGACGTGGCAACGTCAATAATCTATAACGACAGCTCGCAAACTGCAGAACTTTGTAACGCATGGCAAGATATATATATATATATATATATATATATATATATATATATATATATATATATATATATATATATATATATATATATATATATATATATATATATATATATATATATATATAATCATTTTTTATTTTTCTTTACGGAACATACCGCTGACCGTCTCATTCCGTGCGTATGCGCAGCAAATTTCCCGTGCCACTGAGTTGTCAAGCGGGCGACAGCTGTATGGAGGATGTCGACGCCTAATATATATGAACGGCACGGCCGTGAACATCAGGTAACCAACAGCGTGGCCAGTGAGAGTAAATGCTGACATTCGTCCCCTGGAGAAGCGCCATCCGAAAAGCGGTGTAACGTTTAGTCCTCCAGGTTTGCACACGGCACGCATCTCTGCGTCGTTGCTCCTTAGCGGACTAACTGCTAATCGTGAAGGTTTACCGGCCTCCATTACTCCAAAATTGGGTAATTTTGCTTAAGAGTGTAGACCTAAAGGTGGCAGACCTCGCCTCGTCATTATGAAGCTCCGGGATTTTTGTGAAAAGATTAGTGCTCCAAAGAATGGCTATAAAGTAGAAGGGTCCCAGTGGCGCATATCCGAAGATTTTTCTTCGAACACACGCTCCATCTGTAAAAAACTATGGGACGCTACAATACTATTCCGTAACAATGGTTCAGTGGTACACCTCAGGTACGACCATGCATTTGTTGATAATCAGCTCTGCAATTGAGACGTTCTTTCCAACTCGCTTGTGAAAGTTCGTGCCAGTGCCACATCATTTACTGCTCTCCCAAGGGAACAATCCTTTACTTAACAGTGACATACATTATAAACTTTGTATAATAAATCTTAACGCAAGAAGCCTATCTAACAAATATCCAAGCTTTTCCTCTTTGGTGGCATCACATTCCCCGCATGTTATCGGCGTCACTGAGACCTGGTTGCATCGCGACATCTATGACGGCGAAATACCCCCCTCCCCCCCCACCACCAGGATCTAATGTCTTAAGAGTTAACAGAAAAGTGGTCAGAGGCGGAGGCGTTGCTTTGTTTTTGCGCTGTGACCTACAGTTTTCTGTACTACAATCCGCACCTGAAATCGAGACGATCTGGTGTAAGGTGCACATTAATAAAACGAATGTCATCAATGGTGTGTTTTATGGACCTCCCAGACATGCCTCAAATGAAATAACGATCCTTTACGCGTTCATCCAAGAGCGCTGTTTTGGCTCTTCAAATTTAATCTGCATGGGGGACTTCGATGTACCTAACATTTCGTGGGCTTAATTATCGGTAACTGGTGATAAGGTCCCTCTTTCTAGAGAGTTGCTTGAATTTTCACTATCCCTTGGATTGAAAGAAATTGTATCTGATCCTACATACTCCACACTAGATTTGATTTTCCTAAATGCACCGCTCTTTACATTTGGCTTTGAGTGTGAGATTACTGACGCTATTTCCGATCACAAAGCTGGTATTGCTACTATTAATCTTTCAGTTTCAAGGCGCTTCTATGAAGATACCAGTTTTTACGATTCTAGTCATGCAAATGATACGTCCATACTTGATACATTAAGCATTTGATTCGGCAGATGCTCCCGGTTATGCACTACAAGTCATATCAATGATGTAGTATCCCATTTTGAAAACATTGTTCATACTTGCATAGAGCGCTATGTGCCATTAAAAACAAAAAAGAAAAATCTTGACCTTCCTTGGATGACAAGGGATGACTGCATTTGAAGCGTCGAGTAGCCAGAGTACGTCGGAAGCGCCACATGAATGCCGAAACAAATGCCCAGTTTCGCTCTATAAAGTAAGAACTTTGTCAAAACATTTATGCAGCTAAGGACTTCTATTATCAGTTCACTCTACCTAACCTAATTACAAATAACCCACGAAAATTTTGAAGTTCGATTTCGCCCATGAAAAATACCACCCAGACATTTCTATTAGATGATTTCGAAATAAGTGATCCTGGAGCTATTGCTAAAGCATTCTATGAGTATTTTCAGTCAGTATTTACACAGGACAATTGCGAAATTCCTCCCTGCTCCACGACAACTAACATGTCCTGTGCAATTAGGAGAGAGAAAGAGAGAGAGAGAAAATAATGCAGAGAAAGGCAGGGAGGTTAACCAGAGGTAGTTCCGGTTGGCTACCCTGCGCAGGGGGAAGGGTTAAGGGGGATAAAAAGAGAAACAGAGTGGAAGGGGGAGATAGAAAGAAAGGGCGACAAGCACGAATAAAGCGCGTACACTAACAGAGCGGTAGGGGGCGGCATTCTTAGAGTCTGTCGTGAAGCCCCGTAGACCGCAAGAACCTTAATAGCGCGAGTAAGGCCTTCAACGCGGATGTTCTTTCGGAGCATTGGCCTAAAGCTTTTAGTTCTGAAAGTGGACAATTGTCCAACTTGTCCAGTACTCTGCACATCACTTGCCTCTGAGCACTGTATCGCGGGCAGACATTGATAATATGTGCGAGCGTCTCGTCGATGTTACATGTGTCGCACGTGGGGCTGTTGGCCATTCCGATGAGGAAAGCATACGAGTTCGTAAAGGCAACGCCTAGCCACAAGCGGTAGAGCATGGTCCGTTCACGTCGTGGTAACCCAGGCGGGAGGTGCATATCCGTATGTCCGGAGACAACGAACGCAACTGACACATGGTGAAAAAATTTGAGTCCCACAGTGGCGATTAAGTGTTACAATATCTAAGCAAGGAGTCCTGAACCTTATTTTAAATCTTGACACCAAAAAGGGTTGCAGTCCAGATAATGTCGACAATGTGTTCCTTCAACGTTATGCGCTTTGGACGTGTCAATACATCACATTAATTTTTGAGAAATCAGTGTTTACTGGTACAGTTCCTTGTTCTTGGAAACGGGCTAGAGTCATTCCACTGTTCAAATCTGGGCGGAAACAATCATTTCTACTTTATAGACCCATTTCTTTAACTTCTCATGCATGCAAACTCCTTGAACACATTATTTATAACCACACTATCACTTTTGTCGAGTCTAATAACATTTTGTGCACCGCTCAGCATGGATTTCGTAGTGACTTTAGCACATTGAGTCAATTAACTGAATTTACACATGACATCAGTTTTGCTTTTGATTTAGGTCTTCAAGTAGATGCGCTCTTCATTGATTTCTCCAAAGCATTTGATGCTGTACCACATCCTAAACTATTACATAGACTAAGCCTTATCCTTAAAGACCTTCTTCTTGTTGACTGGATCCGTAGTTTTCTTTATAATCGTTCACAGCACGTTTCTTTTATTTCATTCAATTCCCCTGACGCATCTGTATCTTCCGGAGTACCCCAAGGTTCTATTTTAGGGCCACTTCTTTTCTTGCTTTATATTAACGACATTCCAAACTCTGTTTCGGTAAAAATTCGGCTTTGTGCTGACGACTGCGTTCTCTACAATGCCATTTCTACAGCTAACGAACACTCTGAATCAATCTTTTTTAAGTTTTCGTGAATAGTGCGAACTCTGGCAAATGAGCATTAACTTTAAAAAAACAATCGTCACGTCCTCTCACAAGCATGCTAATTGCTCATATTTCAATTACTCCTATAAATCCACTTTTCTGCAGCACGCATATTCATTCCAACGTTATCCTGGTCAGAACATATTTTAACAACTTGCAACAAAGCACTAAAAAAAAACTTGGTAACCTGACCCGAACCCTACGTGTTACTGTGAAAGAAACTAAACTCATTACATACAAAACACTTGTAAGACTTATTCTTGAATATACGGCTACCATATGGAACCCTTACAAAATCTCGGACAATCACAAAATTGAATCTGTTCAGAAGAAGGCGAATCGTATCATATACCGCCGCTATGACAGAATGTTTTCACCGTCATCTCACATGCATATGCTCGATTTAACCCCTCTTTCCCACTGTCGTCGCATTAATTCTCTGAAACTTCTACACTCTCTATTTTACTCTGCACATTATGCTTCCCCTAACACATATCTGACCCGTGCAAAGCCTCTAATCACGAGAAGCAGCAATCGCTTAAACTTATCGGTTTCTTTTGCTTGCACCAACGCTTTTAAATACAGTTTTTTTTCTAGGACTATTGAACTCTGGAATGACCTGCCTGGTTCCATCCGTTGTTACCACAAAGAATTTTGAGATGCTATTGAGCACTCCCTTTAGCCATGTTCTCACATATGCTTCTTTTGTACCGTGGTTTGTATTTGCCACATTGTATTCATTGTATTTGAGAGGGAGGGTTTACGCACTAACTTCCGCACGGGTTGCACTGACCACACCAAGGTGAGAAGGTTCTCGCAGACACGGTGCTTGACCCGAGCAGGCGCCTCTTTATCCCAGAGTTGACCCTGCAGTCAGTGGCCGCCGCGACCATCCATTGACCGGCGACTTCTAAGCTGCGCGAGACGGCACTGCGAAGCATCTCCTTCCAGGAATCCCCCCGCTCCAATCGAGCCGTGAATGCGGCGGCGTACACACTAACAGCACTTGCTCCGCCGACTGCGTCTAGACATCTCGGCGCCGTCCCCCGGTTGACGCGGTGCATTCTTGTCTTCACAAAGCAGGTTGTCGCCACAGCAGACATCCCGGCGCCGATCGGCTGGGGACGATGATCGCTGCCTTGAAGAACGCCACCCCCGCGGCTGCGGCTGGCTGGGAAAACGTTGCAGGTCGGCACCTCTGCAGGCCGTTCGTAACATCACCCACTCCTGCAAAAGCCCTTCTGGGCTGCAGTATCTTCAAATAAATAAATAAATAAAATATAGTCGCCGTAACAGATGTGGAGGCAAAGAAAAATTACTGTGTATAAAATCAGTAATCAGTGTTGATAACCTTCCCGCTTTAGTCTGTAACACTTCGGCATACTTAAAGAAGGAAAGATGGCGATCAAATTCAACACCGAGGATGCGTAAAGAATCCTTGAATCGTAACTCCTTGGACAATCCAGATATTCGAATTGTACGGTGTAGTTTTTTCCTGCCTCCATAGCCATGTGTAAAGAGAACACGGTACGTTTTGGATTCAATAAGTTGGAATTTGTTACGCGTTGTCCACTGTTGAGCGCGAGACAGGACGTGCTCAGCCGTCGTGACCAACTGTGCTTTGTGGCTGGGATAATGATGATGGTGTCATCTGCCTAAGCCTAGATGGTGACGTCTATAGGCATGGGTAGCTGTAGGAGGTTGAGAATAATTAGGTTCCACAATAGTGGAGACAGAGGAGAGCCTTGCGGACTTCCCAAGGTGGTATTTGATTACACCTGTCCCGCCTGCGATCGATGGACTCCCGACCTGTCCGAAAGGAAGGGGAGAAGTAAATGATATTGTCCGGGCAGTGTCGGTCTCTCCAAAGCTTTAGGTCGAGAGGATGCCAGACACTATCAAAGGCACCGCTTAAATCTAATGAAACCGACACGGCATGGCGTCTGAGGGGCTGTAAACTCAAGAAGTCGGGATTCCAACGCGTGGAGAGCAAGTACCGCACTGCGCACATGGGTAAAACCGAACTGGCGGTCATGTATGGGGCCATGAGAGTTCAGTAAAAAATATAAACGACCATAAAGTAGTCTGTCCAAAGCCTTGCCAAAAACTGAGTTCATGAAAATGTTAAGGTGGACAATAGGGTTTGGGAAGAAAAATGACGCGACTGCGTCGCCAACAAGCGGGGAAGTAGCCAAGTTTGAGAGCCGAATTAAAGGAGAAAAGCAGGAATTGTGGGTGAGCATTGGAAAGAGTAAACACTGTCAAAGGTGTAACCTTAAGTCCTGTGGCCGAACGGGTGGACGCAGTATACAGAGAACCATTGTTATTTCGGGTAAAGTTAATGGGACGTCCTTTGATTTCATGATGTATTTCGTGGTAAAGCATTGTCCAATGATGGCGTGATAAGGATAATCTGATGATGAATCGTGAACGGGTACTGGAATGTGAAGAATCAGTGCGGCGGATTCGAGGTGCGATGGTGTTCCATCCGGGTATGCGTGACGAGGGGGCACTATCGACGCAGGACGGGTACGGTTAAATTCTGTCCTAAAGGGTTGGTCAAATAAGGAACGTTTTGTAGACGTTCGTGAATGTTCTCCGAGGCAACTGTCTTTTGCCTCGTGAATGCGCGCACGAAAATATGCGAGTGCAGAACTATATTGTTGGCGAAGTTATTGACGTAAGGAGCCATCTTTACACCTTTGAAAGCGGTGAAAGCGTCGTCCCTTTGCAGTGATACTCTTGCGTTCCGTGACGAGTAGTCACATCATTCTAAACCAAGGTTTAGAATGATGTGACAGCTTATCAGCTTGAAGGTTACGTTTGTATGCGCGGTTGAAGATTTTATAAAACTGTGAAAGGACATAATCGAGTGCTAAGGAGGACTGAAGGTCCGCTTCGCGTACAACTTCAAACCATTGATTTTCTCTCAAGGATGCGTTGATGTTTTGTTGACCAATACCAGTGTTACTGGTATTGGTCAATAACAGTGCTACTTCCCCGATGGCTACTTCAATGTGCTTATGCTCGCAAAAAGTGTCGTCCTAGGCAACGTGCCATTTGTATCCGTTAGTTAATAACGAGGCTGACGCTAATGTTATATCTATCCAACTGGCCGAGTCGGGGGTCTCATAACCGAGTGGTGAGGTAGGATCATTGAAGAAAAGCAGACTATGTGTAGCGGTGAACGGTGTGTTTTGCACCGAAGTCCCCGGCTAGTAATATATGAGGAGTGGTAGAACGTTCGAGTCATTGTGTAATGGCAGCGCATCATCATCATCATCAGGCTAGTTACGCCCACTGCAGGGCAAAGGCCTCTCCCATACTTCTCCAACTACCCCGGTCATGTACTAATTGTGGCCATGTTGTCCCTGCAAACGTCTTAATGTCATCCCCCCACCTAACTTTCTGCCGCCCCCTGCTACGCTTCCCTTACCTTGGAATCCAGTCCGTAACCCTTAGTGACCATCGGTTATCTTCCCTCCTCATTACATGTCCGGCCCATGCCCATTTCTTTTTCTTGATTTCAACTAAGATGTCGCTTACCCGCGTTTGTTGCCTCACCCAATCTGCTCTTTTCTTATCCCTTAACGTTACACCCATCATTCTTCTTTCCATAGCTCGTTGCGTCGTCCTCAATTTCAGCAGAACCCTTTTCGTAAGCCTCCAGGTTTCTGCCCCATATGTGAGTACTGGTAACACACAGCTGTTATACACTTTCCTTTTGAGGGATAGTGGCAACCTGTTGTTCATGATTTGAGAATGCCTGCCAAACGCACCCCAGCCCATTCTTATTCTTCTGGTTATTTCAGTCTCATGATCCGGATCCGTGGTCACTACCTACCCTAAGTAGATGTATTCCCTTACCACTTCCAGTGGTTCGCTACCTATCGTAAACTGCTGTTCTCTTCCGAGACTGTTAAACAATACTTTAGTTTTCTGCAGATTAATTTTCAGACCCACCCTTCTGCTTTGCCTCTCCAGGTCAGTGAGCATGCATTGCAATGGGTCTCCTGAGTTACTAAGCAAGGCAATATCATCAGCGAATCGCAAGTTGCTAAGGTATTCTCCATCAACTTTTATCCCCAATTCTTCCCACTCCGGGCCTCTGAATACCTCCTGTAAACAAGCTGTGAATACCATTGGAGATATCGTATCTCCCTGTCTGACGCCTTTCTTTATTGGGATTTTGTTGCTTTCTTTGTGGAGGCATACGGTGGCTGTGGAGCCGCTATAGATATCTTCCAGTATTTTTACATATGGCTCATCTACACACTGATTACGTAATGCCTCCATGACTGCTGAGGTTTCGACTGAATCAAACGCTTTCTCGTAATCAATGAAAGATATATATAAGGGTTGGTCATATTCTGCACATTTCTCCATCACTTGATTGATAGTGTGAATATGGTATATTGTTGAGTAGCCTTTACGGAATCCTGCCTGGTCCTTTGGTTGACAGAAGTCTAAGGTGTTCCTGATTCTATTTGCGATTACCTTAGTAAATACTTTGTAGGCAACGGACAGTAAGCTGATCGGTCTATAATTTTTCAAGTCTTTAGCGTCCCCTTTCTTATGGATTAGGATTATGTTAGCGTTCTTCCAAGATTCCGGTACGCTCGAGGTTATGAGGCATTGCGTATACAGGGTGGCCAGTTTCTCTAGAACAATCTGACCACCATCCTTCAACAAATCTGCTGTTACCTGATCCTCCCCAGCTGCCTTCCCCCTTTGCATAGCTCCTAAGGCTTTCTTTACTTCTTCTGGCGTTACCTGTGGGATTTCGAATTCCTCTAGGCTATTCTCTCTTCCACTATCGTCGTGGGTGCCACTGGTACTGTATAAATCTCTATAGAACTCCTCAGCCACTTGAACTATCTCATCCATATTAGTAACGATATTGCCGGCTTTGTCTCTTAACGCACACATATGATTCTTGCCTATTCCTAGTTTCTTGTTCACTGTTTTTAGGCTTCCTCCGTTCCTGAGAGCCTGTTCAATTCTATCCATATTATAGTTCCTGATGTCCGCTGTCTTACACTTGTTGATTAACGTAGAAAGTTCTGCCAGTTCTATTCTAGCTGTAGGGTTAGAGGCTTTCATACATTGGCGTTTCTTGATCAGATCTTTCGTCTCCTGCAATAGCTTACTGGTTTCCTGTCTAACGGCTTTACCACCGACTTCTATTGCGCACTCCTTAATGATGCCCATGAGATTGTCGCTCATTGCTTCGACACTAAGGTCCTCTTTTTGAGTTAAAGCCGAATACCTGTTCTGTAGCTTGATCCGGAATTCCTCTAGTTTCCCCCTTACCGCTAACTCATTGATTGGCTTCCTGTGTACCAGTTTCTTCCGTTCCCTCCTCAAGTCTAGGCTTATTCGAGTTCTTACCATCCTATGGTAACTGCAGCGTACCTTGCCGAGCACGTCTACATCTTGTATGATGCCAGGGTTCGCGCAGAGTAGGAAGTCGATTTCATTTCTAGTCTCACCATTCGGGCTCCTCCACGTCCACTTTCGACTAACCCGCTTGCGGAAAAAGGCATTCATTATCCGCATATTATTCTGTTCTGCAAACTCTACTAATAACACTCCTCTGCTATTCCTAGAGCCTATGCCATATTCCCCCACTGACTTGTCTCCAGCCTGCTTCTTGCCTATCCTGGCATTGAAGTCGCCCATCAGTATAGTGTATTTTGTTTTGACTTTACCCATCGCCGATTCCACGTCTTTGTTGTATCTCATGTCAGTGGGTGACTAGCAAGGGATCAACAGGAAAACGGTGTTTATTGCCCGCAGCTTACGGGCTCCTGGTTACATCTAGAATAAACGGTTCACGCACATAGCAAGACATTATAAGTACTTGTGCGCACATGCGCACTAACAGCAGTCTGCTTATCAGGCGCGCTATCGTCGACACAACAGTCTTCATAAAAGCTTTCGACTTCCTGGTCATCATGACTGCATGTAGGGGCATAGACTTGTACCACCTTCAATTTGTACCTCTTATTTAGTTTCACAACAAGACCTGCCACACTCGTTAATGCTATGGAATTCCTGTATGTTACCAGCTATTTCATTATTAATCAGGAATCCGACTCCTAGTTCTCGTCTCTCCGCTAAGCCCCGGTAACACAGTACATGCCCGCTTTTTAGCACTGTATATGCTTCTTTTGTCCTCCTAGCCTCACTGAGCCCTATTATATCCCATTTACTACCCTCTAATTCCTCCAATAACACTGCTAGACTCGCCTCAGTAGATAGCGTTCTAACGTTAAACGTTGCCAGGTTCAGATTCCAATGGCGGCCTGTCCGGAGCCAGGTATTCTTAGCACCTTCTGCAGCGTCACAGATCTGACCACCGCCGTGGTCAGTTGCTTCGCGGCTGCTGGGGACTGAGGGCCGGGGTTTGATTGTTGTATTCATATAGGAGGTTGTGGCCAAGTACTGCACCAGGGTGGCCAATCCTGCTCTGGTGAGAGAGTGCGTTACCGGTTCTGGTCACCGGGATCAGGCCGCTCTCCAGGCCTGTTTGTGCAATTTTCTCAACACACGTTTTTTTTTTATTTTCCGGTGGAGAATTGCGCGGCACCGGGGTTTAAACCACGGTCCCCTTGCACGGGAGACGGATACTCTACCGTCCCCACAGTAGTTAAATTAAAAATTAAATTATGGGGTTTTACGTGACAAAACCGCTTTCTGATTATGCACGCCGTAGTGGAGGACTCCGAAAAGTTCGACCACCTGGGGTTCTTTAACGTGCACCTAATTCTAAGTACATGGGTGTTTTCGCATTTCGCCCCCATCGAAATGCGGCCGCCATGGCCGGGGTCCAATCCCGCGACCTCGTGCTCAGCAGTCTAACCCCATAACCACTGAGCAACTACGGCGGGTCCCGCAAGAGTTGTACGCCTCATTTAACCTACAGTGGCGCCCTATTTTATCAGTCAAGGTGGACCAATCTGAGCTCGGTTATACCGCATGGATGGCACTCGGCAAGAGAACCTGGTATTTTTGACCTGCACATGTTTGGCCACACATAATTGAGGATATATAATTTTTTTAGGAGGGTTTCCGTACAGTGATAAAATGAAGGAAAAGACATTAAAAGGAAAAAAAAAGAAAAAAAAGGAACATAACATGTGATTTGAACTTGTGACCCTTCAATGTTGCCCGGAAAGGTGGCTCAGTCGGTTGGTTCGTCAAACCACCGATTACTTTCAAGCGTCATAGCTCCTGCTGCGAGCCTCATACTTATGTGTAAAGGGACTGATGATGTCCGCGACAGTCGATTTTTGCTATTCTGAGTGGTTGGAAGGCATAATTTCTTGGAACAATGGCCGCCAGAGGAGCAGCGTGAACTCGAGCGACTTTAGAGACTAGGAAAACTGCCTTACAATATTTAGACTTGAGGGGAAGCTTCGTTAACAAACTATAACACGGCAATCAGCACTCGAATATAATTATAACCCTAATAATAATTGTAAATATTCATCTCATCTATAGGATCTAATGCGCGCACTGTTGCTTTGTCTCTGCGTGTAGTAGTTAAGAGAGCCAGTTTAAAGGCGGAGAAGAGGGAAGGAAAGGAAAGTCTCTGAAGCAAACTTGCAGCGCCGTGGTTTTAAAGCGCAACCGTGGTAGAGAAACGGAAGGCGATATAAGCGTGCGTGGCCATGATACGCTCATGACAAACTGCCTTAAAATATTTAGACTTGAGGGAAAGCTTCGTGAACAAACTATAACACGGCAATCAGAAATCGAATACGATGAGAGAAATTATTGAGACGTGGAAAATTCCCTTGAAATAAATCTGGTTTGCGAGACAAATGTTTGTACGTATTGAGCCTCTTAAAAGATGAGGGGGAAATATGCGCTCACCGAGAGGGCACCGTCAGCACGAGACCACCACCAGGCACCTTACTGAGATGTGGAGAGCTTCGCGGCCGGAACGAAGCCTCCACTCTCCGCCCGCCAAGAGGGGAAAACGCGCTTTCCGATTGCTCAAGGTTGCGCGGGCATAGTATAGCTCTAGCGTCTAGGAAAAGCTTAAACAGGTGCGAGGGCGGCACGCATAGCGTGGGAAGCTAGCCGCCAGAATAGCTATCTCAAGTACTGCTGCTGGCGAGGGCGAAATACCTTCGTGTAATTATAATAACCCTAATAGGACTTCTTTCAAAGAAAAAAAAAGAAAAAAAGGAAACGGCTCAGAAGGCTATACTACGAGAGCTATGAGTGATACTTTTCTATATATATGTATTCATCTCATCTATGGGATCGCATGCGCGCGCTGTTACTTTGTCTCTCCATGTAGTAGTTAAGAGAGCCAGTTTAAGGGCGGAGAAGAAGGAAGGAGAGGAAAGTCTCTGAAGCAAACTTGCAGCGCCGTGGTTTTAAAGCGCAACCGTGGTAAGAAACGGAAGGCGATATAAGCGTGCGTGGCCATGATACGCACACAACAAACTGCCTTAAAATATCCAGACTTGAGGGAAAGCTTCGTTAACACACTATAACACGGCAATCAGCACTCGAATACGACGAGAGAAATTAATAAATCTGGTTTGCGAGAAGATTGCTTGTATGTATTGAGCCTCTCAAAAGATGAGAGGGGAAATATGCGCTCACCGAGAGGGCATCGTCAGCACGAGAGCACCACCAGGCACCTTACTGAGATGTGGAGAGCTTAGCGGCCGGAACGAAGCCTCCCCTCTCCGCCGTGTTATAGTTTGTTAACGAAGCTTCCCCTCAAGTCTAAATATTGTAAAGCAGTTTTTCGTGTGCGTATCATGGCCACGCACGCTTATATCGCCTTCCGTTTCTCTACCATGGTTGCGCTTTAAAACCACGGCGCTGCAAGTTTGCTTCAGAGACTTTCCTTTCCTTCCCTCTTCTCCGCCCTTAAACTGGCTCTCTTAACTACTACACGCAGAGACAAAGCAACAGCGCGCGCATTAGATCCTATAGATGAGATGAATATTTACAATTATTATTAAGGTTATAATTACATTCGAGGGCTGATTGCCGTGTTATAGTTTGTTAACGAAGCTTCCCCTCAAGTCTGAATATTGTAAGGCAGTTTGTCGTGTGCGTATCATGGACAAGCATGCTTATATCGCCTTCCGTTTCCCTACCATGGTTGCCCCTCTTGCTTGTGCCACTCCTCGCGCGTTCGTCGTCGTCTTCTTCGATAGCTAGCTCCGACGCCGCTCATCGTGCCAACGTTCCCATACTGCCCCTCGCGCTTGTGCCACTGCTCGCGCGTTCATCGTTGTCCTTAGCCATAGCTAGCTCCGACGCCGCTCATCGTGCCAACGTTCCCATATTGCCCCTCGCTCTCGTGACACTGCTCGCGCGTTCGTCGTGGTCTTCTTCCACAGCTGGCTCTGAGGTGCCGCTCAACATGCCAGCGTTTCCATATACTGTCCCTGCCGCGCTGACAGCACTGGTCCAGTACTAACCGGCGCCGTTATTTCGGTCTCAAGTTACTTGCCTGAATATATCACGAAATCAAAACACGTATCGAGCTGCGTTCAAATCTCGCATTAGGTAGAATCATAATCGTCTTGCACATTTTTTAATGATTTTCTCCATTTTACGCTACGGTATGTGGCTAGGGCGTAGTAGTGTGCCCGCCCGTTAAAAAGGATGGAACCTCATCATCATCAACATCGTAGTATACGCGGCGTGCACGCCGATGGCCGCGCCACTGGTGGCGGCCTCGCGCAGAACGCACGGGAGAGGAGCGAGCCGCGCGCCGTAGCACGCCATAGTTTGTTGCGTGGCTGATAGTGTTTCTCCGTCTTATTTGTGTTTTCAGAGCAAAATAGGCAACACCCTTCGCATGTGTGGGATGGCCAAAGCTTCCGAAGAATGTCGAAGAAGAATTGTTGCAGGGTGGTGGGGCTCAAATACCGGTGAAAACGTGCCAGCGATACGGTTCTAATTATTCCCCGCAAAGCCTCATCAGCAGGAGCAACGGTGGCAATGGATCGTCGCTTCGGCGCGAAATTTCTTGTTCTCATCCTTTCCTTTGTCGTTTCGGTGTTTTTTTCCTTTTTTATGATTATTTTTTTACTCGATTGTAGTTAGACGCGTAAGCGACGAAGTTCGTCTGCAGTGCAACATGCCGTTTAAAGGCATTTCGGTAAAGTTCGGAATGCCGTTTGCCGCTTATATTGTTTTCCGCTTCTTTACCGCGTTGGGCTAGCTAGGCAGCACGACCGCATGAGCGCATTGTGTTGTATGTTAAAGCTACAGAAGTTTGCAAGAACTGCAATTGTTAGTTTTATGTGGCCCGGTAAATCCTCGCACCAGCTGTCGCGCACTTCATGTTTTTACATCTATTTTATGTGCGGTTTCGCACATGTTTAACTGTTGCTACTTGCTTCATGCATAATTCTTGATTCTTTTGAGCTGCGAGGTTTTCACCCTGCCTCGTTTGTAAAGGGTATAAATGACGCTGTGTCTTATCGGAATGACACCAAGCAAGTGCTTCTTTAACAGCTTTATTGATTTCTCCCGAGGGCATCTTAGATATTGTGTTTTTTTGGGAAATGTGTTTAGAAAATGTGTAGCTCAGGGCGAGAATTGCTAATAGTTGCTGCATATAGTGTTTTTGTTCCATTTTTCGCTGAATAATCGCGTCACGTTTGGTAAGTCATCACACCTTGATGCTGTCTGAGCAGACTTAATACGCCGAGTGATTTGTTTGTTTCACAACGTAGTCGCTTCTTGCAGGTGAATTTTGTACTCAACTGAATTATTTCTTATTATGCTTACGCCGCATAGGACTAAACCCGGCCTTGCCGCCAGCGCTGGATCTAATTTGACTGGCGCTGCTCTGCCTTTAAATATATCTTGTGGCACGTCTCTCTAGTAACATTTAAAAAGAAGTACTGCAAAGTTAGTCAGACTATAGCTTTGTACGTTTCCAAGCAGCTCCCTTAGGGAATTTAAAATTGCAAAAACTGCAGCGCGAAGGGCAGTTCATCGGCGGTACAGCACTAACACGCGCTTTTATTAACCCGTGCGTTTGGTGGCTTTGTTGACTATAGTGTACGCGTTTCTATCAATAAATTCGCAATTATTCTTCTTCACTACACTTATTCGGCGCCGTCACATGTATTCATCGGCAGAAAAATCACAACGGCATATGCAGACATCGCACCATGCGCATACCCAGGAATTCTGGACATGCGTTTAGTTTCTTATTTCGCCACCACGTGGCGTATCAACCTTAAAGATTTGAAATTCGCGCCGTGACGTATGCAATGACGAACAACTAAAGAAAACACAATAAAAAGAAGCACACCCTGAGACTGTTGCTTCCCCTAGGCACTTGGAAACGAGCGCGCTTATGTATCAGCGTTATCTTGAAGACAACCTGCTACTTGCTCGACTTGCAATGAATCCACGATTTTCTAGACACCTTGCCAGACAGCTCGTCGACATTCCGGGTGAGATGTCGGGCCGAGATAACAGCTCCCGCAAAGCTTGCGTTGGGTTCCCTTTCTTCGTTGTTTTTCTATTTATTTGTGCACAACTCCGGCCGCGGGCTTCGGTATAGTCAGCGTTATTTTTCTTGTGTTTTCTAAGATCCCGTGTGATCCAATAAGAGGAAGCTTTAGCTCGGGCCCTTCTTCGATGCCGGCTGCTCATATACATGTAAAACGCATAAATGATTTTATGAGAAAATCGCTCAACCGATATGAATGAGAATTGTTGCATTCAAGAGAGAACGTTAGATCACAGTGATCGCTGCAATGATAATTTTGATCTAGGCCATGGCATTACTGACAAGAATTATCGGAAATCGGCAAATTTGAAAAAGAAGTACGAAATTTACAAATTCGTTAGTGCGGATGAAAACTGATATCGCATCCCTCTAAACTGCATCCCTTGGAGCATATTGGAGCATATCATTGTGGCGGCCGCAGTTCGATGGGGGCGAAATGCGAAGACACACGTGTACTTAGATTTAGGTGTACGTTAAGGATGCCCAGGTGGTCTAAATTTTCCAGATTCCCCAACTACGCCATGCCTCACAATCAGATCATGGTCTTGTCACGTAATACCGCTTATTTTTTTATTTACAGAATGCACAGTTTTTTACAGTAATTGACAAAGCAGGCTAGTCATTAAACCGTTCACTTCTTCAGACCTAAGCTCGTGCTCATGTTCCTCAGCTTTGTGCAGAGGTGCGTAACATATTTCCACTTGGCGTGGAAGCGCCGTCCCGCTGCTTTTTAGGCAGAAAAGGACTGGTAGCGTTTTAGGCGGCTGACCTGAAAGACGTCATATGGGAAGTCTGGATGAAGCGAGTAGTAGGTGTGACCGGAGAGATATCGTAGGTTACGTAGGTTACCTGACAGAGGAGCCGGTAAGCGCCGGAGTAGCGGGATATAAGTTTTTCCGAGAGGCCGAAACGGCGGGTGGGAGATCGAAGAGGGACAAGATCCCCGAGAATATAATCGGCGTCCCGGTGACTACTGTCGCAAATGCTTTTACTCTTGTTCTGAGAAGCACAAAGGCGACGGTGAGCAACTTGGCGTGTTTCTTGTATACTAAGACACGGACTCTTGAGGGGTAGACAGTATTGTATTAAAAAGCAATACTGAATCTCGGCCGCACAACAAATAAAACAGCGAGTAACGTGCAGTGTCGTGGCGTGATGAATTGTACGTTAATACGACAAACGGGCGAGTGGTATCCCAGTCACCATGGTCATCAGAAACATATATGAAGAGCATGTCTGTTATTATTCGATGAAGCCGCTCCGTAAGACCATTGGTCTGCGGATGACATGCATTAGTAAATTTGTGCTTGGTAGAATAAGGACGTAATAAGGAATGTGACTCGAGCAGCTGGTCGCGCAGCAATATATATATATATATATATATATATATATATATATATATATATATATATATATATATATACATATATATATATATATATATATATATATATACATATATATATATATATATATATATATATATATATATGTGTGTGTGTGTGTGTGTGTGTGTGTGTGTATGTGTGTGTATGTGTGTATGTATGTATGTATGTATGTGTGTGTGTGTGTCTGTGTGTCTGTGTGTGTGTGTGTGTGCGCGTGTGCGTGTGCGTGTGCGTGTGTGTGTGTGTGTGTGTGTGCGTGCGTGTGTGCGTGCGTGCATGTGCATGTTTGAAGAACTACGTAGAGGGGGAATAGACACGAAGAAATATACACCTTATTGACTCTCGTCTATAGACAGTCTAAAGACGAAGAATGAACAACAATAAAGAGAGACTGTATCGACTTTTTTCTATAGACTGTCTATAGACTGCGAGTAGAGAAAAAGAAATAGAATTCTTATCGACATTCGTCTATAGAAAGTCTAAACACAAATAACAGAGAAAAATAAATAGAGGCTGTATAGACTTTCGTCTAAATGTAGTGTATAGAGAGGAAGTAGACAAAAAAGGAAGGAACATCGTATCAACTTTTTTCTATACACTGTCTATAGATTGCGCATAGACAAAAAGAAATAGAAACTTTATCGACTTCTGTCTATATACAGTCTATAGACAAATGATAGAGAAAAATAAATAGAGGCAGTATTGACTTTTGTCTATAGGTGTCTGTTGTGGGAAAGCAGACAAAAAAGAAACGAACACCATATCGACTTTTTTCTATACACTGTCTATAGATTGTGCATAGAGAAAAAGACATAGAAACTTTATCGACTTTTGTCTATAGACAGTCTATAGACTTTGTATCAACAAAAGTCTAAATCTATAGATTCTATATTAAAGGCAAGGTCGTCTATAAAAAGTCTATAGACTTTCTATAGACAGTCTAAAGTCATTTTTGTAAGGGTTAGCAGCCCAACACCACACACACTAAGCAAGCATGGCGCGGATATAGAGTTTACTTGAATCTTATTTATATCCACAGAGACAAGATTGAATGGCACTGCCTTTATACCATCATCACTTTCTGAAAGCGAAACCAACGCACAAAGAAAAAAATATATATTAGGAGCCATTCCACTCTGTGGAGATGGATGACCAATTAAGCTGTAGCACATCAGACAGGATTAGACAAGGGGTCATGTATTTGTTTTCACCATTTGGTAATGGTAGTGACGATAGCCTTGTGGTTACTGTGATATATGCGGGTTGGCCCGGTTACAACCTTAGACAGAATCTTGGCCAAAGTAGAATCTATGCACGACCGTTGCTACTTAATTGAGTTACTTCGATTGGTCTAGCACTTCAAACCAAATTCTTGTTGCACAAGCTCAGTGAACCATTTCTTTTCTGGTTTTGAAATGCCCACATTGAAGCCTCCAATGGTGATCACAAGGGTAGTGTCATCGCGGCTAACCAATGCAAAGTGCGTGGTCATGAACTTCTTAATACCACAGTTGGGTGTGCCTGAATATATATACACAGTGGATATCATAATTCCGTCTTTCGTTTGTACAGCACGCACAACTCCACAGTCGGTGCCCCTCTCCTCTTACGAGTTAAGGTTGTATGGTAGTATACATACATTTCCTCCTCTGCATATATGGCAATGCCTTCTGCGCGTGAAGCCATGTGCGATTCCAGCATACCCATCGACGAAAAACAATGCACCTTCATCATTATTATTATTATTATTATTATTATTATTATTATTATTATTATTATTATTATTATTTTATATTATTATTGGCGGAGCACACGAAGCCTGCTTCACCTCCGCCGCATGACAATCCGATACTCCGGAACCTCCGGGATCGGCCGGCATTTTTGCTCCCTGACACGACAAATGCATTTCGGGCCAAATGTACATAGCTTCGCTGTGAACGCGCCTGTGCAGTTAGTACTGCCGCCCTGTATTTTGTCTCGACGGCACTATCACCATCGGCACGGTCTCGCGAGGAGCTGCTAGCGGTTCGCGTTCGTTATCTCCCTTGCCTCTTGACGGCGATGACGCGCTAAATCTGCACCATCATTGCGTCGTGCATCCCTCCTTCGACCAAGCAAGTTTTCGGTGGCACACGTTCGCTTTTGTATTGACATTAAAGCTTTAAACTGCTCGATTTCGAGAGAAAAAAAACGAATGTACTGTACATCGAAAGCGGACGGGCCGCAAGGAATGTACAGTACTCACGGAGCGATGCCATTGATCAGATTATCACAAAAGACTGGGCTCGGTCAGGTCGCCATTATAAACGTTCTTTTTCAGCATCAGTTATGCTTTCAAATAGATTACTTCTAAAACATTTGTGCAATGCAGACGCACGTTTAACAATTATTCGCTCAGCTAGATAATCTCGAGGACTGGCTCCAAGCTAATCATGTCCGTTAGCTGCCTAAGATCAATTATTGACAATTTAATTATCGTACCTTCGTTTATTACGCAAACAACTAATCAACTTACACCGTATCTAGAGGCTAGCGATTTCAACACTCGAATGATAACAATAATGTCAGCAAGATTTATATTGCTCTATTAAAGTTTGGCGCCGTTAAAAAATAGCTGCCTTGATATTCATGGTGCAGTAGGCTTCTTAAAAAGCAGCTGCGATTGCTTCGATGGGTCTTCTTGGCGCAATTCAACTTCATCAGCTTAAGCACCTGTGCCCAACAGTGCACTTCTGTTTCTGCTCCTACGCTATACAAGAAACACTTCAGCGCTACGGTATATCACACAAGGTGTGCGAGAACATTGTGCGTGCTCCCGATTACTATAAAAGCGTTGGTGGCATCAGGGTTGGTTTTCTGGCGTCATTAAGCTGCCGGGTGGAGAGCAACGGATAATTTTTAGTACATTGTATCAAATAGAGTAGCGCGCACGTGTGTGTTAGAACAAAAAGTACTGAAGTATTGGGGTGAGTTCCTTGCGGAATATATTTTAAGTGTCTATTGTGAACACATAAAGAAAGAAAATACCGGATTTTTTAAAGAATTAATGTTGACTTAAGTATGCTAGTCAAGGGAAACATGAGTTCCGACCCTAGTGCCTGAGGTGGAAGCAGCCCCAAACCGCACGGCTACATTGACACACGGTTTATTAAGGCGGAGGGCTCAAGTGGCTCGTAGCAATTGCTCATACACCGCCCCCCCTCCCCCAATAAGCGGTGTATAGTCCACTGATACAAAGCAGAAGATTGATACAAGAAAAGTAGAGGAATGGTACAAAAAATACCAGCAGCAATGGCTCCTTCCCGAAAAAAGAACGACCTATTCAGGAATGGCTAATACCTTCGTAAGGAAGCAAAGATGCAGTGGCTGAATATGAATGAAGAAACCAAAAGAAAAAAAAGAAGGAACAAAAGAATGAAAGAGAGAACAAAGAAAGAAACGAAAAAAGAAACACAAAGAGAAAGTAAAAAAATATCATGAGCCATTCCACTCCGTGATGGTGGTTGACGAGCGCAGCTATTTAGCACATGACTCGGAGGTGACACATAATTTTGAACAAAAGGTACAAACTCATTTATTGTCCTGAGGGTCGTCATTATTTCACTCGCAACTGCAATCACATTCTTTGAGAATGTTAAATCGGTGCACGTACGCCGCTGGATGGACGGTTGGGCCGGATCAGTGTGGCATCGCAAGGGGTATGTCTGCAACACGGAACGCGTAAACCGCTCCCTTTTCGATACCCACACATACACATTGAAATCACCGACAACAACAACAGAGATAGTGTCATCGGAGCTAATTCACGCAAAGTGAGTAGCCATGAAACTTACGGGACTATGAGTCATTGCATTTTTTGCTTGCTTACTGGGGTATGAGCCACTGATGATGACATTCTTTGACATGCTGCTTTGTATGTTGTATGCGTGATTAGAAAGAATTTAAGTACTGTTCGCTTGACTTTACTGAGGGCTCGTAGCCTCTGTCTTAGGGGGCTATGAGGCATTGCATTTTTTGTTTGATTGGGAGTATTCGTGTTGCTATACAGTTTTTTCATTGACACTTTTAACCGAATTATAATATTTGAGAAGTTGAATAATTAATTAGGGCTACTTATTTAATTAGGCGAAATAAAAAAGTTTATCTGAGTATCTCCAAGCGATGGCAAACAACATTACCTTGAGTCTGTTCAGCTACGTTGTACTTGCATATTTTGAATGTTTCTCTCAAGTTACGTGGGACACCCTGTATATACGCATAGGTATATACAGTGCTTGACTATGCGTATGACTTGCTGTTGAATTGACACCATGTAATTATTCGTCCTTTCATTACAGATTATAAGTCCCGATTTCTCTGTGTAAACTTAAGAGCAAGCTTTAGCTCGCGTGCTCCTATCTAAATACATGTAAAAGGAGAATTCATTTTTCTCGGCAACCACTGCACTAAATTTGACGAGGTTTGTTGCATTTACAAGACAAACTTAATATCTAGTGACTGTTCGTTTCGAAGTTTTGAGTTATGTCGTCAATTTTTAATGAAAATTGGCGAAATTTCAAAAAGCGAAACTATCAAGTTTACAGCTCTGTAACTCAACCACTAAAAATGATAATACAATTCTGTGAATGGCATCTAATAGTACATCTAAAGCGGAAAAAATTGATATGTTACACATGAATATAAAAAAATTTAATCATAGGGAAATACAACTTTTGCAAAACCGTTGTAACTAACGTAACAGATTCACGTAAGATGCAAAATGACATATTGAATTTGTCCGCTTTCAATGATCTGATGGATGCCGTTTACAGAACCGCGATATCTGTTCTTCATGCAGAACTATGAATTTGTAAACTTCCTGCTTCTATTTTTTTTCAAACGGTCAAATATTTGAAAATCGTTTTAATAAAATTCAAGCCTTAAATCGAAATTCCGCTTCCAACAGTCACTAGAATTTAAGTTTCTCTTTCAAATGCAACAAATTTCATCAAAATCGGTCCAGGGGTTACCTCATAAAAACGTTTTTGCGTTTTTACATGTATTTGAATAGGCCGCGTCGGAGTTGGGCCCGAGCTAAAGCTTCCTCTTAAGGTCTAGGTTTGTCGCTGCCTTGCCACAAATATTCGCAAGCGTCTAAATCACATGCGTTGTTTGTTAGAGGCAGAATGTCGTCATCCTACATCAGTCCGGGGACCTTCTGTTGCGCGATTTCTCGATTACTCACGCAAGATAAATCAGACCCTAATTAACTGTTTTCCAGTCGCCCCCCCCCCCCCCCCCCCGCCCCGACAACAGTGTCACATTGCAGTGACCGCGCATCGTGACAAGCTTGGAGAGGTCGGTTTTCACGCCTCCCATTTCCAGCCACCCCAAAGCTGTGACTTCGGCGTGGCGCCGCTAAGTCAGAGGGTGTGGGTTGGAATGCTAGCCGAGGCGAGCGCATTTCCACGGCAACGAAATGCAAGAAGTGTAGCGTACCGTGCATTGTGTGGAAGTTAAAAGAACGCCCAGGTAGGCAAAATTAATCGGGTGTCTGCGACTACGGTGTGCCTGATAATTATATCGTCGTTTTTGCTCGTAAAACCGAAGGATTTATTATAATTCACTTTAAAGAATCAATCTATTCGCGGCAAAGCACTCAACTTAAAATTCCAATATTTTCCGCCCCAACCCAGATCTAATCGCGTCCGCACTGCCCATTCTGTTACGAATTACGGAAAAACATTATCCAATGCTTTCCCCCAGAGAGTTGCTATTAAGGTAAATAGCATTATTTGCCTTTATTCAGCCATTTCGAACATATCTGTCCGTCCGTCCGTCCGTCCGTCCGTCCGTCCGTCCATCTGTAATCTTACGCCGACCCAGTGGCGGAAGTAGTCTACCTGCTTGGGCCCCTAGCTATGTGATCCTTTCATTCCTGATGACGCAAGGAAACCAAGCCTGATGCCACCAATGCTCAGAAATCTATTAGCGCAAATAATGCTCTCGCACACCTTTTTTGATGTACCATGGCGCGGAGGCGTTTCTTGTACAATGTAGGAGAAAACATTGTAAAGGCAGAGGTGCACGGTTGAGTGCATCTGTTCTAAGTTCAACTTGAATTGCGTCAAGAAAACCTGTCCGAGTATTCGCACCTGCTTTATTAGGTGCCTACTGCACCAACAATATACAGGCGGTCTTCTTTAACGGCATCGAATATTAAGGAATAGATCAATGTAAATCTTCCTGACATTATTGTTATCATTCGAGTGTTCAGATAGTAATCTCCGGATACGGATCAAGTTGGGCAGTTGTGTGCGCAATTTACGAATGTATGTTAATTACCATTTAAATAATTGTTTTGGGTGGCTAAAGCAAATTAGCAGTCTGGAGCCTGTCTTCGACATATTGTAGTTGAGCGAATATATGCTTAATAATCATGCTTCTGTAAGAGCTAAGAATAAGTATTTTGTAATTAAGCGTTCTCTGAAAGCCTAACTGAAGCGGAAAACGATCGTGGGTAGCATCGACCTGACCGCTTCCAGCCTTTCGAGATATTGCGATGAATGGCACGGCTCCGTGAGCATGTTCCTTGCGGCCAGGTGACTGTCGATATTTATTCACATCGTTTTTCCGAAGGCAAGCCATTTAAAGTTTACATGTCAATGTAGCAACGAACGTGCGCTGCCGAAAGCGTGCTTGGTCGCAAAAACGATGCACGATTGAATGATAGTGCAGATTTAGCGCGTCATTGCTCTCAAGGCATTGCGCTGCCGCCAACGGAAGCAAGATAACGAAGTTGAACTGCTTGGCTGCTTCTTACGGGGCCGTGCCAGCCAAGGGCGGCAATACTGACGTCACAGGCGCATTTTTTTGTCGGTTTCGCTTTAACAAAGAGATAATGCTACAAATGCAGTGTCATTCGTTCTTGTCTCGAGGAGTTAAACACGGGTTTTAAAGCTCTCCACACCGCGTTTGTTTCCAAGAGTAGGTGTAAGCAGGAAAATGTTCACTCACACCCGAAAACACACAAACACCCTAGCACGCACACATACGCACTCTCTCTCCCTCGCACAAGCACACACTCTCTTCCTCACAAGCACTCGCACGCTCTCCATCGCACGCACATATATCCATGCGCGCACAAACACGCACTTTTGTCCGCAGGCATGCATGCTGAAAGACGAATACGCATGGTCACACACGTGCACATTCACACGCCGCCATGCATGCGCCGCAAGCACGCAAGTGCACGCACACATGCACTAACACGCAGATCCAGGCATGCACACACACCGCGAACACTCACACACGCATACACGTACTCGCGTGCATGCATTTGCAAATATAGAGGCACTAGCACACAAACACGCTCTCCCCTTGCACGCACACACACGCAGTCTCTCTCTCCCTCGCGCATACACACGCTCTTTCTCCCTCGCACACAAACACACTTTCTGTCTCCTCCGCACACAAACGCACTCTCCCTCACACGCACGTACTCTCTCTCCATCCGCCATACGCACGCACGCACGCACACACACACACACACACACACACTCACACACACACACACACTATACGCACGCACAGCCATCCACACAAACACGCACACATTTCTTCGCAATCGTGCATGCGGAAATTCGAAAACCCGTTGGCACGCGTACACGTTCACACGCGGCCACGCATGCACCGTAAGCGCGCGCACATGCGCACGCACACACGCTGCGAACGCTCACACACGTCGCGAACGCTGACACATGCATACACGCACTCGCGCGCATGCAAACGCAAATACGGAGCCACACGCCCGCACACTCATACACAGAGCGAACATGCGCATAGAACCATACCCAGGCACGCTCAAGACATGCAGATGCATAACCACTCTGTACCATCTCGGCTGCTTCTCAAAAGCCTGCACGTGCCAACAGGCTGCATAACACTCCCTCTACCAATACCTTCTCAATGCCAACTGTAATAAATCGCTTTATGTTTAAATTTGGCGCTTTTTCAAGCCAATGTGCCCTCTGGCGGGAGGATGCAAAACGATTTTCTCCTGTCGTTGGACTTCACCTCCCCTGTCTGACTTTCTTTAACTGCTTTAAAGCACCACCAATGTTCCGACTAAGTGCCAAAATGCATATGTTGCTAGAAGGGACTACCCTCTTTTTGTAGTCATTTGAACCTTTTTGACCCTCACCCTATACTCTGAAATATAAATTCGAAAAAAAGTTTCCCATTGAGTTACACTTGTGCGTTGCCGTGAAGTTTCGAAGGAGAATGTCCAGAATTCCTGGACATGGATTTGTTATCTAAGTCTGCACTAACGACGGGTGCTTATTATTGAGGTACAGAAGCAGCATTACGGCAAGGGTAGAATTTAAAAAAAACACGGTCGAGACATCGCATTAGTCAACAAAATTTGTCGGCTAGTTTACATGAGCTCCACTTCATGTAAATGGTCTTCATGGCGTTTGTCTGCGGGACGCACCTGGCGCGTATGTGGACCATGTTGCCCCAGACACCGGTAACATCTTGTTCATACACGCTCCCACAGAGGTCTGCGTCTTCCCTGCAGCTGTCACCGCAGAAGAAGCAGTCTGGCGCCCGAACAAAGGACAAATCGCAGCCGCGAACTTCAGTCACCCTTGCTGCAAAGCGTTGTCGTCTGCTGCTGCTCCCGCGCGTATTGTTGGAAGCGCCCGCTAGGTGGCTATCAGTGGCGCCTCTATAGGCGGTGCACGAGGCCTATAGCGCGGGCTAACTCCCTACAGCACCGCTATAACTCACGCACGGAGGTATCTGGCCCGCATGACGGCGGGTGGTACACGGCCGTTGTTCACCAAAACGTACCTATTCAAGGGCTCACTTTTCGAGCACCCGACATCATATACGCTGTTACGTTTCGCCTACGACGCGCGATATGGCCGGCGCGGATGCAACGGACGTCGGGGCTTCGTTCAAAGCGGCGGACATTTTGGCCTGTTCGGAGCGGCCGCGACGCATCCCCGCCGAGCGCGTCCCGGCATGTTCAGTGCCACGTGTCTTTGTGTGTGCGTGTGTGTGTGTGTGTGCCCACGCTTGTCAAAGCGCGGCAGCCGAGGAGAGGAGCTCCCCAAGTGTGAAGCGAGGAGGTCTGACCGGCGCCGGCCCGGCTGATGCGTCACTACACTCGTCTCTACATGTCTCTCAGTCCGTCCGTGCCCCACCGTCACGTGACCTAGTCCCGTGACCTTCCCTCTTGCCCTCAACTCCGAGAGTATAAGAGCAGCTGCCCCCGGATGCCAGGAGAGAGGCTCCGATTTCTTCTGTTGAGTAACGTGCTCTCCCGTCTCTCCACTTCGGTCGACCTGACCGGCCGCTCTTTTGCGATGCTAGAATAAACAAGTTGTTCTGTTAGCAGTCGACTCATACTTTGCCGGGACCTTCGGATGCTTCCAGTGTGCCCCAGGCCGCCAGGCCAACGCTACCCTTGGGGCTTGCGACCCATTTGCAACAACGGGCGCCAGCGGTCCGATTGCAATAACGGGTGTCAGCACTGAGGTTCCGACAGCTGGTGGCAGCGCTGAGGTTCTAACAGCCGGTGCCATCGGTGCGGATCAAACATCTGGTTGCCAGCGGTGAGATCGTGACAACGGAGGCCAGCAGCGAAGATATGCGGTTGACTGTATGCTGAGCAGCACAACGACCATCCGGGAGCAGTGCAACGAGCCCTGTGTGATGACTGGTTGCCTGCAGCGGAACGACTGCGCTGAATTCTTGGCTGCGAGGTTTGGTGAGTGCGGGACTTTCTTCTTCTGAGTTTTGCCAGGCTTTTGTTAGTGTCAGAAACAGAGCTGGTAATTGTGGTTGTCGTTGCTGCCGGGTTAGTTTGCGGCAAGACAATAGTAGGCAGTAGAGAAAGCAGCATTCAGAGCAGCCATGGATTTGAAGTCGTTGCGCAAACCGAAATTGTTGGAGCTTGCAAGAGAGTTGGGTCTGGATGTCTCAGACAAACTCAGAAAACCAGAACTGCTAAGGGCTATTCTTGAGTTAGGAGCTGAGGATGACGAGCTGTCGGAATGCCTTGAGACCATTGAGGAGAGGGAGACGGCAAAAAGACAGGAGCGCGAACTAAGACAACAGAAAGAGAAATATGAGCGTGAACGTAAAGAACAGATAGAACGAGAGCAACAAGAGAAAGATGAGCGTGAACGAAAAGAACAAAAAGAAAAAGAAGAGCGCGACCGTCAACACGCTTTGGAAATGAAGCGTCTCGAGGTGGAGATGGAACGCGCTCGTAATGGAAGTCAGGCACACAGTGCAGGAGAACGAGTATTGTTCAAAATGACTGACCTAATGCGGCCGTTTAAGCTTGGAGAGGACATTGGTTTGTTCCTGGTTAACTTTGAGCGAACGTGCGAGAAGCAGGGGTTCTCTCGGGAAACGTGGCCACAGCGCTTGCTCACTTTGTTACCCGGCGAGGCGGCCGACGTAGTCGCTCGCTTGGAGAGAGAGGAGGCAGAGGATTTCGACAAAGTGAAATCGAGTCTGCTAAAAAAGTACAGGCTGTCAGCGGAGGCGTTCCGTCGGAAGTTTCGAGAAAATGAGAAAGGCAAAAGTGAGTCGTATACAGAGTTTGCCTACAGGCTTATGTCAAACATGCAGGAGTGGCTCAAAGAAGAGAAAGCGTTTGGTGACCACGAGAAAGTTCTGCAGTGTTTCGGGCTAGAACAGTTTTATAGTCGGTTACCTGAGAACGTGCGGTACTGGGTCTTGGATAGGCCAGACGTTAGTACGGTGGCTAGAGCCGCTGAGCTAGCCGAAGAGTTTGTGACGCGTCGGGCTCGCGGAGCTAAGGACGGTCAAAAGGGTGAATTTGGCTCCAAGTTTGAGAGGTCGAAGTTCACGCCCATGAGAGCAAAGGGGGACACACGTAGTGCGGACGCAAGTGAAAGCAGTCCGACCGAACGTAAGGAGACGGCGGCAGCCGAAGCCGAACGCAGAAAGCGGTTCGAGGCGAGGCAAGCGCGCGTGTGTTATACGTGCCAAAAGCCGGGCCACTTTTCGGCGCAGTGCCCGGAAACAAAAACAAAAGTTGTGTTTTTGTCATTATGCAGCACTGACGAGAACATGAAGCTTCTCGAGCCTTACATTCGAGACCTCCTCGTGAACGGGAAAGAGTGCCGAGTGCTTCGCGATTCCGCAGCTACAATGGATGTAGTTCACCCCTCTTACGTAGAACCTGATATGTTCACGGGCGAGTGCGCATGGATCAAGCAAGCCGTGGAAGCTCATAGCGTGTGTCTGCCCGTAGCAAAAGTGCTTATTGAAGGACCTTTCGGAGCACTTGAGACGGAGGCGGCAGTGTCATCTATGCTGCCCCCCCCCCCCCCCCCCCAGTACCCATACCTATTTTCGAACAGGTCCGATCACCTCCTGCGCGAGAAGGGGCTTTTGTTTGGTGAGGCTAGCGTTCAGGCCTTAACCAGATCGAAGGTTCGGGAGCTCGATGCAAAGGCGGTAGTTGCGGGGCCGACGTTGTCGAACGATGAGAAAGGGTCAGAGGCGCAGCAAGCTGATATTCAGAGCACGCCCGAACTGAATAAAATTGAGCCTGTAGCGTTAAAGGCACCAGATACTGGAGAGGAAATTCCCGATGCGGGAAAGTTAGAAGAGCTATCTGCAGACTTGCTCATCGCGCCTACGTCAGACGGACTTAATAGGTTGCTAAAAGTAAGCCGTGCGGCTTTGATAGCCGAGCAAAAGAAGGATGGCAGCCTAGAAAACATACGCTGCATTGTCAAGGAAGGTATCGCCAAGAAAAATGCTCGCTTTGTGGAAAGAGGTGGGGTCCTTTACCGGAAGTATCTAGACCGCAGGGGAGTGGAGTTCGATCAGCTGATCGTGCCTCAGTGCTACCGTCAGGATCTGTTGCGCTTGTCGCATGGGGGTTCGTGGTCCGGACACCTAGGAGTTAAGAAAACTAAGGACCGTCTCTTGCAAGAGTACTATTGGCCAGGGTGTTTTCGGGACGCAGACCACTTTGTGAAGACATGTGACACCTGTCAGCGGGTGGGCAAACCAGGGGACAAATCGAGGGCGCCATTGAAGTTGGTACCTATCATTACGGAGCCTTTTAGACGGCTCGTTATTGATACAGTGGGACCTCTGCCGGTAACAGCCACGGGGTACAGACATATTTTGACTGTGATCTGCCCAGCGACAAAGTTCCCTGAAGCAGTGCCGCTTAAAGAACTCAGCTCAGTTGAGATAGTCAATGCACTACTGTCCATATTTGCGCGAGTTGGTTTTCCTGCGGAAATCCAATCAGATCAGGGCACAGTGTTTACTAGCGCTTTGACGACAGCCTTTCTCGAAAGGTGCGGGGTAAAGCTGTTACACAGCTCAGTGCACCACCCCCAGTCGAATTCCGTTGAGAAGCTCCACTCCGTCATGAAGCGCGTGTTGAGAGCATTGTGGTTTGAACAAACTGACTGGGAGCTGTTTCTGCCTGGGGTGATGTTTGCATTGAGGACCGCGCCGCATGCGGCTACGGGGTTTTCGCCAGCTGAGGTAGTGTACGGTCGCTCGCTGCGATCTCCGCTTCGCATACTTCGAGACGGATCACTGCCCTCTCCAATGGCTGCAGGCTATCTCTTTCACAAATGGCCGCCTCCTGCGCTGGAGCCTCGCTTTGCAACAACATTCCTTTGAGGTGCGTTACAAAAAGGGGAGTCTCAACGGTAACGCCGATGGCTTAAGTCGAAGCCCCTAACGTGGGAATCAGCCTCAAAATTGTTTGTTACTGATGTTTTTCTTCCTGAGGCAGGATTTTTAACATATCGCTTTTGTTTAGTGTTTCAATGTCATGATGTGCTTTCTAGTGCAATTTTCCGATTTGTGGACGCGTTCTGAGTGCTGCTAGACTACTGTAAGGAACTAGGCAGTAGTATAAAAGGGGAAAGAGCCTGGCATGGCTTAGTGAGGGTTGTGCCGTGCTTGCTGACTGAGCGGCTGAGTGTCGGCGCAGTTCTAACGCTTGCTGGAAACGAGAAAAAAATGACAACTCTCCCGAAGTCACTTTGCAGTGTCCTGTGTGAACCTGAACGTGAGAACGAGGCCTTCTCGGTGCGCTGCGCTCAAGAAACGCCGAGGGACGACCGACTTCGGTTATGAGCATCATCGAACGACATCCCTCCGGACAGCGGATGCAGTCCCCTGACCATCGGGATCTCCTTCCCCCGGCGGGGCGGTCTGTTACGTTTCGCCTACGACGCGCGATATGGCCGGCGCGGATGCAACGGACGTCGGGGCTTCGTTCAAAGCGGCGGACATTTTGGCCTGTTCGGAGCGGCCGCGACGCATCCCCGCCGAGCGCGTCCCGGCATGTTCAGTGCCACGTGTCTTTGTGTGTGCGTGTGTGTGTGTGTGCCCACGCTTGTCAAAGCGCGGCAGCCGAGGAGAGGAGCTCCCCAAGTGTGAAGCGAGGAGGTCTGACCGGCGCCGGCCCGGCTGATGCGTCACTACACTCGTCTCTACATGTCTCTCAGTCCGTCCGTGCCCCACCGTCACGTGACCTAGTCCCGTGACCTTCCCTCTTGCCCTCAACTCCGAGAGTATAAGAGCAGCTGCCCCCGGATGCCAGGAGAGAGGCTCCGATTTCTTCTGTTGAGTAACGTGCTCTCCCGTCTCTCCACTTCGGTCGACCTGACCGGCCGCTCTTTTGCGATGCTAGAATAAACAAGTTGTTCTGTTAGCAGTCGACTCATACTTTGCCGGGACCTTCGGATGCTTCCAGTGTGCCCCAGGCCGCCAGGCCAACGCTACCCTTGGGGCTTGCGACCCAGTTGCAATAACGGGCGTCAGCACTGAGGTTCCAACAGCCGGTGCCATCGGTGGGATTCAAACAACGCGGAGGAAGTCACCATAGCACTCGCCGCAGCGGACCCCACATCTCGGATCATCATTACCGACTCGCGGGCCGCGTGCCAAAATCTCATCCGGGGTTGCATCACTGAACGTGCAGTCAAATTCTTAAACGATGCTACTATCTAAATCTCCCGAACCCGCGCGCCCATACAGGGCTAGGTGGAAACGAGGCTGCCGATGCATCAGCCCGTGCACGAAATTACCGGGATACACTTTGCCCTCCATCGCCTGATGTTCCAGCACCTAATCCGGCTACATCCTTCAAAGAGATCACGGCCCTGTACAAATCGCACAGGCTCAGATTCCCACCCCTGGCATCGGGCCTAAACAAGACGGACGAGCGCTGGCTCCTCCGTGTCTACACCAACACGGTATTGTGCCCAGCAATACTCAAACACTTTAACCCGGCATTCTCCGTGGCCTGCACACACTGCGACCATCCGTTCGCGGACCCCTTCCACACGGTGTGGGCCTGCCCCTCAAACTCGGCGGTCCCGCCACACTCCTCCCCATTCCCCCCTTACCCGAGAAAGCTGGGAGGCTGCCCTGGTCGAGTGCTCGACCCTGGAGGATCAACGTGCCCTAGTGGCCTGAGCGCGTGCTATAGCAGAAGCCACAAGGGTCCCGGACTAGGGACCCCTCCTAGATATTGTGAGTGGCCGGTCCTTAAGGCCGTCCGCAACTCTCTCCTGTCATTACTCAATAAAGTTTTTCACCACCACCACTCGGGCGGGCGCGGCCGCTCTGGCCGCCCAGAGTAAAACGCTCCCCCCTCCCTACCCTCCCACCGGAGCCTTGCGCGCGAGGGAAGACAGAGCGCTTGCTTCCCGCTTTCATCCTTTGCGTGCGCGAGGTTGGCCCGATATCACCGGCTCAGCCTTGCACTCTTTCACTCGCACATACAGCATACGGCGCGCGGCGACAATTTGATCACCCTTGGACTTTATACGGAACCTCACGGCAACGACAGAAATGCATCTAGAGTGCCCATATAATTTTTGTCGCAATAAAGCGTTCACAATTAATTGTGCGAGGAGTTTTCGAAGCCACATCGTGGGACATGGTGGCCGTTCAGGCGCTGCAAATGCCTTCTTTTGTGGACGCTCTGATGAGCAGCTGAAAAGGTATGTGCTCGCATAAGCCTTCTGTTATATCTCAATACGGCGAAAAGCGTTTCTTAGACGTTTACGAGAGTCAACCTACCCCATTCATCACCCGCCTCTGCAGAAGTCAACACAGCTTGCACGCCGACCGTTGACTGGCCAAGAAGAGACCCTCTACCAGAATATGACAAGCTCATGTGTCCTGATGTGAACTCAGACGTTTAATATACTCATACATGGAGTGGGCTTTCGTACCTGGAGTCAGTGTACATAATGTAAAGAAAGTATTTTGCCTCCGTCCTACTATCGTATGTGTTCGTCGACGGGTTTGGTGGATTTCTGAGCGAAACGCCACCTCGAGCCGCAACAAACTGATTGGCAGTGGTGAGATCACGAACGCAGTCCTCACGATCTGGGATCAACGGAGCTGGGAGCCTTCGCAAGTTCGAGGTCACTGCGGACGGAAGAGCGACTTCTGTGAATCCGGTATCATCACCAGTGGCGTAGCAACAGGGGGGAGCCGTGGGCCCCCGGTGCAAGGGGCCAGTTGGGGGGGGGGAGGGGGTGTCATATACGTCTGAAGACACCCCTCTTTCCGCCGGCTACACCCTGGGGGGGGGGGAGGGAGGTGACAGAAGACCTATGGGCCCCGGGTGCCAGCAGACCTAGCTACGCCACTGATCATCACATTATGCCAGCACAATACATGACCTTTTCCACGTAAACCTAATTAAAAGACTCGAAGCAGTCCAACACCAAGCGGCTAGATTCATCTTGAGTGATTATTTTACAACTCTAGCATCACACCACTAAAATCACCTTTTCTACCCGCCCTGGCTCATCGCCGCAGAAATTCTCGACTAAATTTTTATCACAAGTTCTTTCACTGTTTGGTATCTAAAAATAAACTCATCGTTCCCGCGCATCGCATGCCACGCAACACCCATCCAAACGGCGACGTTACTCCACGTGCCCACAATTCAACATTTCGTCAATCGTTTTTTATTCGTACTGCGCGCGACTAGAATCGCCTTGCCGGAGATATCGTCACGATCACCGACCTTGCAGAATTCAAGTCTGCTGTCGAAGAAATCACACACATTCACGTTAACCCATAGGATTATCGTGTATACTGCTACACATCGTTATATTATTTATCATGCCTTGTATTCACTAACTCAGTTGTATTGATTTACCCTGTATGCACCTGCTTTTATGCTAATTACGTTATATCCCTCGTACCCACCCCCCATGTGATGTCTTTTGTCGGACCCTTGAGGTGTAATAAATAAAATATCACGGCGAAGGCGAAACTTCGCCTGTAATGTCCGTATATTGCTATTGCAATAACATCTACAGCAGCACTTAACGGTTGAACATTAGATCAATTCCACCGACGGCAGGTTTAGCGCTCACGCTTCGCGATGTGACTATGGGTGTACAAGATTAGGCGCATTGTAGTACCTGAATAGCGCGTGACACTTTTTGTCGCCATTACTTACGCCACGCACCCTCAGCCTCTTACGACTCCCTCGGTTAGCTCATGCCAACAGGTGTACTCGGGTTGGCTGTGGGCTATCCACGCGAACACGCATACTTATATTTACAGTTCCCGGTGTCAGTCTTTCGCCGGCTGACAAATGTTCATAGTTATCGCCTAGAGCAAGGCGCGTCTTTACGTATCGGAAGTTTTTCGAACGTTATCGCTGGTTCTATCTGTTGTGTAGTCGCCGAGCTAGAGCTGTTATCCGAGCACTCAGACGATAACATCCGGACATCGTTGCGAGTGCAACACGAAGTCATCCGCGCAGCCAGTCAAAACTTAAGAAAATGCGGTCTCGGGACCCGTATACCCTTTGCACAAGACCACATTAGATACGCTAGTTAATGCCCAAATTACAAAAAATTCTGCCATTACACTGTGTGAAGTTGGATCACCAGCGGAGCTGTATATATACGGTGATAAATATGTCTATAATAAATATATTGACTGAAAATAAAAGACACATACCGCAACGGATTTCGTTTTTTCACGATTTTTGTTGCTATTTTAGTAAAGTGCATACTCAATACTTTTCTTTATTTTAACCTTTTTATTTGCTTTTTGGATTTATTATTTGACCACCATAGTGACTATAGCTTTATTATCGCTATGATATACGACCACTGGCTCTGTGGAGACATGCGAAGGTTTTTGACCAAAATGAGGTCCATAAACGACCGTTGACGCGTCGTGGACACACTGATGTCTGTGTAACATTGAACGTCGACCCTTTCCAAGAGAAACGCCACGAACCACTTTCCGTCTGGCCGAGATACGTTCATGTTGAAATCGCCCGCAATTACTGCGGGAGTGGAGTCGGCAGGGGTGATCCAACAAAAGCTGCATACGCTTGGCGTCTGCGGCACGATCTTAGTCCGTATTACATACCGCCCGTCGCCGCCGCGCACATTACCACTTCCGTTGACGACGGTGTTCTTGGTAGGCGCGCTGTTCTTCCGCAGTCCTCACCGCATGCGGCCTACCTATTGCACGGGTGGAAGGGAACCGAGATAAGATTACGTGGTTTGACCATAGAGAAAGAAATTTCAACAAGCGCGGACACTCCCATAGAGCCCAGCGGCCGAATTGACTGTAGCACACCAAGCGGATGTTGCTGACTCCTTCCGGTTTCGGGCGCGCGCGTTTTCAACAGCAGTTGGTACACGCCGCGCCGGCTCCGCTGTTCAGCGCGGCATTTTTATTTTTTTCCCTTCAGCTGAACCCCGCGGGGCCTTGGCGTGGAATCGTTTCATAATTTAGTAAAAATGATTGCGAACGATTTTTACATGACTCCGCCGAATCCGTCAGGTGCAATTTCATAAAGAAAACGCAAGACGTCTTCTGAAATGATGAAATGTTTATTTTGCTCTATATAAATACTCGTTCAGGGCTTCTACATTCATCCAAAGTTGGGGCACTACGTAAGCAGCAGTCGTTGCCGTACAGTCGCGATCAATTTGAAGGTGATCGCTCGAGCGGCGACTGAAACTAGGAGCAACGCCACATTGCGTCATTGCCGTCAGTCGAGAGGGAAGCATCAGATAGCGCCCCTCTCTCTTTTGCTGTTCCCTGAGCAACTGTCCCTCCCGTCGCCCTTCACGAGATACCCTGCGAATTCATTTCGATTACCTTATCAGCTTTTGTACAGAGGCGTCATTGTTAGCCAAAATATGAATGAGGCATCGACGCACACACATCATTGCCATGAAAGGGAAGCAAACAAAAATGTTGCGAGTTAGTCTTGGGGGTGACGGTTGCAGCCTGCAAGAGCATAAAAGGGGAAGAAGGCAGCGAATTTTTATCTTCGCAGTTCCGAAATCGGCCGCTATGCTGCTTGCAAGGCCCGCCGGTCGATGCTCGCGCGATCACCTTCAAATTGATCGCGACTGTACAAAGCTCCACCGGATGCCATCAGCTGAAAGAAAGTAAATTACAAGCATGTATCATTTTGGTACATTGACCTAACAGGAGTATTGCGTGTAGAGGCGAAACGCGCGTAAGTGCTGAATGAGCGGCATTACAGATAAATTCACTTTTACGTAGATTTCGCAGCAATGACTCCTCCCAAACAATGCAATAAAATCTGAACAAAACAACCGATTTTCAAGCATCCCTCCCTTCCCGGGCATTATTTCCTGCAGTTTAAGTGCACAAATACATGGGTGACTGCGCGTTTCCAAAACAACTTGGCCTCAGTCGACGCGATGGTACGCCCAGTACACTGTGGTGGCTACAACACAGGCTCAGCCAGACCATGTTACACGCTCACAGAATGCCTTCTAGTCGCACTCAAGACAGATTCGTGGGTGCAAAGCCTGTTTTCAGTCGCTCAAAATACATATGTTCTTGAGCTCCTCCGTGTTATCTTTCACGCGTCCTGCCGGCGCATGCAACGCTCCCGTGTTATCACTCTCGGCAATCGCTCGTCGCGTTTTCGACAAGCGCGAGTACCCAAATAAGGTATATGTTGTTGCAGAGCTATAAAATGCGTCACAAACTTGTCCCACTAAAATTCAGTGCATGCAAAACTAACTCACTATGGCCGGCTTGCTTTTTTGCTAACAGCTTCACAACCTCAGGCGCGGTGAGCACGCCTCAAGATATCCCAAAAAGCGACCAAGTAAATTACAATACTTTTTCGGGTCAGAGAATGCGTCACGAACTTCTACCAGTGAGATTCAGTACACGCGAAACTAACTGCGGCACACGACCGAGCTGCTTTTCGCTAACTGCGCCACTACGCCGAGCGCGGCCACTGTGCTTGAAAAGTACTCCAAAAAGTAGTGAAATTAGTTACCATAATGTCTGGGGTCAGAGAAAGCGCCAAAACTTGTCCCGGTAAGATTCAGTACACGCGAAACTGCGTCACACGGCCAAGGTGCTTTTCATCACAAAGCCAGGTGCGGCGAGCGTGCCCCAAAACTACCGAAATAAGTTATAATAATGCTTGGGCTCATAGAAAGCGCCGCTAACATCTCCTAGTACGAGTAATTAACTCATTAACTAGGCTTGAACTGCGGAGCTGTTTTCGATAACTGCGTCACTATATAGGTTTAGTTTTGTGCAGTAAGCCTAAGAGTGCTTGAAGTGCGTCGCAGACTGTCAAACGAAATTCCTCACCTTGCTGTAGTCCAGTAGCGCAGCGGTGCCGTGTCGCAATGCAGACGGAACACAAGAGAACGCCGGGAGCCCAAAAAACGGGCTACATCCAAAAGAGACGGGTCGCCGAGCACGCGAGCTTCGCATGCGCAGCCGGCCTCGCTCACTCCTGCGGCTTGCCTGGCGCATGACGTATGCACGCGCGTCTGGCATGCCGCTAGCCTGTTGCGAGGCAACGCAATAAAAATAAGTTGCGAAGTATAAGTTCATTTACACGCAAAACTTTTTCACTTTTAGTGGGCAAGAATAAAAAAAATAAAACGTTGTCTGGAAGTTTATTTCATATCCTTTTTTCTGATGCTCGCGTCAACTAACGGATGGTGTTGAATTTCTTTCTCTATGGTTCGACTACAGAGCCCGTGATATCAAGCTGAAATCCATACTAAAAGTGTGTATTCCGGTTTTACTTCTACAACTTTTTTTCATCGCAGTACGTTTTGACACATCTCACGATTAAACACAGCTGGGGCATACCAGGTGATACGCTTTTGCTTTATGCTATAGCTCTGGGGTGGCCGCCATCTTTTTTGCCTACGCACACAAACCGCGAGAACCTAGCGTAAAACAGCTCCGCTGTAAAAATATTGCTTCCGACTTCTTCTCCAAACGTTTGTTCACAATATCACTTAAGCTGTAACTTGTAGGACGCTGAAGTTTCATGTCATTTCTAACAGCGACGTTCAAAAGGCAGATACAGTGCACCGTACACTGGATTGTCATCTTTAATTGCAGAGACAGGATTGCCTGTGCTCTTTTCAACGCCAACGGCCCGTGAGTTACATTCTGTGAGACCAGCGATAGCGTGTCGCAAGTACCCTTGCTGGGAGAGCGCAATAATCATGCAGGTTTCGTCTTCCGGTGCTATCGCCATAATGCATCCTCGCAGCTGCTCCTAAATCGTTGCCGCCACGAACCTATTTACACCTCGCTCTTGGAATTGAGGTAGCATACAGACTTCATTGCTTTGTACAACAAAACGTAAAGTAAAATGATATACGTCATTGTGCAACGCTTACCGTTTCACGCGCTTCCTAAGCACGGCGGTAATCATCGGTACTCAACCACACAACTTACCCTTACACTCTCTATATTTGCACGTAACAGATGAAACGGAGCACGAAAAGCGTATCGCTGACGACGCAGAAGCCCAGCGCTGACGTAAGACATGCGCCGAGAGTCAAAATTCGCGAGTCATGTAATGCGCATGCGCTGCAGTACGGCACCTGAGAGAGAGAGAGAGAGAGAAGAAACTTTATTAATGAATAGCCGGCAATTTCGTTGTGGTGGCCTCAGGTGGCGGCTCCAAGTCCTTGGACTCGGGCGGCATCTTTGGCTTGCCGGACGGCCCAGAGTTGGTCTGCCAACTCTGAACTTTTGAGAGCCGCCTCCCAGCGGCGGCGACGCCGATGGAGAAGGTCCCCGGCGGGCCCCGCAGCTGGGGCGGCGTCGGGGAGAAGCGAGCTCGAGGCTTCCCATACTGTGGTAACGGCCGCGATTACGGACGCGTCGCGAACGGATGTGGTCCCATTACCGTGGTTGCCGGCACATTCCCAGAGCATATGTCGCAGCGTTGCTCGCTGTCCGCAAGCTTTACAGGCATCTGTTGGATATAAACCTGGGTAGAAGTGATGTAGGACCGCGGGGCTAGGGTAGCTGTGCGTCTGGAGCAAGCGTAAAGTTACGGCCTCATTCCTGTTTAACTTGTCGTGTGGTGGCGGGAATGTGCGTCTTTGGAGTCTGTAGTGTTGGGTGAGATCTCTGAACGTGGTCAGGCGATCGCCCCACGCTCATTGTGATTCTTGTCGCTGTGTTTCTGTTGTAGTGTCCCGATCCGGCATATCCGATGCCCCGCTCTCGGGGGCGGAGGCGGCCACATAATCAGCGGTGGCTCGGTGTGTGAGACCTCGAGCCGTGGCGTGGGCCGCCTCGTTGCCCGCGAGCGGGACATCGGTGTGTGCCGGGGTCCAGAGGAGGAAGACTGTAGAATTTTGGGGTTGCGAGGGCGATGACGAGCCGCCGTCGTCACAAATTTGGAGTATGCGGACCGCTTCCCGCGAGACGCGACCGCGCGCGAAGCCGCGGATTGCCGCCTGCGAGTCGCTGATCACGATCGCAGCGCTAGGCACCGTGGCCAGTGCTAGGGCTATTGCGGCTTCTTCGGCCGCCTCCGTGTGTCCTGTGGTCACTGTAGCGCTCGCGAGGCACTTACCCGTGCGGTCTACAACCGCGATCGCGTGTGCGCTTTTCTCTCCTCCATATCGCGCAGCGTCTACGTACACGGCCTCGTTGTTGTTGCCAAACTTCTTCTGAAGGTCTCTTGCTCGTTTGTTGCGTCTCGCGGCGTGGTGCGTCGGGTGCATGTTTTTGGGAAGCGGCGGGATGATCAGGCGGTCGCGGACCGAGGCCTGAATCGCCGTCTTTTCTCCATGCTGAGTGTGGTACGCGATGCTGAGCGACTCGAGGATGCATCGACCCGTCTTTGAATTAGATAATCGTTCGTACTGCGCAATGTCGTGCGCCTCGATTAACTCGTCAAGTGAGTTGTGAAGCCCGAGCTCCAGAAACTTGTCAGTGCTTGCGTTGAGTGGAACGCCGACCGCCCTCTTAAAGGCATTTCGTATCATGCATTCGACCTTGTTTTTTTCGCACCCTATCCACTTAAGGTAAGGGGCAACATACGTTATGCGGCTTATCGCGTACGCCTGCACGAGACGGATCGCGCAGTCTTCACGCATACCATTGCGTCTATTCGTGATGCGACGCAAGAGTCGGATCGTGTCATCTACCGAACGACGAAGTCTTCGCACCGTCTCTCCGTTATGGCCATTTGCCTGCAGGTGTAACCCCAGGATTCTAATTTTGTCTACGTGCGGTACGGGAGTACCATCTGCCAATATAATACGTATTTTGGAGTATTCCCGTTCTTCGTCGCGCAGGGTTTTATGACCTCTCCTTGTGGGTTTGTAGATTAACAGTTCGGACTTGGTAGCCGAGCACTCTAGGCCCGTTCCACGCAAGTAATTCTGGACCGCATCTACCCCTGCCCGTAGCGTTCGCTCGACGCGACCGCCACATCCTCCCCCGGGAACCCAGAGGGTGATGTCATCCGCGTATAGACTATGATGCAATCCTGAGCAAAATCTATTTAAATTCACGCGCTCGCGTAGTCCCGCGCTGTGGGCTGAATACCGTCAATACCAGTGCATCGACAATGGAATCGATGCTGCGCTGGCTGCACGACTCACCGGCGCCAAAGGGCAGCAATGCAGCTGCCTTCACCGATTCTGTCGACGAGAATGAGATCGAGGTGCTGAGAGGTAAGCGTAACAACAGGCTTTCCACAATAGCGTGCCGTCTTGTCCTTGCTACCGAGGTCGAAATTACGGAAGGCAAGCAAATTGTAGGGGTTGTCTATTGATTACCCGGGCGGGTAAACGAGCTGACTGTGACTTTTCTTACCCTTTCGGGCCTAACATTATACCCTCACGACGAGCTTAATATGAGAGGAAAAGAGAGCTAAACGGCCGGCGAAGTGGATATGCTAGGGCTTGCTAAATTCGGCGGCCGCATGTAGGGAAGAGCACTAGCAAATTAAGGTTTAGGCTTTCAACAAAGATCCGCTCGGTGCCAATATTGATTCGGAGCCTTATAGGACGGCATCTCTCATAAAAAAAGTGTGCAGCTTTCGGGGGCAAAGTACAAGGCGGAGATAGCAAAGCAAGTGGGAGTCACGAAAAGACTGCTGCTGGCTTTTAGAGTTTTCGTGCCATCTTCCCGTCAAGCAAACAAAATGCTTTCGCATGTTCCGGTAACATACGAGTAATTATCGAATTGTGTCGTAATCGGTACTCTACCTGTAGAAGCACTTGGTAAATACCCTAATTTCAAAATTACAATGTGCATCAAGTGAAGCCTAAGAATACAGTGTTCTGCTGTACGTGGAATGGTACAGTGCAAACCACTCATTGCCCCGACGTAAGCTTCACGACAGCACGTATGGGGACGAAATGTATGGCATCTACGACCGCGTACAGAACTGCATTCTTAGCGCACTCCATCAAAGCAAATTACTCTCGTCGGCACACTGCACTGCACAAGCTTCTCCGCGCTCGCTCGCAAGCTCAGGATTCCATTTTTCCCCCTCCTAATCTTTGTTTTTTGTTTTTTAACGTGAGCCCTCGGCACGAGCATTCTTTCACTCCGCCCCATCGGGATGCGGCTGGTAATCGAATCCACGACCTCGTTTCCAGCTGCAGAAAAGCATAGCCACCGAGCTTCCCGGGCGGATCAAGTCCCGTGCATAGCACTGCCTTTATTTACGCGTAGCTTTCTGTCGACGTTGCGCCGTCTCGTACAGCGCTCAAGCATAGTCAAGCTTCGCGGATTTCTCCGGTTGCTTTCACGTTCTCCGCTCTCGCGGGTTATCGACGTTTTGCCGTTTCTTTGCAATGCATGCCTTCATTTGCACTTTGTCAGCTTAGCAATGCAGAGAAATGGCAATTGCAATGCGTTTCTACTTAATCGATAAAATCCTTTCTCACTATAGTCCATGACTGGCGCACCGCGATCACGACACGGTAAAATAAGACATGTCCAGCGATGCCTAACAACTTAATTCCTGGCACTGTGTGTTGTCGCCTCGTTTTTGTAGGCCCGTCGTGGTGTACACACACACACACTCGCGCGCGCATCCACACACCAGTCAACGGCACGGCATTTATCAGCACGATCGGCGGCACTCCTTGCAATCGACCAAAGGTTCTACCCGGTTGATTGCCGTCTGCTACGCTGTTCGCTTCACGAGTGCTAGCGCCGTGCCTTTGTATTCTGCGAGGTCCCATCGCGCACCGCCACAATCTAGCGAGGCCGCGCAGCTTCAAGTATTCGCGATCGTCGCCTCTGCCTCTTTTACACCTCGCGTGTGCTAATAAATCCCCCCCCCCCTTTTTTTCCTTGTGACTGACGTTTACATATTTCGAAACATTCATGGTTTGTGGAGAGCTGTTGTCTGAATAACACGGAATATAATACGGAATATTTCCAATGATTCGATAAAATCGCAAACTTAAACCCAGTGGCACATATTTATAGTTGCTCCTGTTGCACATAACTTCAGATTGCGCTGTCACCGCGATCGGCTCAATAGAACGGTGATAAGCTCGCCCGTTATGCAGTGGCTGCACTGGAAGAATGCTTCCCATTAAACATTGACAGCGCATCGCAGATTCCCTATCTTATTCTACATTTATTAATGCGCCGCGTTTTAGCAAACAGGACTACGCAGATAACCCTGGCAGAGCGAGCGGTGCGAACGGCGTAGCCTATTATTGCGCATGTTGGCACGTGTGCTTATTTATCCTTTTCTCGGTGATTGCATTTCCCCCTTTAACAAATTCATGTTACCGCTCAGTGCGAGACGCGCCCGCATCATTGAAACTTGCATGTGATCGTTGGTTATGTTCTAGCCAAACTTTGAGTAATCAGATTGTATGCGCGGTACGAATTGTGTAGTATGCTTTCTGGAAGGCACGTTCTGGATAGCCTTGTGAAATGCGATCGGAGGTGTTAAAGGCGTCTAACGCATCCTTTCCATTTTGTCCCCACCCGTTCGCTAGGCTCTGTTCTGGTGCGACTGCCAACTGCGGAAAGCTTCAGCACAAGGTGTTTGCCGAGTGTCCCAGCTAAATTAGACCAAGACTTTAAAAAAAGAGAAAAAAAAAACGATCTCTGGGTTATCGTACCGACTGCATATTAGCGGTAGTCGTGTGTACTTTACAACTATTGTTTTATCGCTAATTATTTGTCTTCATTTCGCCAATTATAAATTTGCAGAGCGCCTTAAATACCCCGGGATTGAAGTAGTTTGTTTGTGCTGAAAGTTACCTGGTTTTCGCCAAACAAAAACCTGTGAAATACATAAAAACCACGTGATGCGGTGCTTGCGCAACTACTGTTTCGCTGCATGCAATCGACGAGCAAGCACGACCGCAGTTTCACTGTCCAAATTTACGCTCTCGCGTTTGGATGAGTTCACCCGACGTAGCAACTTCTCAGGTGATTTTTACCCAACGCGCACATTACTGTAGCGGTAGTCGCCTTCCATAGTTCTCACGAGCTCCGCCCTTTCCTTCGTTGCACTTGAATAAAAAGCCGTTTCCTTCGCTTTCGCAGTCTTGGTCGCTTTATGGTATCGTCAGCGCTCGGTCAGTGGCATGCTTTTCCTCTATTATGCGACATGAGCCGAAGGCCCCGAGGCCCACAACCAGTGTAGCGCCCAGTCACTTCCCCGTGACCACAATCGGGCTGTGGCCGGGCTTGTTCACCCATTACACACCAGTGCAGCACAATAGCAGTCGCGCAAGCGCCCCATCGCGTTTTTTTTTCTTTTTCACAGCGGAACTTGGATCCAAAAACTCGACCAATCACAGCGGGAGGCGTGCGCCGTGTTCTCCGCGCCAGTGGCGCCGCCGGCCTGTGGGGGCAGAAAAAAAAATCGGTACCCTTCCACTATGTGAAGGATGACCAGCGCAGCTTTATGTAGGGCCCTCAATGGCGAACTGCACCTCGGCCACGGGTCGGCCCGGGAATCGCAGTATCTTCAGGATCGGCCCACGTATCCGGAGTGCTTAAAGCCTGCTGCTCTGCCGCTGCACGCGCCGCGGCCCGGTATTGCACTATCTCGTGGTAGTGACGGTCAAGAAAACGGTAGAAGTATACAATGAGCGTTGGTGTGCGCAGCAACTCGGACAGTCTTGCGCCAATCCGGGACGACAAATCGAAGAGCACCCGCTGCGAAGTACGTACATTTGGAGGACATACAGGGTGACGGACGTGAATGTTTTAGGTAGTGGCAGCGGTAGGTTGCGAGGTCTGCAAGCAGCTGTGTCGGTGAGGCAGCAGGAGACGCGGATATGGTGCGCAAGCAGTGGCGGTGCAGGAGGCGGGCGTGGCCACCGATTCCTTGACCGCATACTTCTGCAAGCTCCCACTGGAGCTAGGGACGAGCGGATTCCATCTTTCGAAACGGCGCGCCGCACAGAAACACCTGCCCATCGCTTCACCTCCTCGAGCCCTGCGAGGCCTCTCAATGGTTGCCTCCTAAAGCCCCTTAAACTTCGTAAAGTAGTGCCACGCTTTGAAGAACGCCGCCTCCTCCTCCTCGCGCGCTCTGGCCGAGGCCGCCATGGCGTCACTATTGGCCTAATAGCATCACGTGGGCACTCGAGCCTTGCTTCAGCGCCATTTTTGCTCGAGAAGCGTCTACGGAGTGGCGAGGAGCGCATGTTGGCGCCGTTGTTACGCTCAAGCTAGGGTGCCTCGATGCCAGCGCCGCCGTTCAGGGTGGAGACAACCTCAACGGCACCGCTATATTGAAGCACACGGGATCGGCTGCGCTAGCGTTCGTAACGGCGCCGTTCATGCTCTGGGCGCGCTTCGGGTGCTTTGATTTGAACAATCTTTTTATCAATATTGCACTGCGCATCTTTTTACTCATAATTGCCATTTTAACATCCGAGGGTCGAAGACGGAATTGTACGAATTAATTTTAGAGCCCCGAGTGGTCGAGGTTGAACGATTAGTGTGCCGTCAGTTGGCTACCATTTTAAACAGGCTATCATTTTAAAGATCCGTTGCCCAGCAGGTGCTACCGCTCCGTGCGAGTGGAAGAAATTTTTTCTTTTCTACGTGGTTTTTGTTTTTTAATTCCTACGCTTCGATAGCAGCCGCGCGTCATCAGCCGCTCACGCGCGGCGGTTGGTTTCGCTTCTGTCGCGCGAGCTGTTTCCGTTTGTTTCGCTCGCAAAGATAACCTGTCTCCTTTTTAATCTTTCAAAGTGTAACCATAGAGAAAGAAATTCAACAAGAGGGGACACTCTTCAAAAACTGGCAACAGGAAACACGTCACGCCCAGTTTCAACAACATCCGTTAGTTGACGCGAGCATCAGAAAAAAAGAATGTGAAATAAACTCCCAGACAACGTTTTATTTTTTTATTCCTTACCACTAAAAGTGAAAAAGTTTTGCGTGTAAATGAACTTATATACTTTGCAACTTGTTGTTGCGTTGCCTAGCAACAAGCTAGCGGCACGCCAGACGCGCGTGCCTACGTCATGCGCTAGACAAGCCGCAGGAGTGAGCGAGGACGGTCGTACGTGCGAAGCTCGCGTGCTCGGCGACCCGTCTGTTTTGGATATAGCCCATTTTTGGGGGGCTCCCGGCCTTCTCTATGCTTCTCTTGCATGTCGTCTGCATTTCCACACGGCACCACTGCACTACTGGACTACGGCAAGGTGAGAAATTGTGTTTGACAGTGTGCGGTGCATTTTAATCACATTTAGGCTTAGTTCGAGTGGCGCAGTTAGCGAAAAACAGCACCGCCGTCCTGGCGCAGTTAATTTGAGTTAATGCCTCGTCCTGGGAGGTGTTTGCGACGCTTTCTATGAGCCGCAACATTACTGTAACTTATTTCGGTAGTATTTGGGTACGCTTGCCGCGCCCGGCTTATTGACGCAGTAAGCGAAAACTGGCTCGGCCGTGTGACGCATTTGCGCGTGTGCATGCGTGCACTACGTCGTAGCGCCTGAGACAGACAAGTTTTCGCGCATTCTGTGGCCCCCAACATTATTGTAACTAACGTCGTTATATTTGAGGTAGTTTAGAAGCACGGTTGCCGCGCCCGGCTTATTGAAGCAGTTAGCGAAAAGCAGCTCGGCTGTGTGCCGCAGTTTCGCGTGTACTGAATCTTACTGGTAGAAGTTCGTGACGCATTCTCTGACCCGAAAAAAAGTATTGTAAATAATTTGGTAACTTTTTGGGATACCTTGAGGCTTGCTCGCCGCGCCTGGGGTTGTGAAGCTGTTAGCGAAAAAAGCAAGCCGTGGCCGCGGCCACAGTGAGTTAGTTTTGCGTGTACTGAATTTTAGTGGGACAAGTTTGTGACGCATTTTATAGCCCTGCAACAACATGTACATTACTGCGGTAGTCACGCTTCTCGAAAACGCGACGAGCGATTGCCGAGAGTGATAACACGGGAGTGTTGCATGCGCCGGCAGGACGCGTAAAAGATAACACGGAGGAGCTCAAGAACATGACATTTATGTATTCTGAGCGACTGAAAACAGGCATTGCACCGACGAGTCTGACTTGAGTGCGATTAGAAGGCAATCTGCGAGCGTGTAACATGGTCTGGCCTAGCCTGTGTTGTAGCTTCCTTTGTGTACTTGGCGTACCATCGTGTCGGCCGAGGCCCAGTTGTTTTGGAAACGCGCAGTCACCCGTGTATTTGTGCACTTAAAGTGCAGGAAATAATGCCCGGGAAAGGAGGGGTGCTTGAAAATCGGATGTTCAGATTTTATGGCATTGTTTCGGAGGAGTCTTTGCTGCGAAATGTACGTAAAAGTGAATTTATCTGTAATGCCGCTCATTCACCACTTACGCACGTTTCGCCTCTACACGCAATACTCCTGTTAGGTCAATATACGGAAATTATACATGCTTGTAATTTACTTTCTTTCAGCTGATGACATCCGGTGGAGCATCGTACGGCAATGACTGCTGCTTACCTGGTGCCACAACTTTGGATGAATGCAGAAGCCCGGAACAAGCTTTTATATGGAGCAAAATAAACATTCCATCATTTCAGAAGACGTCTTTCGTTTTCTTTATGAAATTGCACCTCACAGATTCGGCGCAGTCTTGTAAAGGTCACTCGCAATCGTTTCTACTTAAAACGATTCCACGCGAAGGCCACGCGAGGTTCAGCAGAAGCGAGAAAAAAAAATGAATGCCGTGCCGAGCAGCGGAGCCGGTGCGGCGTGTACCAACTGGTTTTCAAAACGCGCGCGCCCAAAACCGAAACCGGAAGGAGTCAACAACATCCGCTTGATGTGCTACAGTCAATTCGGCCGCTGGGCTCTATGGGAGTGTCCGCTCTTGTTGACACTGCGAGTCCCTCGCCTGTTTATTGCCCACAGGGGTGCAATCACATCTGTTTACAGGCTGGCGCTGGTACATACAAACCATGCCGCGTATACCAACGTTGCCACTGCGCCTGCGTTTTCTTTCACGAGGCCCATGAAAACTAATTGCACCTCATTGGCGGTAGGATAAAGCACTACTGCAACTTTTCCACTCATTTCATTTTTCTGACAGGCGCACAACCACCGAGCGTTCTTGCATGCGCTCATATGCAGGCTTCGCTTGCGCTCTGGACATGCACACCGGTTATTCTGCTACGATTCCTCCGTTTGTGAAGCTGTAGACTTTAACAGGCGGCGTCCATCCTGCCGATTTTTCTCAAACTGGTCCTCTTCAAAGTGGAGCTAAAAAATAGATAAAACACCAAATGTGATTATTCACGTGTGTTTGGGCTGATACAGAAATACTTGTAAAAAATAACCAGTTATTTACGGTGCTTAACAGAAAATGTCCATAAAAAATGTTGCTGTATTACCGAAACTCGCACGTTTCCAAACAACGCGCAGGCTACGACGGACGCCGAGCCAGAAAGCTCAGGAAAATTATGACCCATAATGTCCGTTAGTTGCACGTTTACATGAGTAACTCCTACTTAGGTATTTAGCTCCGTCACGGTATAGCAACCACGATCGGGAACGAACATGCAGCGATAAGGTCTGCTTACGAACAGCGTAGTGCAATTATGCCCGCGATCATACCATCGACTACGTCGCTTTCGAATAGCACGATGCAATTACATACAATAAAAAAGAAATCCTCTATGCACTTTGACATGAGAGCCGCAATTATCTACTGGGATCTCAAAGAAAACCGCAGGGCTTCGAGTGGCACCAGCACAACAGCCGCACTCTCTAGATGAAGCAGTGTGTGCCTTCAGTAGCAAATAACGAGCACTTAACTTTTGGTTCGTCTATTTTCGCTCAACGTAAAAGTAACTCTGCTGTCTAAACAACAGCGACGCGAACTTTGCAAAAGAGACGCCAGTGCTTTCTGTGAAAATATAAAACAGGTGTGCTACGTTACGATTTTTCGCTAGTGTTAAATATTCCGCGAAAAAAATCACCCTCGTCCGACTCTATAATCAGGGCACTACTCGCGTTGAAAAGCCAAGTTCAAAACGAAAAACACGCTCGCGCCCGTACGTATGCGCGTACACATACGTTGCCTATGCAGTAGCGGCGTACAGGAGTTTGCTTTAATTGCAAAATACGGATCGATAAGACTTAACTGTTTTGCAACTCACCTCGCAGATATATGAGCTGTCAGTTGCGTTCCACCGATCCCGCTTTACTTGAGCTTCCCATTTCTTTCTTCGCTCCGAGTCCCGGGGGAAGCGAAAACAACGCAGGCCATTACGTGTTGACCCGGAGCACATTGGCACACAACAGGCCGTTATGATGGCTCAGTGGACTTGACAAGCTTGTCAGTCATACAGTCGAACACTGTCACACAAGTTGCACCACCACCGAGTGCCTCGAACAACGCAAGCTCAGCTGTTAGCACCGATCAACTGCGACCACTCTGACCGCCCGCCGTGATTCAATATGGCGTCGCAGCGAGAAAGAGGCGGCGTGGGGGTGGTCAAAGGATGGCACCACCCTGAACGGCGGCGCTGGCATCGAGGCACCCTAGCTCAAGCAGTGTAGGTGGCGCCACGGTCGTGGAGGCAGCGTTAAAGAGAGAACGAGGAGGAGTGAAGGGGGTGGAGGAGTGTCGCTACTTTACGAAGTTTAACGGGTTTTATACCCGTGTCACACGGGCAACTCGGATCTCCGTCAAACTTCCTTCCCTTAAAGGACCGCAAGGGAGTTTTACCTCAAAGGAGTTAGCTCCGTGTAACACGGCCTATAAGCGAACTTTTGAAAGCTGCCGCTGTGGCCCATTAGGCGCTGCTCACCTCGTACGCAGTCATGAAAGAAACATGTTATATATTGCTAAAAAGTTTTGGTTACTTGTCTTTTCTTACAAAATCGCGTTGACCAAAACAACACAATATGGCGCCGTCAGGGCAAACGCAACAGCCATTCCGAGAATGCCCGGTTCGAGATTCGAATGCAGCTGCTCAACTAAAATATCTTTGTCAGTGCTCAAATACTATATTATATGCAATAAAAACAGTTATAATTGCTGTTAAAAAGGAAAATTAATAAAAATGAGGGTGATTTGACTCGAAATTGAAGCACACGCTGGAAACAAAAGTACTCCCTTCAGTCTGCAAGGGAGATCTTCCATCTCCTTTCGTTAATAAGAACTTCCTTAAACTTCCTTTGCTAAAGGACTGCCATGCGACACGGCGCGCATCTCCGTGGAGATAAAGACGTCCTTGGTTGAAGGGAGTTAAAAGGATTATAGCCGCGTCCGTGTGACAGGGGTATTAGTTGCCTCCAACTCCTTTCCTTGGCCGTGGCTTCTCTCATTCGGGAGAGAGCACCTGTAGGTCTGCCCCAACGTTACGAGACTGCTAGTCTAGTAACGTTGGGTCTATCCATCTTATCGGTGGATCGGACACTTATCCCGCCGGCACACGCCACGTCTCAACTAGGAGTACACGTGCACGTCAGAGCATACGTCATCCTTAGGCGCAGCCAATCCCCCACTGTGCGCCTCCTCACCCAAACACCTGCGCCGCGACGCGCGCTCACGAGACGTTCATTTGAGGGATCGCCAGCCGTTTCTGTGCAGGAGCGAGTAACGGCAGGTGCAAGAGAGAAAATTTGGGGGCTTTTGATGGCTTTTGCCCTTGAATATGGAACGCTTGGCGTGTTGAGTAGTGCGGATGTGCTCCGTATGGGCTACCGAGGTCTTTTCCGAGTGAATATATCTGTACCGGCAGACCCGGACCTACTCCCACAAGGTCACAGAGAGTGCCTGGAACCCTGCCGCTGCTTTTCGAGGCCCGCAAGACCCATTTTTGCCCCTTCAGGGGCACTTTCGTTCACCGGCCGCGACCAGTAGAGCTGGGCCTACTTCAGGCCTAGCGCGATTAGGAGCGCTATCGACGTTGCCGCCGGCCCCTCGAGCCGTCACCGACGCTGTCGCGATGGAGTACGCCGTAGACGGAGAAATCTCTCCGGAGGAATGTGAAGACCGAAGCCTATGGATACAGGCTGCCATCACAGTCAATGATCGAGCTCGCCCCAAGCATGGGGACGCCAATGCCCAACAGGATACAGCTATGACACCGACGGACGCCACCAGCAAGGCCGTCCAGACCAGTGGGGTGAGCCCATCGATAAGACGCCACCCATATAAAAAGAAGCCACTCCCGCGTCTGCCAGAGAGCGACTACAAGATCGTACACCGGCCGAGAGGCGCACTTTGGCTCCGAGACCACACGGCCACTACACTGCTGTACGCCCTGTGCCTGGACATCGGAGTGAACTTTGAGGAAATCAAGCAACACGGCCAAGTAAGGATCAATCCTTTTAACAACTCCTTTACCGTGAGCACCCCTTCTATGGAACGCGCAGGGAAATACGCGGAAGTAGAACATATAAAAATCCTAGACCAAGTCTATTCGACGTGTGCCTACGTAGCGGCACCGGACAACAGCATAAAGGGGATTGCGTATCACGTTCTGGAAGACCAAAGCCACGCCGAGATAAAGGACGACATTGTTAAAGTCAACCCACAGCTAGAGATTGTGGGCGCAAGAAGGTTAGGAAAATCGTCAAAAGCCCGGCTCATCACTTTCGCAAGCACCAGGAGAGTCCCGGGCTCCATTCGATTCGGCGTAGGAATCCACAACTGCTACCTCTTCAGACCCAAAGTTGAAGCATGCTACAACTGTGGAAGACCGAGACATCGCTCGGATGTGTCCGAAAGAATGAAGAAATCTCTGCTACAGGTGCGGCGATTAGCATCCAATCCAAGACGAGTCCACGTGCACGCCGAGGTGCATCCTGTGCAAGGGAGAACATTTCACGGGATCCAACCAATGCAAGATCAAATACGAGACTGCCCGCCAAGGGAAACAAGAAACGCAATGGCAAGCCTCAAGTGGAATTTCGGTCACCGGAGGGACAGGGAGCGCAACCTGCGCACCCGAAACAGCAGCAGCGACAGCGAGGCAGAAGCAGATCGAGAAACCGAGCCCAGGATAACGACCGAGGAAAAACGAGAGCGCTCGGAGTCCTACCCGGCGCTACCGAACGCCTGGCGGGAAGGAGCACCACATCAGGTGAGCGGGACACCGCAATCCTCCCACGAGAGTAATGAAATTAAGGAACTTAGGGCAATCATACAAAAACAGGAAAGAATCATTCAGGAACTAATGAAGGCACTAAGGCAACAGCAGCAAGAAAGTAAAACACACATTGCTCAACAACCCGAGATCTTAACACAGGAACCGCGGAGGGCATCCCTCCTCCCCCCCCCCGTCAAGCGCATCCTGGAGGGCACCCTCACGTGCAAGAGGGCCACCGCCAAAAAAGAGGTTGATGGAAGACTCGGAGAATCACGAAAAACGGAATCACGAGGAAGTAATGAGCCTATTAAGAACAGTGGCAACGAGATTAGATAACATTGGGAAAAGGCAAAACAATATTGAAGCAAACATGGAAGCACGATTCACAGCTATCAGAAACGAGACCAGGGAACAATATGAAACTTTGGCAGAACAAGTAAGAGTCCTTACAAACGCAGCAAAGGCTACAAACGAGGTAGTACAGAAACATGACAAGCGACTGGTTAAGGTGATGGGCAAACTCTTTCCGGCCCCAGGACCCATGGCCTCCACCACAGCGCAATCCATCTCCCTTCCTAAAGCCAATCATGGGGAAGGGCCAGACGGAGATAACAATATTGCTATGGAACTGTAGGAGCTTCCGCGGAAGGCGGGAGAACCTAGAGCTCCACATTCAAAACCTTGAAAAATAGAGTCCCCGATGTCATAGCCCTACAAGGTTCGGGATTATAAAACATATGAAAACGGCAAGGAAGAAAAATCGCTCACGGACTTCTTGGTCCATAGAAATCTAACGGCAATAGAGCATGAAATTCAATCGAATGGTGCAGACTGCCTCCTGATAGAGGTCATACCGCTAAAAAGAAGCGAGGCCCCGCTCTTCATTCTAAACTTTTATAGCATCCCCAAGGCCGAATCCTACCCCATAATAAAAACCATGAACGAAGCCAGAAAAATCAGTAAAACGAATCCCCTAATAGCAGTCGGAGATATGAACGCACAACACATGGCATGGGGTTACCGAACAAATTTAAGAAAGGAACTAGCCTCTGGCAACATGTTCAGGATGAAGTATACACGCTCCTGACAGATCCGCTGGTGCCAGCTAGGATGGGGAACAGTGTGCAAGCCAACACATGACCTGACCCTATGCAAAAACATAGTAGACGCACAATGGCACAACACGAACGAAAACCTAGGGAGCGACCATTACATTATAGAGACCACTATACCCAGCACTACGCTCAAGAAGGGTGACACGAGTGGTAGACTGGGATAAATTCAGAGAAAGGAGACGGGGTAACGCAGATGGCAAGATTGAAAACCTAAATGAATGGATTCACAAACTCTTGAAACACGCAGAGCACACCACCAAGACGGTAGAGATAGCAGCCGAAAACAAAGCCGCTGATAGCAGATTATTACACATGTGGCAGGCATATAATAGCTTACAAAAAGATGCATGAAACAAAACACAACAGAAAACTTAGAATAGCCAAACTAGAAAGAGAAATCGATGGTCATTCTCAAAACTTCGTAAAACAATAGGGACAAACATGTGAACAAATGAGCGGAAAATTGGGGCTCAAAGACACATGGCATCTTCTGAGACATCTTTTAGACCCAGAAAATAGCAGAGCCGTTTACCAGAGGGATGTAGCACGCATAATTCATGCAAGCCCACTTAATGAAGAAGAAATGATCACGGAATTACAGAACCGATACCTATGCACAACGAAAAACCTGACGCTTCCCAACTACAGCGGCAACCCCAACCCTGAACTTGACGAAAGCATAACGGTAGCAGAGGTAAAGGCGGCCATGCAGAAACTTAGAACATCCTCCGCTCCAGGAGCCGATGGGGTGACGAACAAAATACTAAGAAATCTAGACGAGGACTCTATTCAAGGGATCACGCAGTACTTTAAGAAGTGCTGGAAGTATGGGTGGCTGCCAGAGACGTGGAAATACGCCATGGTAACTCTCATACCCAAGCCAGGCAAGAAACTCGAACTAAACAACCTCAGGCCCATATCCCTAACAAGGGGAAGCTATTGGAGCACATGGCGCTATCTAGATTACAAGACCACATGGACAAGCACAATCTCTTTCCGCACACGATGATAGGCTTTCGGCCCAACCAGTCTACGCAAGATGTAATGCTCAGGCTTTCGGAAGAGGTAATAAACACACCGAATAACACCAACACTAACGCAATAATGGCACTGTACGTCACCAAAGCCTTCGATAATGTCGCCCACAACGCCATCATGAATGCCCTTTCCGGCTTAAACGTAGAGGAGAGAATATAGTTATATATCAAGGCTTTTGTAACGGACAGAACAGCTCAAATAACATTCCGAAGCATCAGGAATACACTACAATTAGGAAGCAAAGGCACACCGCAGGGGTCAGCGCTGTCACCCTTTCTTTTCAACATAACCCTCATACCCATGGCCAAGCTTCTTGCAGCCATACCAAACTTATCCTAGGCGCTCTGCGCAGACATCACTCTCTGGAAAGTCAGGGGAAACGAAGGTGATATCGAAAGTACGCGACAGATTGGAGCGAATATAGTGACCGGATACGCCAGGAGAGTCGGACTAAGGTGCTCGCCACAAAAATCCGAACTCCTAGTTATCAGACACAGACCTAAGAAAAACGATCCCCCGGCACAATTGGATGTTAGGGTTGATGGTACAAAAGTTTCAGAAGTACAAACCTTGAGAATCCTGGGAATGCGCATTCAAAACAACGGGAAAAACACAACTACACTAAACAAACTAGTCGCATGCGTTGGACAAACCAACAGGCTCATAAGACGAATCGCTAACAAACACCAGGGAATGAGAGACTGATTTGAGGAGGCTAGTGCAGGCTTTCGTGCTCAGCCGTATCGTACATTCTCTCCCCTATTTCAAACTTCAGGCAGCGGAAGAGCAAAAGGTTGAATGCCTCATAAGACAATCATAGAAGGCAGCCCTTCATCTCCCTAAGTGTGCATCAACAGAAAGGCTGCTAATGTTAGGCATACACAACACGCCTCCCGAGCTAGTCGAGGCGCAGAGAATCGCACAGTATTGCAGACTAACAAAAACACCCACGGGAAGACATTCTAAGGACCTTGGATATCAGGCAAGAATGCATAGGAACGGATGCTGTGCAAATGCCTAGACATACACATCTGAGAATAGATTTAATCCCGAAAAACGTGCATCCCGAACACCATGCAGAAAGGAGGAAGGCGAGAGCCAAAGCCCTCCACAGGCAATATTCAAACCACAAGGAGGCAGTCTGTACGGACCTTGCAGAGCTCTGTGATCACGATGTATTTTCGATAGGCATCGTGGGCATGGACCTAAAACCCATCTCAGCCGCCTCTGTGCGGAGCAAAAAGGCACACGAGGCAGAGGAAGCGGCCATCGCCCTAGCCATTCTAAGCACTGAAGCCAACACGATTTTTAGCGACTGGAAGACAATCGTTCGAAACTTTGCAAAAGGGAGGGTCCACGAACCCGCGAAACAAATCATAAAACTGCGAAATTTCAACGCCATACCCATTAGAATCATATGGGTTCCGGCCCAAGCGTCGCATCCTGGGAACGAGGCGGCCCACAACTTAGCACGAGGTTTCGTCAAGCGGGCAGTGGGCGAGCCGGTCCTGAGGTTGGCCAGAGAGACCTTGACCATGCACCTACCACGAGATAACATTATGTTACAGAAACAGAAGGACGCTCCCGCCGCAGGACAAAAGCCTTAATAAAAATCAAGTGGCCTGGCGGAAGCTACAAACTAACACTTTCCCCAACCCCTATATATACTCCAAGGCCTATCCAGGAGTCTACACACCCGAATGTAAGCTCTGCGGGGTCACAAAGGCAGACTTAAAACACATTTTATTCGATTGCGGCACTCTAAAACCAAAAAGAGAATGGCAACTCTCTAACGAGCAAGAGTGGGAGGATGCGGTGTCCCGCTTGGACCCGGCGGTTCAGCTGCAGGGCGTCAGCGAGGCTTTGGAAGTCGCCGACAGACAGGGCCTCACGACCATAACAGGTGCCACTGGTGGAGCTGATTGGACGGCCACCTCACGCACCCTGGAAGTCCATTAAAGTCAACCAAATCCTTTCTGTTGACGAAAAAAAGTTGTTACCACCATCACCACCACCTGGAATATGATTCTGCCTAGGTACAACGGAGGAGGTTTCTTTAGCGCGTGTTGTAGGCGTTTGTCCCTAGGCGTTCGGGCATTGCTGAGTGGACTCGAGTTTGTTTACGCTCGGACGCTGGCTGGCCGGCGCGGTAAAATACGTGAAGCAGCGGGCACTGACGCCCGATTTGGCGACTGCTGTGTCGGACAGACTGTCTCGCACCTGAGGCGCTCGTTCTGAGTCAGTCGTGGCGGATCATAGCTTGCGACCGTAGCAGATCCCGGGCCGCATATACTGAAAATCTAGAAGGTTGAGTGCCTTAGTAAGTCTTTCCGATGTACCCTCAGAGGCAAAGTTCTGACTAGTATTGCCGAAGTCGCGGGTTGCGGTAGTGCTGAACTTAGCGTCACAAGATGGCGGCTGGACATAAATATATTTATTCAATCGGGTTTTTTAACTAACTGTAGCAATGTGTCCTTATTTTCCATTATTGGCCTGGTTCGGACTGGTTTGGTCCGGACTGGTTCGAGCTCGAGCTGAAACAGCTCCGCTGTTAAAAGCGAGTCACTTAAATATCCTTGCACGATTTGAATGCGAAAGCATCATGACAAATCACAATGTAGAAATTGATTTGTTTCCTTTTTTGCCTTAATTACTGCCACTTTTATGTAACCCCCCCCTACCCTATGTTCCTCCGAGCCTGTAGGGTAAATTGGATAATTGAATAAATTATCTCTCAAATTAATTGGTTACGTACATGATGGGTGACGTCATGCATTTCACGTGTTCTTCAAAACTCTTTACTCAACTTTTCTATGAGTTTTACCGCCCTCCGCCCACTTTACTTCACCTTCATTCGCTTTACTCCATCTTAAGTCGCCTTACTCTAATTTGTTCTAACTTTATTTCACCGTGGGATTTCGCAGTGCGAACCGCAGCAGGTCCAGCGCTACGAACGTGACGTCATCGCTTGGTCAAGTGGGTTTCGGAATCATGGGATGTTGACGCCGGGCGCTCGCCGCATTTTCTTCTTCATGGAACATATGCTGTCGCATTCAAAAAAAAAATATCCAGAAAGCTCACCTTTGTGTATACTGTTCGCCCCAAGCTTCTCCCCGTAACGATTACGGGTGCATAAGCTGCCGTTGCCGGGAAGAGGTAACTGTAGCATACGAAGCAGGGAGTGACGTCACTACACTTTCATATGTGAAAGAGCCCACCGAGCAACCAATTTCATTTGTTGTGATATAGCGCTATGGAAAAGCCACTCACAGTTACGACGCTTGAAGAGCAGCGCGAATACTATGAGCGACGAAAGGAACAGCAACATCAATATGCACAACGGCGTCGTGCTCAGGCTCGGCAGGACCCAATTCAAGGATATGTCGATAACATTGGTTACATTGGTGAGAGAGAGAGGGCTCTTTATTAGAAAAACAGAGAATTGGTCTATCACATTGGTCACATTGATCACATTGGTCTATCGACTCGGGTGGTATCACAGCTTCGCTGGTCAACTACTTTCACGGCGTGGACTGGAGTCAAATTTTCTCGTATTTCGCGCAGTTTCGTTCTTTATCAGTAAAGACAACAAGGCAAATTTTAGCACGAAATAAATGTTTGCATCCGAGGTTATTTGAAGCGATCTACAACGTTATAATTGAGATGTTAAAGATAAAAGCAATAATGAAAGTTGGCCAAATAAAAACAATATTTAGTGATGAGAAAAATACTGCTAAGTACACGCAGCTACCGCTATTATGCAGTTGGTACTTCTCTGGCGTCCTTCGTTTTTTAACAAGCTTGGTCCAAGTTAGCTGTGACGCCCGGTATACGCTGGTATGATTCCGTTCTAAATTTCGGTGCCGAAACCACGTTTTGATTGAGGCACGCCGTAATAGGGGACTACTGAATAATTTGACCATCTTTAACGTGCCCCCGATGAATGCGCCACAGCTTGGACACGCTGGTACAGTCGTAATTCGGGTACAATCATAAATCGCATGATTATGCCTGTAACAAGGCAGCCGTTGTCATATGGCCCCTTCTTTGCTCTATAGCGTTCTTGACAGGGTTTGCTGTACTTGCCATCATATTCTTCTGTTGTTGACCTACTTTGTATAGACTTTTGTATTTGGCCCCCCTTACACAATGGCTCTTAGGCATATGAGGTATATGTAATCAAAATAAACATCACTCCTACTCCAACTGTGTTCATTGCTTGTCCGCAGACGAGAAAGTCCACATGGAGGAGCTTCTCGACTTTTCCTTCGACCACATCGACAAGCTCGCAGAACGTCGGGGAAAGACGATCGCAAGAGCTGAGAAGTTGCGTCTTTGGGAGTATGTGCAGCCGATGAGGGTGGTACGTGCGCATCAGTAGCGTGTACTCTAGCATCGATCACCATTTATAATTACATTAATAACTGCATTTATAATCGCTGGTCATCGCTATCTATAGCATAGACCGCTATGCGCAATGGTTGTAGTTTCACCTTCAGCCTGGTTCAATTATGAGACCTTTACGGATGGTATACACTTATCCGTGAAGTCTCATTCAAAGGACAACATGTCTGCCGGGTATGTTAACGCTGGCCCATGCAGGCAGTCCGTTTGTGAAAATGTTTTAGTATACATTTTCGCGCATTCTATTTGATATCAAGGTGGTCTATAGTGGCTCCGTGTGCCTTTCATGAGCTACTTCGAGTAACAGTTTGAACAGCTGCTATGGAAAGTTCTCGCCGAGTGTAAAACTAATTACTTTCGATTTCTTTCTTTTTTTTGCATCCACGTAGCCACAAATGGGCGCTTTATTAGTATGACCGTTCTTCATGAAGAAGTTTCATTCTTGAGGATGTCTTGAAAACATTTTTGACGGGGGAAAAGAAGACGAAGTGCTTGCTTGCCTAAGGGCAACCAGCATCTCGACTCCGCCGCGGCCGCGTTGTGCGGCGTTTGCCTGCCTCGCCCGAGCCCAGCCATGGAGCCCAGCCAAGGCGAAGACATTGACCCACCCGAGCTGTCTGACGGGACGTGGAAGACGGCCCTGGACATGCAACAGCGATATCGACGCCGGACCGGAGCCGCATCGAGGCCCGCCAACGGAGAAGCCTCGCCGAAGGCTAAAAACCCGTAGGTAAGGGAACTGGCAGAGCAAATGAAATTACTCCAACAACAATTAGCTGCAGCTAATAACAAAATTCGACAATTAGAAAGCGGACATGCTCCTAGTAATACCCCCAGCACAAAAAACGCGAGCGAGATCGTGGCTTGTGTTATAGGGAAGCTGAAGAGTCTGTCGAATTCACTAAGACGCTCATACGGATGCGGGAACCTTATTAACCATGTAGGTAAAATTCGGGTTTTTTTTTTTCAATTAGGAGCGACGTAATCATCGGTTGAAATTGCGCTGTAGCTCCGCCCCCCGTCGAATGCCGCGCGCTGCTGCTGACGCTGACGATGCGAGCGGAGACCGGAAACCGCGGTGTTGTGACGTCAACTCTAGTGTTTCGTTCCTTCGCAGCGTCCGCGACCCTGCCTGACCGCGCTTGTTTCTGCGTGCGTGCCATCGTAATCGGCTTCGATCGACCCTGGATTCCTTTGTTGGTGCGTCTGCGTCTATGTAGAGTGGTAGTCAACGTGCGTGGTAGTCAACGTGCATGGTAGTCAACGTGCGTGGTAGTCAACGTGAGTGGTAGTCAACGTGCGTGGTAGTCAACGTGAGTGGTAGTCAACGTGGTAGTCAACAGATGAAGGTCACTACACGTACTGCATGAACCGGGAAGCTTTTCACGCGTTTAAACCGTCTTTGTAGATTGCCGACAGCTTTGGACAGCGCACAAATGCCGACGATCACATCCCCGCTTACGTTCCACGAGGAGGCATGCAGGAACACAACACTACAGTTGTTTGACCAGAAACGAGCTCACTAGATCGGCGAAAGATCGGCGAGATCACTAGATCGCTTTGCAAAAAACATACTCACCGAAGAGCATTTCCAACACGAGGAGATCCCAAGACTTTGCTTTCATTCGCGTCGAAAGCACTGCTCGCACCAGCATCGCTTGCTTCTTCAAGAGGCCGGCTCTTCGCAATCGGCTCGTACATGTAGGGAGTAACGCCGAACTCCTCAGAAAAGTGCAGTCTCTCTAAATTTCCTATTACCGTCTCAGAAAAACAGCACCAAACTACCTGGCACCGCGCTTCATGTGTAGCGGCAGTGGTCGGTTACTAGAGTTGAATTCACGAGGCGCCCGTCCAATCACAGGCGGAAACGAGACGCGCGAGCTGGGCGTGTCCGCTGCTGCACTTTCCATCGAAATAAAATATATTTGCGCTTTCTTTCGCTCAATTTCGATACGATATTCGAATTCGGAGGTTGTACAGATGTTCACTCATTTTTTCTGGAAAACCTTTGAGCTTCCCTTTAAGCGTGGAGCGGATGCAGAAAACGACATGGAGGTAGATAGTGCGCGCCGCACTAAACGGAAGGTGGAAGGCCCCGCCGCAGTACCCGTCGAGAGTGTCGCCGCGCCGGACCCCCGAATTTAAAAACTGGAACGCGTGATCGAGAGTATGGTTGCTCAACAAGCCGCCCAAAACAAACAGCTGGTAGAGAGCGTGGCCGCTCTTAGCTCCGCCATGACTGCAGTTATGTCCCACATTGGATTAACCGCGGCACAACCCGAATCCCAACCGCAACCATACCTTCAGCCTCAGGTGGTAACTCCGCCTGCACCAATGCCAGAACCACACATGCTACGCGATTCTGTGGCTCAACGCGCTTCCGGAGTGCTCACAAAAACACCTAGCACGGTTTCACCGTGCATGGAACCGCAAAAACAAACGTGATGGCCAAAGCGCCAATCGTAATCTGGCAGTTGAATTGCAGGGGCTTCCGCCGTAAACGCAGGTCTCTGGAATACACGCTTCAAAATCACCAAACCAAACCTGACATAGTTGTCCTTCAGGAAACTGGGATAGCGGAAAAATTATCAGGTTTTGCGGCTTACAACGAAATTACCACTCCAGATATCTCTCCGGCCACGGCGATCATGGTGAACAGAAATCCGACCGCCAACCAATTAAACCTTGAATTCACGGCGGTGTCATACACCTTCGTTGAAATCCTGCCAAAACGACGATCGGACCAAACGCTCTACATTCTGAATGTTTATAGCCCCCTTAGGGATAAAAGCTTAGCAGTAGCTACGCTAATAGGCAAAGCATATAAAGCTGCAAAGCATGCACAACTCGTGCTGCTGGGAGATTTCAACGCGCACCATTCGGCCTGGGGCTACCAAAAATGTCAAAAGAAGGGCACTAAACTCTGGGAGACCGCTCAAGACCTTGGTTTTACTCTTCTTTTTTACCCTGAAAGACGAACCCGCATAAGCAATAGCGTGAGTCAAAACACCTCGCCTGATTTGACCTTCACCAGGAACATAGACAATGCCATCTGGGAGAATACCGAACTAAACGTTGGTAGCGACCATTACATTTATTTATTTATTTATTTATCCCAGTACCAACAGCGCCCGTAGGCATTACAGCGGGGGGGGGGGGGGGAAAGGAAACAAAGAACCAATAAAGCAGGCAATACATAACATATACCCGGAATGCTGTCATACTCGCACATACACACAAAAACACTATCTTACTTCAATGGGCGTATACAGTTTGAAAATACATCATTTGATAGAATCATTGCGATATCGGATGGTAGCTTGTTCCATTGGCTTATGGTTCTTGCGAAAAATGACATTTTAAACGCTTCAGTTTTGCAGGCTATTTCTTTAACCTTATTTTCATGGTCCAGCCGTTCAGAAACGTAATCAGGCTTGGAAAAATGTTTCTCGGGATTTATACCTGTTCGAGAGTGGAATATGTTATGAAAGAGTTTCAGTCTGAGATATTTCCTGCGTTGCTGAAGTGGCTCCCAACTCAGGCTTTCTTTTGCTCATGAAACACTGAAATTCCTAGTGTAGTTTGAATAAACAAAACGAACGGCTATGCTTTGAATTCTTTCTAAACTGTTGACTTCACGTGCCGTCCACGGATCGCACACAGCACACGCATAATCCAGAACAGATCGGACATTTGATTTGTACAATGATACCTTTGTCTCCTGTGGCCACTTTGTTGCACTTCTGCGCAGGAAACCTAGAATGCGGCATGCTTTACTTGTGATATGATCAATGTGACGGCTCCAAGAGAGAACAGGTGTGAAATAAACGCCGAGATGCTTGTGCTCCTGAACCGATATTATCATGGTTGAATTTAAAGAGTAACAGATAATAATAATAATAATAATATTTGGGGTTTTACGTGCCAAAACCACTTTCTGATTATGAGGCACGCCGTAGTGGAGGACTCCGGAAATTTCGACCACCTGGGGTTCTTTAACGTGCACCTAAATCTAAGCACACGGGTGTTTTCGCATTTCGCCCCCATCGAAATGCGGCCGCCGTGGAAAGAGTAACAGAAGTCATGAGGGGTTCTTTTCCTCGAGAAACGCATATGAACGTTTTTTTTTTTTCATGTTAATGTGCATATGCCACTTGTTGCACCACTCATTTACCTTGTACAGGTCATTTTGCGAAACATTGCAGTCATGGGTAGTATGAATAGTCCTGCACAAAACACAATCATCGGCAAATAGCCTGATTTGCGAAGAAATACCGGAGCAAATATCATTTATATAGATAAGAAATAAGAGTGGTCCTATGACTGACTGATCCTTGGGGCACTCCAGAGGACACATCAACTTCACGGGATGTTTTGCCATTAAGCACAACTTTTTGTTTTCTTAAATTTAAGTATTCTTTTATCCAGTTAACAACCGTGCTGTTTATATTATATATTTCTAATTTTTCTGCAAGTAAAGTGTGAGGGACAACATCGAACGCCTTCTTAAAATCTAGAAACAATCAACAGAAAAACCCTTGTCCAAAGCTCCTGCTAAATCATTGGTCAGCTCAAGCAACTGTGTTGTACTGGAAAATCCACTGCGAAATCCATGCTGCTGGAGGCTGAGCAAAGAGTGCGCGTTCATGTGGCTCATAATATTACTCTAAAGCACAATTCAAGTATCTTACATGAAACGCTAGTCAGCGAGATAGGCCGGTAATTCAAAACACTACTTCGCGGTCCACCTTTATGCACAGGGACGACATTGGCAAGTTTCCAGTCATCTGGTAAAGATATTTCTAGTAAAGATTTAGTAAAGATTACACACAGATATTTGGACACCTCCCGTGGGCACAAAGAAAGCAGTGCTGGTGACAAAGCGTCAGGCCCAGTTGCTTTAGACGGATTCAATGTTCTGAGAGCTGCCTCTATTCCTCGCTGGTCGATCACGATATCGTCCATGGGCTCACCCACCACTTGGGTGGATCGCGCCACAGTGTTTTGAGTGTCAACACGAGTAGCATACACAGAAGTGAAAAACGAGATAAAGCACTCGGCTTTTTCAATGTCGTTATGGATGGTAGCATCGTCGCTATCAAGAGCAGGTATTGATAATACATCTTTACTGTTGATTTTAAAAAATTGATACAGTTCTTTCGGTCTTTTCTGTATACGCAGGTGGAACGTGCTAAAGTATTTATCTTTGGCTGTCTGCGTAGCTACCTTCATCTCTTCAGTTTTGTTTTTGAGTTTATCTTTAAGCTTCAACGAAGGGTTTTTTCTGATAAGCAGCGTAAACTTGAGCTCTCTGCCTAGCTTTGCATTTCACCTGTCGAGAACACCACGGCTTACATTTGCTGCGCCGCGCCGTCATAACCCATGATGGGACATATCTTTCACGCATCTCGAGCAACTTGTTCTTAAATACTTCCCATAATTCTTCCATATTCATGAATTCAGCCTGTGTCTCAAATACGTCATAGTAGGAATCTAGAGCCAGGGTCATTTCACTGCTACGTGCTTTTTGATAGCTATAGATACGCCGTGGACCGCTGTTAGCTGCTCTCACATACTGCAAATTCATATCACACAATACAGCTTGGTGGTCGCTTATGCTCGGCAGCACTACTGTAGAACGCACCGCCTCTGGCGTGTTAGTGAAAAATAGATCTAAAAGATTTTTTGCTCGTGTGGGCTCTAGAACTAGTTGTGTTAGCTCGAAGAGGCGACATATCTTCAACATTTCTTTACTTGACTGGCTGCAAGCGCTGGAACTGGGATCTGCCAGAGACCAATTGATTTCTGGAAGATTAAAATCACCGCCTATAACTAGATAATCGGTGCTCACTGTTTCCACTGCGGCGGTAAGCTCACCTAGAATATTAACTTTGCCTCCTGGTGGGCGATAGAACGAACATACCGATAATGACCTGCCGTTCTTCAATCTAATCTCTACCCACAACATTTCACTTTGACTGCATTGAATGTCAATTTCCCGGGATCACATTGTCGGGGTACATTACGGTACCCTCAAGAGGCTACGAGCGAAATAAGGTGAAAATTAAGCACACTAGATGGGACGCTTTTCGGTATGTTCGCAATAGACGTCAACCCGCAACCATTACAAACCTTGAAGAATGGATATCCACTCTTCTCAAAGGCGCAGCTAACTCGACCACGGAGGTAGACCAGGAGGAGGACGGCCCGGCTCCAGATGCTAAACTGGTCCACCTGTGGTCTGCGCAGCAGAGTTTGGAGAAGCGCTGGCTCACGCAGAAACACAACCGTGGCCTACGCAGTCGCATCGCGCAACTGGAACGGGATATCGAGAAATACTCACGAAAGCTCAGTCAGGAACACTGGCACCAGCTATGCGACCGCCCTAATGGCCAGCTAGGGTGCAAAAACACCTGGTTCCTGCTTAAACACCTACTTGACCCCAGTCAGACTAAAACAGCATCACAAAAGAACCTTCAGAGGATCATACACTCTTTCCCGGGAGATAATGATGCCCTTTTTGAAGCTCTAAAAAACCGCTACTTTAATACAAGCACCGATATTCCTCTACCCGTAGCTTATCCCGGAAAGGAAAACACGGAACTAGACAGCGAAATTATGGAATCTGAAGTACGTGCTGTCCTAAACAACATCAAAACAACAGCGGCGGCTGGCGAGGACCGCATCACCAATAAAATTCTACGGAACCTAGACGATCAGTCGGTTACTGAAATCACCAATCTTTTCAACATCCGTTGGAAAGAGGGAACTATACCCACCAGCTGAAAACATGCAAACGTAATTTTCATACCCAAACCAGGCAAGAAGCTGGAGCTAGAGAATCTCCGCCCTATCTCCTTAACCTCTTGCCTGGGGAAGGTTATGGAACACGTCATTCTTAACAGGCTAAACGAGTACACTGAAAGCAATGGGTTGCTGCCCCATACGTTGATAGGCTTCAGATCAAATCTGTCCACTCAAGACATTATGTGGCAAATTCAGCAAGATATCCTACATCCGCGCCCTATAAGAGCCACCCGTACAATTCTAGGGCTGGACGTGAGTAAAGCGTTCGACAATGTGTCACATGCTTCAATACTCGCAAATCTAGCCCAAATGAATGTTGGGAAGCGCACTTATAGCTATATTACAAGCTTTCTCAAGGATCGCACTGCAGAAATACATTTTGGGGACATTAAAAGCGGACAATTTCAATTAGGTACAAGGGGCACCCCTCAGGGTGCGGTCCTCTCCCCCTTCCTTTTCAATGTGACCATGCGAAACCTGCCTCTATTACCGCAAAGGATCCCGCATATCAAACACTCCATCTATGCCGATGATATCACCACCTGGACAAATAGTGGTTCCGATGGAGAAATCACGGAAGCATTACAAGCGGCCGCGGATACCGTACAAAATTTTGTGCGACAGAATGGTCTAGCGTGCTCGCCGACAAAATCGGAGCTTCTCCTCATCCGTGATAAATCAACCAAACACCCCACCGAAAGGGACGCCACCTCCCCTATACGAGTCGGTATGGAAGACGGCCCAGTTCCGCCCGTACTGACTATAAGAGTCCTTGGCATGTTAATTCAACATAACACCCATAATTCTGAGGCGATTGTCCGATTACGGACGACAGCCCGCCAAATATGTGGCCTAATCAGACGAGTAGCCACACCACACCGCGGTATGAAGGAGGCTGATATCTGCCATTTGACGCAGGCTTTCCCGATCAGTCGCGTCGTGTATTCATTCCCTTACTACCACCTACGCCTTTCTGACAAGGAAAAGGTTAACAGCGTCATTCGCACAGCTCATAAAGCTGCCCTTGGTCTCCCGAGGTATGCGAACACTGAACGATCACTTGAGCTAGGTATATACAATACCCTAGACGAACTCGTGGAGGTCCCTAAAACAGCCCGACGTTAACGACTCTCCCGCACCGCAACTGGCAGGGTTATTCTAAGTAAACTCGGACTGAATCCCGTTATGAATTCAGCAGGAAGAACAACATTACTCGGTGCGGTCAAAAGGCGTTTGGTTATAAAACCGTTACCCAAGAACATGCTCTCTGGGAGACACGACAAGAGGCGGTCTGCCAGAGCCAAGGCCCTTCAAGAAAGGTACCAAAGCAACCAGCACACCACTTATGTCGATGCGGCAAAGCAAAATCACCAAACTTACGTAGTGAGCGTCGTGACCGGAGAGGGAAGTATCCTCAACGCCGCGACCATAAAAACAGCGTCCACCGTGGAAGCGGAAGAGACTGCCATTGCTTTGGCCACCATGAATCCCTCCGTGCAAACTATTATAGGCGACTCCAAAAGGGCAATAGTCAACTTTTCGAGAGGCAGCATCGGCGTCTGCGCAGCGCGAGTCCTACGGGACTTTAATAATGAAAACACTGTTGAACTCGTATGGGTCCCTGCCCATTCGGGGATTCAAGGGAATGAGGAGGCCCACTGGGTAGCCCGAGGTCTAATCAACCGGGAGATGTGCCCCTCAGACTCGGATTCCATGGATGAGGCACCGACGACATACCACGAAATAACAAACTATTACAAGCAAAAAGGCAAATCTACCCGCCTCCAAACGCAAGCCTCACGCGAGCGCAAGCCTCGATCCTGCGTCGAATCCAAACTAAATCGTTCCCCAGCCCACATTGGCTAGCCATAATACCAACGGGCAATGGAACCCAATATGTCAAAATTGCACAAATCAAACATTGGCTACTCAAAATCACATTCTTTGGGGATGCGAGGGTTTACCCCCTCCCAGGTCGCTCCTGCCAGCTCCCTCACAACAGAGGTGGGAAGAGCTGCTCAGAATGCCGGATGAAAAAGTACAAAAAGCCCTCGTTGCCTGGGCCGAAAGGGTCGCTCCTCGTGAGGGGCTATCCTAGGACTCGGGCCTGCCAGAACATAACTGAGCAGAATCTCAATAAAGTTGTTACCACCATTTTCGACGGTGATGCTCTTTGCGAGCACCGCGGGAAATAGACGAGTTCTCAAAACTAAGTGATGTGCCCTTGCGAGCAGATGTCTGCAGACAACGTAATTGTTTATTTCTGGCGCGTCCGTGTAACCAGCATTTGGGTACTTGAATACCGCATTGGTGCCGAACACTCGCACTTTCGTTGCACTCGACTACCTGCTGCATTTTCACGCTGCGCAATAGTTTTTTTTTTGTCTTAGTGTCCGTAGTACCTTTGGCTTTCAATCATTTACTCGCGATTCTACACTTGTTGATGCAGACGCGTTCCCTTCGCTGCCTTTTTCGTTTCACTTTGATGGTGGAATTAGTGTGCGTGCTGCAAGCTCGATACCATGAGCTCTAACTTCAGTTATCTTTTAATTATTAGCTGCCTATATAAGCGACTGATAAGCCAGAGATTCCATTCTGTAGCTCCACCCATCTCAGAAGAGGGGGTGGGGGTAGAGGTTCTGAAGGAGGTAAATAACCCTCTGCCAAGCTAGCTCAGCGTGATCGAATGCCAACAACACTATACCAAGGAACTGAAAGACTCTAGCGATCGATTGTATCGCGAGAACTCAAGGATGTTTTCCTAAGTTTTCGTAATCGCTTCCAGTATTGCTAAATCTGGACATGTGGAAAGTACTTCCTTCCTGTTGCTGAAATTCATTTCTGTAATGGTTGGGGCACTAGAAATGTGAGGAAACTATGGGTTTTCGAGTACAAATTTTGAAATATAAGCAAAACAAAATCTGATACACGTTTTATATATCGGAATAAATAGGTTTTCTTTTGTTTTTGTAACTTCATGCGTATCTTATGAAAATCAGCATCGGTATCTACGATAATACATGGCAACTACGATGTGTCGGTTTGTTCTTATAGCTCAAAGTCGCAAGCAGAGTGGCCGCTTTGATGTTTTTGCACCTTCACAGCGCGAACAGCTCTGCAGGGTACCCACGGCTCTGCCCTGGGAAGAAGTACAAGTCAAGCATTCAACCCGCAGTCGGTCTCTATCGTCCGGCTCATTGCACTGCCACATGACGTTCTCGGGCGTTGGGCTTGCCACGCCCCCACCGCCGCTGTACTCGCTGCGGAAGCCGCTACCACCAACTTTTCGTGGGACAGCCACCTACGAGGCGAGTCTTTGCATCAAATGTATCCCAACTAAGAGCTCACCGCGGTATGCACCTGCAGGCCGCTAATTCAAGTCGACTCCTTCTCTACGCAATTATCGCGGCTTTTGGTCTCTGAATTGTGCAGTAGCTCTCGCGCCTTGACCTTTTTCCTTTCCCATCGATGTCGCTCTTCCTTCGACATTGCGAATACGCTCAGTGAGGCTACCTGGTCGAAAAAAACAAGTTTGTATAAATTATAAGAAAAATATGCAGGATCCCGCGAGTATGTTCAAATCAATCAATTTGCGAACGGATATTGTATGTTTACTGAAATGCCATTACTTCTATGCAGTTCACCGTTAATTACTCAATGCATGTTGTGGTCTCATTTCGTTCACTTAACCTTTCCTTTTCTCTGCACTACGGTGCTTTTGTTGCCGACTTCATTTCTGGCGTCTTGTTGTGCTTGTGTATTCGGGCACCTGTTTACCCGGTATCACGTATATTCTGCGGAATTTTCCAAGAATGCTCCCATGCCCATTTGCACATGCCAACATCCATCTATAGTGGGTGGTTGAAGTTGCTGTATTCTCAGCGAGGCATCAGCTGGCACAAACGCAGCTTCACTTTAAAAAGCTTAGCTTTAAAACTACTTTAACAAAGGAAAGGGTGAACAGCGTTTCTTGCCTGATTTGTGCACACAAACCGTACCAAAGCTCCACCGTAGTTCGAGAATACGTTTGTATCGCGGTCCCTCTCCCTATTACGGGACCTTTTCACGTCACTTATGGCAAGTAGTGAATTTCGGAGGCATGATTTGAATTGTAGCGTGAAGTGACACAGACCGACACTAGCAGCAGACAGGACGAGCGCTAACTCTCAAGGGAATTGTATGTATGTATCTAGATGTATGTATGTATCTTTATGTATGTATGTATTTATGTATGTATATAGATATGATTGCAAATACCGCGGCATTTGAACATGACAAGATCTGAAGACATCAGTTAAACATATCAAGAAGTAGGAAGCCAAAAAGCGAGCAACAAAAAGACACTACTTCAGATTAACACACGTGTTAAGATACTAAAATTCGCATTCTAACAGGCAGTGATGCCTGGCTAACGCAAGTCTCTCCTAGTCTTTTAATTTGAAATGCCTCGTTTATTTCCCGTGTGGTTTGGCATTTGTGCCTTGGAGGAATCTGTGTGTCTTCAAACAAAGGTTTACAACCGCAATTGGAACAATGCGACGCTAGATGTGAAGCATTAGGGTTGTTAAGTGATTTTTTGTGTTCTATTAGTCTAATTTTAATACACTTGCTGCTCTGTCCAATGTAAGTTTTCCGGCACTAAAGTGGAATCTGATAAACTGTACCAGTGTTACAAGGCACAAAAAGGGACACGTGTCTAACGCCACAATCATTTTTTTTTTGCCACCCTGTTCAAATTTCCGGTTTATCATTGGGCACATGATAGAAAATATGCGGGCGACCGAGACAACTGCATTGACGTCATATCTGATATTGGCTACATCCCTTAAAGCATGGTGCAACCTATGTATGTACCTAGGGCACCACAGCAAACGTTTTTTTTTTCCTTTTTCTGTTTATGCTTCTTAGCGGGGCTTTTTACCCATTTCAAAAGCTTTTCGCAGGTTAGTGATAACAAATGCACAGGATAACCAGCCTTCTCGAACCTATCTATCTCGTATGAAAAACTTTGTTGTATATTGTGTAAGCATGACTTAGCAATGGCAGGTGCGATTCAGAGTAGCTGCCGCAGCCTGACCTGCGCGTCGTCTGCTTTGTTTCCATGGAGGAGAAGGAAACAAGTTTATATAATAATCGGGGAAGGGAAGGGGAAGCCAGGTCATGGGGGGGAGGGCAATAGATGTATGGAAACGCAGGAAAAAACAATAACAGTGAAGGGGAAGAGAAGTACAGCCATAATGAAGCACAGAGCGCTATGGGGATATGATAGGTACGAGGTCCTCCGAGGTATGTGGAAAGGTGTAATGGTTGCAGGACTTACTTTTGGAAATGCGGTTGTTTGCTTTAAATCAGGGGTACAATCGGGGCTCGATGGGAACCAAAGGTCAGTGGGTCGCCTCGCATTGGGCGCTCATGGGAAGACTACAAATGAAGCTGAGCAGGGTGATATGGACTGGACTAGTATTGAAGTGAGGGAAGCTGGCAGTAAAATTGTGTTTGAAGAACAGATGAGGAATATGGAAGAAAGTAAATGGGCTGGGAGAGTGTTCAGGTGTCTCTAAAGAAAAAAAAAACATTGATTCACAGTGGAGGAAAGCAACTAGGAAGCTTACCAGCAAGTATGTGGCCTGCAATTATATATATATATAGTTATTTAGTTATTTAAAATACCTTACAGGCCTCAAAGTGAGGCATTGAGTAAGGGGGGCAGTACATAGAAAATACATTGAATACAAGACGTCTATAAACCGTATCTGTTTACAACCTACAACCAAAGTACAACTGAGATGAGAAAAGAATTATTTAGATCACAATTCACTAGGGAAAAGAAGAAACATAAAAAACATAATATAATAACAAGGAATAAATCACACAGATTGTTTTCAGTGTTTCGAGTATGCATCTCCCATTTGGTCCCCTCACCAGAAATACCTAATTGAAACGCTAGAACGGATCTAGAATAGAGCAAGCCGCTTCATCATAAACGATTACAGCTACCAGTCTAGTGTTACACAAATAAAACTTAAGCTTTCATTACAATCCTTGAGCACTCGCCGAGACATTGCCCTTTTAACACTGTTCCACAAATTCCTTCACTCCACTCGAACACCCGCATGCTTGAAACGACCCTACTCCACGTCACATAGGCTTCATAATCATTTCAGCTATGCCCGCCTTTTCGGGTCTACAAAGGCATTCCGTTACTCTGCTCTTCCTCGTGCTATCAGAATATGAAATTCGCTCCCGGACAGCATTGCAAGCCAATCTAACTATATATATATATATATATATATATATATATATATATATATATATATATATATATATGTATATATATATATATATATATATATATATACGCGCGTCTACTTCACTGTGAATATTTACCCGGACCCAGAACTGCTTTTTTTCTGGTATATATATATATATATATATATATATATATATATATATATATGTTGATAGTTTCAATAAAAGATTTGTTTGAGCGTTAGCGCTCGTCCTGTCTGCTTCTAGTCTCTGTTTACTTCGGTGCCGGGGTTTCCCTCGTGGCTAGGGACCCAGAGAAGCCTGATGCTTACTTCCGGCTTCTGTAGTTTTTCAGCCGAGGTTTGCCTTACTTGGCCTGATCTGAAGCTTTTAATCACTGACATTGAGTCCGATACAATGAAGAGCGTCGCTGCAACTGCGGTTGCACTAGCAATGGCGGCCTCTTCCGCTTATAGGATAGACCTCGCTGCGATTTCCTCGGTTCGGAGGATCCGCCCTGTTCTGTCCACAGCCGCCATCGAATATGAGCCGTTCCCCACAGGCGAGGCGTCCACATATGTGACCAGTTTGTCTACTAGTCTTCTTAAGGGACTCCGCGCGTGCTTGTCGGCCTCCATTGGTGTGTTTTCCCATGTTCTTCGGGAGTGGTGGAATGACCAGTTTGTTCCTAACGTCTCTCGGAATTTTCACTCTCTTGGTGGTTCCTGTATGTACGAGTGGAAGGGAGGGGGAGATTCTGGAGTTGTAGGATCTCATGCCCTTGCTACAGTGTGCATGACAGCCTCCGCGCCACTCTCTGCTCTTTCACGATTTCCGGGGTGGTCTTATGGAGTCCTAACTGCATCAGTCTTTAGTTGCTTGCCCATGTAGGAAGTCCGGTGGCTACTCTCTAGGCTGAACGCAGTGAAGTGTCGTTCTTTGCAAGGCCGATATTTTGTAGTTGAAGGAAAGGTCATGTGTATGCTATCCTGCAGACCAAGTACGCCTGGATTAGCCTGCATGCATCTTTCTCTTGGAGTCCTAACTTGCGGCCACTAATACGTCGCAGCAGCCCGATTATCTGGCGAGAGGTGCTCGCCAGTCTCTTCATAGTTTCTTTGCACGAGTTCTTTTCCTCTAGGAAGAGCCCCAGTACTCTGATGGTGGTGACCTGGGGTACTACTTCTCTACTGATTACGATTTGCAGTATAGTTTTGATTGCCTGCGTTGTTTTGCCGGCAATAAACAGTTCTGACTTGGTAGAAGAGCATTTGAGGCTGTTGCCGGCCACGTAGGTTTGTACCGTGTCGGCTGCTGTTTGCAATGCCTGTTTGACGGTTGCGGCATTGCCTTGCCTCGTCCAAACGGTAACATCGTCCGCATAGATTGCATGGCGGATGAGCGCGATCTTGTTAAGTTCTTTGGGTAGGTTCCTCATTGCACAGTTGAAAAGCAAAGGAGATAGTACTGCACCCTGGGGTGTATCCCTAGCGCCGAGATTGATCTGAGGGCTGTTGATATCTCCGATGTTGAAGGTGGCTGTCCGCTCGCGAAGAAAGGCAGTAATGTATCCTTGCGCCCGTGCCCCGGCATTCATGTCCGATAGGTTTCTGAGTATGGCCTCGTGTCTGACGTTATCGAACGCTTTGTGCACACCGAGCCCTAGAATCGTGCGCACTGCCCCCGGGATTCCGGCATCCACAACGTCCCTTTTGAGCATTTACATGTCTTGCATGGACGGCGAGGCGTGTTAATACCACGTGCTCTAGTGCTTTGCCCAGACATGACGTAAGTGAGACAGGGCGGAGATTCTCCAGTTGCAGCGTTTTTCCATGTTTTGGAATAAAGAGTGCGGCAGCCTCCTTCCATGGCTGTGGTAGTTCCCCGATGCGCCACACCTGATTGAAGAAGCCGGTTAGGCTTCTAATTGTCCGGTCAGTGAGGTTGCACAGCATTTTCTTCGTTATGCCGTCCGGCTCCGCCGCCGAGGTGGTTTTTAAATCGGCGAGCACAGCTCTCACCTCAGCCTCGGTTATGTCGACATCTATGCTGCCATTCGTTTCGACAGTGTACTCTGCGTACGCCAGCTCATTTCTTTCTGTATTAAAATAGCGGCTGTTTAGCTCCTGTATGATCTCTTGCTCTGACGCCGGATGCGCACGAAGGAGCCGATTGACCTTTTTGCCGTTGCCCCTCTGCTGCTATCTGGATCGAGCAAATGTCTAATCAAGAACCAGGGGTTCTACGAGCCGAGCTGGCCATTTAGCCTGTTGCACAGCTGCATGCATTGAGCCGAATTTAGCTCGCGTGAATACTCCTGTACTTCCGCCTCAGCCTGGGCCAGTGCTAGTTTAAGCGTGCGGTTACGTTTGTGCTTCATCCATTCTGCATGGATAGTCTGCTGCTTTCCCCAGAGGCTGATCAGCTTAGAGTCGGGCCTGGGGCCATCTTCCATGGTGGGCGCCTCGATCGTTTCTTATTTCGCATCCTGGAGGAGCTGCGCCATCCGCTTCGTTTAGGTCTTTAATCTTCGTTGCTGCCTGACGGTTGCGTTTCAATCTGGTCCCACTTGGTATGTTTGACGAGCAGTTTGTTCTTTTTATTATACCCCACGGCAGGTATTCTATTTTGAGGACATAATGATCACTGCCCAAATTGAGGCCTGTATTGGACACGTCGCTCCCTCCCCTTGCCGGACGAAGATCAGATCGGGAATGGTATTTCGTGGCACGCTGTTGTCAATACATGTCGGCTGCTTGGGATCTATGAGCAGGGTCAAATCGTGGCTGTTGGCTCCATTTGGTATCGACATTCCCTTCTTAGTATTTCGCGGGTAGCCCCACATGGTATGGCTTACATTTGTCTCCCAGGACGATGAGCTGGACTTGTGCTGCCTCTTTCCTCGCTTTTCTCATGATTGCGGGGAAGGTGATTGTATAGCACTTTGGTGGGCTATATATGTTAAGTATACAGTGGCATTTATGCTTTCTGTTCTTGGGCATTAGCTGCACCAAGATGTAGGCAGATTTTCGATTTTTAAGTCGATTTGCATTGCGGTGATGTTTCCATGCACAGAAATGGCTATTCTGGCAGTCGGTTTCTTGCTTGTCGAGAGCGCATTAAAGCAGGTATATCCCGTTATTTTGATTGCGGATTCTGTTTCCTGTAGCGCGATGACATCGACCTTGGGGTCGAGGTCCGCCATTGCAAACTGCAGCGCCTCCCTCTTTTTGGCAAACGACCTGCAGTTCCACTGTAATATCCGAACTTGTTCTGCCATTCCCTCTGCGGAATGCCATGGCCCTGGCGTCGGGCGCATCTGTGCGGATGCTGTGCCCGTCGTGAGGTTATCCTGCGTGACTCGTAGCCATGTTCAATGGTGGGAGCGAGGATTGCGGAGTTTCTGTGTTGCTGCATAAGGTGGGTAGTGTGCTGATGATTTCGGTTTTAAGCATGTCATGGAAGGCTTTGAGTGTTTCTTGCATTAAACGCTGTATTGTGTTGAATGTTTCTTCTATGCTTTTCGCTAGGCTCGTCATTGTTTGTTCTACTGCTTCGACTCTTTGTTCGAGGCTGTTCGCGAGTTGTGCAGTGAAGTCTATATCTTCCGTTAATTTCCATTTAGCATTACGTGCCTTATCCACCTCCATGCTCGCCTCTACGTTCCTGTGTACGGATCCATGCAGACGGCGCGGGCTACTCTGGCGTCATCTCGTAGCCGTCGTCGCCGCAAAGCCCGCCATGCGCTCCACTACGATTTTCTTCTCACGCTTTCATCATCCCCTCCGCTTCATGCTTCCGCTGCACCCTCCTCCTGCGCTTTCCTCCTCACGCTCTCCTCCTCGCGCTCTTTTCAGTTTCCGTCTTCCGTCTCGCGCTGTGCTCGTTCGCTCGGTTAGTAAGTAGGACGCCGACGCTCGCCGCAGGAACGGGCGCCTAAAGAGCTGCGCTCTAAAATTGTGAATGTCTTTCACATCGTCGTGAGCGATGCTGCAAACGCTTCTTGATTTGTTGCAGAATACCAGCGTTTATTGATAGTTACCTTGTTTTAGTTAGTGCCGCTCCTTTCATTGTATTTAGGATAGTACACACATGCTAGTTGCAAAAATGCCCATGCGCACAAACGGCGAGTCCGTCTTACCCGCTGCTTCTTCATGCCTATTGCAGATGACGAGTCATTTTTTACAAATACTTTTACTCAGTTTTCTGGGACCTACAAGGTTATCGGAATGTGCTCACAAGGATGGCATAACGCTGAAACGTGCACTACAGAGCCATAATTAGGTTAGCTGTGTCATTTAGTTACACGTCGAGCCCCTCTAGGTTTTACTTTCCTGTTTGATTCCTCCCAATATTTCGTGTTTTCAGCTAACGGCAACATTTTCTTGCCGTAATTCGTCGCAGCCCCCGTACCAGCAGAAGTGCGACCCGAACGAACGCTTCACACTTTCCGAGGAGTGGGACAGTGGTTCACCGCCCCGGAGTCATGTTGTTTCGGCAACACGTTTCAAGAAAAAGCAAGGCTGGCAGCGACTCCCGGAGAACGTTTTTCATCAGAAACACTAAGATCCTTCGAAAGACGACAGCAGTGGTGAGTTCGCCTCCTTCCTCGCGGGTGTCGCCAACACCTCCAGCCCTTGTTCGGTGGTGTGGTTGAGTGCAGTTGAGCTCGCATATTTTTTTCTTTATTTTTATCCCTGCTACCCTTTCCTACCGTGCCAGCTAGCGAACCAGAAATCCCTATGGTTAAACTCCCGGACTTTCTTTGGTAATCTCTGGTAATTTATCGTACCCCGTTGCTTTATGTGGTGTAAAGTATCCACGAGAACACCGAAAATGCGCACTAGTGCGCTTCATAGCTTCATGTACATTGTCGAAATTGCAGTGTTTCGCAGCTCTCATTTGCACTGGCAGGCGCTTCCGTCAGTGTTGGGTATTGCTGGTTGAACTGTTCCGAGTGGCCTTGTAAACCAACAGGAATCCATTGGAATTCCGCCGAATGTCGCAGAGGTATACGCATGGGTTTCTTTTCTACCCAAAAGTGCGGAGAAATAAAAAGCTGATCGTGCAGTCCTACTTACGGCATCTTATGTGGGGCACTTGCCTCTCTGTTGACAGCCTCCTTTTCTTACGCATTGTGTATGTACAGAACCGTCATTTCTTAGTTGAATAGCCTCATTGGTACTTCCATTACATTTCATTCCCTTCACAGCAGACAATTCTATACACCTTTTAAGCGCCGAACTGTGTGTCTGGCACTGCAACCGGATCAGACGTCAACTGCCTTTCCTTCTCGTATAAGTGAGATCAGCGAATAAAAGCATTCTGCCTCTAAACCTCCCGAGCAGTGTAAGACTTAATACTTTCGAACCGTGCAGTTGTCGCCTTAAAGAGTACGTCATTCATGGATCTCGCGGATTACCCACCGTAGAAGTGTTTTCGGTTTCAGGCACTCAAGGCTTAGTTTTTGAATCCATCTACTTTTGACGCGCTGGGATCTTACATCCCAGCGCGACAAGAGTTAAGTAATTCTGCCTAAGATAATTCCAGTAGGATGCGGAAGCTGCCGCTAATCAGAAGTTGGGGACTTCTCCTATTTGTAGGGGACGTCAATCTTACGTTTATCAACAAACAGGCGGGTGCAGTAGGCATACAAACAGGTGGGTACAGTAATAGAGCAGCGGCTCCCAGGTTTATTTTATGCGGATGACATTGTGTTGCTAGCTAACAAGCAAAGTGATTTGCAACGTGTGGCTAATATCTGTGGACAGGAAGGCACCAATTTAGGTTTTAAATTTAGTGTTAGAAAATCAGGTGTTATGGTCTTCAATGAAAACGGTGAACAGACAGTGGAGATACAGGGCCATGAAATACCTCGGGTAACAGAATATAAATACTTTGGTATATGGATAAACAAGGGCAATAGATATATGGAAACGCAGGAAAAAACAATAACAGTGAAGGGGAAGAGAAGTACAGCCATAATGAAGCACAGAGCGCTATGGGGATACGATAGGTACGAGGTCCTCTGAGGTATGTGGAAAGGTGTAATGGTTGCAGGACTTACTTTTGGAAATGCGGTTGTTTGCTTTAAATCAGGGGTACAATCGGGACTCGATGGGAACCAAAGGTCAGTGGCTCGCCTCGCATTGGGCGCTCATGGGAAGACTACAAATGAAGCTGAGCAGGGTGATATGGGCGGGACTAGTATTGAAGTGAGGGAAGCTGGCAGTAAAATTGTTTGAAGAACGCTTGAGGAATATGGAAGAAAGTAAATGGGCTGGGAGAGTGTTCAGGTGTCTGTAAAGGAAAAACATTGATTCACCGTGGAGTAAAGCAACTAGGAAGCTTACCAGCAAGTATGTGGCCTGTAGGGTGGGCAACACAGCAACAAAGATGGTCAAGCGGAAAGTCAGAAGCTGAAATAATCTCGTGGGTGGCAGCAATGGAAAGGAAACCTGCCATCAGTAACTACTTAAGAGGAAAAAAAAACGAAATCAGGAAAGAAACAATTTATAACTCAAAGGGAAGCTCATTACTTTTCTAAGCGAGATTAGGATGCCTTAGAACACGCACCTATAAAGCGAGATAGAAGAAGGAAGAAGAAGCATGTGCTTGCTGCGGTAAAGCTAGGGAAACTATGGATCATGTTTTATTAGAATGTGAAGACGTCTACCGAGCAGTTGATTTGGGCACCACTGGCCTCCTTGAAGCCCTTGGGTTCAGCGGGAGCAGTGGAAAAGTAAACGTGTCCGCAATAGGCATTAGTAAGAGTTGATTGGAGGATTGTTGGACGAAAAGTCGGGAAACGACAAAAACGGAGACGTACAAAAGCACAGTTAGCAATAAGGGATCAGAAAATTTGGGTGTGGGAGTTCAGAGTGTTTATTTATTATTTTTTTGATTGTTTAACTTGGGTACGACATTAGGCAGTATAATAACAAGAGCTTGGTGGCGCGACACACCACCCCGTTCCAAACGGGACGCTCATAACATCCATCCATCCATTCATTCATATGCGTGATCAAGACATGGTGGGTGCAATAACGAAGCACACCACCCGTGGCAACAAAACCTTGAACCAGCGCATGTATAGTGTGCCACGCCAATGCAACTTAAGGATGTTGCACCTTCATTGGCTGCTTCATTCTTTGTAATGCAAGGTGTCATATAAGCACTGCCAAGATGCCTTGCCAATTTTCATGTGGAACATGCCTTCATTTGCATTTAGTATGTGAAGTTGTTATTCTAATGCAATTACTTGCATATTATGGACGGCTTAGTGTAATCTCTCGTATAATGGGTGTTTCAGCCAACACTAAAGAATCTTTAAAAGTTGCCTATGGCAGATATCGCATTTCTAGTTCATGAGGTGGTTTACTCGAAGCGGCGGACAATACTTGCACAGGAAATTGAGTTACTAAATCGACTAATTATTGAAAATTCACGAAGGTTTTAATTGGTTCCATTATGGCCCATATTGCAATTTACAAATTCTAGCCGTGGAGTTCGCAAGGTGGATCCACATGGAGCGAATTTTCATGATGACACCAGTTTCGAGACATAAATTGCCGAACTTTGCGGAGAAATGCATTGGCGTTCCAGTTTATTTGTTAACGAAACGTCGTTTTATGCACTGAAGCACACAAGTAACTGGAACGCCAATGCATTCTCCGCAAAGTTCGGGAATTTCTATTACGAAACTGGTGTCATCCTCAGAATTCGCTCCAAGTGGATCCGCCTTGCGAAGTCCACTGCTAAAATTTTTAAATTTCAATGTGGGTCATAAATTAAGTTAATTAGTGAATTACCCGCCGTGGTTGCTCAGTGGCTATGGTGTTGGGCTGCTGAGCACGGGGTCGCGGGATCGAATCCCGGCCACGGCGGCCGCATTTCGATGGGGGCGAAATGCGAAAACACCAGTGGTACTTAGGTTTAGGCGCACGTTACAGAACCCCAGGTGGTCAAAATTTCTGGAGTCCTCCACTACGGCGTGCCTCATAATGAGAAAGTGGTTTTGGTACGTAAAACCCCATAATTCTTTAATTGGTGAATTCTTTTAATTATTGAATTTCGCCTTGCAATTTTTGGTGCAAGTCGTGTGCGTCACTTCGAGTATACCGGCTCATATACTAGAACAGATGGCTGATTGTAATGTCTTGTACATTGTAGGCGGCTGGGTACAATTTCTGAAGGCGTTTTTTGGTTGGAGGCTTTTTTCCGTCTCCGTGCTTGCCCTGCTGCCTTTCGACCTTTTTTTTTAAACTATAAAATGAACAGCTTCCTTCTCTGTGCATCGAGTTTCTACCATAATACAGAGTAGGAACATTTGGTATCGCATGTATCAGTATCCGCAGTCACCGAGGGAAACAAATATTTTGAGACGTCGCTGCTCATGCCGCACATCACACGTACAGTGCAGGCCTCCAACGAGATCTCTTTTCCCGTCTTCGAAGTGATTCGGTGGCCACTCAACTAAATTGATCTGCAGTGATGAGTGCCCACCATCATAGGAATGCAGCTGAAAAAATACAGGGTCTCTTAAGATCTCTCGAAAGAAGTGAACGACGAAAGCCGACTCTTCCTCCTCTTATCATTGGACTCTCTCTTTGCCTCTTATCTTTCTCTTATTTTACTGATTACTGCTCACTACTAAGCAGTTCCAGTCATTTGTAATCAATTCTGATCATTTCGGGGTCATTAGTAGTCATCACAAGTAATTAGTAGTAATTATGAGTCATTACTAGTTATCATTACCCTTTACCAATCTCTACTATATCGTTATCATTCACTGTCGCTATCAACCATTTTTCATTCTTCAATCTGGCTTCATATGGCGTGATGACACAAGCTTCACCTTGAGCCTAGAAAGGCTTTCGCCTTGACTGCCTGCCAAACGACGCAATGGTGGGAATGGCCCCAGCGCTCATGCCTTTGGCGTGTTCGTAACCTCCAGCAGCGGCGCAAGCCGCGCTGTCACTGGTTCGGTCGCTTTAAGTAATCGTCTTTTTTGTGTTACGACTTCTCAGGCATGCACTTTCTTTATTAATGCCATGCTAATTGTCCTTTTCTTCTCAGTCATGAAGAGGAATCACAGGCTCCACTCAAGGGGCCTGAGAAGCAACGACCGACAGGATTCCTCCGACGGTCTCTGCGGAGGGTAGCCACGGCTACGCGGAAACGCGATTCGCATGATGCTGTCAAGACCGATATTTAGGGCATAATGTAAATGTTTTATTCCAGTTTACTTCAGTTTCGACTAATTTATCGCTTGCTCTGCGCGAATAAATAATTCCTCCGCTATGTATAATGCCCTGTCTTTATTTCCATGCTAGAGATCTTCGTCAGATCTGGGAAGAAAGTCCGCTCTATGACCTAGTGCTGGATGCAAGCGCATAATCAGCATAATGTTTGTGTAGGGGTTTATGAAAACTGACAACTTTGAATGTGATATGGAGCGTTATACCATTCAACCTTGTTTAAGTGATGGGTTTTTGCGGAACCGCTGTGGCGATCCGCAGAATATAACGGTTTTTCCGTGTCAGCTTACGGATTTTCTGTGTCACTTTTAATGAGGACTCTGTTCCAGTTTTTGTGCTAAGGCGCTGTTTTATTAACAGTGGTATGGGCCAATTTGCGGGATCGTCTTATGGAAGCTCAGATGGTGCATTGCAGAACTACCAGGTGGTGTATTCTTTTTTGCTGCAGTCTGGTAGTTACCGGCTATAGGTTTTTACAGCAAAGCTGTATATGAATAATGATCTCCCGGGTTGCGTCCGCGCGTATACCGACCATTTCACATGCGTGGGCCGATCCCGGATCGAGTGCAATACCGGGCCGACCCGCGGCGGAGGTGCAATTTGGCATTCAGGGGCCCATATACACAGCTTTTCGCTGGCCATCCTTCACAGGTGAAGGGCACCGAGTTTCCTTTTGTTTGAGGTGGAGGGGGGGGGGGGTCTGAACATGATTTGCAGTAGTAGGCATCAGGTACATGATAATAATCGCCTTTAGAAGTTTCACAAAAATAAACTTTTAATTGGTGTCAACGCTTTTGTTTTATTTGGTTGACGGATCCATGCAGGTGAGCGTTTAAGGTGTAATCATCGGTTCTGAGCCTAGCAGCTGTTAAGATAGACGTGTCGCAATGCTGCCACGAAATAAATGGGCAGTTTTGTACAGCATTCAATATTGGACTGCGAGGAAGTGCGTGGAGGCTGATGCAAAACACAGATAGACTCGTTTTAATGCGACAGCATTATACGCCCCATTATGCGACAATCTGGCATTGTCACCCGCGCGACCGAAGGATGGTGCCCAAAATCCCCGACGGCGCGTAAAGTAAAACTACGTCAAATGCTCGCACCCTGACAAATTTCACGTCAATCAGAGCAAAGTGAAATAATAGAATTGAAATGAAAATTTAGTACATTTCTGTCTGGCTGGGAAGCGAACCCGAGCCTCACGGGTACGAGACGAGTACGCTTCCCCGACGCCACGGTGGCTTTTTTTTTTCTTTATTGCCGGATATGTCACGTAGCAAACACAAGGGGCGTCATCTCTGCGGTTATAGGTGACTAAAGTTGTCCAGTACGTGCGTGATTGCGTACATCACGTCACTGCCTCCCATGTTTCGCATGCTCTTCGGATTTCATCGGTGCTGCATCTACTGCGATGCACTCCGAAGCATCTACTTCAGTGGCGTCTGTGAAACGTGGTCGCTCACGGAAGCACGGCGCCAATGACGAAGCAAGGGAACAACAAAAGGGAATGCCGTGCAAGTTTACAACGTACACGACGACATACGGATGCATACTTAAGCGAAAACATTTCTTGAAAGCGACTACAACGCTTTCGCATTCCCACACGTAAGTAGTCTTAAGTGTCGCTGCCCTCAGCAGGCGTTTGGTGTGTTGCGACACCATGCACCCGAGCACATGAGGGATGGAACTTCCCGCGTGTAGCCGTGCGCGGCTAATCCGTGTCGAGGGAAAGAGGATCCTGGGGTTGAGCTGTTTTCGAGTGTTTGGGCCTTTCAGGCCCCCTGCGCAAGCCACACACCTCTTCGGCCTCTGCTTCACACAGGCGGCACCCCCAGGCTGACCACCTGGAGGAAACGGGCAGTCACCTTTTCTTGTCCTCCTCTTTTATCTATATTTCTATCTCGCCTTTTCGTCTGTCCTATCTTCTATTTCCTTCTCACTTCAGCATTTCCGCACGGCAAGGATTAACGTTGTGTCGGTAGCCACCCTTTAGTATACCATATTTGGTTATAGCAGTGACATGTAATTGGCGTTTGCATGACCTGTCTTTCTAGGACCTGCCGCGTCCCCTTGTTTGCCTCCATGGTGGGTGGCTGGCGTTGCTGCCGGACAGTTTCCACATGTAAGGTTCATCCCCCCCCCCCTCCTTGATCGCCCTCAGAAACGAGGGCGCATCGAAGAAGTCAATATTGTGGCGAAAAAACTTAAATTTTCCACAATTTCATGTGATGCATTCAGAGAAAAAGGAAAAAAGCAGCGAGAATGATCTCGCCTTCTCTGGTTTCAAAATACTTGCTGAAGCTTTTCGCCCACGTTATAAAGTTTCCCAGTTGACAAGCGGCGATCTCCTTTTAGAACTCCTCGAAAAGAAACAACACGAAAAAGTGTCTAATCTAGTGGTATTCCGTAATCTCCCAGTAACGGTCACACCGGAACATCCACACGCGGAGTCGTTTCTCACACCGATCTCATGGAGCTGAGTGAATCCCAACTACTGGACGGCTGGAGTGATCAAAATCTTATCAATGTCAAGAAAATTAAGATGAGGAGCGATGGATAGGATATCCAAACAAAGCACCTATTCTAACTTTCGCATCAAGTATGTTACCTGACGGCCTGTCCGGAACCAGAGATTCTTAGCACCCTCTGCTGCGTCGCAGGAGGGCCGGGATTTGATTGTTGTATTCATATAGGAGGTTGCCGGACAGGCTGCCATTGCAACCTGAACCTGGCAACGTTTAACGCTAGAATGTTTTCTAGTGAGACGAGTCTAGCAGTGCTATCGAAGGAATTAAAGGGCAGTGAATTGGATATAATAGGGCTCAGTGAAGTTCGGAGGACAAAAGAAGCATATACAGTGCTAAAAAGCGGGAACGTCCTGTGCTACCGTGGCTTAGCGGAGAGACGAGAACTAGGAGTCGGATTCCTGATTAATAAGGATATAGCTGGTAACATACGGGAATTTTATAGCATTAACGAGTGGGTGGCAGGTCTTGTTGTGAAACTTAATAAGAGGCACAAATTGAAGGTCGTACAAGTCTACGCCCCTACATCCAGTCATGATGACCAGGAAGTAGAAATCTTCTATGAGGACGTGGAATCGGCGATGGGTAAAGTCAAAACAAAATACATTATACTGATGGGCGACTTCAATGCCAGGTTAGGCAAGAAGCAGGCTGAAGACAAGTCAGTGGGGGAATATGGCATAGGCTCTAGGAATAGCAGGGGAGAGTTATTAGCAGAGCCGAAAGTGGACGTGGAGGAGCCAGAATGGCGAGACTAGAAATGAAATATACCCGCCGTGGTTGCTCAGTGGCTATGGTGTTGGGCTGCTGAGCACGAGGTCGCGGGATCGAATCCCGGCCACGGCGGCCGCATTTCGATGGGGGCGAAATGCGAAAACACCCGTGTGCTTAGATTTAGGTGCACGTTAAAGAACCCCAGGTGGTCAAAATTTCCGGAGTCCTCCACTACGGCGTGCCTCATAATCAGAAAGTGGTTTTGGCACGTAAAACCCCAAATATTATTATTATTATTAGAAATGAAATAGACTTTACACTCTGCGCTAACCCTCGCATCATAAAAGATGTGGACGAGCTCTGCAAAGCGCTGCAGTGACCATGGGATGGTAAGAACTCGAATTAGGCTACACTTGAGGAAGGAACGGACGAAACTGGCACATACGATGCCGATCAATGGCTTAGCGGTAAGAGGTAAAATAGAGGAATTCTGGATCAAGCTACAGAACAGGTATTCGGCTTTAACTCGGGAAGACGACCGTAGTGCTGAAGATATGAACGACAATCTTATGGGCATCATTAACGAGTGTGCAATAGAAGTCTGTGGCAAGTCCGTTAGAGAAGAGACCAGTAAGCTATCGCAGGAGACGAAAGATCTGATCAAGAATCACCACTCTGTTAAAGCCTCTAACCCTACAGCTAGAATAGAACTGGCAGAACTCTCCAAGTTAATCAACAAGCTTTAGACAGCTGACATAAGGAAGTATAATATGGATAGAATTGAACATGCTCTCAGGAACGGAGGAAGCCTAAAAGCAGTGAAGAAGAAACTAAAAATAGGCAAGAATCAGATGTATGCGTTAAGAGACAAAGCCGGCAATATCATTACTAATATGTATGAGACAGTTGAAGTGGATGTGGAGTTCTATAGAGATTTGTACAGTACCAGTGGCACCCACGACGATAATTGAAGAAAGAATAGTCTAGAGGTATTCGAAATCCCACAGGTAACGCCGGAAGAGGTAAAGAAAGCCTTGGGAGCTATGCAAAGGGGGAAGACAGCTGGGGAGGATCAGGTAACAACAGATTTGTTGAAGGATGGTCGGCAGATTGTTCTATAAAAACTAGCCCCCTTCTATACGTAATGCCTCATGACTTCGAGCGTACCGGAATCGTGGAAGAATGCTAACATAATCCTAATCCATAAGATAGGGGACGCCAAAGACTTGAAAAATTATAGACCGATCAGCTTACAGTCCATTGCCTACAAAATATTTACTAAGGTAATTGCAAATAGAGTCAGGAACACCTTAGACTTCCGTCAACCAAAGGACCAGGCAGGATTCCGTAAAGGCTACTCAATAATAGACCATATTCACACTATCAATCAGGTGATAGAAAAATGTGCGGAATATAACCAACCCTTATATATAGCTCTATTTGATTACGAGAAAGCGTTTGATTCAGTCGAAACCACAGCAGTCATGGAGGTATTACGGAATCGGGGTGTAGACGAGCCCTATGTAAAAATACTCAAAGATATCTATAGCGACTCTACAGCCCCGTAGAGCTCCATAAAGAAAGCAACAAAATCCCATTAAAGAAAGGCGACAGGCAGGGAGATACGATCTCTCTAATGCTATTCACAGCGTATTTACAGGAGGTATTCAGAGACCTGCATTGGGAAGAATTGGGGATAAAGTTAATGGAGAATACCTTAGTAACTTTCGATTTGCTGATGATATTGCCTTGCTTAGTAACTCAGGGGACCAAATTCAATGCATGCTCACTGACCTGGAGAGGCAAAACAGAAGCGTGGGTCTAAAATTAATCTGCAGAAAACTAAAAAAAATGTTTGACAGTCTCGGAAGAGCACAGCAGTTTACGATAGGTAGCGAGGCACTGGAAGTGGTAAGGGAATACATCTACTTAGGGCAGGTAGTGATCGCAGACCCGGATCATGAGACTGAAATAATCAGAAGAATAAGAATGGGCTGGGGTGCGTTTGGCAGGCATTCTCAGATCATGAACAGCAGGTTGCCATTATCCCTCAAGAGAAAAGTGTATAATAGCTGTGTCTTACCAGTACTCACCTACGGGACAGAAACCTGGAGGCTTACGAAAAGACTTCTGCCTAAATTGAGGACGACGCAACGAGCTATGGAAAGAAGAATGATAGGTGTAACGTTAAGAGATAAGAATAGAGCAGATTGGGTGAGGGAACAAACGCAAGTTAATGACATCTTAGTTGAAATCAAGAAAACGAAATGGGCATAGGCAGGACATGTAATGAGGAGAGAAGATAACCGATGGTTATTAAGCGTTATGGACTGGATTCCAAGGGAAAGGAAGCGTAGCAAGGGATGGCAGAAAGTTAGGTGGGCGGATGAGATTAAGAAGTTTGCAGGGACAGCATGGCCACAATTAGTACATGACCGGGGTAGTTAGAGAAGTATGGGAGAGGCTTTGGCCCTGCAGTGGGCGTAACCAGGCTGATAATGATGATGATGATGATGTTACTTGAGACCATTGAGGCTGGGTACATTAAGATCCATTACAGACGGTACATCCCCAATCGTGGGGCTTATAGCGCGTTAAAAAGACAAGGACGAAGGTGAGACGTGACACACACAGGCGCTAACTTGCAACAATATTTATTTCGAGCAAGGGACCCATACATATATACAACTTTTTCGCGTACATCATACATGCGCTGTTTACAAAATACCTTTACACACTATTGCGCAGGTACGATAACTCTTTGTGGGAAAGGGCAATGGATGGTTTGGACACACAGTTATCGCCAAGCCTATCAATCAATTCCGCTTCTATAATTTCGCGAGTTAACCTACCTCGGGCTTTTCCCACAATGGAGCAGTCTTTGTATGCTGGAGCACACGTCGAATGGTCGCCATCATCCACCCCGGCAACAGTGTAGCTGCAATGCCTGCAGTGGGCATCAAGAAACCCGCCCCGCTTTTCTGCTACATTGTACCGGTGTTCCTTTAAACGCTCGTTGACCGCCGGCGGGGAACAGGACACGTCACGCTTGGAACTTCAGTTAGTATCTCGTCACGTCCCCAGCGGCAGCGATGACAGCGCTCATCCTGGAAGGCAGGGAAGTGTAGAATGACTTGATCACAGGCACGTACCCAAGGGGGGGGGGGGGGGGCCGGAGGGGGCCCGGGCCCCCCCCCCCCGAAATTAAGATGCATAACCCCCCCCCCTCCCCGCCCACGTCACCACTTTTCACACACATTGCTAAGGCGCTGCGAAATCAATGTTGGAACTTGATAGCTATTCGGCGGTCAACATTTTGCTGCCTTTTTTACTCCTTTTGGATCGCGGTAGTTATCGGCATCTTTTGGGGTGTGAAGGCCAGTTTCCTCTTCGATTCGGTGCCTACGCGACTAAATCGAGATGCGTTCAGTTGTCACCATCTTTTCGACGGTCACGCGCTTCGCTGTTGCTTCGTCATTGCAACCATCTTCGTTTAGACTGATCCAGGGACCAAGAAAGGGTTTCGGTTCGTGGTGAACTAGTCTGTATGCACGTGGAGCGAGTCGCGGCCAGAGAAAACGCCAATTGCGTTTAACTTTTCCTTTTTCTTCATTATTTCCTCGACTAACAGCTCGCCGCGACGCTGACAGATTCTCGAAACCATATACCCGAGATATGGGTTAGATAAGGTGAAAAATAAAAAAATGTGAAACAGCGTCCATCATCAAACCCTGCAATGGCCGTTAAATCCATAAGCAACATGAATGTCATGCGTTACTTCGTCTAGTTTTTGCCTAATTGTAGAGCACTTCTCGTGCAAAATTGCCAACCGGAAACAAGAGCCGCAAGGCGTTGAGAAATTAAGCGATCTACCCTTATAAAAATGAACGTTAACATTCTTTAGAACTCCTACCAACTTTCTATTTACTTTATTGACAGTCTATTTACATTTACATTCTAGTAACATTTGTTCATACACAGTCAAAGACTTCCTTCTTACTTTTGTATAAAGAATATTTTCAATACACCGTTAACAGACTTTCTTCTTACTTTTGTATAAAGAATATTTTCAATACACTGTTAACAGACTTCCTTCTTACTTTTGTATAAAGAATATTTTCAATACACTGTAAACAGACTTTCTTCTTACTTTTGTATAAAGAATGTTTTAAATACACCGTTAAAAGGCTTCCTTCTTACTTTTGTATAAAGAATGTTTTCAATATACTGTTAACAGACTTTCTTCTTACATTTGTATAAAGAATGTTTTAAATACACCATTAAAAGACTTCCTTCTTACTTTTGTATAAAGAATATTTTCAATACACTCTTAACAGACTTTCTTCTTACTTTTGTATACAGAAGGTTTTAAATACACCGTTAATAGACTTCCTTCTTATTTTTGTATAAAGAATATTTTTAATACACCGTAAAAGACTTCCTTCTTACTTTTGCACATAGAATATTTTAAGGTCCCCATCAACATGTATTTTTCTAGCTTTTGTCTCTATAACCACTTTAGTAGTGGGTCACAAGGCTCGTTACTTTTGTGTAAAGAATGTTTTACTATACGTCATCGAACTATATTTTTTTGTTTGAAGGACATGTATCCTCAGTAGGTCCACAGCTCGTACTGTTTGCCGAAAAATATTTAGAATGGGAAGTAACTTGAGAGTTTTTGATAAATTTTTCTAACACACATTAATGCCTACATATGACATACTCAGGAGTCAAGCTCTTTGTTTTAAATCATAGTCCCAATCCAAGTCGGTAGCGAATTGTTGACGGAGTGCTACTAAAATGTTTAAAGAAATATCTTCGTAAACTGTTAGAACTAATCTTTCTATAGGTTCTACTGGACTACGTGAGCGTGCGGTGACGTCAGCACACTCCGAGAAAATTTGCTTGCGCTACACCACCTGACCGGTGTGATAGCGGACTACTGTGCAGGCCGCGCACCAGTTGCAGAGCTTTATCCCGACCTTCGGGCTGGTTAATTAAAGGCCGATTTACGCTTGAGCCGTGACGCGTGCGGTCGTGCAGAAAACTGTACATTTCGCCTACTGGTTCACAAATTTTGGCATACACTGGGCTCGCACATGCAGTGTAAACCGAAATGTCTATACCAGTCTACGAAATGTGCAAATTTTCACCCGACCACACGCGTGCGGGCAGGCGAGTGGTGTGGCGTGGGGCTGGAGCGCAAATTTGCCCTTACCACACACTGCTATTGCAATGCCACCAATTAGCTTTGCAACGAGATAATCAGGTCAGTGCATTCTGCGATATAAATAGTACGCCCTAAGCTCGAACGTGTCAGCATAGTAGTGTCAAGATATTAGTTAAAAAGAATAAAAAGAGCCGAAACTCAGGGTAACACGGCGCTGGAACGTTGCCGCTCAAATGTCCAAAACGCTGCAAAATACAGCTGCTGCTGAGTGAGAGCGAGTATTGACCTGAGAAGCGCACAGTTCGAATAGAAAGAAAAGCTGAACTCTGTGCAAGTAACACCTTTCTGTGAAAAAGTAAATAAATTACCCTTACTGTATAAAAAATGTAGCTTTCTACTCGTTCCTCTTCGCACGCTTTCGTCCCTGCCTCCTACTGACGGCTGCTGCACATTAAAGGAAATGGACATTGCATCAAAGTGAAGGCAAAGTAACTATGTCAACTGATGTGCTTTATGGCGATGGTAGCTTGCTGTGTGTGAAAACAGATAGAAAACAAATAATTATGCACTCTTAACATTCAGTGATCTTGCTCCACAACACGGCGACAAAATTTTGAGTTCCGACAACGGGTCATCATGACATCCGTAATAATGGCATTCCGTATACCAAGAGCCAGGATATCAAAGGCCATGCTTTTGCCGTGCTTCGGGCGTCTGAAAACTGCTAACGTCATAGCCGCCACGCTTTGGACATGTATTTGACTATAAAAATAGTACTACAATGTGCTTCACCGCTGGGCGCTAGGGAGCAAAGCTTTGTCTTTGAAAGCAGCAAGTGCTAAAGGATGCTCTTGGGCAAAATAGAATAACCACATAATTTACCGAATATGATATTTTTCTATGTTTATTACATTTCGAGAAAAAAGTCGGTTTTCAGAACAATAATTGTCTAGAAAGATAAAACTATACAGCCCCTAAATGCCCAACAAATTGAGCCGGCTGTCTTGTCAGTTTTTTTTTTCTTTGTCAACGCCGCGTTGGCCATGAGGTACATTCCTCCCTCTAAGTGCAGTTCCCAGAAAGGGGTGCGTACAAAAGGCCGGCCACAACTTTCACTGAGAGGCGACGAATGTCTAGGTGTGAGTCAACCATCGCAAAGTAGTGGGGAAGGGGTGGGGGGGGGGGCATGTTTCGGCTTAAAGAGGGGCTTTAGTTGCTTTAGTTCCGCGGCGGTCAAAGCGAAGCAGGTGGATGGAAAGAATGTAGCATGCCTCTCCCGCGCATGCGCAAAAATTTGACAGTTGGCCGAGTCGAGGCAAAGAGGGTGACTATCACAATCGCCATCAGTTCTTTTGCGACGCCGGCATGGTACGGTCGAGCGATGTAGGTGTTTCGTGGCGTATTGTAGCAGCAATCTAGCTGTTTTTGCTGCTTTTTATTCTTATGATGTGTTGTGGCTTATTCATCAATGCAAGCCAACCAGCAAGGTGTTGCGAAGCCCACGGTGCTTTCTTCGTTCCGTGATGTGAGCGTTTCTGGAACTTCTCTGCCAGCTGCGATGCAGTGTCGTGTGAAGTGATTCAATATTGGCACTGTCCGTGTTTTAAACTGCACAAGTAGCGAATAGCTGTTCCTCAAGACTGCTATGCGCCGAAGTTTTCTCTATCTCCAAACTATAATAAAAGGTATGTTCTTTTACATCATTTTTCATAAACATTTTATTTTGATGCTATTTTATTTCTTCCTACGCCGCATTCTGGCAGGTTATTATAGCGCGAACTGTAACGACGTGAAATGTTTTAAGAATGATTGTCTTACATTTGTCAGCTGCCCCGCGTCATGCGGTTCGCTTGAAGTTGCTATAAACAAGAAGCATACAAATACTTCGTTTTCACAGTGTTCGCATTGACTTAATGTGTGTTAAATATTGTCTGATCATGAAATCATTCTTTGCTCTTTCGTACTCTGGCTGTACAGGATGAGAGATAGTAAAATATTGAGCGTATAGTTTTATGGTTCACAATTACATATGTTTCAGCGAAACGGTTCACAATGACGTAGGTTGCACTGGTTAGACAAGTGCGAATGTGAAAGAAAATCATTCGCGCTTGTTAACCATTGCAACCAATGTCATTGTGAACCGGTATATTTTGACACTGATATTTTGTTTTCGAGTAAAAATAAACCATTACGTCAAATTACAGAAGCGTTCCATATAATAAGGCGTGCTTAAAAATGCGTCAGTCAGCCATTGGTTGCTATCACTGACAAAGCATTTGTATTCTCGAATACTGCTTGAAGCTCTGTAATCTGTTTATATAAAAATGGATGACACGTTTTGCACATGCTCGGTGCAGCTAGCTGGCGCTGTTATGTTCAGTCCTTCCAAAAATAACCAGTTGTGAGTAAGCGCTCGCGTGTCCACCCTCTCTGCGTCCGTGTCTATTGTGCGCGCTACAAGTTTGACCATGAATAAATCATTTAATTAACTTTTTGAGTGAGTAACTCATTTATGCAGATAATTGGTAGAGAAAACATTCTGGACACTTTCCTAATTTTAATAACGTGTAGTAAATACAACGCAGCAAATGATATGCATTGCAAAATGTTCCCAATCCTTGCCAACTCCTCTGCAAGTAAACAGGGATGACGGTTACAATTTTAGGATTCATCTGAACCTTGTTAAAAAGCTGTTCTGTGTATATGATATGCTAACCTGAACACGATGTTAACACTGACCATCTTGTTTCTGTGCAGGGTTGGTTCATTCTGCAAACATTCTGGACATCAGCTCTAAATGTAAAGAATACATTATAATCGATGCTTCCTAGAGATTATGCGACAGCTGCCATGCCGTAATCAACTAAGTCATCATTAATTTATTATTTTTATTGATTTCTCTACTACTTCTTTCACAATTCTGTGTGAATATTTTTTGTGTGAATAAACTTCTTTCAGTTCAAACTTGCATTTGTTTTCCATGTACATGCACCTTCTGGGTTTCATACTGCCTTTTACCAACATGTTCACGCATACTGACACATTTTTACACTATGCTACTAGGTCGTATGTGGGACAAATGTTACTAGGGGGATAGTAAGACGTCAGTAGCAAGTACATAAGCACATGGAAGTAAAATATTGCCAGAGTGTTACTAAAGAGCCAAAAGACTTGTGTTGGTTGGCGGTTAGTAGTATGTATACAGACCATCTATGAACATGCTTCAATTGAAGTACGGTAGCCAATTCTTGATAGGGTCCAATTCTTGATAGAATCCAATTCTTGATAACATGTTACTAGGGTGTATAAAGACATGTTAATAGGTGATTGGTAGGAAGTTGGCAGAACGTTTACAAACATTGTTCAATTGGAAGAATGTTAATACGGCGTATAAAGAAAGCTTGCTAATAGGGGATCGGCAGGATCAACAGCAAATATATGAACATTTTTCTTTTGAAAGAATGTTAATATGGTGTATAAAGAAAGTTTGTTAATAGGGGTTTGGTAGGAAGTTAACAGAAAATATATTAACATTTTTCTTTTGAAAGAGTGTTAATATGGTGTATAAAGAAAGTTTGTTAATAGGGCATTGGTAGGAATTTAACAGAAAATATATGAACATTTCTCTTTTGAAAGAATGTTACTAGGGTGTATAAAGACAAATGTTCATAGGAAATTGGTAGGAAGTTTAAAGACATCCTGTGAACATGTTTCTATTGGGAGTTGGTGGCCAATTGTTTCTAGGATATTACTAGAGAGTTGGTAGGATTCTATAAACACATTTGGTAGAATTTCAATTGACTGGTGGTAGGTTCTAGTAACAAAAGTCTATAGACTGTCTAAAAAATGTTGCTAGAAATTTTTATAAGGGTACTAAGGAATCCATTGTCGACAACCGAGGCAACAGCCAAACGGGAAGAAAAAGCGAAAGTTAACAAATGTAACCGTTGTTTAAGAAAATATTTATAGATCAACATCTTTTTATTTAAAGACGAATTAGAAAGAACGCCGCCGGAAGTGGAGAACAATTCCGCGTGTTTTCAATGACGCTTCTACAGTTACCACTCGAGCCGCCTGACGTAGCCACTTCTCTGCTGTGCTTATGTAAGTGTCTTTCTAAGCTTCCGCGGTGGGCGTAGTACGTCTAGAATCGCAGCGTCCTGCGCCCTACGAGGTTGTACTAGACTGGCAGCCACGCATCGTTACGTAAATTCTCAAATAACAATACGAGTCCTTGGCGGCACTTGGTAAAGCATAAACGAGGGATCCAACAGAACTGTGACGGTTCCGCAAACATATATTTATCTATAGTTCTTCCAGAGCTAATTCAAAAAACGCTACTATAGTCGGATACAAATTAAGTCTGCAAAGAAGCCCCGTCCACGCCCTCATAACCGCCAGCCACTGTTCCTCCGGGAGGCTGCAATTCGTACTTCAAACTTTTTCTGTTACCCAAATAAGGCGGTAACCACAAAGATAAAATTATTAGCGCGTAATTTTATACCTTTTGCCTCGCGTATTATAGCGGAACGGCCCAACCGTAATTATTTATTGAACTGAAATAACATGCTTGCTTTGCTGCAACTATTTATTGTCAAGTTTCACTTTAGATGGCAGTGAAGTTTCACGAGTAAAATGGCTTCAGCAGTGAAACGGTACCGTAGACTTTTGAAGAATGAAATGCTTAGACTCCATACACTTTGTCCATGTTCCTGCGCTTCTTTCCTGCGCAAGTCCATTTGACATAGTTCCTTGTTTGCCAAGTAAAGGAGAGGTGTTTCGCACATGGCGTACCTGTAAAATACACCTTATTTAATTTCTCTTTTTTGGGTTTACGCGTTTTTATGACGAATGGTCGGCGTTATTCACATTTGTACTAGTAAACTACCCCCCCCCCTCATTTGCATAGAAGTTACCTTGTGTTGGGCGCCCCCCGAAAAAAAATCCTGCGTACGTGCCTGCTTGATCAGGTATGTGTTCATTCGCAGCACGTCTCAGTCGCTGACGATGGTGGATCGAAGCCTATCCTCGGGTGACTGATAGAAGGGATGGTGCGGCAGTGATACTTTCAACGAGCCTCAGACATATTAAATGATGTTGGCGCCCAAGGATTAAGGCGGCCACTCCAAGAGAGTGACTGCGCGCTCTTCCAGCAGTTCTTGCACAACAGGAGCAGTGTGGATAGGCGACCTATCGCGTTAGAATAGATAGTCGCCTTCCAGAAACGGGACGTCAAGTATGTATGGAAACAGTACGTCGTCCATGACTGCCCTGCAGCGGCGATGACCTTCGAGGCGTATCAGTGGGCGTCGCGCAACGCTTAGTAAAGAATACCGGCTCATTTCACGCACTAACGATGAGATCGGTGCCCTGCAACTGACAGTAGAACGCTTCCCGACAATGCGGCCAGCGCGCGCCGCCGTAGCAGACGACGCCGTTCAAGAGCCCCTCGAGCACCTGCGCGAGCTGCCGCCGCCGCCTGACACAAGCGCTCGCCGCATCGCGATGCAATGCGCTCGAGTTTTCCTCTAAATGTGAAACACTGTACATCGCCCTTCGAATGAAATGTCCACGCGCACACACGTAGGCACACACCGCGCGCGGCACAAAACGTGCCCAAACACGTGCAGTGCAGGAGGCAATCAAGGCGGTGCGAACGAGAGATGGGAGAGGGGTACCAGCCGCTAATAGAATTTTGCATGGAATTTTGCTTCGCATGCGGCGCTCTCAACGTCGGCGCAGCAGCGCCACTCTCGGTGCCGTTCTTGTCCATGGACAAAGCCAAGAGCACAGCCACAGCGCACGCATAAAAGAGAGAGAGAAAGAATTCCCACCTCTCTCCTGGAGTCACTCTGGCCGACAACGTCTTTTTTAACTTGCGCTCCCTGCCCAAGTTCTCCGTCCGTTTCCTACTCTTCCCCAAACGGTCACCCCCAATTTGATCATCTGTAATTCATTACTTATAATAAGCGGGCACACTTATCATATATAAAACATTTTCACCATATTTTGTCTACATTAATACATGGCAAACTTCCTATCTTGCGTAAAACACTTTCACCCAAATCATTGTGACTTTTCGAATGTAGATAGGTTTATTTTTTTAATAATATTGATTATGAAATTCGTTACGATATTCCAATTAGTGCCCTGTTATTAGGCTTTATAAACACGCTTGACAAATCACCGTACTCTCGCCTTTTGCTTATCGCACCTAAGTAATCATTCTCTCATTTTAAACTCGATCCAGGGCTTTCTAACTAACCGTCAGCAATTCGTGTACGCTAACCACGTGTCCGCAGTTTTCTCCGTTCTGTCTGGCCATAACCGCTTACGCTGTCAAATAACGCAATACAAAAAATGTATCAGAGCTTAATGTGAATGTAAGCTGTTCTCCAAAAAAACAAAAAAATGGTCTCCAATCCACGCTGTGAAGGTGGTTCGACAGCGAAGCTTTTAACGACAACTAGAGCGAGTACCCATTGCGAGATGGGATGAAATTATTCCCAATGGTGACATTCGTATGTACTTGAACTAATTATAAGGCTAAGACTTACAAAGAGTGGACCAGAGAGAAGAGAAATTCGTCGCGCCTTGTATACACGGTGCTCTTCAAGAGTCTTCACTAGACTTCGCCTTCCCATAGCACTGTCAGAACGTAAGTCACTTGCTAAGCGGGTTCTTCATTTACGTGCGAATGTGTAGTTACGCCACTCCCTGCTTCGTATGCTACAGTCGAGCTGCCGTCGTAACAGTAAGCTTTACCGGGAAACGTATGCCGGGAGCTCTACGTGCTTCGCATTGCATGTAGGCGAAGGAGCGCCTTATCATCAATTAGGTGGTCCGGATGCTTGTTTTGAGCTTGTTTTTCATTGATACGTACGGTGTTCGGTATGTTGTATGCGTGGTTCCAAGGAATGTATGCACTGTTCGCTTCACTTTGCTGAGCGCTTGTAGCCTTTGCTTTACGAGGGTATGAGCGATTGCACTCGGGGGCATGAGCCATAGATGATGATAGCTTTTTGTTGACTTTACGCTCTGAAGAAATCCTGGAATCCTAGACATAGGCAGCTACACTGTAAAAACTCTTTCGTTGGCACTCCAAGGCAGTAATCATACGGAACGCTTTTCCGATGTGTTTTTGGCGTGTTATTCAGTCAAAAGCCGCCCCCGAGACCAGTCATGAGCATTTAGCCGCCAGCTCACCACGGCATTGCTGGCAAAGATGTCGCCAACCTCGTGGCTGGAGATTTGACCCGCCCAAACAATGCTGAGGAATCCGAGTTCGAGCGCATGCACCCTCCAGTCTCGTACCAAGACAAAACACAAGAATGTAAGCTAACCCAAAGAACATACCCGCCCCCATACAGGTCACTATACCTAGAGAGCAGGAGAGATTCCTCCGAGCTTTACAAGCCATTCCCCCACCCAACCAGAAATCACCTCATAGATCTAACACAATGCGCAATGGTTCTGCGGAGAAACGGGGTCCTCATAGAAGGTTGCAGGCAGGCACCACTAAATCCTCCGAACCCTTATCACAAGGACGAGTGTCGGGAGAGAGCCTTGGCTAGCTTCGACCTCGAGAATCAGCGATGGCTGATAGCGAGGGCTCGAGACGCGGCCCGAGCTCAAAGCATTCTGGAATTAGGTGCCTCTCCAAAGCTACATTTACAAAATATAGATGCTTGCTATCTATCTATATATATATATATATATATATATATATATATATATATATATATATATATATATATAATGTCAGGCAGCGTTGGTTAGTTAATTTAATCACGCTTCGTAATCACATTGGTATTATTAACACCTGTTAAAAATGCGTTCATTGAGGGTGTAGGTTTAAGCAGCATCTCGTCTTGCAAGCAACCCAGAAGACAAGAATAGTCTTCACAGCCCGGAGCCATAGATAGCAAAGACACAAATAAATGAAGGCATCCAATAGCTCAGTGTCCCTTCGTTCTTCCTCAGAGTGGACCTGGCCACAACATTGGCAACTCAACAAATGTCCTTTAAACTTGGCGACAAGCCTTGCTCAGTGGCGTCGTGATCACAATAAAGAGCGTGCAAAAGTGCGAAGTTAGTGGTTTGGTAACTGCAACCAACAAATTGCGGCAGAACCCATTCACGATGACTTTCCACGGTAATGCGTTAGCATTGAATCAATATAGCGACACAACGTATTGCCACCGTCGAAACGAGGTGTATATGAGGCATGTACTGCAGCGTTACTCCTCTTTCGCACTGCGAAAAAGAAGATGATGATGATGATTTATTGCCCTCCCCTTTGAAACGGGGCGGTAACATATAGTCACATGCCCTACTTGCGTTAATCAGGTACGCTATGAAGTCGAGAGCACGACGGAAGCACGTCAGGTCGGGATGATGCATACTTAAAAGGAAGAGGTCCGGACACTGATCAAAATGGTTTAAAATATATATTTAGGTTGCGGCTCCCCTACGGGAGCCTTGTTCACAATGAAACAAGCGGATCCGCTTGTTTTATTGAGTTTCGTTTCCCCTGGGGGAGCCGAAACGTAAATATATATTTTAAACCATTTGAGGCGGTGTCCGGACCTCTTCCTTTCAGGTATGCTATACATGCTTTTCATTCTAGCATCTTTGCATAGGTCTCCTCAATCGTTTTTTGGTTTTCCTCAAAACTTCGCTCTCTACCTTGTACCGCTACTTATGCCTATAACGGATAATCATATCGTGGTTTTCGCACGCAAAACCCCAGAATTCAATTTTTTATGGATCCGGTTGTGTCAATCTCTTTCCTGCTCTTTTTTTTTTCACCATGCAGTGCTCCAAGCGCATCTTACCTATCTAACTGCTGACCGGTTGATGCTTCCGCCCACTTTAAATCTGAAAGCTTCTGGAAGGCGAAGGTTACCTACTGGTCTCACTATGCGAATGCATTCCATTAGGCTGTATACAGTGGTCTCCGTATCTTTGCCGCAGCAGGCACATGCCTCATCTTGTTTCGAATATTTGTGCCAGTATGTTTTTGTCCTTAGGACACCGGCTCTAGCCTGAAATTGCCAGGAATTTCTCCCTGTGTTATATTACAGTCCCTAAGAACACTCGGGGCCATCTAGCGGGGCCGCCACGAAGCCTCCGAAATGCATGGCATGCCGGTGCGTCCGAACGCTGAGAAACGCGTCCTGCGGCAACCGGAATCCTCTCTCGCGTTTCTCCCTGGACGCGCTGCGCCATCGGGAGAGAGAGAGAAAACTATTTGGTCCATTATTGGCGTAGAGTTTCTCACTATAACACCTAGAGGGTAATCTGGCGCCACCGTCTATGGGTGTTTCTTAAGGGGGCACCGTGCCGTCATGGGAATGATGGTATATGTGTCTGCGAGGCTCGTGGTGGCTGGTGTTGTAAGAGGCTTCGTCTAAAACGTGGATATGGTTACGCAAATACCGCGTTCTGAAAGTAAAATCTTCATAAAATGTTTCCATTCACGCATATTACATCTTTACTCACCCACGATGCATGACCAAGTGAAGAAAAGCAAGAACAGACGACCAACTGTTTCAAAGCGAGCGCGAACCTTGTCTGTCCTCCAACTTTAGCGGCCCGCTGATACTTTTTATGTAACATGTAGTCGTACACACAATAACAAGTTCTCATAGTTAAACAAAACATGTTTTCGCGTAATAATAAAGCTAAAACAGGTTTTCACGTGCTGTTTTAGTAGAAAATGAATCAGTGTGACAGACGGAACGGTACTTGCCAAGCGCGTCTTCAAGGTGTCCTGGCTCTACGAGAACGATGCCAATCCGAAGTCACAATATACCGGCATTCCCATGCATACCACAGCGCAGCAGGGCCAGATTTCCCTCTAGGTAATGTAGTGAGAAACTAGATGTCTAAGGGTTTAGCGTTCGGTCTTCATCTTCATCGCTGCAAACGCTTGACCTTAGCAGGGTTGGGCCCCCAGTCCAGGGCTTCACTGAGCCGCACTGCTTTGCTTGCGTGCTGCACCATTTCCCTTTGGGCGGCGAGCTCGCAGCTGGTGACCCGGCTCTCCCACTGCTCCGCACTCGGGGTTTTGTGTTGGTGGAATGTGTAGTTACGTGTACACTCCCAGGTTATAAGGTAAAGCGTGGGGGTTGCCCCACACCATGAGCAAGTGCTCCTAAATTGTGTAGGATACATCTTGCTTATAGTATATGTAAGTTAGAGAAAGTTCCCGTTTGCGGCCTCCGCCAACTAGCATGCCTCTTGCTGTGTTAAGGCTTTGTGTGGCGGGGAGTATCTAATTCTCTTGCCTCTGTGGTAGTTCAGTAACTCTGAATAGCCGATCTCCACGGTGAAGTGCTGTCCCAGGGCGTGTGGCCGCTCGACTCGGTACGTGATCCCGCGAGCCAAGCTGTCTGCCCTTTCATTTCCTTCTATCCCCGTCTGTGCCGGAATCCAGATTGGTTTGTGGGTTGCGGTGTGTCTGAGGTGTTCTACCTTGCGGAGGATAGCTAAGGCAACCCTGCAGATTCTACATTTTGTGTAGTTCCTGCATATCTCTTTTGAATGCGTTAAAATGACCATTGATTTGCGTTTTCGATAGCTCTCAGCCGCCGCCAGCGCAACAGCGACCTCCTCCGCTTCCACTATCCTGGCGCTACGTGTAGTTGCGCAGGTGATTAGCTTGCCTGCGTTGTCAACCACTACCGAAGCTGCCTTAATGTAATTTGTATGTCTATTCCATGGATACAGTGTTGCATCCGTGAAAACCGTGTTTTCTAGCTTGGCTAAATGCCTTTCCACATAATCTGCTCGCGCCTGCCTTCTGGCCGCGTGGAGATTTCGATCCATGTTTTTCGGAATGGGATTGACCTGCAGGTTCTTACGGATCTCGTCGGGTATTTCGGCGGATCGATCGTGATGCCTCCTTGGGTCGCGACCTAACCTTGTTAGGAGCGCTCCTCCCGTAGCCGTGTCTCTGAGTCGGTGAAACTGTGTTCCAAGCTGTACTTCTGCCAGTTCGGCGAATGTGTTGCTAATCTTTAGCTGTAGCAGCTTGTCGTTCGGTGTGTTTCTTGGTATGTGAAGTGCCGTCTTGTAGGCCTTCCGCAGGATTGTATCTGCTTGTTCCGTTTCGCTCTTGATCATGGGGTGGTACGGCAGCGAGTAGATTACCCTGCTGACTATGAGGCTTGTGACGAATTTTAGCGTGTCGTCTTCTTTCATCCCATGCCTTCGGTGGGAGACTCTGGTTATCATTCTGCCTACCTGTTCGCCATCGAGTTTCACTGCCGAGAAGTCAGCGCGTGGCCTCCGAGACAAGAAGCGTGGCGCACCAGTGGATGCGAACGCTGAGAATTGTTCCCTCGCTTGCCGCACGCTCAGTGGCTCATACTCAGTGACCCTACAGTTGGCGAGAGGTTCATTGAAGAGCGGCACATACTTAATTCATTTGTGGTGCAGCCTTCTGTGTCGGACCGTTGTCCTTGAGGAATCTCTGTGACGTGGGATAGACTCAGCTCTTCATCGAAGAAGGGTCAGGGGTGTTTTTCATCATTGTATAGCGGCACATTTCCAGTGGCACATCCCCAAGATGTCGTCAGAGCCGTTCATTAATGAACGCCGCACACCTACTGGCACATAGCTATTGACCCAAGTTGGCATCAAGGGGGTTCATTTTAGAAAAGCACAGGTAGAGTGGCACTTGTCCAGTACTCCAAGTCGGCGTCGAATGGTTTCTCCGAACAGCACTGCCTGCATAGTCCCGCGTCAACAGTGACCCATATCGGCGTGAAAGAGGTTAGTCGAAGAGCGGCGCGTGCGCATATGTTTTCAGATATTCAGTCACTTGTCATTTGCCAAAGCTATGATATTATCAACATTCATTCCAGAAAAGAAAGAGCTGGTGTCATCTGCATAAACAACATATTCTATTGAACTGTCTACTCTTAGGATGTTGTTTATAAATATGATAAACAAAAATGGGCCAAGTATAATACCCTGCGGTGTGCCATGTGTTATTTTTGCTAGGGCGGACAGTTCTTTATTCATTGATACACTTTGGTGACGATCGGTCAAGTAGCCCTGAATTAAATTTAACACGACACCACGAATGCCACGGCATTTTAATTTTTGCAGTAATGTTGCATCGTTCATAGTATCGCAAGCCTCGCAGAAATCTATGAAAATGCCTAACGTTATTTTTATGTCACTTCTATATTTTTTAATATAAATTCCTTTTGATGAAGCAACGCAAACTGGGTTGAGAGGCCAGGTCTGAAACCGAACTGCGATGGTGTTATAGTTACGTGCTCGTCGAAAAATCTGGACAGTCTAATAAAGATAATCTTCTCTAGTCCTTTTGAGATCACTGGCAATATTGAAATTGGCCTGTAATTACCCAGATTATTTTTCTCTCCCCCCTTATATATTACAGTTACTTTGGCGGTTTTCATACGTTGAGGCAGCGTTCATGGCCGCTTGCGTACGGGAGACTCAGAAACCACGATGTTAGAACCATTCAGAAACAATATGCCGTGCCACCTGCGGTGGTCATCAAAACCCCTATACCGCGGATAATTCAAGCATGTTTTCAGGCATTTAAGATCTACTACATGGGCTTACATTGACTCTACGCAACTGACTCGCGCTGACTTTCTAGTGAGAGCCCCCCCCCCCCCTCCTCTTAAAGAACAAAAAAAGATTGTAGCGCTAAACGAAGAGAAAAAGTGATGAGAAAGTTTGCAGTAGCACGCAAACAATAAGAAAAAATAACGTAATGGCAACAGTTGCAAAGTTCAAATACAAATTTTCATCAAGTAGAAAAAAAGTAGCTTGAGTCCAGTTATTCCTTCTACATTTGCGCTTGTATTCGTTTGCTCGGATTTTCATTTGTACCCCTGTTGATCACGAGCATGTATTCGCAACTGTGAAAGGTCGTAGGTACGCCTGTAGGGTTCGCTTAGCCGACTTCACGGCCGTCTGCACACGTGCGATTCCGAAACTACGAGGTCAGAACTGTTTAGAAAAAGTTCTATATTGAGTTACCTACGAGAAAACACATTTATCGCGGATAAATCAAATAAGTTTTTAGGAACGTAGGGCCCTCTGGGCTGTACTTGCCGGCGATAAGGTAGCCTCGCCGCCTACGGGTTTATCTGACTGAGCTATGTGGAATGCTGGGTTGCCATAGTCGGAAGTTCAAATCCTTCTACAAGTTTTTTTTTTAATTTGACGATGGTGAGCTTTGAATTCAGCTCCTACAGCGCACTACATCTGCAGGCTTAGAGTGACGCCTGACACAGGAAAAAGATGCCGAGAGCGAGTGGGGCTATACTAATCCAGGTACAACCAAATTAGGAAGGCCCACTAAGCTTCAACAAAGACACTCCCTCACCAGAACAGGAATTGGCCTCCCTGGTGCAGTATTCGGCCACTACCTCCCGAATGACTCCTTCTATTAACCCATGGACCTCCGTCCCCAGCCGCTGCGGAGCACCTGACCAAGGCGGTGGTCAGACCTGTAACGCAGCAGAGGTTGCTAAGAATCTCTGGGTCTGGACAGGCCGCCAATTGCAACTGACCCTGCCAACCTTTAATTGCCGAACTTTGTCGAGTGAGGCTAGCTTACCAGGACTCTTTGAGGAACTGTCAGACATTGTTTGGGATATCATCGGCCTTAGTGAGATTAGAAGAACTGGTGAAGCTTATACATTGCTTAATAAGGGCCGTGTCATCCTGCTATAGAGGTCTGCCAGATAAGAAGCAATACGGGGTAGAATTCCTAATCCATAAAGATATAGCGGGCAACAGTGACGAATTCTACAGCATTATTGAGAGGGTAGCTCTAGTCGTAATCAATCTTAATAAGAGGTATAGATTAAAGGTAGTACAAGCCTACGCTCCAACATCCAGTCACGATGATGAGGTAGATCTGTTTTATGAAGACGTTGAATTAGCGATGAGAAAAGTAGAAACTTAGTATACTGCAGTAATGGGCGACTTCAATGCAAAAGGGGGGGAAAAGCAGGCTGGTGAACAAGCAATTGGCAACTACGGCGTCGATTCTAAGAACGCTAGAGGAGAGTGGCTGGTAGAATTCGCAGAAAGGAATAAGCTTCGAATAATGAACACCTTTTTCAGGAAGCGTAGCAACCGAAAGTGGACCTGGAGAAGCCCTCATGGTGAAAAAAGAAACGAAATTGACTTCATACTTTCTGCTGATCCCAGCAGAGAACAGGAAGTAGAAGTGATAGGTAGGGTAAAGTGCAGTGATCATAGCTTAGTGAGGGCTACGATTCGCCTCACTTTGAAGAGAGAAAGAGCAAAATTGATCCAGAAGAAACAGGTCAACCAAGAGGCAATAAGGGTAAAAGCAGACAAATTCGGGCTGGTACTTGCAAACAAATATGCAGCCTTAGAACAGAGAGATGAAAATGACATAGAGCTAATGAATGAAACCTAACTAGGCTGGCTTCAGAGGCAGCAACTGAAGTGGGAAGCAAGGCACCAAGGCAACCAGTAGGCAAGCTGTCACAAGTAACAAAGGATCTAATAAAGAAACGACATAGAATGAAAGTGCTCAACTCAAGAGATAAGGTTGAACTCACGGAGCTGTCAAAACTGATCAACAAGGCGAAAATAAGTGATATTCGAAACTATAACGTGAGAAAGACTAAAGAAGCCGGAAAAAATGAACGCAGCCTGAAATCAGTGAGAAATAAACTTGGCATAGGACAAACCAAGATGTATGCACTGAAAGATAAGCAGGGTAATATTATCAGCAATCTCGGAAATATAGTAAAAGAAGCGGAAGAATTCTATACTGACCTGTACAGTACCCAGAGGAGCCAGGATACCTCCATTGGAAACAGTAATGAACAGGATACGGAAACTCCTCATATAACTAGCGAAGAGGTCAGAAGGGCCTTGCAAGACATGAAACGTGGAAAAGCGGCAGGAGGAGATGGAATAACAGTCGATTTAATCAAAGATAGAGGAAACATCCTGCTTGGAAAACTCGCGGCTCTTCATACGAAGAGTCTATCGAATGCAAGGGTGCCAGAAAACTGGAAGAATCCAAACATAATACTAATCCACAAAAAGGGAAACGTTAAAGAATTGAAAAATAATAGGCCCTTTAGCTTACTCCCCCTATTAAATAAAATATTTACCAAAATAATATCCAATAGAATAAGGACAACTCTGGACTTCAGACGACCAACGTAACAGGCTGGTTTCAGAAACGGATACTCTTCAATGTATCACATCCCTGTCATTAATCAGGTTATCGAGAAATCCTCAGAGTACGATAAGCCTCTCTATATGGCTTTCATAGATTAAAAAACGCATTTGATTCAGTATAGATACCAGCAGTCATAGAGGAATTACGTAATCAAGGAGTACCAGAACGCTTACGTAAATACCTTGGAAAATATCTGCAGAGGTTCTACAGTGTCACGAACGGCCTGCAAGGGTACCGACCTACAAAATTTTCCCAGCTGCAGGCAGCTGCAGCTGCGGACGTGGCGAGCTTCCCAGAAGCGACCTTGGAAGCCTTCCCCAGTTGCTGCAGTGACGACGAAGTGCGTTGTGTGGAACGCTGCTTTTCTGTCTCTGCTAATTTCAAGCTACCTTGTGGGAGACGCCGCTCCCTTCACTACGGCGATGGACGTGGGGTCACCTGGAGGGGTGCCGGGTCCTTCCACGTCAACAGCGGCACCTCCGAGAAAGCGGTCTAGTCGTCCGAGTGAAACCGACAGCGAGGACACTGTGATCTATTCAACGACCAGTGATGAAACCTCAGATGACAGTTACTTCGTGCCCGTAGCAAAACGCAAAGCAACGAGAAGACTCGTCAGGACATCTCCTTCCACAAGTAAGGCAACTGTGGTCCCGAGGCGAAAGTCATCGAACCACAGAATTTTATTCGTGCCTGTGTCTCCTAGCGACAATCTAAACCGGCTCAACCGCCAAGCTACGTCTGTATCGCTCGAGGCGCTTGTTCCGGGTCAGATCAAAGATATAAGGATCAACGCCCGAAAGAACATTCTCGCTATAGATGTCACAAACCGCAGCGCACTAGACGTTCTGAGTAACGTTAAAGTGCTGGATAGCGTCAACGTACGCTGCTACAAGCAAGACGATCGTGACTCTACGGCCGGTGTGGTGTATGACGTCGACAATTCCATTAGCGATGCTGACCTGCATATACTCATTAAGCCAGCGACAGAGGGAATTGCCATATTGCAAGCCCGTCGCCTGGGGAGTTCGCACTGTGTGAAGCTAACATTTAAAGGAGACAGCCTGCCGTCACATGTCAAGGTCGGGCACTTCAGACACATAGTACGGCCTTTTATTCCAAAGCCGCTTCAGTGCCGGAAGTGTCAAAATATAGGGCACGTTAGTGCTGTTTGCACAAATGGTGCCGTGTGCTCACGATGCTCTGGGTCGCACAGCTCTGATGCATGTCGTGCAGAAAACCAAAAGTGCGCCAATTGTCAAGGCTCTCATGACGCATCTTCAAAGATTTGCCCACGCGTGAAAAATGAGCTTAAAGTCTTGAGGCAAATGGTCAGAGATGGCTCGTCACACAGGGAGGCTGCCGCTGAAGTGCGACGTCAGCGTTCACATCGCCGGAGATCTAGGAAACCCACTGCTATTGCCAAGGATGCACCGCGTCCACTGACAGTCCACAAACTTCCACAGGAAACTAGCAATACTAGCAAGGAGGTTCCTAAACAGAAAGTCCCGAACGACATTGCCTCATGCGAGGAGTGGCCGCCGTTGCCAAGGCTAGACAAACCAGTGGAGCAGCAAGATGTAGCACGCTCGCCGAATTATGCTTCACCTTCTGGCAACAGCCCAGACGACGACAAACAAGTCGTCACCATGATACGGGCCCTTACGAACATGCTACGAGTACTGCTGACTGCCATACATACTCCGGCGGCACGAGGTGCACTTGAAGTACTGAATGCTCTGAATCCGGTACTGTCCGGTCTTGAGAAGCATCATGGCTGCTCCTCAGCACTACTTCCTTAAAGAAGTCAAGGAAGCGTTCCTCTTCCAGTGGAATGCCAGAGGCCTTAAATCCCGCATTTCGGACTTTCGTCCGTTTGTTTTCAAGCACAAATTTCCAATCATTGTCATTTGTGAGCCAAACATTGAGAGCGCCTTCCGCCTATCAGGATATCAAGCTTTCTTGTCTGCCACCTATACCGACCGTAGCAAAGTCATCGTCTACGTCAGATGCGATTTAACTTATCTTTTACACCCAGTGGCACCTGATGACGACAATCAGTACGTATGTTTGACTATAAAATGCAAGAACGTTTCATTCACGCTGGTAGGTGCCTACATTTCACCTTCGAGTCGATTTGACAACGCAAGGCTGACGAGGGCAAAATACCTTCGTGTAATTATAATAACCCTAATGGGACTTCTTTCAAAAAAGAGGAAACGGCTCAGAAGGCTATACTATGAGAGCTATGACTGATACTTTTCTATATATATGTATTCATCTCATCTATGGGATCGCATGCGCGCGCTGTTGCTTTGTCTCTGCGTGTAGTAGTTAAGAGAGCCAGTTTAAGGTCGGAGAAGAAGGAAGGAGAGGAAAGCAATATTGCAGCGCCGCGGTTTTAAAGCGCAACCGTGGTATGGAAACGGAAGGCGATATAAGCATGCGTGTCCATGATACGCACACGACAAACTGCCTTAAAATATTTAGACTTGAGGGGAAGCTTCGTTAACAAACTATAACACGGCAATCAGCACTCGAATATAATTATAACCCTAATAATAATGGTAAATATTCATCTCATCTATAGGATCTAAAGCGCGCGCTGTTGCTTTGTCTCTGCGTGTAGTAGTTAAGAGAGCCAGTTTAAGGGCGGAGATGAGGGAAGGAAAGGAAAGTCTCTGAAGCAAACTTGTAGCGCCGTGGTTTTAAAGCGCAACCGTGGTAGAGAAACGGGAGGCGATATAAGCGTGCGTGGCCATGATACGCACACGACAAACTGCCTTAAAATATTTAGACTTGAGGGAAAACTTCGTTAACAAACTATAACACGGCAATCAGGAAGCAGAAACATTCTGCAGTTCCTCGATTAGCTCATCATATGATGACGTACACTTCAGAGGTAGCACCCTCTGGTCTATTGGTCACGTCCTCCCCTTCTCTACCTTCGGCTTGGGAAGGAAGGAAGGAAATCAACTTTATTCGAGGTCCTGCAGGCCACGAGAGCTTTGGGCTCTGATGGAGTGGGCGTCTCCCACGACGGAACCGGGAAGTTGAGTTTCCTGACGGCGTCGTGGACCTGCTGGACGGCCCAGAGTCCCAAGCCCAGAGACGGCTTGGGAGGGGCTCATTTAGTGACGTCAGCGGCGAAGTGAATGGTTCGTTTTCCGAACCGTTATAACATTCAGCCCCTGGATACGAGTTGTTGCAATAAAAAGTCTAAAAAAACGCCGTGGTTGCATAGTGGCTATGGTGTTGCGCTGCTAAGCACGAGGTCGCCGGATGGAATCCCGACCATGGCGGCCGCATTTCGATGAGGCGAAAACACCCGTCTACTTAGATTTAGGTGCACGTTAAAGAACCCCAGGTGGCCAAAACTTTCGGAGTCCCCCACTACGGCGCGCCTCATAATCAGATCGTGGTTTGGGCTCGTCAAACCCCATAAATGACTTAAAAAAGATCAATTTAGATGCTCGCGTCCATGAAGTTTGCGCATGCTCGAAGAACGTATGCCACTGCTCAAGCATTACTTGTCGTCGTCTCCTTCCACAGCTGGCTCCATGCCGCTCATTATTTAAGGGATATGAGCTATTCATTGGCAAGTGGAAACTATCGCCATCGCCGTCATCATCATCATCAGCATTAACAACAAAAACAACTATCATCATCATAAATGACTCGAGCATCGTCGTCTTTTTCCACAGCTGGCTCGCTTGCGGCCCTCGGCACAACCGCTCGGACGCACTTACGCCTATATGCTCGCGCATTCATCGTCGTCGTCTTCCCCAGCTGGCTCTGTGCCACTCATTACTTAAGAGGAAGCTTTAGCTCGGGCCCAACTCCGACGCGGCCCATTCAAATACATGTAAAAATGCAAAAACGTTTTTCTGAGATAACCCCTGGACCGATTTCAATGAAATTTGTTGCATTTGAAAGATAAAGTTAAATTCTAGTGAGTGTTGGAAGCGGAATTTCGATTTAGGGCCTGAATTTTGTTAAAAATATTTTCAAAAATTCAGAAGTTTGAAAAAAATAGAAGCACGAAGTTTACAAACTAATAGCTCTGCATCAAGGACAGATATCGCGGTTCTATAAACGGCATCCATTAGATCATTCAAAGCGGACAAATTTCATATGTTATTTTACATCTTACGTGAATTTCTTACCTTGTTTATGAGGGTTCTGCAAAAGTTGTAACTACATAATAATAAATTTTTTGAGATTCATGTGTAAGATGTCAAATTTGTCCGCTTTAGACGTGCTATTAGGTATAATTCACAGAATTGCGATATCATTTTTTCTTGCGGAGTTAGAGAGCTGTAAACTTGATAGTCTCGTTTTCTGAAAATTTGCGATTTTTGCCAATTTGTAATAAGAAATTTACGACCTAAATCGAAAATTCGAAACCAACAGTCACTAGATTTTAAGTTTTTCTTTTAAATGCAACAAACCCCGTTAAATTTGGTGCAGTGGTTGCCGAGAAAAACGAATTCTCCTTTTACATGTATTTAGATAGGAGCACCCGAGCTAAAGCTTCCTCTTAAAGGGACACTAAAGGTTACCAGAAAGTCAAGTTAAAGTGATAAAGCAATGCTCTAGAACGTCTAAGGCGTCAATATTATCGCGAACAGAGCTTTAGTAACCGAGAAATTGAGGTAAATGCATGACACGATTTCAGACCCCCCAGCGACATTCCGGTACTAGCCCGGTGACGAAAGCACTCCTTATAATTTATGTCGCTAGTACTCAAAAACTCGTACTAAAAAGATAATTTTATTAAATTATAAGACGGAAGAAAATGCTACTTGCCTACTTCTATTCGATTCTAAGAAAAAATAACATTTTCACGTTACCCTTGAGTAGTACGGGTGACCGAAAGGTTTCGTTTTCGCTCATCATCATCATCATAAAAACTTTATTGTGAGACTGAGGAGTTTGGAGCACGCAGGCTCCTGGGCCCCCGCACGACCCCACTGCACTCAAGCGTTTATGTTGCTTCGCTCCATAACGCTGGCAGCCCGATCAGTAGCCATGGTCTGCACGACCAGTTCTCCAGAGCGCAGCAGGGTCTCCCAGTTCTCCCAGGTCTTCAGGTGCTCGAGGCCCCGCGGGGGAGGATCCGCCGGGCAATGAGAAAGGAGGTGGAGAGCAGAAGCGCGAGGTTCGGGACAGAGTTTACAGGCTGATGTGAGGAAAAGTGGGTGATAGTGAGAAAGAGTCAGAGGAGATGGGAGAGTGTGAGTTTGTAATCGGCGCCAAAGGGTTGCTTGTCGATTGCTAAGGGATTTGTGCGGTGCGGGGTACAGCTGACGCGCCGCCTTGGAGGCATTCGTCAGCTCGTTGAAAGTGTGCGCGCGCTCCTTCGTGAATCCCGGATCGGAGGCCGCAAGAGCCCGGTTTAAAGAACCTCGGGCTAAGAGGTTGGCGGCCTGGTTACCAGGATTCCCGCAGTGCGCGGGCACCCAAATCAGCTCCACATGACGGGGCGGGGGTGCAACGGGCGAGTCCAGTATGCAAAAAGCAGGGACGTGGACTCGGCCTCGTGCGAAATTTAGGATTGCAGTTTTGGAGTCCGATAAAACATACCGTGCTTCTATGTTGATGATAGCTAGGGCAATGGCGGCTTCCTCTGCAGCTTCGGGAGAGGAGTCTGGGGGGAGTGTGTGCGTTAAAATCGGAGAGAGAGTGTGATCCACTACGACAGCGACCGCTTCATCACCCTTGCAGGCTGCGTCTACCCATACGGCGTCCGGTTCCGAGCCGAAGTAACGGTGCAGCGTTGTAGCTCGAGCTCTGCGGCGCTTATCGTGGTGGTCGGGGTGCATGTTACGGGGGAGTGGCTTAATGAGCAGTTCGCAGTGTAAGGGTTTTGGTATGGGGCGTAATGTCGGATCGTTGGCTGGTATCCGGATTCCAAGGGAGTGCAGTATGTGCCGGCCAGTGTTGGTTTGTGTGAGACGAAGGTATTGTGCTTGGCGGTGCGCGTCTACAAGTTTCCCGATTGAGTTGTGGAGGCCTAATTGTAAGAGTCGGTCGGTAGGTGTATTTATGGGAAGGTGGAGGGCGACTTTGTATGCCCGGCGAATAAGAGCGTTTATGGCGTCAGTTTCACGGCGAGACAGCTTGAGATAGGGGGTGGAGTAGAGTACACGGCTGAGTACAAAGGCATGAACAAGTCGGCATAGATCACGCTCCCTCATGCCTCTGTGATGGCCCGAGACCCGGCGGATAAGGTGCGAGATCGCCCCTACTACCCGTTTGAGTCTCCGGAATGTAGTTGTGTGCTTCCCATCACTCTGGATATGCATACCAAGTATCCTGAGGGTTTCGACCTCTGGTATCGGTCTACCGTCCAGCTCGATGACGATGGGAGAGCAGGGCAAGTTGCGGTTCTTGGGACGAATGCACAGCAGCTCGGACTTCTCTGGGGAACAAGAAAGTCCTACGCTAACTGCATAGTTTTGGGTCAGATTGGTGGCTGCTTGGATGGTGTCCTGTATGGCACCACCACTGCCATGGGTAGTCCATAGCGTAATGTCATCTGCGTAGAGAGTGTGTTTCAGGTGAGGAACGGTTGCCAATTGTCGTGCTAGGGGGATGAGTGTGATATTAAATAAGAAAGGTGAGAGAACGGAGCCTTGCGGGGTGCCTACGCTTTTTAGTGAGTATGTGGGGTAGCTGAGCGGGCCGAAATGAAGCTCGGCCGTGCGTGCTGTGAGGAATGCCTGAATGTAGGTGTACGTACGTGCGCCCACATTCAGTGGGGAGAGTGCAGTCATGATCGCGTGATGTTCGACGCGATCAAAGGCTTTGGATAAATCCAAAGCCAGGACTGCCTTGGTGTGGCTTGGAATGAGCGGATCGAAGATGTCATGGGTTATTTGCAACATGGCGTCTTGTGTGGACAAATGGGGGCGGAATCCCACCATGCTGTGAGGGTATAAGTCATGGTCTGTCATGTGCTGTGCGAACCTTGCTGATACCACATGCTCGAAAAGCTTTCCGAGACACGAGGTTAGCGAGATTGGGCGAAGGTTTTGGAGTGTAAGTGGTTTGTTGGGTTTCGGAATGAAGATTACCTTTGCGTGTCGCCAGGACTGGGGGAGGTTGCCCTCTTTCCAGCACTGGTTGAAGTACTCCGTGATGCGAGTAATCGATTGATTGTCCAGATTATGAAGCGTTGTGTTGGTGACCTGGTCGGGGCCGGGCGCGGAATTGGTGCGGAGAGTCATAAGGGCTGCTCTGACCTCCGCCTCTGTTATGTCGGTGTCGAGTTCGGGGTTCGGCTGTCCTGTGTATGAGGGGAGAGGAGATGGTATGCCAGGTGAAGTGTATGTGTCGCGGAGTGTACCCAAGAGAGCATCGGGGTTGTCCATGTGTGTGTGTATGAGCCGGGTGACGTGGTGCTGGGTGGTGTTTTTTGTTTTCGATGGATCGATGAGGTGTCGAAGGAGGTGCCACGCTCTTTTGGTTGTCAGTTTGCCGTCGATGCCGTCGCATACTTGCCCCCAATATGAGCGGCAGAGCTCCTCCGAATGTAGTTGAATTTGGGATTGTAAAGCGGCTAAGCGTTTCTTTAGTGTTCTGTTATGTTTACCCCGTTTCCACCTTTCTAGAAGGCTGTGGTAGGCCTCCCAGAGGTGGGCGAGTCGGGTGTCTAGTGTCGGGGTGTCTGTGGTGGTTTCAATCAGCTGCGTGTGGTGTTGGATGTCAGTCTGAAGTGAGTCTACCCAGTCGGTGATGGGGTTGTCAGGGAGGGCAGTCCGCGCGGTGCGGAGAGCGTCCCAATTAATGAGTTTGTGCGTCATGTAGGCGTGGCGGGGTGGTTTGAATGGGACAGTGACTTGTATAATGTAATGATCACTGCCCAGTGTGTGCTGTGTTCTCGTCCAGGTCACATCACGGAGGGAGCGGCTGATCACCAGATCCGGACTAGTGTCCATGCTGACACTGTTGCCTCTGTGTGTGGTTGTTTTATATCCCCAGTCAGTGTGCTGGCTGTTGAAATCCCCACCGATTAGTACGGGGTGCTTCCCTGCTAGGCGGTACAACTCTCGGAGGAGGGAGTCCAACGAGGCCATCGGTTCGGATGGGGGGTGGTAGATATTGGCAATAAAGATGGATGGGAGTGTATGTGTATGATGGATAATTTCGGTGATCACGCAGGGCGTCTCTGACGTGATGTAATGTGTCTGGTGTGTTAAGATGCGGTGCACAAGTGTGGACGCCCTGGGTCTGTTTGTGGTGTCAGAGTGTGTGGAGTTGTAACTGGGGAGTGTGGCCTGATTGGCGGTATCTTGGAGAAGAAGGACTTGTGGTGTTGGGGAAAGTGTAGGAAGTAGAAGCTGCAGGGGCGCGCGCTTGCCCCGGAAGCCGCGGCAGTTCCAGGTTAGGATGTGAAGGGAGTTATTGTTGCCCCGTCCCGCCATATTGGAGCTTAGAGGGATGGATAAGAGGGGCTAGTCTCGCGTCTATTGGGATGTGGGGTTCCATGGCAGTTAGTTGTGCTGTGGGGAGAAGGGGGGTAGAGAGCGGGGGGAGCTGCGTGAGGCGTGCTTCGAGGAGGTTGACCATTTTCTGAAGCATAGATTCCATGAAGCGTTCCAAGTGCGTCTCCACTTTCGTAGTGAGGTCAGTGATGAGAGCATTGAATTTGCTTTCGAGGCGAACCTCAATCTCTTTGAGTTTTTTGTCAAATTGGTCGGAGAGGTCTTTCAATTTGGAGTCGACATCGATCGGCTCGGAGGTGAGGGCTGGGGGAGTGATACGTTGTTTTTTTGAGGGGGGTGATTGAGAGGGAGCGGTGTTGGTTTGTGATAGAGTAGGAGGTGAAGTTGAGGGGGAGTGAGAAACAGTAGGAGAGGGAAGTGAGCTCTGAGTAAGGACTGTGAGGCGTCTTACCTCCTCCCGCAGGGCCCGGAGCTCCCGTTCGTTGTGGTCCGGAGTTTTCTGGATGGGGGCAGGCGGCGCTTTTCTTGCATGGTCGGCCCAGGTGAGGTCCTGCTGGGGCTTGTGGCTACGGTCACGTGAAAGGGAGCGCGCCGTGCTTGCACTGCGCGATGACTTTCGCGGGGCTGGCTTCTGCTCCCGGGTTCTTGACTGGCGTCCGGTGGTTGGCTGGGTGCGTGGTGGCGGGCATGCGTACCGGTACTTACATTGAATATTCCCAGTATGATGCTCATCCCCACAGACAATGCACTTGGGTGTACAGGTTGGGGGTTCCGTTGGCGTGTGCTTGTCACCACAATTGTGGCAACATCCGCTAGTTGGGACGGGACAGACATCCTGGCGGTGTCCGATACGGCGGCAGTTGTAGCAAGCCTCCATTTTTGGTCGATGAGGAAAGCAAGTGTGAATACCCGCCCAAAAGCGGGCAGCCTTTGGCAGAGGGCCGGTGGCGAAAGTGATAATAATGGATCGCTTTTTCCCGAAGGACCGAGCGTCAATAATTGGTAGTTGAGGATTGAAGGGAACAAGTCCTGGATTTCACCGTGCGACTCATCACTGTAGGCCATGTGAATGACGCCCCTCACGGCATCATCGGGCGGAGAGAGGTATGCGGTGACATCAGTTGTGCTCGTGCCGATGCGGATTGACGTCATTTGGGCATAAGCTCGAGCTCGAGCCTCCTCTGGAGTGCTGATCGTCAAGATATTGTTTGTTGGATGCAGCCGCACCTGGTCCTGAGCGAGCGCTTCCTGCAGGTGGATTTTGGTCGCATCACAGATTGCTGCGAAGAGCGTTCGAGGGGTCTCCTTGGTTATGTCGAAACCGCCGCGTGGTCGGACAACAATCTTGAAGTCTCCCCGCGGGAGCTGCGGGAGAGGCGCGTGTCGCGTACGGAGCGGGCGCTGCGCAGCTGGCGGCGCCGCAGCTTGGGATATCTCGGCAGTTGAACGGCCGTCGCCGCCCTTGGGTTCCGTCTGGGGAGAGTGAGTGGCAGTCGCCGGGCGGTACTGTTTGCGGAGACGCAGGACAGTCTCCCATTCCCCGTTTAGGGCTTCGGCGTGGTCGATGTCAGTGCCGTTTACTTGGTATTCCATGGCTGCGTGGGCTGTGGGGGTCACGGACGCTAGGCCTAAGACAGGCGTAGCCTCAGCGTGCACCAGGCAGACGGAGAAAACGCCGAAAAATCCGACCCGGGCGGGATAGTGACACCCAGGCGGGCTCAAAATGGGCGGCTCACCTTCCCGGATACGATGGTGGCGATGTTGAAAGGCTCAAGTCGAAATGACTGGTCGATGTGGACTTCGAAGGCTCAAGTCGAAATGTCAAATGTCGAAATGCTCAAGTCGACTTCGAAGGAGGAGCCCATACACAGCGCGTCCGCTCGGAGCGATACCGAAACCACCTCCTCCTTTTCGCTCGACTCTGCGCGCGCTTTGGAGTTTCAGTTGTTTCTTTATCGCGTCGTGCTACGGTGGTCCTGCTGGCTCGCGAAACTTGCATTCGGAACAAGCAGCGAGAATGCCACGTCCATGTGATGTCGTGGGATGCGCGAACGGTCCGCGGAACTTGGCCAAGGGCAGTTGCAGCGGCGAATCCAACGTTACTTATCACTGTGTGCCAACGAGTGAACCTCTCTGTTCAAAATTGTTAAGTGCCGTACCTCTGCCACAGCGCGCTGGCAAAGAGCCTAAAAATCACATAGTGTGCTCGCTGCACTTTCGTCCAGAGGATTACGAGTTCAACGCCGACTTAGTGAAGTCGCGTGGAGTGCCTTTCAAAGCAGGCCGCCGGCGTAGTAGTACGCAACGACGCCGGCAGCGCGAGCCCTCAGCAGCAGGTCACGTTCATCAGTGCTTAAATCGCGAGCCAACGACCCCAGCATTGCGAGCCAATGTGTCGTTGTTAGGGTCGTCCATTGCAACGAGCGTCGAAGTTGGCGTCATAAAATAAAGAACAAGCTTATTGTCGCACGCTTTCCCTTCCGCTAGCCACCATAGTTCCGCTTTCGCGCTGCTGTCGGCTCTGTCTTGACTCCGTTTCTGGCTGCGCGTTTTCGTTTTGCGCAGATCGTTTTGCGCGTTTTTCGTAGCGCCGTCTGCGGGAGCCGTTTCTACTACAGTGAACTAGAATACATTATAGTGACACGACCGGAATGGCGCGCCTGCTTTTCCCGCGGCCCGTTACGCTCCGGAAAGCCGCTAGAGGCGCTGCCGCTCTCTTTCATATTGCGGCGCGGACAGCTGGGCTTGCGTGAGGCACGGATAGGCATTCGTCAGCCTGCCTCTCCTGCGTTTCGCAAGACTGTTGAGAGTGGTGTGCATACGGTTGGCCTTGTGTTTCGTGCGAAGGGCCTTCTCGTGCGGACCGTGTGCCCTGTGCGTCTTCGCCGCGTGCAGCCCGCGGCATGGCGAAGAGGCGGACAGATTCACACTGCTTCGCTCCGGGCTGCCGCATGGGCTACCCAAGCGGACCCAAAGCGTCGTTGTTCGCGGCACCGAAAGACGACGAACTCCGCAAAAACTGGGAGCGCAACAAGGATAAAGCTCTCACCGTAGACCAGCTCTCACCGGAGACCAGCGTCTGCCTGCAGACGCCGGTCTCCAAGCAAGTCCAAGCACTAAGCAACAACTTGTTGACAAACTGCTTGACTCGGGAAACTTGATTGTAGCAGAAGACCTGCTTTGGACAATGCCCCAGACCATTCATCCTGTGTTGTTACTTCCAGTGACAACAGGCTTATTTTCTACATTGCCGGGTATGTTGCCCGAAAGTGCATCGTGAAATCAGGGTGTGAGGCATGCCTCAATCGTCTCTTGATGACTAAAGAGGCTGCAGAATGCTTGAACTTGGCTTCATTCACACGAATGAGAGATAATGGCGGCCTCCTCTACCCATCAAGTGTGCTTTATACGTTTGTTGTAAATTTGGAGAATGCCTTTACTGAATGCTTTAGTCTTTTGGAATTACATTCTGACAGTGTACTTGATGTTCTGGACCACATCAAGCGAAAGCAGAAGATTCAGCTTGGATGTCAAGATCATTGTGAGCAGGTTGCAGCTGAGGTCACAGCATTTTATATCACAACACGCCTACACTTTTTCACAAAGAGCCTAAACCAGGCTAGCATCAAAAGGCGTGAAGGTGCGAAGCACCCTAAATTGAGCAGGTGCTGAACATTACTCGGTGCTTTTTGAATAAATCATACTTCAGCCCTGCCTTTATCGCTTTGATTTCTTCAGCATGCAGCTGCCTACCACGTGTAGAGCGTTGCGTTTATACTAAACTGCATGCGAAAAATTTACTGGGCGATCAAGAATTTATCTGGAGGGTGAAGGTGGGCGTAAGTGAGTCGAGGGTGGGCAACCCACTAGCTAGGGTCTCCGGACCACCCTTGGAGCAGCTCAAGACTGAATGAATTTGCGTGCCATTAAGAGTGTTGAGAAACTGCCCATCAAGAATGTTTGCTGCTTTTCGCTACGACGTCGTTACAAGGACGAAAATGTAAGTTTCGCAAAATCGATCATTCATTGCCCGATCATGTCTGTGGACAGCTTGTATTAGTTCAGCACAGTGTAATTGTGTCCAATTCGCACAGATGTGGAAAGGCGATCGAATGAAAATTTTTCTACCCGCAGCCGGCGATTGCCCCTTACTCGGTTGAAAATGCGGAACGCAATGTTCGGGCTTAAATTATTTATCGGCATTTCACTACCTGAAATGTGCAAATAATAAGTAATCGCACGTGTAAGATGACTGTGTTTAGGTAACAGCACCGATCATTTCGAAATCTGCAATTATTGCGTGCGGAAAAGCCCCAGAAACCGTATGCCGCCACGCCAAAGCAGTATGAAAAGTTGCAGTGGCGCCATCTCGTGGCATCAATGCGAAAACGGGCCGCCTGCGCGGAGCCGTTCGTGCCACTAGAATATATTCTAGTTCACTGTAGCCTTTACTCACCGACGGCGCAACGTCACTATGAGACCATGACGTCAATACTCCTCGATCGGGGGGCGCGTGATTTGAACTGCGCTTGAGCTACGCGGACGCTTCTGAACGCATTTTCTCTTAAAATAAGTCTCTTCTTCGCACGAAACACGCGTTTCGAGGTTTCTGGGATGGTATTTCAACAGGCCACGTTGACTTAATATTAACCTTTAGTGTCCCTTTATGGGGGAAGGAGCCATTCACTGTCAAGAGGAAACTATTGTGATCATCATGACTTACAATCATCATCAGAAATGGCTCGGCATCGTCGTCTTTTTCCTCAGCTGGCTCGCTTGCGGCCCTCAGCGCAACCGCTCGAACGCACTTACACCTATATGCTCGCGCGTTCGTCGTCGTCGTCTTCCCCAGCTGGCTCCGTGCCTCTCATTGCTTAAGGCATAGAGTTTCAGACAAATAATTACTAGAGGAAACTCTGGCGCTAGTGTCTACGGGAGTTGCAATAAGAACGGTTGTACCAGGATGGGAATGATGGGAAATTATGTCTTCAGATTGACTTCAATCTTTAGCGACGTTTGCTTGCGGCACAGTAACCGAAGCTATACTCAGATATTATCGCATAAAATCCAATTTTATTTAAGCAGTATCTTATATAATGCACAACACATTACGTAAGCTTTGTATGACTGAGATTGAAGCACGGGTTGCCACTAGGGCAAACCAGGGAATGCATTCTACTGCAATTCTGTTCCGGATTTAGCACCAGAGAATAATTATTTATTTACTTTTACAACACCAATAACAACCGTGCATGTACTTATATAAAATACTCATCAAGTATTTATGGAAATCAAAATTTTGTATTGTGAGAGAGTGTTGTGCCTTCGAGAGGAATGCTATAAGTGTTGTCTGCTACGACGCCTGCTCGCTGCGAACGCGATATTTTTCTCGCGGACGACGGACACTTGCGAACTCTCTCGCTCTTTCGAAAGGGTGCGGCGGCTGTCACAACGTCACGATCACCATCATTATCATCATCAGCAATGGCTCGAGCATCGTCGTCTTTTTCCGTAGCTGGCTCGCTGGCGTCCTTTGGCGCAACCGCTCGAACGCACTTACGCCTATGTTCGAGCGTTCGTCTTCTTCCACAGCAGACTCTGTTGCCGCTCGTTATTCCAGCATAGAATTTCATTTCTGTTTTGTCGTCATAATGGGGAGGCCGCGTTAATTTTTTATTTACGGTGGTATCCACTATTGCTCAAGGGGATGCGAGGCATTGATTCTCTTACGTGACGGATGCATTTAGTAACAGAGGTGATACGAGAATGTGTGTGCACGCCTATCATCCCGATGACCACGGATCAGGACAATAAATATGTTCCTTTGTTCAAAATTTCATGTCACCTCTGTGTCGTGTGCTAAACAGCTTTGCTGGGCATCCACCTTCACAGAATGGAATTGCTCATTATTTTTTCGTCAGGATGGCCATAAATATGACTCGCATGACACCAGCTACTTCAGCCGTTCGTAGTCGTGAACTATACGGGCATTGCGGCAAAGCACCCCTGGAAGTTGCCCGCGGCAGTCCTATTTCAGCCAGTCAGCTATGAGAAGCTGACGGGCGGCAGGGGCGCCCTGCCACCGGCTTACACCGAGATTGGCATCCGATCTGGCTGGTCCGATGCGCGCGATATGCACGACCAGTTAAAATATCTTTAGAGAGTGCATCGGCCAAATGGTGACAAAGCGGAGGCCTACATGGCACTAAGCGCCCTGCGACATGCCCGGACACATGACAAGTGCAAAATCACCGACAGGAATATGCGTATGCTACAGGACAAGACTTTTCTTTTTCAATGAAACAGCGTATGAGTCAAACTTGTCGCTTGCAGTCTTACAAGCGTTCAGCAAGAAGAGTAGCCGCGCAGGTGGCAGCTTTCCTCATGGGCGCGGCGGCCGGACATGCGAAAACGTTGGCAAACGACGGATGCTCTCTGAGTGGTGCGTTGCACCGGTGGCGGCCTCGCACCTCGCCGCACTGCAGGTAGCACCAGATGGCGTATTTCAGCTGAGAACCAGACAGCTGGGGCATACCCGCTAAGAAGGCTGCCGCGTCTTCTCCTCGCACGCGCGCCTTAAGGACATGCCGGAGGGCCGCCACTTCCAGCAGGCGGGTCGTCACCTCGGACCCTTGTTCCAGTGCTTGAGCGACGCGCCGGGCACATTCGCTAGTAGGATGGCTTTGGTTGTAGGCTTGTCCTGCCCACGAAACGTTTTCCCGATCAACCAATCCCTTGTCCACCACCAGGGACAATAGTGCGGACGACATCAACGACGCCAGGCTTCCGAGCTTAAAGACCAGCGGTGCCTCAGCGTGGTAGAAAGGAACGGCGATCACGTCAGGAAGCAAGCGGAAGTCCTTTACGCCGTTGGGGTCACCGCTCTCAACAAATTCATAAAACATCGGTTCTACCCGTTTCGAGTAAACTTGGGGAAAAGTGACTTTGTCTCTGTCGGAATGACTGAAACCCGCTTTGAGTCGGAGCCAATTCTCGAAGCTATCAGCGGACATGTCGCTGAAGTTTTGGTATGCGTCATCGAGGTAGGCGTCACTCGACTTCTCCACAATCTCGAAAGGTCCTCTGTTCACGCTGATGGTCCCATTCTTCTGACTGTCATGGCCATGGCGTTCGTCGTAAGCCCCGAAGCTGAATGCCGGAACCAACGGCCTGAGTGCCTGCAAAAGGTACTCGTAGGCGTCCGTGAGATCACGGTGCAGCGTTCTCAGGTCACGCTCGACAGCTTCGGTAAAGAAGTTCCGCACGTACGGTGCCACAAACGCCCGCCCTGCGTACTTCAGCAGCATACGGTGGCATTTGAATTGCTGATGCAGTAGGGCGCGTTCCTTGCTTCCGGCCATCTCGACTATCCAAGGTCCATGGTAGTTCGCTGCCAGCGTCTCGATAACGTACCACCTTAGGTACTGCTGTGCCGCGGGTGCTCCGATCCTTGTAGGTAAGGAGAGCACCTTTCGGACGAAAGCTGCGTGGTACAAGGTGTACACTAGGGGACCGGTGTGGTTCAAGCAGGCGTGCAGAAGCAGCCGCCACACTTGCCCGTAGATTCCCGGCACAAAAGAACCTACTGTAATGTGGTCATAGAGCTCTCTGCCTTCGTACTCCTCAGGTTGCAGGAGCTCGCCGCCTAGCTCTAGCGTAATCCGGTTGTCTAGGCCTAAGAGTTGTGCCGAGGTCATGTCCTCGGTAGAAAACTGTGGGCCGACCCCGGCACGCGAACCTGGGTAACTCGATGCGAAGAACTTGTGCAGCGCGTCGAAGTCGGCCTCTTGCGGCAGTCGACGAGACCTGCGAGCGAAATGCTTCTTCGCCCACATACTCGGAGCCAGGGCGAGCAACGAGGCATTCCTATCGAGTTTGAACGTGATGAGAGGTGCCATATGCCAGCGGGTTTCCAGTGAGCATGAGGCATTGACCATGTCGTGCGGGCCAGTCCACACCGGCGGAGCGAAGAGACCGGCTTCCATGAGCATGTGTCGTACGGCATCCATGGAACTGTGGTTTTTGACGACCAGGTCTTCGCAGGCCTGAAAAGCCATGGCTGCTTTCTGCACTGCTGTCTGTGGTGCAGGTGTGGCGACTTCGACCTTCCTGTTCAGCTCATTCACGGCGTGGACCACTCGCTGCAGCAGTGCCATTTTGACCGTGTCCTGAAACGTAGCAGGAAAAACGTTAAATGGAGACAAGGCACACCTAAGCGGCATCTGAAAAATATAACCTGTGTTTAATTTCATAGCTCAACGAGTCGTGCGGGTCCAAAAACGCTATAGCCAAATTGCACCGTCACCAAACCGATGGATATCCCCACTCTACTACGCTGTCCTATGGCATCATGAGCGATGCTACGACACAGAAGCGCTTCGTCATTGGTCACAAACTTGCAGGTAGCTGGTGTCATCGATGTTGGTAGGCCTGGAATGGGTTCCAGAAGAGCATCAGCTGTTTTGCGCATGCGCTGTGGCTGCCTAGGCGCAGGAGAAACAGGCAGTGGTCTGTCTGCGGCGCACTTGCCCTTTTATTCTTGCTTTATAAAGCTGACCCGTTTCTTGCACTGCCTCAACTGTGAAATTTTGGACTCGGATATCAATAAATAAAAAAACGACCTTCAATTTATCGAATTGAATATCATTCATTATCACATAATTTATCATTCATAAACAAATGAAATCGACTGTGTGATTACTAAAATTGTTGAGTTCTATACAAAGTGACACTTTTTGGTGATCAAGATGCATAGCAGTGGCGGTCATCAGAAATTGTTGAATAGTCACCAATAATCGCATAAATAGCTCACAAGATCACAAAGAATCATAAATAAGACAAAAACTAGTTTTTCCGGAACAAATAAACAATTTATGTTATAGGCTCAAGGGGCATATTATAACTGCAGAACTGAAGACGGCCAATAGGCATAACATAACCATTCGCAAAAACTTCGTGCTAGCAGCAGTTTTTATAGGAACATGGATTTAAAACGCATGTCAATTTACTGTTCTTAAACGTGCTTAGCGCACACACACACGCACGTTTGTCTGGGAAGTCTGGGAATGTCTGAAAAGCACTTCGCGTGGGCAGCACGCCAATGATAGGCAGAAAACGCGTTCTCACCGTTCGCTGAGCGTCCCAGGAGCCGCACACGTGACCGTAGAAGTCGTCACACGGCCTGACAGTGCGCGATAGGCTCTTCTTTAGCGTGGTGGCGAACTGGGTGCACGCAACACTTTGGCAGCCTAATGTTTGACGCTGTGGCTCGGCCGTCGCTGGCGCATCCATGAGGTGGATGCCACAGTAGACCGCCACGACGACCAGCAGCAGGGCGCAGAAGGCGCCGAACACCGCCGTCACGGTCCACGATGGCATCTTGACCATGGTTATCAGGCCCACGCGCTGGCCGGTTTCGTCCGTGTAAGGCTCCAGGTTGGTATCCACCTGCTCTTCCATTTTCAAAGTCTGCGAGAAACAATATATATATATATATATATATATATATATATCTTGCGTGAACGAGTCGATTACGCCAGTCGGACGCTACCTGCTGCTGAGAAAAATTACAACATCACCGAACAATAGTGCCTTGCTGTTGTTTGGGCAGTGCAGAAGTTTTGGCCCTACCTCCATGGCCCTTACATTACAGTCGTCACCGACCATAACGCATTGTGCTGGTTATGGTCGCTAAAGAACCTATCGGGTCGCCTTGGTCGCTGGATGATCCGTTTAAAAAGTATGATTTCGATGTTACCTACAGGTCTGGCAAGAGTCACCAAGAGTTGCCTTCTGCGGAGCAATAATGACTCAGCATCGCCTAATCGTGCTCATGTACAGCCCGAGCCCACTTCATCACTCTTGTCCGTCTCAAAGCTCGATTGGCTGAAACCTAATCACCAATCGATCCTTGTTTTCCACCAACGTGCCAACCCATACTGCCGAACTATTCTCGACCGCATGCAAGGCTCTGCTTCACCTCAGAACGCACGAATCCGTCAACAACTTAAACAATTTAAGCTTCACGATGGCGCTTTCCATCGCTATATTTATCACGTCGATGGCAACAAATGGGTACTCATCATACCACGTTCTCGGTAACGTGAGGTTCTTGAAGCCTTTCATTATGAACCGACGGTAGGTCACCTCGGATACCACAAGACATAGGACAGAATACGAAGTCGGTGCTCTTTGCCTGGCCTCTCTTCTGCCGTAGCCAGCTTCGTCGCATCATTCGCTCTTTGTCAACGCCGCAAACGACCTATGACCCCTCCATCTGGTATTTTGCAACCTCTTTCTTATCCCATTTTCCATTTCAAGGTCGTCGGAATAGACTTGTACAGTCCTCTTCCCAAGACCTCCAATAGAAATCGCTCGATTGTTACGGCCGTAGACCATCTGACACACTACGCCAAGACAGCCTGTATACAATATGGGAGTGCCGATGAAGTCGCCGATTTCTTTCTCCGCAACATCCTCTTACGTCACAGAGCTCTGCGCGTTCTTCTCAGCGACGACGGCAAAGCGTTCCTCTCGTCTCTTCTTACCGAAGTTCTGCGCGCCTCAAGCATCGTTCACAAGACCACTTCGAGTTACCACCTGCAGACCAACGGCTTGACAGCGCGTTTTCATCGCACTATATCTGATATCATTGCAGTGTAGATCAGCCCCGACCACAGCATCTGGGATGCCATCGTGCTGTTTGTGGCATTTGCTAGCAATACGGCTGTACAACACACCACCACCTTTTCTCCATTTTTCGTCGTCTATGGCCGCTCACCTAGTTTCGTCCTGGACGTCTCGTTCATTATAGCTCCCGTGTCCTCAGGAACGCCCTTCTCAGAACAATTTTTGTCTCGCCTCGAAGACTGCCGTCATCGAGCATGCATTAACACCGACATCGCTCAGTATGTGCGGAAGCATCGCTACGACTCGACTCACCGTGTTGGCACTTTTTCCCCTGGTGTCAAGTTCTTCTATGGACTCCTGGGCGTGTCCCTGGTTAATGCGAAAAATTCGCCAGTCGTTTTATAGGACCCTACACGGTCATTTAGCAGACATCTCCGGTTAATTACCGCGTCACACCCGTTAGAATTTCTTCCGACCAACGTTGCCGTGGTATAGAAATTGTGCATGTATCGCGCTTAAAACCGTGCACTCGCCGCGTTTCAACATAATGCCGCGCAACCAGGCGGCCGCTTCTACCGCGGGAGGGAATTAGTGTGAGCGCGACCCATGACTGACCCTTCTTCATCTCTACACATCATCATCACTTGTGCAAATGCCTCATCTGTCATTATCATCATCAGCCGCACAGCTTGTTTTTGGTCGTAGCACGAGCTCAGCTGGATTACTCGAATATATATATATACATGGATCTGCACTCGCCGTAGAGCGTGCTGCAGACGCACACGCTTTGTGCGTTGTTCATTGCTTTGTGTGTTGAACATTTCGTTTTGCTCATGGAAGTGCTCGAAGACTGATTAGAATTTTTGGGGAGTAATTGAAGGGACATTAGCGTAGACGCTTGCTTGATATTTTAATAACCGAGGCTACCTACATTTAAATATGTCCGGGGCAGCCGTAGCGTTGAGCTCTGTAAACGTATGAGCTCTGTATTTCCGTCACAACATTTCTTACATAGGTGAATGTGATGTTGACGCTGGCTTTTGGCGCGTCATTGGGAGGCTTAGAGATCCATGTGACAAGCATTACTTTGGGTATATAGGGTGTCCCAGCTAAAGTTAGCTGAGCTGTTCAGCGAAGAAATAATTAAAAATACACGGTTCATACATGTATATACAATATTAAAACTTACGGTGTTCGGTCATCAGAGGTCTTACAACCGAACACCATGTGTTATTGTATCCTGTTCTGTATTCTTTTAAATCTATTTTTTTTTCTCTGAAGAGCTTAGCTAACCTTAGCTGAGACACACATTATATAGAATCTGTAATCAGTGTTTTAGGCTAGGCACTTTCACTGCACTTCTCATCAGGCGGAACTTCTGCTGCCACAGAATGCCGAAATGTAAAGGCGCATTCACATCAAGTAAGCCGCGGAAATCTCGCGACCAACTTCGTCGCATGTGGTCGCGTCGATAGAATAGCGGCTTGTTTCGGGTCAATTATTTGCTGTTCGCTTTTTCCAGCTCATTGACTTAAATGGACCAATGCGGGCTAGAGAGCAGGCCTATGTGCCCTGCTTTATGACGTCATGCCACTTGGACAGAAACTTCCCCTGTCAAGGCCGGCGTGATGAAAGCGGTGACGACAAAATTACCGCGGCTTACTCGGAAGTAACCCCATTAGATTCTATGGCAGTCAGGCAAGGTAGCATGATGTCATGCATCGAAGTACACAGTCCTTGTGGTAGCTAGGAGGCGTTGACTAGAGGCTATTTTTAGAGTGGATCTGTTAGAACCACGCTGAGTTTGTCTTAACGTTCGCAGCTTCGCCGAGCCGGGGGAGAGAGAGCGGAGAGAGTGAAAGCAGGGTATAAAAAATGGCTGTGGCTTAGGTAAGGTTAAGCCCAGGATGCGAAGCATACTAGCCTTTATTTTAGTTGTTGAACCACTGTTTAGCTTGGTAAACTGCTGTTGCTTGGCTACATTTGGTTCGGCTGGACGAAGAAACAACTCATGCGTTACTCTGCTTCGCCTTGGACACCCCGCATTGGACGCGGTGAGCGTCGAGCAACGCAGCGTTCGGCGCGGCAACGAAATGTGCGCCTGAGCAAGCGACGCACGCCTGAGCCTTAGAAACAGCTCGTTTCTAAGGCAACACCACATTCACTAGAGGCGCTTTTGTACCGCTTTGAAGCATCGTACTCGTGGCTCAGTGGTAGCGTCTCCGTCTCACACTCCGGAGACCCTGGTTCGATTCCCACCCAACCCGTCTTGCAAGAGTTGAGCCAAAGCCACTTCTCCTCTGTCGTGACGTCACGGTGTCACGTGGTATTCAAGGCAACACCGCCGCGCCTGAGGAGCTGGGTTGAGCTCTCGTAATATGCTTCGCATAAAAGTAGCAATGTGCAACGTAGCGGCGCAGCCAGGGTGGGTGGAGTCTTGTAGGGGAGGAGTGGCGCGGCGGGGACACAGGTGGCATGACGTCATTGCTCTCCGATATTAACCCGCGCCCTCGCTTCAGTGGATTTCGAGAAGCTATCAGGTACACAGCGTCGGAGCTAGCATGCATCAGAGCTAAGGCGCAGCGGTTGCCGCAGTGTCGCGTCGGTGCAGCGTCTGGCACACGACACCGACGCATGTGGCGTCTCAACAAATCGCTTCTTATGCGGTGGGTGCCACAAATGGCGCGCCGTCCCAACCGAAACTCCCCACAGAGGAAGATGGCATGGGCTTTTCGGGAGCCTTAACTTCCCCCAGCGCCGCTGGTGTCTGGTGTTTGCGATAGCAGAGCCATGCATAATTTTTTAAAGGGAAGCTTTCTTTGCCTCTGCCCGCCTCCAATGTGTGGGTGCTGGCTGCTACCGCCTTGCCGATGACATAACTTGGTCTTCATGGTATGAGCAGCTGGGCATGTGCCACTGGTTATGTGTCCCAATAGACAACTTGTGTCACTGTGGGCACCTGCGATTGGGCAGTGGCGCTGGGTATGGGAACATTCTCGACCAATCCTCCACAATGGGTATGCGCCACTGGGTTTACACCCAAACAGACAAAGAGAACAATATGCAGGAAGTGATGAAGTCGGCGACAGAAAATTGAAGAAGCCGGTTACTGACAAACCGAAAAGTGCGCAAGAAAAGCAGCCGAGCGTAGAGAAAGAAGGAAAAAATATGAGAACAGAGTGTGCACTGACATTCATTGAGCTACATAGAGCTGATGATGGGGCAGTGAAGTCGTCTCAGTAAACGTCAGAGAAGGATTCCCTTATCACCGACTCTCACGTTGTCGTGGGATCCGCATATGAATTCGCATATGTTCAATACTAGAGTGACACTGCACTGTAACAATAAAATGGCATTGGAATTCAGAAATCTGCGATAAGGAAAATAGGAGTGACTTATTTTGTGCTATCCCCGTCCGCATTTACAAAACTTTATCTTATCTTTACTCTGACGTGAAAGTGTTTCATCAGGCAGCAAAAGGGCGCATGCCACTCATGACGGCGACACGCAATCGTGATCACTGAGGGGAGCTTGCGTGCGAGAAGGTTTGCGAATGCGCGCTACGCCAGGCCTGTACTTAGGAAGTCAGCGTATTCTAGATAAATTCAAAGTCGTCCACCAAACACTGTTTACGAAAGCAGCCGCCATTGTGACTATATATATACGCGCCTGCATTGCAAATATTCGCGTCATTCACAACATCATCGCTAAATTCAACAAATTCCGCGCCCTTATATATTTTCGCTCGATACTGTGCTCTTATGATGGCTTTATATTCGAATACGTTACAATAGATATCTCGGCAGGGTAATTTATAGGTACTGTAGGATGGAACACAAGAGCATAATTGAGAAGAAGTTACGTGAAACACGATTTTTTTGTTTTTGCTTTTTTACACATTAAGGGTAAGGTCACATCAAGTGCTCTCGCATAGTTGAATCGATTTCCGCGAATTCTCACGCGAGGCCACTGTGGTAGCATGACTTATTTCATATTAAAAAGTTGTGTCAGTGTGATCATGTAATTTCTGAGCAAACATTCGTGGATATGCCTAGCATTATGGCACCGTCACCACGATACCCAACATACCGTGTTTCTTCCATAACTGCATTTCATACTTGTAAGTAGTGTGTTAATTTGCTTCTTTTAAAGCTCTTTAACACCATGCGGACGGCGTGCCATTATTTAGGAGACGGGCTGTTTACAGAAAATAATAACTTTCACCTCATTTCGAGCCACTGTCATGTAATTCAAATGTCGCGATGAAAACGTGACGCGCATTAACACTGGAATCATGCCTCCGCACGTCTCACACCAGGGCATTTGGCAGTACAGTTACTACAATACCGAAAGACACCTGGATACGCGGTAAACCATTCCTTACGTTTAGCGGGGCACGGTTACCTTATTACCGTACGAACTGATGATGCGTAAACGCAGCAGAGCTGTGGAATTTCCCAGCGACCGCGGGCAACGAGCAATAGGTTCTCACCGGTGTGGTTCAGTCTCGTCGTCCATATCAAGGGCAGCACAGGGCAGCGCCCATCGTCAGGTGCCTCCCGCCTCAGGTACTGTGTCCCAGTCGCAAAGTTGACTTGTCGAAGAAGGCCATGCAAAGTCACCGCGGAGATGCCCGGCTGTTGGACATTTGAACTTGCTAGCGGCGGATGATCGACGAACCGAACGCTAGGAAGCGCACGCGAGTACCAATGACGCTGGTGACTTCCCGACCACGAAATGAAGACGAAGAGCAGTTACTAGGGCGCATATAGCACTGAAAGCAAAAAAAAAAATTCTGCGATGTGTGACATTGTTATAGGAAACCCCATCACTGCCGCCAAGCAACCGCGGGCAGTTTGAGGGATCCCGTAGCGAAAAGCATGGAAGCACGGATGTCATTGAGACCTCGAGGAAATCCCAGATATCTGCAACCCGAATAGCACTGTTGGCGTTGCCGAATGCTGTCGTGGTCACACTTTGCTGAGCGAGAGCATGGGTGGGGCTATACTGAGGCGTGCGTCAATGAGAGAAACCAAAGAGATGAGGCACCTCTTGGGGATGATGAATGTTTTACACCGAAGAACCAGCTTTTTTTGTGAAAGCGTGGATAGCATAGCCTCTTCAGAATTGATTTGGCGCGACAATGACGTGGCATGAGACGCGCGTCATGCGCGATTGGTCGGACGTGGGAGGGCAGCAGCTGGCGAGAGGCATTGTGCGTCGTACCAACAGGTTGAGGCAGACAGATCGGAGAGCGCGTTTAAGAAGAAGCTAGGCCCATCCCTCATTGTGTGTATTGCCGCCCGAATCGTGGCCTATCCCCCATAGTGGGTTTGTGCCATTAATTGTGGCTTCATCATCACCATCATCATCATCATCATTGTGTGTACGTGCCATGTTTTCAAGGCACAACAACAAAAACAGCAGCAGCAGCTGCCGCCGCTGCAGCCACCACCATTCCAAAACGTCAAACGCTTTCTCCTTTTCTCATTCTTCCTCGCAGTGCTAAAGAAAGGAAATGCAAGCAGGACAGATGACGATTATTGTTTGGGGACAAAATACAACCCACACTGAAAAACAGTTGCATCCTTTGGGCTGTATATTTGGCACACAACGATAATCATCATCCGTCTTGCCCGCATTTTCTTTCTTTAACGCTGCGAGCCCGGTACTTCCGAGTCACGAACGGCATGCGCGTTATCAGCAAGACAGAGCATTCTCGACAGGAAAGTAACGAGCGCAGCGTTTTCGAGAAAGGAAATGCAGACAAGACAGATGACGATTATGGTTGTGTGGCAAATATACTTTTCCACCGACGAAGTACGCAAAGCTCTCCATGAACTCAATGGGCGCTCCACACTGGTCCCACTGGCATCACCAACAAGCTCCTGCGTGACCTGGATGACCCCTTCGTCATTTACCTCACCGACATCATCAACGAAGTGTGGAAGAAAGGCGAGCTACCCGACGCCGGAAAACTTGCCACGCGATCTTCATTCGCAAACTGGGTAAGGCGCCTAGTCTAGATCGCCTCCACCCCATCTCGCTCACGTCATGCGTGGGTAAGGTGGCTGAACACGTCGTCCTCAACAGGATCGGTTGATATTTCGAGGAAAACGAATGCCTCTGGCAACACTCGATTGGCTTCCGACCCGGGTTATTACCTAGCTCCATTACATTGTGGAATGACTTACCCGATTCCATAGTTACTGAAATAGAACCTAATAAATTCAGGCACTTATTAACAACACATTTCAAGAGCTGAGTTATTTTGCCGTGTTTTTGAATGTGTATGCGTGTTTTGTTTTGTTTCCAAGTTGTTCTTTCCAAGTTGCTTTTTTGTTTTGTTTCCAAGTTGTTTGTATCCAAGTTGTTGATGCTACTAAATGATGTTAATGTTGAACATGTATCCTGCACTCTGTATTGCTTTTTGTTGTTACCGACCATTGCATATGTAACGACTGCTCCCCCCCCTTATGTAATGCCCTAATCCAAGGGCCTTTAAGGGTAAATAAATGATGATGATGATGATGATCTACACAAGACGCCATGTTACTCTAAAGTACCAGATTCTTCACGGAGGAAACACTCGGGACACCCGTGCCATATTCGGCCTCGATTTGGAAAAGGAATTTGATAACATCGCGCACTCGTCCATCCTGAAGGCGATCACCGACCTCGGGCTCGGGCCTCGGTTGTATGACTGTATCCGCTGCTTCCTCACTCGGTGCAAGGTCCTACGCGCAGGAGAGCTTGTGTCGGAAGCAGTCGAGCTCGGACAGCGGGTCCCAGGGATATGAACTGACCCCCAGGGACTGAACCCCAGAGAGAGAGAGAAAGAGAGAATCAACTTTTATACTGAGCCCTTCGTAAAGGTCGGTGCGCGCAGAGATCAGTCCTCTAACCGACGCTTTTCGATCTCGGGATGATCAGGCTCCCCCAACGATTCTCGAAGACCGACAGGCTAAACCACGCCATTTACGTAGACGACATAACCATCTGGTGCTCCGCAGGGTCGGATGGCTTCATCGAATCCGCCCAACAGGAGGCCGTCGAAACCGCCGAGTCCTACCTCAAACACGCTGGTCGCAAGTGCTCCCCCACCAACTCGGAACTGTTGCTGTACGTGCCCAAACGCCGGGGCGCGAAGGCCAGAAGGTGGAAGCCCCCGGCTGAACGCAACATCACCCTCCGCACCAGGGACGGCCACACCATCCCCAAGATAAACCCCATCAGGGTTCTGGGCATGATCTTCGAGTCGCGGGGAACCAACACCCAAACGGTGCAGAAGTTCACGACCAAGACGGAGAGCGCCATACGACTCGTACGCAGAGTGGCGAACTATCACCACGGCCTCAAAGAAAACCTGCCACGTCTCGTACACGCTAGAAGAGATCGCCGAGGCTCAGGAGCGAACGCAGGTGGTCCGACTGATGACCACCAAGGCGGGCCGCCACATTTTGCGCGAGCTCGGCTTCTCTTCGACGACCAGGGGTCCACCGAAGTTGAAGCCGGTTCCCCGCGACATCAGATACTTCATCACGATCACACCTATTCCGCGGAACGTGCATCCTGACCACAACAGATGCAAGCGCCTTGCCCGGGCCACCGCCCTTCTCCAGTGCTTTGAAATGAAAGCGGCCGATGTCACGTTCGTGGTGCCGCCGCCTACAGGAAAAACCAAGCCTTCACCGCGGTCGCAAGTCTATTCCACGCAGCGGACCCTCAACTCTGCCACGATCCTCACCCGAGACCCAGAGGTGGCGGAGCAAGTAGCCATAGCCCTGGCCGTGCTCGACGGCAAACGGGAAGTTATCTACAGTTACTCCAGACCGGCCATCAAAGCCTTCGAAAGTGGCGTAGTCTCTGACCAAGCGTTACGCATCCTCCGTAGCGCGGATCTGAGCACCTTCAAGCACCACACTGTCATCTGGTTGCCCGCCCATCTCGGTCATGCCGGGCATCCCGCCCAACCTCAACGAGATCGCCCACGACGCAGCGTGCACGCTTACCGACCGCGCCGTGCCCGGGCAACCCAATCTCGTCCAGCTAGAGGACAACCGGGGCGCGCTCATTACGTACAGTGAAATAACACACTTCTACCTGGGGCGCCACATCTCCTCGCCACCACACCCAAACTTAACAGGGTGCAGGCGCTAACACTACACTTACTAAATCTAGAGCAAACACGGGGAAGGCGGGAACAGAACAGAACAACTTTATTGTCGAATGAAACGCTCAATGGGTGGAGCCCCTAGACAAGGGCCCCACTGGCTTCCGCGCGCCGTCTTGCTTGTCGGATGATGGCCCTTTGGACCTCTTCCTGTGAGCTGGACAGCCCCGCCTCCCATTGTGTATGCTCCGTAATTTCTGTGTTTGTCTTTTGTGGATATGCCGTGCATGCCCATGAGATGTGGTCTAAGGTTGGCGTGGCTCCGCACCATGGGCATGTGTCCGTATATCTTTCCGGATGAATTTTATGGAGAATGTGCAGGTTGTTATATGTATAGGTTTGCAGCTTTCTCCATATAACCTGTTCTTCCTTAGTGAGATTCTTATCTGGGGGTGGTAGCTTCATTCTATTTCCTCTGTGATAGTTTAAAATTGCTGAGTAGTTCTGGTCAATCGGGATCGGGTCGTCAGAGGCTTCCTGTGAGCACCCGTGGGGTGTAGCATGCGCACGGGCTGCTCTGTCAGCCTCTTCGTTTCCCCTGATTCCCTCATGACCGGGTATCCATAAAAGGTGAAATCTGGCTCGGGGTTTTATATCTTGTATAATCCTATAGGCTGCGGTGCATACTCGTCCCCTGAGGTAGCTTCTGCATGCCGCTTGAGAGTCTGATAGGATGGTTATTTGTTGTTGATTTGGTTCCGTCGCTTTGATAGCAAGGGCTATTGCGATTTCTTCTGCTTCCACGATAGTGGTGTTTTGAGTGGAGGCGCTGATGATTTCTCTGCCCATGTAGTCAGTGACAGCAGCTACCGTTCTTTTCTGCAGCTTATGCAGCTCTGGCTTCTCTTCTGCCTGCATGTAGAGTTGGGTCCATATTTCTGGGTATTGGCGCCACTTTGATGCAGTTTCTGATTATTGTGGGGATGGGCTTAGTTTGGTTGTGTTTTTGAAGGAGCTCGTGATACCCGAGTCTGCCAAGGAGTTTCCTGCCCGTGGTCGTTTGTGCGAGTCTGTTTCTTTGAGTTATCAGCTGAGCTTCTGCCAGTTCCTCGAATGTATTATGAATTCCTAGAGACATGAGTTTTTCTGTTGGGGCGCACTGCGGAATTTGTAGGGCGATCTTGTACGCTTTCCTTAAGCACGAATTGATCGCATCCCTCTCTGTTTTCGTTAGCTGGTAATACGGCAAGCTGTAAATGAAGCGGCTAACCACCAGACTTCTTATGAGGCAAAGGGTGTCTGATTCCTTCATCCCCGTCCTCTTCGTGGCTACCCGCTTTATCATTCTCGCGACTTGTTGTGTTGCCGTCTTGATGAGGTTAAGCCCGTGTTGGCAGTGTTGATTTGATTGTAGCCACATGCCTAGTACCCGGATTGTGGTCTTTTCAGGTATTCCATCATTGCCAAGTCTGATTTCCAATTTAAGGGCAGGGTCCATCGAAACGTTACGATTCCCTTTGCCTTTCCAGACTCGTATTATCTCCGATTTCTCTGACGCACATTGCAGCCCTCTGGCTCGCACGTATGTCTCGATTTCACAGGCAGCTGCTTGTAAGCGTTCTTCTTTTTCACGTAGCGACCCGGTGACACACCAGACTGTAATGTCATCCGCGTATAGGGCGTGCTGGATACCCGGGATGGCTTGTAGTTTTCTTGCGAGGCCTATAGGCTTTCCTTGCCACAGTATATAGGTGTGGGGTTCTTCTAAAGGGGAGAGGGCGTAAGGCGGGTGGGTGCGGCAACGAGCGAAGGTGTGTTAGCGGTGAGGGTGTCGAATTCAGAATGAAGGAGTGCTGTGCACAAGGCCAGTGACACAGTAGTCATTCAATTACGTGTCAATGGCCGTGTGTCATCCGGCGTGTCAAAGGCGTTTACAGCAGCCCTCTATTGTTTCGCTGGTGGTCGTGGGCTAGCCTGTCTCTGAAAGAGATACTAGAAGGAGCGGCAGAAACCGGTGCTCGTGAAAACTTAGGCAATTTTTTAGACAAACGACGCATGCGGAAATAAGTGCAACATGAAGCGTCTCTCGAGACAGTGCTTGTGACAAAGCGTACAGCGTAAACAAAAATGCACCGCCAAGTTTGTGGTGCGAAAAGTAAAAGTAAAACTTATTCGCATGGACAGCGGTTTGCGGTCATGATGGGTACCAATTATTTAAGAACTATAGTGGTGAACAATCTTACTCCTAATAAGGCACAGTATTCTGTCAGACAAAAAAAAAAAAACAGGATATATTGGCATGTTGGTTTAACAACATGGCGTGTGCTTAGAAGGCGAGACCCGAGAGGCGTAGACCCCTAGTAGTACAGCATTCTGGGCTACAACAGGGTCATTGTATCAAACGAGATCGTGCAAGGACGACGGCTAATTTGGACTAAAGTACTACAATGAAGAAACACAAGAAACAACGGACGGACAATGAAAGCCAGTTTTTATTGCGCGTGCATTAAAACATTAGTCTGTGCAGACCAAGTTAAAAAAAGCTGACAAGAATGTATACGGCATAAAGTTGCAAACATAAAAGGAGTTAAAAGCGTTGAAATAAGTTCATTATGTTAAAATGACAAGTATGCGAGTCGCGCATTGGGCTGCCTATCAGCTCGATTACACTATCGACTACAGGCAGGATGTTCGTGCATGCGGCGTAGCTATGCTCTGGAGCATAACGACTCGTCTCACCTCAGCAATAGATTTCACGAGGAGCCATGCGCCGGCGATGCCCAAAGCGAGCGACCCCACGGTTACCGCCGACACCACGCTGACCAACACGGAGTTTTCCCTCACCAAGGAGGCCAACGCCTGCAAGCATCCCTGCGTGTATATCGCACGCTCGATCGAGGCAGATGACCTCTTTGCCGTGTCCGTAACACCGTAGCCACACATCACGTTGGGCAAGCTGCCCCGGTCCCTGCAGCAGGAATAGGGCACGCCACAGCGCTCGCGGCTCGGGTTCCACTGGGAGCAGTTGAAGTAGGCGTTGTGCTGCCAGTCTAGGTAGCCCCGGGAGGTGATGCCACAGCAGCGCAGGGACGACTGGAGCGTGTTGATGAGGTCTTCCATGTCCGGGTCGTCCCTGTAGATGATTATTGCACGCCGCAGAACGTTCTCGAGACGCCGCGAGCTGTTGGACGGGCCCAGTGTGGGCCACACAATGGTCAGAACGGCCACGAAGAAGGCTACGACCACGATACCAGACAGGCAAAAACCGTACAGACAGAGGAAGCGCGTGTTCTCGCGCAGTGCTCCGACGCAGCCGAGTCCGGCTATGACGAAGACGAGGCAGCCGACGACGATGAAGAACACGGCCGGATCGAAGGCGAGATCGACGTAGCGGTGCAGGATGCGCACCTTCACCATGAAGAGGTAGACGCCCATTAGCACGGTCGTGCCCCCGAAGAACCAGTACAGCAAGTTCACGAAGAAGAGTATTCCCTTAAGCAGCAGCTCTACGTACATGGCTAAGCAGTTGCGGTGCCACGTACATAATTAACATGTTTAGCTCTCGTTCCAAGTATTTATTGCATTTCCGCCCCTTTTTGAGGCAAGAATGCAACGGACATGCGCGTTGCGCTTTCTCAAGTGACTGCTGCCTTCGGTTTATGATTTTCAAAGAATTGATCAGCTTATAGAAATGGCGTCCGCGACGTACCATGATATTCCTACTATGGGCGTTGTTGGCACGTGCCAGCCATCGCTGTGGTGTACTCAATCAAAAAAAAAAAAGAAGAAAGTGAGAGATAGGTATCGGAACGGGGCATTTCGCAGTGGATCTTGATATTTTATCTGGATGTTCAACGCGCTTTTTTTGTTTTCATATTTTGTTATCGCTTAAGAACGACAGGTTGGCAGATCTACTATTCATCCTGTAGCATGCGCAGCAAAGAACAAAGTTAGCCCTGCATGAATACTATGTAATCAGACAGTGATAACACTACCAGAGGTCGCCTGTTGCCTGAAAGCAATCGCTTCGCAGCCTTTTCTGCGCCCGGGTAGCTGCCAAATACTTCCATCGGGTCCGCTGCCACGACATGCCAGCACTCCTGATGGATGTATGGATTGATGGATGGATGGATGAATGCTATGAGAGCCCCTTTGAAAAGGGGTGGTGGTTTGGGTCACCAAGGTCTTTTTCTTTATTTTGCCTAATGTGTTACATATCTTATTTTTTTTACGAACGAAAAATTCCCTACATCAAGGTTTCTTCACTATATGTATTATTGGGGACATTGTGGGGACATTGTTTTTGTATGCCTCCGTTGTTTGTAGTCTCCCTACTTTTCTGTCACCAAACCTCCAATCGCCTTTTATAAATCTTTGTTGTAGAAATGTTTACTTTCCCCCTGCTATCCCTGAACCAAAGAACTTCAAGGAGGCCAGCGGCGCCTAAGCCGACAGCTGGGTAATCTTCACATTCTAATACAACATGTTCCATCGTTTCCCTAGGTTTACCGCAGCAAGTACATGCTTCTTCCTTGATGTTCCTCACTTTATAGCTAGGCGTTCTAAGGCATCCTGATCTCGTTTCGAAAAGGAAACAGCTTGCCTTTAAGTTATCATAAATTGTTCTTTCCTGATTCCGTTTTTACCTCTTAGGTAGTTGCTCTAGTTACTTATAGCCAGTTTCTTTTCCGTGGCCGCCACCCAGGAGATAGTCTCAGCCTCTTTGACAGGCGTTTAACGTTTTTGTTGCCATGTTACTCACTATACCGCTTGCACAGTTTCTGGTAAGCTTCCTAGTTCTTTTTCTCCACTGTGAATCAATGTTCTTCCTGTAAAAACATCTGAACACTCTCCCAGCCCATCACTCTCTTCCATATTTCTCCGTCGTTCTTCATAGTTTTACTGTTAGCTTCCCTCACTTCTAAACTTGCCTAGCCCACACGGTTTCAGTTCTAGTCTTCCCGTGAGCGCCCAATACGAGGCATCTCGGTGACCTTTTGTTGCTATCGAGTCCTAACTGTGCCACCGACTTCAGGCAAACAACCGTATTTCCCAGTGTAAGTCGGGGAAGCATTACACCTTTACGCATACCCCGAGCACCTCATACGTATTGTATTTACATAGCGCTCTGTGTTTCATTAGGGCCGCATTTATCTTCCCCTTTACTCTTATTGTTTCCTCCTGTGTTTCTATATATTTAATGCCTTCGTTTATTTATCTATACACTCTAAAAAAATCCACGCTTATCTAAGCGTGCGTTTGCAGTCATTTTTACACGCTTAATCTAAGCTTGATATTTCTCCACGCTTACGGATCACGCCTGCTAGGAGTGATCAGCAACTCCTCGCTTAGCAGACGTGATAAGGATGTCATATGTAAGAGGCAAGGGACACAAAAAGAAACGAAGAGCACGATGTGCACCGACCGATCGGAACGGCACGAGCCCTCGAGGCACGTGACTCGAGGTGTAATCGGAGGAGAAGCGGCGCCAAGCTGGGGATTATCGACGTGGCTCTGGGCCAGGAAGGTTAGAGCGCCAGCTTCGCATTGGCCACGGGAGCCACGGAGGTTTGGACAGGCCCGTGATGCTGGCGACCCAGGGTGTGGCCATCGACCTCGGCGACGTTCCAGCGAGGCTCCCTGGACCTGCTGCAGCCTCCCACGGCAGTGCCGGACACTCCAGGAATAGGATCCCCCTTCTTGGGCAGACCAGCATGGACCATAGTCCCGGGGCTTCTCGCCGGCACTCTGAGAAGAAGCGGTGGAGCGCAGTGTTAGACCTAGCCAGGCAGGTCGGAGTGATCCGTCACCGACAGAGTTCGTGACGCCGGCATTCGAGACGGAGGAGCTGGCCGGCCGATACCAAGGAAGCAAAACTTGCGGAGTCGGCGGGAGCACTGACGGTGACCAAGAGCCGACGCACATCGGACTTGGAGTGACGTGTGACAATGGAACCTTGTAAGAGCGTTCCTTTTTGTAAGCGTGCAGCCATAGGCCAGGGTTGCCGGACTTTCGCGCGGAACGCGCCAAGGACGAACGTAGGGGAGGATAAGGACATATTTAGGCTACGCAAGTGTGGAGTTTTATTTTTGTCAGTTAAGTTTTGAGTTACATTTTCAGTGTGTTTTATTTTGTGTTTGTTCTTAGTAAAGTCTGTTGGCTGTGCTCGCCTGCGTCTCCAGACTCCATCTCTGCCAACATCCGCACAGCCCCGAGATCAGTGTACCCGCCGTGGTTGCTCAGTGAATATGGTGTTGGGCTGCTGAGCACGAGGTCGCGGGATCGAATCCCGGCCACGGCGGCCGCATTTCGATGGGGGCGAAATGCGAAAACACCCGTGTACTTAGATTTAGGTGCACGTTAAAGAACCCCAGGTGGTCAAAATTTCCGGAGTCCCCCACTACGGCGTGCCTCATAATCAGAAAGTGGTTTTGGCACGTAAAACCCCATAATCTAATCTAATCTAATCGAGATCAGTGTGACAAAGGAGCCCAGTTCTTACACTTATTATGGCGTGACCAATCTTCACGCTTAGAGAGGGTTTCCGAGGTGGCAAGGGGGATGGAGTGACCCCTTAGACTTCGTAAAGTAGCGACAGTCTCTTCCTCCGCCTTCACTCCTCCTCGTTTCTCCTCTCTTTCATGCTCCCTCCTCGACCATGGCGCCGCCTACACTGCTCGAGCGTAGCAACGGTGCCAACATGCGCTCCTCACCACTCCGTAGACGCTTCTCGAGCAAAAGTGGTGCTGATGCATGGCACGAGGGCCCACGTGATGCTATTAGGCCAGTAGCGACGCGGCGTCGGCCTCGGCAGGAGCGCGCGAGGAGGAGGCAACATTCTTCAATGCGTGGCACTACTTTACGAAGTTTAAGAGGTTTTAGCATGCCCCATCTCTCACTCACCTCTTCTCTGCATGCGTTGGAAGCAACGAAGGAACACCGGCCATGGTTGGCTTGGGCGCTTGGGTCGCATCTCTGAAGCGAGCTTTGCTCACCAAGCTCTTCGCAGTCCTCTTCTTTAACTTCTGCTTCGATGGCGCAGACTGTGACGAACCAAGACGCTAGACATTGACAGAATGCCGGAGAAGTAGAAGCTGAGTATGCTCAGAGAGACTGCGCAAGACGCTCCCGCCAATGACACTGAAACTAATCCAATAAGAAGGGGCTCGGCAAAGCCCTGGCATATTTCAACGACGCCAAGGAATGTAAAACGTAAACAAGCCCCTCCGTATGTCATTGCACAACAGGACGAATGCCCTCTCAACCGTGCTCTCCAGCGCCACGCGTTCGAAGATAGCAAGGCTAGTGTAGGATAGGCACGTCAGGACAGAATTTCCCGCATTAAAATAACCAAGATATTGCCCTCTTTCTTCGATTGTTATCTCAAAATATCTGATCAAATTCTTTTTCACTGGCCTCTTTCTCTAAGAAAGACGTATATTCTAGGCAGTGAAAAAAGTATTACACACATATTTCTTCCTGGGGTAAATCATTTATTCATAATATTCATTCCCAGGAAATATGATACAATGAAACGTTGATGCTTAAACACAAAACGTCCAGAGCTAAAGCGTTTTCAGATCGCCGAGAAACCGTTAGTCTCTATATGAGTTTGATTTAAATGCGCATTGCAGTGAAAAAATGTTTTAATCTTGTTTGAGCCCATGATATTTCTTTGCTTGTTCTTGGCGTTAAGTTGGTTGCACAAAAATTGCCCATATGCAGCAGGATATGTTACATATTACACACCATAAAGGCATAGGCACATCAATAGTGCCTTTTGTAGGGATGTATCATTAGTGATATGCATGCTTTCCTGCATGCTCACAGCCGCAGATGAGGAGCCTTGTTTCCCCCCAGAGAATGAATGGTCTTTTAAGGTCACTTAGCGCGATCTGAAAAAAGATATAGAAAATTTCTTATTACCAAAAGTATAATACTTTATAGGTGAAAACATGTTTCTTTTAGACTAAATGTGCTAACGAAGAAAGCTTGCTTTTTCACTGCTTTAACAGTGATCGCAATGCTTCTGACATTTCTCCTACTGACTGCTCTTAAAATGTTTTGGTTTGGAAGTTTTTAGAAGTAGCTAAGCGACAGAGGAAAGGGGGTCAAATCACCGCAATAATGAGAGCATGCATTGTAAGCCTGGGTCGCACGCATGCGTCTAAAGCGACGTATGAAGGCTCAGAGAATTTCACTATTTTCTATAAGATCAAAAGAAACTTTTTCAATGTTTATTCATTTTCATCAATCCTGCATTTAAACCTTTATGAATTTTCAAATATGACCTGAAAAACAAAAGAACAATGTGAAAAATGCATTTAGGTGGGACAGGTAGCTGTAACTGATTTTATTCCATCATGCTCTTCATAAAAATAAAGTTTAAAATTCGAACACAACTGGCAACGCTTTCGACAAAACATTTTAATACCTACGGAAGAATGAGCTAGAAAAACGTAGCTATGCTTAAGAGGAAGCTTTAGCTCGGGCCCAAATCCGACGCGGCCTATTCAAATGCATGTAAAACGCAAAAACGTTTTTCTGAGATAACCCCTGGACCGATTTTAATGAAATTTGTTGCATTTGGGAGAGAAAGTTCAATTCTAGTGACTGTTTCAAGCGGAATTTCGATTTAGGGCTTGAATTTTGTTGCAAAAATTTTCAGAAATGCGAAAGTTTGAAAAAAAATAGAAGCACGAAGTTTACAAACTCATAGCTCTGCATCAAAAACAGATATCGTGGTGCTGTGAACGGCATCGATTAGATCATTGAAAGCGGACAAATTCGTTATGTCATTTTACATCTTAGGTGAATTAGTTACGTTATTTACAAGAGTTGTGCAAAAGCTGTATTTCCATATTGCAAAATTTTTTTTACATTCATGTGTAACATATCAATTTTGTCCGCTTTAGATGTTCTGTTAGATGCAATTTACAGAATTGCATTATAATTTTTGGTTGCTGAGTTACAGAGTTGTAAACTTGATAGTTTCATTTTTTGAAAATTTTCAAACTTTGCCAATTTTTAATTAAAACTCTACGGCCTAAATAAAAAATTCAAAACCAACAGTCACTAAATTTTATGTTTTTCTCTCAAATGCAAGAAACCTCGTGAAATTTGGTGCGGTGGTTGCCGAGAAAAACGAATTGTCCTTTTACATGTATTTAGATAGGAGCACCTGAGCTTAAGCTTCCTCTTAAGTCTCAGCCCAATGATAATGGAAATTTTGACAACAATGACATTCTACGTGAAATTATCACACGTGCGCTCTCACTGCGGACATAGATGTGTTTGCAGCTGGAAATGAAGAGCTGCAACGGGCAGAGTATATTCATGTGCATTGAACACAGTCACACTTTCTCTCTTTAAAGCCCAAAATATAAAATATGCGGAGCTACACCAGATGGATATCCTAATTCAGAGTGCAATTAAGGTTGCAAATTAAGTAGCACGTGTGGTTACAACCTCGCATGCAGCGCTTCGGAGATGCTGGTCACTGTCAGTCAACAAATAGCTGATAAAATTACGAATTTTCCCTTTATAGGCACCGGTATACTATGAGCGGCATACGCGCCCATTACACGGCAACTAAACGACATAAACGGCATACCACATTGATGCGCCACTAACAGAGTTCTAAATCATGAGAAGAAGCACGGTGCAAAATGCAGAATGGCAACTCCCAGCTCTCCACCCTTGCCCGAGGCGAAATGGCAACGGGCAGAGAGACAACAACAAAAGAGAAAATAAAAACAACAGAAATCAGGAGAATTTGGTACTTCAACACAATAAACTGAAGAATTAAAAGGAATTGAACAGCCCGGTATTAAAACTTGCTAAAAAAGCACGAGGCTGACTGCTTTCGATTTCGATCAACGCTACTGCTCGCGTAAAAGGTTCTCGATCGCTTTCCAATAAGCGTACCATTACGGCAAATTTTACACCACGCATCATACAACCACAAACCGGAAATCATGACAAATTGGCAGTTAGCCGCTATTTAACAGAAGCGAACCATAACTAATGTTCTTACCTGTATATTTCAATCCTCCATGAACAGTAGGTGAGGAACCGCAACATATCCATTATGCATATGAAAATGCTGCTCTGGAGCCGTGAGACCGCGGTGGATTCTCTGTTGTAAACTCTCCTAAACTTGGCACAGTGCACAATGTATGCATACACCACCCGCGTTGTAAGTCATGAATGTACGGAAAAGTGAACATGGCGATACACCCCAACTCTGACAATGAATGAATGAACTCTGACTGTGCTGCAATGAAGGAACGTCGCTCATTGCAGTCCGCCGGAAAATCCACACCAAAAATGGCCGAGCGGAGACACGAAAACACAACGGCCTCCTTCAAGCTCCCCAAGAAAATTTTTGAAGTCACCGCAGGGCAGTGAGAAGACGCAAAGCGTTGTTGTCCCTGGCCCACGCTCCGCGCAGACCCCGTGATATATCACGGCTCTCTTATTTGGATTTTTATAAGCGTGATGGATATTTCTCGCGCAAGCGCTCCGCGGGATATTAAGCGTGTGATCTGCGTTTCTCACGCGTACGCAGCTCGCTCACGCTTGCACAAGACAGAGCCATGACAGGCTGTCTTGCCCTCACGCTTAAATGAAGGAATTTCACGCTTATTTTCGGTCGCGTGTTGCCTGAAACGTCATCCGCGCCTCATTTACATGCGCGTCACGCTTAAACTTACAGTTTAGCGTGAGATTAAGCGTGGAATTTTTTAGAGTGCACACCGAGGTATATGAATCTGCCCGTTGTATTTCCCAGTTTTGTAATGACACTGTCTGTTCAATTTTTTCATTGAATACCATTAGATCTGATTTTTTAACGCTAAATTTCAGATCTAAATTCTCGCCTTCCTGCCCCCAAATATCAGCCTGATGATGCATATCACTCTGCTTGTTAGCAAGCAAGGCAATTTCGTCCGCATGAAACAAATCTGGAAGCTACTGCTGTACAATTATGCGCGCCTGTTTGTATGAAATATTACATCCGATATCGATTACTTCTAGTGCCCCTTCCATCCTTACCATGTATGTCATAAACAGTAGCGAGGATAAAGGGCACCCCTGTCTCAATCCCTTGATGACATAAACTTTCTTCTCGCTCCTCAGCCCTTCCCATTCAATGCAAATGGTATTTTCTAGGTAAATCTACCTCAGAAGCTGTAGCTCTATACAGTAGTTGCTTAGGCCTTCTTCTTCCAGGATATCCCAAAAATGTTGCGGTCAGCGTTGACATACGCTCCGGTAATGTCTAAAAATGCCGCATATAACGGCCTCCTTTCTTCTCCGGATATTTGAATACACTGAGTAAGGACAAATAAGTTATCATCCAGAAGCCTACCGATTCCGCATGAAGCCATTCTGTTCTCCCAATATGCCATTATGTTCTGCCCATGCTTGCAGGTTCAATTTATTTGCCCGCAATGCTAACCTGTATATTACCGATGTAATGGTCAACGGTCTAGATGAGTGAATTGTATCTATTTTTCCTCTTAGCTTTATAAATTAAGTTCATTCTACCATGTCGCCAACTGTCTGATATTCGTCTGTCTTGTAAACTTTATTCTAGTTAATCCTAGTTTAATCCTAGTTCATTGATCAGACTAACGGGAACCTCCTCTCACCCTGTGGCTCTGAGGTTAGGAAATTTATCTTTGGCTTTTTTCCAGTTAAAATTTCTCAGCCTTTTCTGTCTGGCTCTCCTTCATGCTCTATATTTTTTATCAGAATCGACCTCGTCATTACCTTATAATCATTCGGCTGTTATTTTCCGGGTGTAATTTAATGCCGCGTCGCCATCCAGTTTGCACCTCCGTTTAGGATATGTCGTAGTATCGTTCGATACTTGTTGCGGAATACGTTAATGTGGTTCCAAAATATTCTAGGTGGGCCTTCTCTTTCTCACGTGTTTCTGACAACCAACGTTTCATTTCACTTCTAACCCTCTGAGGGCCAATTTCTTTCTCCAAATATGCCACCCCATCACCACCACAGGGTCGATTTTGTTATTGCAGATTTAAAATGTCCAGAGAGCTCTATTTGGAAAAGATTTTCTGCGATTTTTATAGATTGATCATAAAGTGGCAAAAAAATATTTTCCTTATGTAAATATGCATTATTTAAACATGAATGCAGATGGGCTTCCATAAATGGTTAGTATAAGAATAAAGAAGCACATACACTGGAATAGACATATTCCGATTTGGCACTACGGCAGCACTCCGCAACGCAGGAATCACCCCTTGACTCTCTTGCCGAAGAGCAACCGGTGCGCGCGTCCGTAGCGTAATAGAACCATCTACCTGAGCCCATCCCAAGTAACCACGGATATCCGTGGGACGTCCACCATAAGTCCCAACGTCCATCCATCCGGATATCCAACACGGACGTCCGTGGGACGTACAGGAAGTCCATATCCTGTTTGGATGTTCGAAGCACATCCCACCGGGATGTCCATGGGACATCCCATTTTGAACGTCTGCTGGCTGTCCATAAATAGGCATGCCCAGGATATACACTAGTGAGTTATATATAAACTAGCATAAATATATTGCCGGAAATTTTAGTTTGTTCATATTATATTTGTTTATTTTTGTTCTCTATCGGACACAGTTCATTCTTTTTTCAAAGCAAAATAAATATATTTCCAACTTGATATAAATTCTGCCCACTTTAACATCGCAGTATTAAAATACGATTTTTTTTTCTATCGGTGGGTCATACAAACAATTTGTAGTTTGCTTTAAAAAATGCTTGTGGATGACTAGCAGAATATATAAGCGCCCATTTGAAGCCACTTATTCGACCTAGAGCCAAGCACTCAAGTTACCCCTCATTATGAAAAGTTCCTGATCATAGAGTTTTGGTCCTGACCTCCTAACATTTAGGTTCAGGTTTATCATTGAAACAGGAAGTAAAACACGTTGTTGGGCTAGTTGGTGCATTGTATTAAGAAAAAACCAGCAAAAAAAAGACGGACACAGGAAACACACACAAGACAGGCCTCTTCCAGCCTCTTTCCTGTCTTCTCGTGTGTTTCCTGTGTGCGCCTGTTTTTGGCTGGTTTCTTAAAACAGGAAGTTGTCTGCAGTGTTCAATTGTGCATACAATAATATCATTATAGGTAACAAAAACAAATCTCAAAGGCTACGCTTTTGGTGGCTGCATGCGTTGAAAGCGATTACGAAAGCTATAATGCGTCAGAGCCGCCATGCATTGACAGTAATCTCAAAGGCTATGTTATTCTGGCGCCGACAGCTTTAGCAGAAACTAAAAACTCGAAAATCAGATACCGAATATTCCCAGAATAAGTAAATATTTCACTGTGTAATAATAGAATATTTTAAAAACCTATTTATGTTTGCGTAGATGCACGTGGAAGTGTTAGAACCTTGGCAAAGCAGAACGCTGCAGTCATCCAATCCAATCCAAGCTCTAGCCATCGTCGCCACGCCATTTTTCATTCTGCGATCGTTTTAGGGCAGCGGAGCAGCGTTTGTCACCTTCCGTGCCTGCCGAAGTCTCCTACTCAGCTACCAAGGTATGACAGCTACATCGATTTCTTTTTTAATTCGTTTGGGTATTGAAATGTGTTTTCTTCACAGGTGCCAGGATGCCTAGACTGCGGGAGAAGCCGCACGCGCGAAAAAGAGCGTCGCTGGAAACAAAGACGATATTCGAGGACTTCGGATCTTGCACCGGCAGCCAGCAGTCAACAGCTCGAGAATTCGCAAGTCTAGAACTGTGCAGTGGCGCGTATACCCCGCACGCATGCATTAACATGTGCGGTCGGGCTGTCCCTGCAAACATTTGTACGCCTTGTGATGCTGGTCGCTGCACCGAGGCGACATCGGAAGTTCAGGACGGTGGTTGTGACACTACGCTCACTAAGGACAATGTGCCTTGCTTCCCTGATGGATATAATCTACGTGACGCTTCGGATGGTTCACTTCGCTGTGAGAACGGAACAGGATCCCTTAGGAGAGGTGTACGCACAAGTCAATGCGGGTTTTCTGGTAAGCAGGACCCCGGAGTCTACATTTTCTTTAGCTACCGCGGACTCTTCATCGGCGCCCTTTTGATTCTGCTGGCAAAGAGCTTCTCCTGGTATAATGCGCTCATGATCAGAGCTGTAGCCGTCAGTAGCGGCAAGATCGCCTGCTGATCTCTACGAAAATAAAAAGCTCCTTTTAAAAAAGTGAAGAATATATTAGTTGTTTTTATCTACAAGTTTGTTTATATCGTGAGAATATGGTCACTACGGCCACGGCGGGGACATTGTAAACGAGAGTACGCATTCGATGGCCAAGTGAGTTTTAATAATTGTAAGAACGCACTACGCCACGAGAAAGAGCTATTGTTTAAAGAAAGTGAAGAATATATTGATTGTTCTTCACTAATAGTTCGTTTAGCCACGTCAGAATGTGGAGACATTGGGAACGAGAGTACGCATTTGACGGCAAGTTGACTTACGAGAACGCACTACGTCGCGAATAACATTTAAGCTGCAATACCATTAAGCATGTCCGTGTGGCACCCCGCGAATGACATTAAAGTTTAAGGCATTAGCCAGTTAATGTCATTTTTTGTGCCCGTGTCGCAGAGTGCTAGTGAAGTGATGTAGTCAAGATTAATTCCTTCATGTCATTTCTGTTGCTTTCGCTGCTTAATAATGCTAATTGATGTATTTTTGCTCTTTCTTTTTATTCCATGCTGCAAACTCAAATGTCAAAGCAGGGTGGGCAATAAGTATTTTTGTTCTGCTATTCTCTACCTTGTGTTGTGCTATTGAAAGTGCAAGTTTTCTTCTTTATCCGTGTATTTATTTGTTCTTTGAACAGTAAGCATATATCTGCTTATTGGTCTTTTTATGTATATGTATAAGGTGACAATAAACGTTTAATTGTATTTGGAAGTTGGTGTAAGTTCATTTCTCGTTTATTTAAAACAAGAATGCATTCAAGCATTAGACCAATGTAATATATATATAATGGTCCGGTGCTTGAATGTGTCCCGGCCACTACTGTCGCTTCAAGGCATGTGTATATCTGGAATATCCCCGGGAAGACACACACAGACACAGACACACACACACACACACACACACACACACACACACACACACACACACATATATATATATATATATATATATATATATATATATATATATATATATATATATATATATATATATATATCCTGAACGTCCCCTGAATGTCCATGCTGGATGTCCGCGTCGGACGTACTACGGATGCCAAAGCGATTACCTTTGGATTTCCCAGGGACGTCCCTCGGACGTACGTCGGACATTCATGGATATCCCACGGACATCCCGAATATCCAGAAAGGACGTCCGTCGGACGTCGCCCGGATATCCGTGGTTACTTGGGATGCAAATGACTCGATGGTTGTGTGCCCGTCAGAAATGAAAAAGTCGCAGTTTCGCCCGAAAGGCGAAGCATCGATTGCGATAGCAAATTTGTGGACAGCTATACGCAGTAAGGATAGTAGTTTTATCGGCCGTATAGACTTGTGAACACAGGCATACTAACTAAATGAACATGGTATCAGGCGCACACAAGCAAACCTGTACATACCTCACTCGATGACCACGGAAACTCGCTGTCAAAACGCGGCAGTGAGGCAACGTGGCCGCAGCAGCAGCGGGAGAATTGACCTCGGTGCTACCGCTCGTACCAACACCAACTAAGTCGCGAAAACACAACGAAGCGCGGACTCTGTGCGCGGCGCAGATGACTTTCAAGGTACAGAGGGCCCGGCTGAATCCTGCGCGGTCGCCCGGGCCACCCAGAGTGGAAGATTAATTTTTACCACCTGATGCTGTTTAACGTTCATTTCGCCCCCATCGAAATGCGGCAGCGCTGACCGGCATTGGATCCCACGACCACGTCCTAAGCCGCGCGACGCCGCAGCCACTAAGCCGCCACGGCGGGTGCAACTGCGAAATTGAAGCCGAGCAGTAGTGAAGTAATTTTCGGTTAGCATCAATCGTAAGTCGAGCACCAATTTCGAGATGTTCATCTCGAAAGTTTGTCAGGAAATGCACCGGATGCTCTAGTTAAGGTCGCCCTGAACTGCTGGGGGGTACTTGGGGTGAGTGTGAAATTTAATACCAATTCATTTGGCGGTACTTTTTTAAGGACGGATATCTCGGCTACAATAGCTATTTCTTGAATCTGCGTGATGCTCTTGTTTGCTTCTTTCTTTTTTCCTTTCCCTGCATTTGGCCAAACACGCAGCCAGTATCTTCGCTGCGTGCGCGCTACATCGCGAACAGTACAGTTGAAGTGACCTCGTGCACAATGAAAAGGGTGGCCGCACGTGCGACGGCAACGCTCACAAACAAAAGAGAAAGAGCTTGCAACGCGACGCTCACCGAGCCGAATGCACGCAGTTGACAGCTGCAGTCGTGGCCGAGCGGTTAAGGCGATGGACTAGAAATCCATTGGGGTCTCCCCGCACAGGTTCGAATCCTGTCGACTGCGATTTTTTTTTTTTTTTTTTACATGGCGAGCCTGTATGTTTTTGTTCGGGGAGCCTGTCTGACACGTTTATTTATGCTTCATATCTCCTTATTTTAGATGTAGAAGCAAGGGTACTGCGATCTTCGCTTAGCGCGTTGCTGCAGCATACGATAAGCATAGCAATAGAACTTATGCGACCAACGTCATTAGTAATATGTTTTCATGTCTCATCCGAAAAATAGCTATATCAAATACGAGATATTTACCGGTTGCGCGATGTATTTAGAAGCATGGATTCGAACCTCCGTACACATAAACATTCCAATTTCATTTGTCTAGGTCACGGTGTAAGAATACATTTATGTGTTGACACTGCGCTCGGCGGCGCGACCAGGACTTGTTCGCCGCTCCCTGCGCTTCTCTCGAACGCTGACAGATGGCGCTACGCACCCGGGGCCCCTAAAGCCCCTGAAACTTCGTAAAGTAGTGCCACTCTCCTCCTCCGCCTTCACTCCTCCTCGTTTCTCCTCTCTTTCACGCTCCCTCCTCGACCATGGCACCGCCTACTTGCTCGAGCGCAGCAGACGACCTTTCGCAGAGTGAATGCACGCATAGCAAGGTAGTGCTCTTTAGGCGTTCACGTTGGCTTTCCAGCTCCGCGTAACTTCGTGTACAGCATAGAATCTTTAGTCGGATGCTTATACAAATTCGGTAACGGCAGCTTTTGTTTCATTTTTGATAACTATTTCTTAAAAAAAGTATCTGAAGGAGTGTTAACGCTGTGCGTTGACGACTGCGAATGTATCGCGTGCCCTACAGTTAGGTACGCAACATTTGTCAAGGGCGTGTCGCAAGATATTGTTGCGAATGGTTGTAAATAACACGTTTACCATCGAATGACAACCTCTTGGCTTCCAGCAAGCCCTCAGCCTAAAGAATCCGCGCCGCCCTTACCATGTGAATTCGCGGCGCGTATCAGCTATGACGTACAAAGGCTGCCGGAGATCACTGCTCTGGAGGCTCGAAAGTGTATTACAAGTACAGTGCCGCCAACGTGCGTGCTTGCCAATCTAAGCGCGCGCAAAGCCTCAGAGGTGGGCGCTGGTGCTATTATGTTTCTCGTGTCTCAACGCCGACAGAAATACCGCGGCCGATCATCGAGTCGGGACTGTGCGTACACAAGAAAATAAAATGAGTTTTTAGCATTCGTGCGCGAAGCGGGAGCGCGATAACAATGCTTGACCCATTCTCAAACAAGACTACTGTGGCCTTCAGTAATTTTTTGAGGTTAATGACTTATCACGAATAACACTTCATCGTGCGTTGGTTCGTCCGTTTACTAAGTGACGTACTTGTCGCGAACCGAGTTGCACTGAGGTGCATGCATTGAGGACGGTTGAACTCCCTTCGAAGTAACATTTGCGAGATATGACTTTATTAGTGAAGTCATGATCGCGCAAAGAATCCCCCCGCCATGACGCCGCCGAAATTGCGGCAAGTGAAATGGTTTTATCCATAGGTTAAAATGATATGAAACGGCATTCGAGTTGCAAGTTAACAGTTTATTTTCACATAGATGCATTACAGATTTGCCTTTGCAGTCACAAGTCCGTGTGCACCATTTATTGTCTCATTGCGTAAATAAACGCACCAGCCTAAGAGTCCTACAGCAAGCGCGTCTCAATAAGGCATAGTGACTGTAGAAACTAATAGTAGAATAGACGAGCAAGCGAACGACTATATGAGCGCGCGAACTAACGAGCGAGCAAACGACTAAACGAGCGTGCGAACGAACGAGCAAACAACTAAGCACGAACGACGACTAAATCAGCCAGGGAACGGGCGGGCGACCGCACGTTTTCTTTGCGAGTGCTGCACCGCCGCATCTTCAGCTTCGCACACTTTAAAGCTCACGCGAATTAGCACATACGTCTCAATTACCTATGATGCGGTCGCTCGACGACGAACGCACCGCGTAACACTGTTTCGGGAAAGCACGCACGCTTTTCATCGGTGCCTCTGTATCGCAAATCCACCGGGCGACCGCCAACGAGGAACACGAACAAATGTGGCAAACAAAGCTAGTCTGTCTAAAGAAGGCTAGTAAGTAACCACAAAAGGCAGAGAGTTGCTCTCCTGAGGCGCTTTCATGATCGAGACTGCAATTTTATCAAAAGGACTGCGCTGAATCTTACAAATTTCGTAATCACGTTATCGCACGCAACCTCGCGTGCCCGCGAACTCAAGCCGGTTGGCGTTCAAAACGATCAAGCGCACCAAATATGACTAACACGACCACGTAGTGCGCATATAAGCAAAGCAGACGTTGCGTAAAAATCATGTTAAAGCGTGCGTACAAATGACAACATGCACAGTGAACTGTGCAATATCTACTACGTTATTGCCCGCAGCACAATACGCAAGCCTGGCACATACAATACTCTGAGAGAGTCACAACTTACATCACATAGTCGCGCGGAGGAAGTTGGTCGGAAGTTCTCCCTCCCGATTCGGTGAAGCCATGTCTTTCTTCTTAACCCGTTGCGCTTACCGGACGGTATCGCGAAAATATTCTTGCCTTTGCTAAAACTATATTGGCATCCAAACGCGCAGCAGGTCATGGTAACAGAAAATGACGTGAAGCGACGTCGCAGTTGCCACAAAACATCCTTCAAGGCGCTCACAAGATCAAAACAACACAGAATAGGAACGGAAAGAATGCCGCCGACAAGCGCCGCTTCTCGAGCAAAGATGGTACTGAAGCGCGACTGTAAACAAACAAAGCCGGCGCAAGGGGCCACGTGATGCCATTAGGCCAATAGCGACGCGGTGTCGGCTTCGGCCAGAGCGCTGGAGGAGGAGGCGGCATTCTTCAAAGCGTGGCACTACTTTACGAAGTTTAAGGGGCTTTAGGGGCCCCTAGTCGCCGAGCTTCGGCAGCCATAGAGTTAGTAGAACAACTCTAGAGGAAAAGCTGGGCCAGAAAAGTGGGAACCTCTAGGGCGCCGCCCTGTTGCTACTGGTCAATGTGGCCAGCGCAATTACTATTGAAAGAGCTGAGAACAAGTACAGGTCACCTTATGCTTTGTCACCTAAAAACGCATACCTGATGGCTTTATGAAGGTGGTACGTTAATATTAAGTTTACAGAAAGCGATCGCTAAGTCCGTGACTTATGTAAATCACGATGTACGCATTCATGCAATAAAGGATGACGCGAATTTCGGTTTCGAATCTGTTTTTTGGATGCGTAGTAGTTTCGTTTGACATGCGATCGCGCGTCGACATCGGACGCTATGACACACTCGTGCCTTATGTGCCACCGAAGCCCCGAAGTGGTCTGGCATATACCTTCACATGTAAGTAAACGAATTTATCTCCTTGTTGAGAATATCACGCGAGTAGGCAGCTCTTGTGGTACATCACAATCGTTTGAGAAGCGTCACAGTAGAGCATTTTTCTGCATGCGGAGCGGTGTTTTTATTTGCAGGTTTCCCTTCAGTAGGAAATTGCTGGACAGGCGGACCAGCGCACCGGAATTGTACTGACGAAGCCACAAGCAACTCAAAGAATCTGTTTAATTGTTGCACTTTGAACAATCATGCTTCTACAAAGGCCACAGCAGAAAAACAGCCTGATGACCGAGTATTTCTGTGCCACGAAGTAATCAAGAAGCGAGTGCCTAATGCGGACGAAATAGAGTGCATCGAGACTTAGAACGACAGAAAGCTGAGCTAGTTCGTAAGGATTCATTATGCAAAACAGAGGTGAGGCGTGCAGACAGGACACAAGAGTAGAGAAGTGGGCGGCGCGCGTGTTGTTTGCTTGTAAATACTCTACTCTTGTTTCCTCTCTGCACGCCTCACCTCCGTTTTGCATAACGAGTGCATCAAGCCACATATTAATAGCTTAGGCGTTTTATTAACTGTGCAATATTTTCAACACTTCCTTGCATGCCATTTCATGTGGCATATCTCTTCTGGTCACAAATTTGTGCAGCGAATCTATTTGCATGATCGACTTCGGGCCTGTGGGACCGTTCACTTGCACTTGATGCTGAGTCTTTTACATGTACCCATAAACTGCAGATATGCACATCAGATCCCTGCGAGCACTTTCAAAATTCAATTATTTTCGACAACAGGCACATATGCAATACTGACATAATCCGGAATACCACTAAGCAGCTGGGACACATTTTTGTTGACCATACTCGCAGGTAAAATGTGGACATGTGGACAGCTCCAGCTCATTTTCCTTAAGTCAGTGTGTACAAGGGTTATGCAAAAATAATTTTTTTTCTCGCGCACCGATTATTTTGCTTTATAAGCAAGAGAACCCACCACGTTAGTGTAACGTATCTTGTGCATCACATTAATATGTGCTTTCATTTACCAAGTGAGATGAGTTACTTTTATGGCTCATTCAGTCATATCACACTGCAAGCTGCATTCATCAATCTTCAATGGGATTTTGCAAATGTTTAATGAAACATGTTTCCCTTTTATGCAGATATGCAATGGCAAGCCCTTCCGTGTGTTCCAAAGGTAAAATTTAAGCTCTAAATTAAAGAAGACATTTCTAGTCAGAAACAAGCAAAAATAGTGAATGCAGAGTATCAGAAGCCCAAGGTACAGAAATTATGAGAAGTGTCGAATGATTTTAAGGAAAGAGTCGTATTTAAAAATGCAAGACCCTTTAGTGGAGGTCAAGCAAGTCATTATAGGTAGAATACTCTGCAAAATTATGCGAGTGAGGGGATGTCAAACAATGGGTCAGGAAATGCATTGTTTTTCTGCAAAACAAAAGCTGATTGCCATTACATAAGTCGCTTTAGCATCATGATAAATTCAGAAATAAACCAAAAAACAAGACACGCAAAAATAAACAAAACATTTAATGATATTTCAGCAGAACTTTTTGTTGGGCTAGTTGGTGCATATTACTGAAGTACTATAGCGCCAAACAGACGACACAAAAAGAAGAGACACGGACATAAGCGCTCGTCCGTGTCTCTTCTTGTGTCGTCTGTTTGGCGCGATAGTACTTCAGGCATTTAATGATGCTCTCTCCACACTGGGATAAATAAAAACAAACACATCACATCTAATGTGGACATATCAGATGCCTTGTGAAACATAAAGGAACAATTCAGTTTCGAGCTATGGCACTTGCCGCATAGATGTGGGGGGGCCTTGCACCAATAGTGATAGTTACCACTGCATTTAGAAATTGAAAGCATTCGTGCAGACAAGGATGATTCTTTATATTTTTGGCTACCACTTCAAATGCCTCCACCAAGTGTTACAATGCTGCACGCAGCCATACTAAGGATCTCGCAACAACACCTGCAGGTAAAAAGCAGAAGCAGTCAAAGTGCTGGTGTGTTCTGGACACTATGTTTGAAAACTTTTAGGCAAGAAGAGTGCAAGAAGCAGACATAACTGCATTTATTTCCATAATTCCCCATTTAAATGGCCTTTTCTTTTTGCTTAGACAATGCCTACGCCTAGCCACAGCAGCTCCCTCATACAGACTCCGCAAACCAAGAGGCCGTGGAGGCAAATGCAGGTAAGAGGCAATAAGCAATAGCACTGGTATCGACATTCATCTAATTTCTTTTTATTTCGTTTAGGCAGCCAGCACACCTCGAACAGCCACCTTGACTGCGGGTGTGTCACCCTAGTCGCCAAGGAAACATTTGAGGGAAAGTGACAGACAATGTGAACAGCCACTCCTCCATGTAAACAATACTCTTTCTCTCGGATGACTCCTACGCCTCACCACGCCAGCACACTTGTGCACAAAGATGCCGCAGAGGCACGTGCAGGTCAGAGGCAAGAAGCAGTGGCACTGGTGTCGACATTTACCCAATTTCTTTTTCTTACACTGAGGCAGCCAGCACACCTCGAACAGCCACCTCGACTGCGGGTGTGTTAGTTGATCCCTGTTGTACATATGCTCATAATAAACTTCAGTAAACTTGAACTTCATAATAAACTTGAAGGCAAATGGTACATTGATGCATTGTATTTTTGAACATTTATTGTACACATACAATGTATGTTATACTTTGCAGTGCTACAGAGCGTATTTTGAAGCTTCCCCCTATATTTTGCACCTTTAATTACGTATGTGTTGTGTGGCCCTCAATGCAGTTCATGTTGTAGCAGCTGCTTTGTCTGTGTATCGCACATTGGCTTAAGCTCGTGATATCCACATACTTCTCTCACATATACAAAATAAAGTTCTATGTAGTCCTCAGTGTTACAACAAAAAATGAAAGTAAACAATCCGATCGTGGAATTATGTTTATTACAGTGATTCCTACGACAGTTACTGACAAGTTGACAACTTGAACTGGTCAATCGGTCCATAGCCTCCTCTATTTTTCAAAAATAAAGGAGGCTATGATCCGTCATGGCAAGGAATTGTATGTATACATAAAAAAGGGGGGTATGTGTGTGTTTGTAGTGGGGGTATAGGATTAGGGCGGTACGAAAAAATGTACCAACACCGTCCTCTAGACCCATTCCGTTGAGGTACCGTAACAAAACGTATTATGCATAAAGTTCATACAACCAACTCTGATATTACTACAGACGCCAGGCGACGCGAGCTACATTTGTCATGATGCATTCGCGACTGCACCGGATGCCCTCCACATTATTCTCGTTAATCGTGCTCACTGCGCCGAGGCAAAAGAAAGACCATGGGCGCAGGTGCCTTTAAAGTATCTCGACCTTGCGAGGCACGGCTGCGCGTGCCAGGGGAGCTGTCCGTGCGAACACTCCCTGGCACACACCTGCCTCGGCGGCCCCAACCTACGTACCGTTCTGCTTCGAGCTTTGATCCCCCCACTGTCCCTCGGGTGCCCTGGAGTTCCTGCGCCGCCTGCTCTACTACCATCTCAGGTGCTCTCCTGAGACTTCCGTTTGTCGGTTACATGTGCCCTACAGCTGGATCATTACTTATAATAATAAAAAACCCGATCTATCGTCACGACGATAGATCGCGAAAGCGGCTTTTGCAACATACCGCGCCCGTGCGAAGATAATTACGGAACGCCAACGAGGAATCTGACCACAGCTTCGAGCTCGTAACGTCGTCGAGTGACACTCCTGCAACAGGCGTGACCGCTGAAAACCGCATACCGCCAGAAGCTTGAACAGGATCATCCCTCGGTTGCATAACTGCCAGCTCTACGGCCAACATGGACCACACCCACACCATCCCGCAACATAGAATAAAGAACCGACTTATGAAGCCCAAACACACGGCTGCACGCACACATCACAACACTTCAAGCGAGACGCCATGCTGCTACGCTGCTACTGTTGCCGGATTAAAACTGACTACTGTCACCAAGTCTAGCAAGCGTCTCAGGAGCTGGCAACCTCGGCGCGTAGCAACATGGCGGCGCTCTTGAGGTTCCCGATTTTAATGCATGGGCCCTATGGGTAGCTTGTCCTCTAGAGTCAGTATAGTAACTCTATGTCGGCAGCCGTAATGCAGATGCCACGGGATCTTTCGGTGCCGCTGCGTGTACGCGTGCTTTGTGAAGTGCGGCAAGACAACGAAGGATTGAAACTGCTGTCGACACCAAATAATTTTTGGCTACTTCGTGTTTTTCTTGCTGAGACTGCATGAATGGGCGGAACAGCAGCGAGGACGCAGCCCTGTGCTGCTTCCGAGCTCGTTATCGAAATGCGTTCATAGCAAATTTTTTTTTTCGTTCATCCGCACGACTGCTGTGAGCATAGTTAACTACACTGCCTCTTAAATATAAAAGGTCGGACTCAACGCGCCCACATTTGGCCTGAAGAGCCTACGCGTACATTCAAACATTGCTTGAGCAGTGTATTGCGCCAATGCTGCGAGATGACCGCCGTGTTGAGAACATGGTTAACTTCGGCCACCTGGAGTTCTTTAATTTGCACAGAAACCTCAAGGACGTTTCCGCATTTCGCCTGCATCAGAAATACTTACTCCGCAGCCACGAATAGAACCCGCGCTCTTGTGCTGTATTGCAGAACGCCACTGCCGCTATACACGCGAACGCCGGGACCAAAACAAAAATCCAAGTGTGCATTTGCGGCTTTTTAATAGCAAGTGCAGTCCACAATTAGGTACGCGAAACGCAAATAGTTACTGGAAATGCCACTGGCGTTGTTTCTGCCAATCTTATCCCTCAGGTCGGCACCGACGATGCTGAGTGGTTGTCTCTAGCACTAGGCCCGAGAACGTAGGTGTAATGCCGGCTGCGGTGGCCGCGAAACAACGCAAAAGGTGCCCGTGTGCTGTGTGATGTGAAGAATCCCATGTGGTCTAAGTTTGGAGCCCTCCATTGCGGCATCTATTAATGCCCATATGCCCCTTCGGGATATTAACAGCACAATTTGCTTTCTTTTTTTTTTTGCTCAAATGCGGCCTGAATAGCCATTCTGTTGAACAAACAAATTTATTACTACAAGTAGCCTCTCTGAGAGATGTGATTTCCTGTAGTCACTAGGTTACGCACAAAACACAGTGAATCACAACCTACTGGGCTACTTTCGTGTAATCAAGAGCCAAGACCGTGACTGCAATTGTGATGATCACTGCATTCGTTTATTTGGACGATACACTGAGCGAATCATCCTCTATCATCTAGGATGAGCACAGCTTGGCCTGTTTCTTTTTTTCTTGACACTGCTTTGTCATGACTGCATTGGTGTGCTTACAATGCTGCCTCATACGCATGCTGACGTAATAGTGGAGGAGCTGTGCGAGTACTTCTTCCTTGTGATCAGCACATGGGAATGTCATCGTGTATGTATCTATCACTGCGTCTATGGTGTCCCAGTACACAGTGTGGCAGTCTGCATAGTCAACAAAAAACCGCTCCGTATGCTTTAGAAGGTCAAATATGTTGACGTTAGGGTGGGTAAGACCCTCTCTGGTCTTCACATTTGTTAGAGCTGCTTCAGCAAAAGAATTATTTTTTACGCTGAAGGCTGACAAGCAAGCAGCGCAGCTGGTAACTCTTCGCATCTTTCTGCACAAAAAACCGGTGACATAATAAAGTATGCAGTTCGTAATTTGCCCTCCGTCTGATTTGTGTTTCCGAACGATATCTTCACATTCCCAGTCTTCTACTGAAACTAGATCGTCTAGCTTTTCTTTAATTTGATTGATGAATCCAGGGCATGATGCCACTTTGTCGTCTGTTCTAATGAGGGCCCTGAAATATGACGCATCTAGCAATGGTTCCTCACCCTCGACGACTTTGAAACTGCCATACTTCGGAGGATTAAGGATACTGTAGATCGACAGCGTCTGGTAAAGCTGCATAAAGGTGGGCATCGAAGGGTGATCATTCTGGCTTCCTGCCAACCGTATTTTGCCAAAGAACCGCTCGATAGGATCTTGGTTCATTTTGTTGGTTAGGACCAGGCACGTACCCAGGATTTTTTTTCGGGGGGGGGGGGGGCCACCACCTCCATAATCATCATCATCATAATAATAATCATCATCATCAGCCTGTTTTATGTCCCCTGCAGGACGAAGGCCTCTCCCTGCGATCTCCAATTACCCCTGTCCTGCGCCAACCGATTCCAACTACGCCCGCGAATTTCCTAATTTCATCGCTCCACCTAGCGTTTTGTCGTCCTCGATTGCGTTTCCATTCTCTTGGTACCCATTCTGTAACCCTAATAGTCCAACGGTTATCTAACCGGCGCATTACATGACCTGCCCAGCTACAGTTTTTTCCTCTTGATGTCAATTAGAAGATCGTCTATACCCGTTCGCTCTCTGATCCAAACCACTCTCTTTCTCTCTTAACGTTATGCCTAGCAATGTTCGTTCGATCGCGCTTTGCGCGGTCCTTAACTTGCTCTCAAGTCTCTGCCCCATATGTCAGCACTGGCAAAATGCACTGATTGCACACCTTACTTTTCAATAATAATGGAAAGCTTCCAGTCAGGAGCTGGCAATGTCTGCCGTATGCGATCCAACCTATTTTTATTCTTCTGTGAATTTCCTTCCTATGATCAGGGTTCCGTGTGATTAATTGACCTATAGGTAAACATACTCCTTCACAGTCTCTAGTGGCCGACTGGCGATCCTGATCTCTTGTTCCTTTGCCCGGCTATTTATCATTATCTTCGTCTTCTGCACATTAATATTCAACCCCACTCTTACACTCTCTCTGTTAAGGTCTCCAATCATTTGTTGTAACTCGTCTGCATTGTTGTTGAATAGAACAACATCATCGGCAAACCGAAGGTTGCTGAGATATTTGCCGTCGATCTTTACTCCTAAGCCTTCCCAGTTTAATAGCTTGAATTCTTCTAAGCGCGTAATGAATCACTTTGGAGAAATTGTGTCTCCCTGTCTAACCCCTTTCTCTATAGGTATCTCCCTGCTTTTCTATTGTAGAACTAAGGTAGCTGTAGAACCTCTGTAGATATTCTTTCGCGAAGGACGAGTCAGTAAGACGAGAAACTATTTACAGATTATATTTACAAAAACGTGGCAGCGCTGACCGGTTAGATTCACAGCGCGAGCCCAGTTCGTTCTTCCTACTCTTTTCTGGAGTTATGGCGCCTACGCGCCTCGTTCAAGCAAACAAATACCACACGCATGTAGCGATATTTTCCAAGCTTTTTACGTAAGCGTTCTGTACTCCTTGATTACGTAGTGCCTCTACGATTGCTGGTATCTCTACTGAATCAAATGCCTTTTCGTAATCTATATAAGCCACATAGCGAGGCTTATTGTACTCTGCAGATTTCGCGATAACCTGATTGATGACATGGGTGTGATCCAGTGTAAAGTATCTCTTTCTGAAGCCAGCCTGTTCCCTTGGTTGACAAAATCCAGTGTTGCCCTTATTCTATTGGAGATTATTTTGGTTAATATTTTATATAATACTGGGAGCAAGTTAATGGTCCCATAATTGTTCAATTCGTTAACGTCTCCTTTTTTTGTGGATTAGTATAATATCTGCATTCTTCCAGTTTTCTGGGACCCTTGCAGTCGATAGACACTTCCTATAAAGAGCCGCCAGTTTTCCAAGCATTATGCCTCTTCCACCTTTGATTAAATCGACTGTTATTCCACTTTCTCCTCCCGCTCTTCATCGTTTCATGTCTTGCACGGCCCTTCTGACCTCATCGCTAGTTATAGGAGAGTTTCTGTATCCTGTTCATTGCTGTTTCTAAGTGAGCTATCGTGACTCCTCTGGGTGCTGTATACAGGTCAGCTTAGAATTTTTCCGCTGCTTTTACTATATCTTCGAGATTGCTGATGATATTATCCTTCTCATCTTTTAGTGCATACATCATTGTTTGTCCTATGCCAGGTTTCTTTTTTACTGATTTCAGGCTGCGTTAACTTTTTACGGCTTCTTCAGTCTTTCTCATGTTATAGTTTCGAATATCAGTTATTTGTTTCGCCTTGTTGATCAGTTTTGACAGCTCCGCGAATTGCGTAAGGCTGTGTGGCCGCCAGTCCCATACAACCGCGTAGAGCGCAGGACTCTGCGATTCTAGACGTACTGCGCTCACCGCGAAAGGTTAGAAAAACACCCACATAAGCACAGCAGAGAACTGGCTACGTGAGGCGGTTCCAAACAAGTAATTGTTCTCCACTTCCGGCGGTGTTTTCTCTACTTCCTTTTTAAATAAAAAGATGTTGATCCATAAATATTCTCATAAACAACGGTTAACTTATTTATTATTCGCTTTTGCTTGCAGTTTCGTTGTTACCTTGGCTCTCTCCCTTAGTAGATCGCTTAATTTCTCAACTCCTTGCGATTTTTGTTTCCAGTTGCCAATTTTGCACCAGAAGTGCTATACAATTTGGGAAAAACAGACGAGGTAACGGGTGACAGTCATCTTACTTATGGGTTTAAGGGTTATTGCAGGGTTTCATGATGCACGCTCTTTCACATTATCTTATTTCCCACCTTATCTAACCCATATCAAGTGTATATGGTTCCGGGCATCTGCCAGCGTCGCAGCGCGCCGTAACTCAAGGAAATGAAGCAAAGGGATAAGTTAAACGCAATTGGCGTTCTCTCCGGCCGCAACTCGTTCCATGAGAGTACAGACCAGCTGAGTAACAGCCGAATCCCTCTCCTGGTCCCAGGATCAGCCTAAACAAAGAAGGTTGAACTAACAAAAGGAACAGCTATGCGCGTGACGGTTGAATAGATGGTGACAATTGAACGCATCTCGAGTTAATCGCGCGGGTGCGGAATCTATGAGAAAACTGTCCTTCACACTACAAGAGATGCCGATAACTACCGCCATCTAAAAGGAGTGAAAAAGGCAACATAATGCTGACCGATGAACAGCTGCCAAGTCTCAACATTGATCTGGCGGCGCTTTAGGAATGTGTGAGGAGTGGTGGCGTGGGCGGGGAGGGGGGGTATGCCACTTGATTTCGGGGGGGGGGGGGGCCCGGGCCCCCCCGGGCCCCCCCCTGGGTACGTGCCTGGTTAGGACATATTTGAAGTTGTGGCAATCAAGCAGCACCTCACAAAGATCCAAAGTGGACTTCAATGTGACTCGAAGTCCCTCGCAAGTACTCTTTGTCGAGAACATGTCGTTTATATTGTTGCCACTTTCCAGTTCTCTTTCCCAGCTGTCCAGCCAGTCAATTCCATGCTTGAGAATTGCGAGGTCTCGGCTGTTCCTTGTGATCCCTTCTGCTGGAAATCGCCTGTTCAGTGCATCAAACAAATTGTTTAAAAACAACGTGAATTCTTGAGTTTTCTCGCTGCCTATGAGTTTGCGGATACCTTGTTCCCGATAAAACTGAATACCCGCCGCCATGGAGCGGCTAAAGACTTGGGTGGCTAACTTCACACGCATCGTCTCACAGTTACTCGGGTATATGTGAGAGTGCGTTATTTTCGGGCAGACTTTTAGGCCCCCCGCGTTGGCAACGTCTTCCTTGTAGACTTCAGCATAGTACTCCCACTTGATCCACTGTCCTTCGTTTTTCAAGTATCGTTGCTGCTTAAGTGTATTTCTCACACACTTAAACAAGTGTGGAGTGTCAGAAAACGCAAAAACTTTTCTTTCAGGGTCAACTGGGTGCGTGAACGACTTGCAGCTCTCCTTGAGGCTTCCATTAACACCTAGAATGTTCCACATGCTCCTGTTTGTTGACGCGCCATCACAGACAAACCCATGAATCTTTGCACCGGCTTCTTCGAGCATCACAATAGCTTGGAGAAGCAACTGAGCGAGAATGGAGCCTTTGGTTGCATTTTTTGCTGCGAACACCCCTATAGGTTGAGCGTAGCTATCGCCAAAAGGACAGAACATGAAAACGAGGGCGTGATCAGCGAGCTCATCAGCGTTTCCAGCGTCTGTTGCCAGCCCTACATATGTCATCGTGCGAGAATTGACACGTTTACTTTTTCTAACCTGCATTTCATCGAACATGATAATCCCATGTCGCTTGAAGTCGTCCATTTTTTCTATTTTCCTTTTCAGAGCAGAAAAGAACTTGCTGTCAAATCCCGACTTAAATCCCACCATAGAGACATACCGGCGTATTGTTCGGACTGACGGCAATGCGAGCACTTCGTTTTCCACCAGGAACCTGTAGGCTGCTGGTGACCTGATATGAAGGAACAAGCAAAGCAGGATCCAGCTGTCCGAGTATCGTCGTCCCTTCTTAGAACCAGTCTTGCCAGCAGCCACACATTCCTTTAACACAAGCTGCTGTGCCTCAGTAAGGTTCGCATCACGAGAAATGCGGTCAAGTGTTTCATCACTTAATTGTTTAAGCTTGGCTTTGCATTTGCTCAGTTCCGCCTCAAGCTTTTTTTTTCCTTTTAGAAGTCGCACTTTGGACCTGTAGCAGGAAATTCTTGCCTTCCGCAAAAGGAGAATGCGGGCTTTTTTGGAAGGGCTGCTTAAAAGACGAATGTGCTTCATTTCTCCTCTCTTCTTCATACGGGAGTAATGTATCCGGAGTGTGTCTTTCAATCTTTCGCAACGGTCGCAACTTGCTTGTTCAGAAAATAACATGCAGTTTCTGTGCCGCCACACGCCACATGCGTCGATATATGCACACTCGGGTTGGATGTTGTGGTACATCTCGCCACCAGGGCCACCAGCGCATACGTGCAGGTTGTGAAACTTGTGAATCACACTCTCCAAGTCGCTTAGGCCGCATGGAACAACATCGCCGCTTATGGCGTTGACAGTTATAGGGTGACCATAAATGAAGGCACGCAGTGACAGCATTCCGCTGGATGAAACTGTAGCATCTAATGACTTCCTCAGGAAAGGTGCCTGGTCGCGTTTCTTCGCCAAAGCCACTTCCGTGAAGACTACAGCCTCCACACCAAAGCTATCAACAACTTGTGTTGCCCACGAGGTTCCTGGAAGTTGAATGCTGGATACATAACTCGAGAGACATGAAAATGTGAGCGGTTCCTTTTCATCTTGGCCGCTGACAGACACTCCCTCGTGACTTTCCTCGACTAATCCGAGGCTGCTGCATGCTGCCAATGGTGCTTCAGTCTGGACGTGACACAATCCATCTGGACCACCCTGATGTGGACTCGTGCGGTTGTCCTGACGAAAAATGAGAGAAATTATATCAGTGGAAATGGATTTAAGGTATTGTTATAAAACATATGCTACTATCAAAAGCAGCCAAACCCAAAAAGCTACAGGCAAAAGTTTCGCGGACTGCTTCATAAGCTAAGGGCTTAATCATGCTGTATGTTAACAACAGCTAAATTATTTAATGTCCTGGGCTGGGCAGTTACTATTAACCTGTATTGCAAGCAACTGTATCTCGTTATCCAGGGGCACCTATAGGTATCTATGGCATGCCGGGAGGACCGATACGGTTAGCAGAAAGTTATGTACAGGGAACACTAAGCACCTAGAATATTAAGTACCCGGAGCAGTGCAGAAGAGAACAAACCTTAACGTCATGAACGCCAAGGAAGACGGAGGTGGCACTTGAGGAGGTGCCTCCAAGTTCCATGGTGGGAGAAGGGCACGTTCCTTGATCACTCCACTCACATGTCTGCAGTTTCTTCTGAGGGCTCGATGATGGATCGGTGCCTTTTTGTTTTTCACAGACCGTCCCAACGGGCAGTGCGACAGCGGCGGGAGCGGGCCGCTTGCTTTACTGATCGCCACACGTGGCCGTAGACTGTCGTTTTCTAGGAGGCTTTCTTGACCTTGTCGGTTTTGTCAGATATTTCGGACACCCGGGAAAAATACTGGGCACAGCATTCGCCGACAGCACCGGGATCTTCTTCGGTACATTTAAAAGCACCTTGCCATTGAACTCGGCATAGTACGATTTTGATATCCTATGCTCGGGAAAGTGCTTCGCGCAGACGTGGTCGCTCGGTTGCAATATCCTATCTGCTCTGGGAATTGCCCGGCGCCAAAGTTCTAAGCGAGCAGGCTCCGACGGAGCTTTAAAAAGTGAAACTTGATCCGGACAACTCCGGTAGCCCGAACTGCAGTTGGGTACGAAGCACTTCTTACCCATAATTGCGTCTAGCAGACTTCTGGACCCGGCTGAAGTTGACAGGTGTGTCACAGCAACAAACAACAGATCACAGACACAATGCACATAGGCCGCGACGACCGTCCATGGCGTCGGCCCGCGCCACCACGTGCGTTTCCACAACTGTCAATCCGGCTTGTGCCAAACCGCGACACAAAAAGCTAGTTCTCGCAAAATTTGCTCGTCCACGATGGAAGCTGACGACGTGGAAGCTGAGATCGTGGTGTTCACAGCTTGTGATGCACTCTCTCAGCCCAAAACATCGACCAACGCAGCCTAAAAGGGCACCTAAAGCAGGGCACGCCGGAGAAGGGAATATACGGCTCTGGGCACGCCGCTTGCCGCACCGAAAGCGAAGGGCCTCTATGGGCCTCTGCTCCGCAGCGCCCCCGCGCCGCTGCGGTCGGCGCATGTACTAGAGGGCGAACACAATCTGTGCGCGCTCTCCGCCGCGGCGGGCGGCCAGTGTCAACACCTAAATATAGTATTCTTACACCGTGGTCTAGGTGCTTAACTTCCTTTTCACCAACCACCCTGTCGGCTCGTAGCCCACATATTCCAGGGTATCAGCAGCTGCCAGTCTGACGCAGGATATGAAGCGGCATTCATTCCCAGTCGCCTTCCACGCAGGCCACAGCGACTGGACATAGACAGGCAGGCCCAGAAGATCGCAAAAGCATTAGCCACTCCCGCTGCAGAATTATCTACCAAACCAAGCATACATTGCGTTACGTGTACACGGGTTGGGTATTTACAAGATTTCCGGAATTTTTTAAAGATCGGCTCTTGCTGATAACATAATCCTAGTCCTTAAGCTAATTTACTCAAAGAGGTGGACATTACTCGCACGAGAAATTGAAACGCATATTCAACTAATTAATAAAAGTACACTAATTAATAGTTAATTACAACGTGCCACATGTTACAATTTATGATTTTTTTTGAAACTTATTGTGCGCAACAAACAGGGACGAAGAATAGAAGAAACACAAGGACGAGCGCTTTCTAACAACTGGTTTTATTTTTGAAGAACCACCTGCTTATATACCCACAGATCTGCGCGATCTAGTCAAACAGTGCACGCCTATAGCGCATATAATACACACAGATCTGCGCGATCCAGTCAAGAAAGCACATATACAGTACATATACCACTTGTGATAAAAAACAAAGACGTGGACCAAAGCCACCCGGTCAACATAAGAACAGCAAGGTGCATGAAACATCCACTTACGATAATATGCGTTAAAGATGTGATGATAGAAGTGAATTTTCTTTATCCAACAATGAAACCGATGGATGGCTGATGCGTTTTTTTTTTTTCAATCCAGTGTGCTTCTACAATTTCTCTCGCGGTTTCATTCCTGTTCCTATACAAAATGTTGGTGCTACTCAGACAGGGGGAGCAATCATGTTCGTGGCAATGCATTGCCAAATGCGTGCTAGGGCGACCTTTCAGACTGGACAAGTGTTCCCTCAACCTGGTGTTAATACATCTCGCAGTCTGCCCTACCTACACATCAACGTTACTAGACTAGCTTCAGTTGTAAAACTCCCCGCTCGCGCGCTTACAGCGGCTGTCGCCACTTCTGTGACAGCCGCCAGGTGGCAACGCTGTTCCATCGGGCTCCACTGCAGACGCCTCGTCACAGCCTTGAACTCGAGCGGACGGGCACTTAGTGCGTGTTTCACGCTCGCTGGCGTTCTCCCTTGTCCGAATTAGTGATACCACGAGAGAACGGTATCTACATACAGCAATTAAATTTATCGCGCCAGTTCGTTAATAATGAAAGAAGGGTAAACTGTACGAAAGGAAGAAACGCGTACAGCGAAGCGCAGAAGCTGCGTTTCTAAATGTCGTGTGTTTCTTCCTGTCGTCTTAACATTTCGCGCAGTTTAGGCTCTCGAGCCTGAATATCTGGCCAAAGTGCGTGATTGTAGGATGATCTTCATCCCCACCGAAGCTTCTCACCACGCCAAAGAAGCGCTACAAAAAGGAAGATGAGGTCGGTCTTTGTGCACACAAGCCACAAAAATAAATAAATAAATAAATAAATAAATAAATAAATAAATAATAAATAAAAATAAAAAAAGAAAGAAAGAAGTCGGATTTTTCATTCCGGGAAGATGCTTAATCAGCGAAGCTGAAACGTGCAGCCCTTGTGTTTATCACTGGGTTAATCGCGAGGGTTCATTAAAGTGCTTCTCAGTTATGAGGTTACATACACAATCGGCTGCGACGGAGAGAACGACGTCACTGACGGTATGCCCGCAGTCCGCAGCTGTCGCTTGCGTTCGATGTCTCGAGTTCGCTCAGTGGCGTGGTTAGCAGCCTTCGCCTGCGATTTGCCGGTTGTGATTCTTCGAAATTAAATTTCTTCAAAATTAAATATTTCCGTTACGTACGACGATGAGTGGCTCATACTCCCTTAAGCAATGGCTCATACCCCCGTAAACGCGGTCTCCCCATTACGACGACAGAAGTGAAGTGAGAGAGAGAGAGAAAAAACATTTATTTGGACCACCGAGGTGGTTGCTCTTGAGGTCGAGTGGGTGGGGTCCTCATTCCAGGACTCCACTGGCCGTGGCTGCTCGACGTACTTGTTGGACGAGAGCTTCTTGTCCCGCCAGGGTATCGCCGGTCAGCTGTACCTCCCACCGCTCAAATGACGTGCTAGGCGTCTTTAAGTGTTGAGGTTTGCCCTCGCACCCCCAAGAGATGTGAAAAAGTGTAGGGCGTGTGTCGCCGCACCAGGGGCAGATGTCGCGATATGTATGTGGGAACATTTTACTGTATCTGTGTAGGTTTGGAAATGTGTTGGTCTGTATAAGTCGGAGAGCTACGGCATCTTCAGTGCTGAGATTTTTGTGAGGCGGGGGATAAATCCTGCGGTTGAGTCGCTGGATCTCCAGTCGGTCGCAATAATTGGATGGCAGGGGCATGAAGGTAAAGGGTGGGGATTGATGAGACGATTGGTCTTGCCCCGCTCGGTTGATTAGCGCTCGAGCTAGGGCGTTCGCCCTTTCATTCCCCTCCAGACCCGCGTGACCCGGCGTCCACGTGATTTGATGGTATTCTTGCAGCCTCGGGCCTAGAATCTGAGCTGCCAGCAGCGGTGTTCGTCCGTTCGTAAAGTTACGGCAGGCCTGTTGCGAGTCGGTAACGACATGGACTTCCCTGCCTACCCTGTCTTCTTGCTTTATTACCAGCGCCGCGGCTATGGTCTCAGCCGCAGCTGGGGTCTCTGCCCTCACGGAGGCCGCGAGAGTCAAGGAGTTGTCGCTCCCGTTCACGGCGGCTACCGCGAAGAGGCCCCCCACAGGGTACGCCGCCACATCCACGTACGTCACGCACGGGTCACCCTTGAATTGTCGGCGCTGTCTGTCGACGCGAGCCTTGCGTCGTCCTTTATGGAGTTCATGACTCATGTGCTTCGGTACCGGATTCGCCTTGATCTTGCCTCTGACCTCAGGCGGGAGTGATCGTTGCCCATCGAGGGCACGGAGCTCCGTTGCCGTTCCGGCCCGGTGGAGGATGGCTCTGCCCGCCGCCGTGTTCTGCAGTCTGGCCTTTTGCGAAGCCATAACCGCGTCCGACAGCTCAGCGAAAGTGTTGTGGATCCCGAGGGCCGCTAACTTCTCGTTTGAGGTAGTGACAGGGAGACCCAGGGCCGTTTTGTAAGCGCCTCTGATGATGGCATCGACTTGTTCTTGGTCGCGTTTGTTTAGCGAGTGATAGTGATACGGCATGCTATACGTTATTCTGCTGATCACCAGAGCCTGGACGAGGCGAATCGTGTCCTCTTCTCGCATGCCCTTGCGGCTTCTGGTAATTCGTTTTATAATCCGCGAGATCTGGTTGGTGGCCGACCTTAGGGTTTGGATGGTGTGGGAGGCTTTCAGGTTCCTCTGGATCCAAAAACCCAGAATCCTAGTCTTACTGCCTTCCGTTATCTTCTGGCCCTCAAGATAGAGGTCGATAGGGCCGGGGGACTTGTAGATTCCTCCTCCGTGCACCCGGATCACCTCGGACTTTTCGGGCGCACAACGCATCCCGCTCGCCGCCGCAAATCTCTCCACGGCCGTCGCGGCTTCTTGAAGGGTCGCCTCTTTTTGCGCTAGAGAGCCCTTGGTGGCCCAGAGCGTGATGTCGTCTGCGTACAGGGCGTAACCTAGGTCGGGGATCTTCCGCAGCTCTTTGGTCAGCGCTAGCATCGCGACATTGAAGAGAATCGGGGAGATTATCGCCCCCTGCGGTGTTCCTTTGTTCGGCACGTTGATCGTATCCGATCGAGTCGTGCCTATTCCGATGGTTGCTGTCCGGCCCGTCAGGAACGATTTAACGTAATTAAATATGCGCTCCCCGCAGCTGATGTCGTTCAGTCCCTTGAGAATGGCCTCGTGGGAGATGTTATCGAAGGCCCCTTTTAGGTCGAGTGCGAGCAGGAGGTGTTCTCCTCCCTTCGGGATGCCCTTGAGAACTTCTTCCCTTAGGATTAGGAACGCATCTTGAGCCGAAAGTCCCGGCCTGAAGCCAAGCATGGTGTGCGGGAAGAGGTCACCGTCCTCTATGTAATGTTGGAGGCGGGTTTCGATGACCCTCTCGTACAGCTTGCCGAGGCACGAAGTCAGCGAGATGGGACGCAGTGCGTCGATCGCGGGCTTCTTGCCGGGTTTGGGAATGGTCACGATTTCCGCGTGTTTCCACTCGTTTGGTACGTGGCCCTTGCTCCAGAGTTCCTCGTTTAGGTATTCGGTCAAGTCCTGGATGTGCATCGGGCTCAGGTTTCTAATCATGGCATTGGTGATTTTGTCAACTCCGGGAGCTGTGTTGCGCTGTGAGGCTCGTGCCGCGGCATACACCTCTTCCTCCGTGATGGGAGCGTCCAGCGCTGGTCTTGGTTCTCCTTCATATTTTAGGAGGCAGGGTTGTATGGGGTCGCTACCCAGGTATCGGGTTTTTAGGGTGTCAATCAAATCCTGGTCGTTTCCGGGGAACTTGTGAGCGATTTCTAGAAGCGTCCGACTAGTTGTCGATTTCGCCTTGTCGGGCTCGATCAGGCAGCGTAGGATGGCCCACGTCTGCGCCGTACTCAGGGTACCCTTGAGCGAGGTGCAAAACTGTACCCAATTTTGCTGCGTCAGCTCGTTTGCGTAATTTCTGGCTTCGTCTGTTATTTTCTCGATTCGAAGACGTAGCTTCCGGTTTAACCGCTGTCGCTTCCACCGTTTGAGGAGGCCCTCACGGGCTTCCCACAGGTGTAAGAGCCGGCGGTCGACTTCGGGCGTCTCGACCGTGCGCTGGATGGTTTTAGTGGTTTGGATGTGGGCTTCCCGGAGGTGCTGCATCCATTCCGCTATGTCTGTTATACCGTTTTCGGGCGGGGGGTACTGCCTGAATGCCTCCCAGTCCGTAAGCCTAATTTCGCCAATTGTTCTCTTGAGTTTCGGCGTGGATACCGAGATGCTGAGGATATAGTGATCGCTGCCCAATGTTTCGCCCAGGTGCGCCCATGAGTATTCCCTTACGTTTTTGACAAATGTCAGGTCCGGAAACGTGTCTCGACTTACACTGTTGCCTACTCGGGTTGGTTGGAGGAGGTTGGTTATCAATTCGAGGCCCATTTGGTCAACCGCATCGAGGAGCGACCTTCCCTTTTGCGTGTCTTGTTGGTAGCCCCAAGTCGTGTGTCTAGCGTTCATGTCTCCCACAACTACCAGCTGGTTGCAGCCAGCGGCTCTCACGCTGTCGTAAATGATGTTGCGGAAGTCGTCTTTCTGAGCCCTCGGCGGACTGTACAAATTCAGGATGAAAGTGCTACGTCTACCCCTCTTCTGCGGGAGGACTTCCACTAGCACGTGATTAATGTCATGATGTTGATAATGTTGTCCCACAGCCGTCACCGTTTTGTGCACTAAAACCGCGACTTTCGGCGATCCCGCGTGTTTAATTACGTAGTAACCCCGTAGCCTGATCGGCTGGTTCCCGACCTCCTGAAGGCAGATGACGTCGGGGGGGTATAGGTGATTTTGGATGAAGAGTTGGAGTGAACTTGCCTTCTTGTTGAAAGAGCGACAATTCCACTGCCAGATCTCGAGGTGTTCGGGCGCGCTGCGTGTGGTGTTAGCCATTGCTGACGTTCATGCCACCACCGTCGCAGTTGTCGGCGTCCCTGACGTCACCCGTGTTGTTTATGCGCCTGTACGCCTTGATGCGTGGGTTGCTGATCTCGTCGTCGACCCGCTTGCGCGAGCCAAACTCAACCTTGCGTATTCTTCTTTCAAGGTCTTCATGGCTTAGTGTGTTCTCCTTGACTTTATTGTTTAATTCGCCCATCTGGTGAAGCATCTGTTGTATCGTAGCATAAATACCTTCGAGGGTGACTACACTTGACTGGACTGCCGCTGCCGAGGCTGCACCGGGGAGCGATGAGGACGTGGTGGTTCTTGAGGGGGGAGGAATGGAGATGGCGGGCTCGTGGCCTATCGTTCCGCTTTGCGACCCTGCCTGTGTGTTGTTGCTGGTTTTGCTTAGCAACGCTTCTAAGCGTTGCATGCGTTGGTTTAGGTCGTTAACCTGAGCCTTGAGTTTTTTATTTTCTTCCCTGAAGCGCGTACATTCTGGGGAGCATTTACTTTTTTCACTGGTGTTTTGAGCGGAGGAGGTACAAGACTGATTCCGGCTCACCTTGTTGTTGTTGGCTTGCTTCTTCTGTTTAGACGTGGATGTCGAGGTAGAAGGCTGCCGCTGCCCTTGCTTCTCTCCTAGCTTTGGCCACTCCGAGCGGAATCGGGACCTGGACCTGGACTGGGACCGGGATCGGGACCGGGATCGGGACCGGGACCGGGACCGGGACATTGACCTGGACTGGGCCCGGGACCTCGAGCGGCTCGCCGAGGATTCCGAGCTGAACCACCGTAGGCGGCTTCGCCTTGGTCTTCCTCCATCATTGTCGTCGTCTGCCTTCCTCCTTCCGGGTGGAGGATGCTTCTTGGTGGTAGTGCTCTTGTTTTTTAGCTTTTGCTTGCACTCACGAGACCCCGTGGCGTGGGCTTCGCCGCAGACGGCGCACTTGAGTGAGCACTCGTGGCCGTCCGTCGGGTCGCGCGTCCCGCAAGCGAGACAGATTTTGATGTTCGGGGTAGGACAAACGTCCGATCGGTGTCCCATGCGCTGGCACACATAGCAGATTTGTTTTGTGGGCTTGTAGGTGTGGCACTCGGTCTCCCCTCCGTAGTAGTAGACGTATCGTGGAACTACGTGAGAGTTGAACGTGATCAAGGCTGTCTTGGTCTTTCCCAGCATGCGGGCCTGCACGATTTCCACGCCTTGGGTCCTAACCCTTAGGTGAGTCATAAGCTCCTCGGGCGGGGTATCCGGGTCGATTCCATGAATGACGCCCCGGGCCACTCCGTCCGGTGCCGCAACGTAAGAGTTGACTTCGTAAAGGTTGCCGCCCAGCACAATCCGCGTGATCTTGCGCGCAATATCCGCGACCTCCTGATCTGGGGTACTAACAATAATTATGTTGGAACCGGGTCTCAATCGCACGATGAAATGAAAGTGAAGTGAAATTCTGGGCTGGAAAGATGAACGGCCACGCAGCCAGCTGTGGAAGACGACGACGAACGCGGGAGCAGTGGCACGAGCACGTGCCGTGTATTTCGCAGAAAGTTCTCTATGTTCTTTTTGCAGTGCACCTGAAACTATCGAACATTATTTTCTCTCCTGCCGCCGATGTATAAGACAAAGAAAATTATTAGTATACTCATTCACCAAACTTGGGCTATCGCTAACCTCACCAACCATCCTTTCTTTTGGTGCGACCTCACTGGGATCCAGTCACAGGGATGATTTTCTTGCAATTTACAATTTTATTAGAGATACAAAAAGAGTACCTTGCTGACGTTCTAAAATTATCAATATGTTCGACTATTTCATTTATTTACGTTCACTTACTTTATCAAAATTCTTCACAGTATTTTCATCCCACGTCTAAATTACAGTTCTACTCTCACGCTCCACAATTTAAATCTAGTTTGGCCTTACTTCTAACCATACGAAAAACCACCTGCTTCTTGGCCAATCCCGCATAGTGGGTATGCGCCACTGTCTGGGACACAAGACAAGACAAGACAAAGTTCGCGGTCGGCACGAGGAATCGCTGTTTCGCGCGGAGCGAAGCGTCGCATTGCTGGGAGCACAGAAACAGTGGTGCGCCGAACTGTCGACATCGGTGCGATAGCGGCCTATGCAGCCAGGTACGTAGCACGTCGGCATCGTCTGCTAATCTTAAGAAACTCGGCGAAGGATGCCACGGATGACATGCTTGCTGAAATTCGCTGTTAACAACGAACCACAGACTACACCAACGCTGCACCGCGTGCTTAGTCCGGCCCGCCCGCGTAGCCGGCTAGTGAGGAAGTGAAGCCGGCGCGACTGCAGCGCCACGAAGGCGCGGGCGGGTGGCGGTTCCGCGCAACAGCGCCGAGTTTTAAAACTGAAGCTAGTCTAGTAACGTTGGTACACATGACCACACGTCATAGGGATCTGATATACAACGTTCATCGCGCAATCAACAAACTGGTTCTTGCACGGATGTTTGAAAATACATTCTTTCTTTGCATCATCCTCTCTTTCGAACTTATTTTTAACCTTAGAGCACACACTACCTATTTTGTTTTTCGCTGAAAATACCACTTTCACTGCGTAACTACCAGCCACCTTCTTAAGTCTGTGTGAAAGGCCGTGCACATAAGGAATCACTGAAATCTTGGAAGCTACATCCTTTTGCCTTTGATTCTTTTTGCATTGTCCTTTATCCTGTTTAAGTTTTTTCATTAGCCTTTCGCACGACGCCAACATCACAGCGAGCGGGTACCCAGCGTTTCTCAACCTATCAACTTGCTCAAAAAATGCACTCTTTACGGTGTGGTGACATGAATTCAACAACGCTGACCGGAAACACGAAATGACTATGCCATTCTTCACAAGCCTGGAATGGTATGAGGCATAATTCATTAGCGGTTTTCCAGCTCGGGGTGAAAATGACCAACATACATGTTCCGGTAGGAATTCTAACTTGACATCAAGAAATTGTAGCTTGTTGTCCACCGGTACTTCAGAAGTGAACGTTAAACCCTTGCCCTGAGAATTGAAGGCTTCTACAACCCTATTCCTAAAGGCACCCTTGTCTACATGACAGCCTAAAATCAAGTAGTCATCGACATATCTGTATACCTTATTTACTATACCTTCTAAATCTTTGGCCAACTCTCTGTCTATGCTTCCCAAAAAAATGCTACTTAGGATGGGAGCTACCTTTGACCCGATGTACACACCCTTTGCCTGTATATACGTTTCACCACAGAATCCTACATGTGTGTTCGCTAAATAAAAATGCAGAAGTTCAAGAAAGGATTCAAGAAAGGTTCAAGAAAGGTTCAAGAAACAAAGTTCAAGAAAGGTAGTGTGTGCTCTAAGGTTAAAAATAAGTTCGAAAGAAAGGATGATGCAAAGAAAGAATGTAGTGTCAAACATCCGCGCAAGAACCAGTTTGTTGATTGCGCGATGAACGTTGTATATCAGATCCCTATGATGTGTGGTCATGTGTACGTAGGGCAGACTGCGAGATGTATTAACACCAGGTTGAGGGAACACTTGTCCAGTCTGAAAGGTCGCCCTAGCACGCATTTGGCAATGCATTGCCACGAACATGATTGCTCCCCCTGTCTGAGTAGCACCAACATTTTGTATAGGAACAGGAATGAAACCGCGAGAGAAATTGTAGAAGCACACTGGATTGAAAAACAAAAAGAAAAATGCATCAGCCATCCATCGGTTTCATTGTTGGATAAAGAAAATTCACTTCTATCATCACATCTTTAACGCATATTATCGTAAGTGGATGTTTCATGCACCTTGCTGTTCTTATGTTGACCGGGTGGCTTTGGTCCACGTCTTTGTTTTTTATCACAAGTGGTATATGTACTGTATATGTGCTTTCTTGACTGGATCGCGCAGATCTGTGTGTATTATATGCGCTATAGGCGTGCACTGTTTGACTAGATCGCGCAGATCTGTGGGTATATAAGCAGGTGGTTCTTCAAAAATAAAACCAGTTGTTAGAAAGCGCTCGTCCTTGTGTTTCTTCTATTCTTCGTCCCTGTTTGTTGCGCACAATAAGTTTCAAAATGAAATTGTTCCAACTAGGCCGACTCGCAGTCTTGCTACAATTTATGAATTGTAGCCGGTCAGTGTGCAAGGTATATCTATTTGGAATGAATGTCCAGAATGACGCCAGTTTCGAGATATGCACAATCAAACTCGCAGTAAAAGTGCACCGTTGTCCTACTTACTTTTTAATGAAAATGCTTGTTTATGCATTGAAGCACAGAAAGTAACTGGAACACCAATGTATTTCGCTCGGCACTTTGAGAATTCATGCCTGGAAGCTGGTGTCACCCTGAGAGTTCGTTCTAAGTGGATACGCCTTGCGAGCTCAGCGGCTACAATTCGTATTGAAATATGGGCTGTAAAGTAACTAATTAAGAAGTTAATTAGTGGATCTTTGATAGTTGATTATGTGTTTCGATTTCTCGTGATAGAATGTCTATAACTTCGAATAATCGAGCTAAGGGAGAAGAATTGTGCTATCTGCCGTAAGCGATTAAACATTCCGAAAAACTTAAAAATAATAATATTTGGGGTTTTACGAGCCAAAACCACTTTCTGATTATGAGGCACGCCGTAGTGGAGGACTCCGGAAATTTTGACCACCTGGGGTTCTTTAACGTGCACCTAAATCTAAGCACACGGGTGTTTTCGCATTTCGCCCCCATCGAAATGCGGCCGCCGTGGCCGGGATTCGATCCCGCGACCTCGTGCTCAGCAGCCCAACACCATAGCCACTGAGCAACCACGGCGGGTAAACTTAAAAATGATCACCCTGCATGCCAGCTGGAGTCGGGTCTTCTTTAAGTTTTTATTGTTAGTGACAACCATATAGGACGTGACAAACAATGAAGCCAGCGAGACCATAGGGGAAGGTTAATGCTACGTTTAATTGAAATGCAGAAATAATCAGGTGAGAGAAATGACAGTGGACGAAAAGATTATTTGCCGTAGAAAACTGTGGCGCCATCTCTCTGGCCAGTTTCTCGGGAATTCTCGTGCAAGACTAGGCTTGGCCAGCACTGGCAATGTTAGCCAGCGCGGCGCACCGGCAAAACGCGGAGAACGTGGAACGTCCTTTAACTCTCAGGTGCGGCATACTGTGCGAGCTCAGGAGCATGCAGCTGGAGTTCAAAAGCTGACGGGAGCGTGAATTGGTCAGCGATCGAGATAGGTAAGAGACGTGTGGACTATTGGAAAAAGCGGAATTGCTGCAGGCACATAGGTAATATTAGGATGGCGCAGCAGATTGGCAGAGCGCCAGATTACGATAGGGTAGAGTATAGGCAACTTAAGGCCAGAATACATGGAGCGAATATGCGACGAATAGTCGGCGTTCGACGCCCGGCGGCGTACGCGCGACGCGCGGCGGCGGAGAAATCGTCGTTCGCCGCCGATCTAGCTGGCGCAGAAAAGTTCGTCGGGCGGCGACGATACCGGAAGCGGCAAACGAGCGGCGCCCCAAAGCGAGCCAATCAGGTCTCACTATCCGAAACGACTTCCGTCTACGCTTCCCCGCTTGTCCGTGCATTCCGATCCCGCTCTATCGTTCACGCCGGTCTCCCGCTTTTCGTATTCATGGAACCCAAAGCGGCGCGGCTGGAATTTAACGACAAGTTAATTTCGGCTGTTCAGAAGCGTGCCATCCTGTGGGACTGCAGTCGCTATGACTACAAAGATCAAAGAAAGAAGGCTCAGGCGTGGGAAGAAGTTGCCGCCGAAATAGGATGCGACCTGCAAGGTATGTTTACAAATATTAGTGCCTCTATGTTTCCGCATGCAGGGTGGGCTTTCTGCAACTATGTCACTCTCGCTAAGAAGGGAGTGTCACCCGTTCAAAGTACCCACTTTTCATCATAGCTCGCCGTGGTCAAAACACATTCAACTCCAACCGCCGCGCGCCCTGCATGTTACTGTGGTGGTGCCCGTACGCCAGTTGCGTGTTCTCTCGAGCGAACGAAGGTTGTTACCTCTCGTAATCAGTGAATGAACAGCGATCCCATGCAATCGCGCGACGATGCAACGATTATCTACAGGAAAGATTGCAACCGCTACAAGAGGCTGAGCTGTATGTGCGGCGATGTTGGGCGCGCGGATGTGTTTGGGCGCAGCAGTTTCGGCCCACTATTGGGCGCGTGACCCTTAGCTACGTTAATACTTTTTGTGCACACCTATATGGTTCGCCGCGGCAAGCCAAGGGCAGAGGAGTGTGATAGCATTGAAATAATATTCAGGTGATAGTAGTCAGGTGATAGCATTCAAATTGATGCTGCTCCCTTGCTAGTTGCTGGCACGCGAAGGTAGCTGTGAGCTAATAATTTTGCTGTACTTCCAGAAAAAAATCTACAGGCTAGGTGGAAGAGCCTGCGGGATACATTCACCAAAAAGTACCGGGTGCACAAACACGGCGCCCCGAGTGGCTCAGGTGCAAGTGACGCGAAGGGAATCAATGATGCAAGCGTGAGCTGGCCTTATTTCACCTTGCTGAAGTTCTTAAAAGATCAGGCGGAAGTGGCCAGGTGAGTGCCTTCTAGTTGTTTGACTTGGTCGTTTAAGGTTTGCATGCAAGCAAATGAATTGTTTTGTTTAAGTGTAAAAGTTATTGCACAGGCGAAGCAACCTGGCTCATTTAAAGTTAGAATTCTACAATACATGAAAGCAAGTGGTACTTCATCATGCACGTGCGAGCTAGTTGCTTGTGTCAAACCGGTAGTATGCAAGCTAATGCAAATGAAAACAGATTGCTCACATTTCCATATGTGCCATTACTAATTTTATTTATACATATGTAAGCCTCCTACAGGTACTGGGCCATCACTGAACTGAAATATGGAAAAAAACTAATACACAAATATTAGACGGGGAAAATACAGGATTACAAAATTACAATGAAGGTGCTCCCAATGGATCCCTTTTCACCTCAAACAATCCACAATAATAGTAATACCATGGGAAAAATTAAAATAAGGAAAGTCTGTACTCGCGCGCACGCTCACACACACACACGCACACACACAGGGCCCTCTTTTCTATGCCACAAAACACCGATCTACAGTCGACACGCTTCTTATAAAGCTGGTTGTATTTTTTCAGTACCATATCCAACATTTCTCAGCCGGCTGCGACTGAAACCGCTGAGGAAGTGTTCGAGAGATTGTACAACACTGGAGGTAAAAGTTACGGCTGGAGTTATTAATCATTAGAGTCAGTGCTGAGGATGTTTACGCTGCTTTGGCTTTTTCTTTTGTCCAGGAGCGCAGGAAGAACAAGAGGACGAGATTTGCAGTGCCCCTACAAGCTTCGTAGAAGAAAGTAGTGTTGAGGCAAGGACGTCGAATAGTGACGACACAGCAGCATTACACTCCAGCTCCATAAAACTTGTATCAGAACCTCCGAGGAGGAGGCGAGCCCAGAAGGCAAACAGGGGTACGTGGGAACAAGAACTGGACAGAGTTGACGCCCAAATAGTCGCTAACAGCGACAAAGGAGCCTTGTACGGACAGCTGTTGGCAGAAAAGTTTCGCTCTTGCCCTAAAAGGCTAAAGTCACAAATGGAACTTGAACTCTTAGATTTTTTAAAGAAATACACGTTCGAAGAACCTCAATAAAAACCTCATGCATGCAGATGTTGTGCCTAAGTTTTTTGAGGTGGTGGGAGGCCAGTATGCGCCCACTGCCACGTCACAGCACCTTCATTCATGAAGTACTGCGCGAACATGTTTCTTGTTGCCGCAGCACTCGCACTATAGTTCCTTGACGGTGTTGCTTCCAAGTCAAGCAAGTCTCTCCTCTGGATTTCAGTCCTCCATTGAGCTGGAACAATGTTGCCATAGTCGTCCTCCACATCTGCATAGCCTGGCGGACAGTACGTTGCCTCACTTGCCGCACACAGAAAGTTGTGGAGCACACAGCACGCCAGGACAACATAAGTTGCATTGTCGGGCAGTAGGTTGATGCGGCCAAGTAGAACTCGCCATCGTGCAGCCAGAATGCCAAAAGCATTTTCGACGATGCGCCTGGAAAAAATACACTTCGCGCATTAATAAAAGATTGTTCAAATGCTGCCAAAGCCTTTAAGGCATATATTAAAAAAAAAGAACTCCAGTGTTCCTAAAAATAAAGCTAGGAACAATCTGCTGACAAGCAACCATCTTTTAAATTCAGTTGGAATAACTTCTTTGCACAGCAAAAAGTTGCTGTAGACATCTGGTTTGACTCACCGCAGACCAGCATGGGTGTTTAAAATGCAAGTAAATGTCATGTCTGCGTTGCTCTGTTTTCTCCGACTAGTACCCTTTCCTCTTTTAACCCCACTGGGACGTGCAGTTCACCAAAGTGCGAATAATACAGAGTATAATAATACAGAGAAAGTAAGGAACACAGGCAAACTTCAGTATGCTTGTGTAATCCGTGCTTAGCGAAGCACAAGTTGTCTTCCTATGGTGAATGGAGGCTTGCCGGAAACCCCCTCCCCATACCTTGCTCTGCTCAGCCTGTAGTTGAAGACCCTCTGGGTCGGCGTCAGGTGTTTTCCTGGGTACGGGCGCAGGAAATCAGGTCGAAGCTGGAATGCCTCGTCCCCAACAAACACGTGAGGTGCAACGTTGTTGCTGTTTGGGAGACGTGCTGGTACTGGGAGGTTCAGGTCTTCATTTCCAAGCTGCCTTCCGAATGAACTTGCCTTGAACACACCCCCGTCACTGTGCCGGCCTGCAGCCCCAACGTCGACCATGATGAAGCGGTAGCTGGCGTCAACAATCGCCATCAACACGATAGAGAATGTGCCCTGGAGTATGTAAAAAGTCATTCACGTTATTAGAAGCAGCACAGACCAGTTCGTTGCAAAAAAAATACTTTGAATACTATACCTTGTAGTTAAAATATTTGCTGCCAGAGTTTGGTGGCGCCTTAATTTGGATGTGCTTGCCATCGACTGCCCCGATGCAATTGGGGAAATTCCAGCGCCTGCTGAATTTCTCAGCGATGTTTTGCCATTGGGCAAGTCCTGGCTCCTAGGTTACACAAACAAGAAAGCAGTGCATTTTGAACAGGTTGCAATGCATGACATCGCTTAAACAGAAATAACTTCACTTCTGAGTATTTAACGCTCTTAATACCTGTTACGCCCGTGATTCGCTTCACAAAAAAGAGTATAAACAAAAATAAGGCCAGCCATACTCACAGGTAGGTACAGCGACTGTAAGTGCCGCCAGAGAACTTTGCAGGTGTGGTGAATGACGACACGACATGTTGATGGCGCAACTCTGAAATTCATTGCAATCTGCTTGATTGCACTCCCTGAGGAGAGGTACCTGCGCACATAGAAAAACGCTCAATCAATGAGGTGAAACAGTGGGGCTCTTCGATTTACAGACTCGGACTCACCGTCGACTCCCCGAGAAGCAGTGTAGCATTCGTTTTTAGCATATATTCCTCTGGCGTGGGAAATCCTAGGACTACCCGCAAACATTCCGCGGCGAGTCCGAGATTGTAAATCGAAGAGCCCTAGTATGTGAAAGCATTCGTCATATTGCAATCGATGCTGTACCTGAGGGTGATGGCCAGCCTTTCTTCAGAACACAAAGGTTCGCGACACAAGAACGACTTCACCAAGTCGCTTTTCACCAGTTCGTGCAGTTCGTTGAACTTGGGTGGTGTCATTCTATAGTATCTGAAAAACATGGTGGGGTCTGCGTCCTTTTTCATGACTTGGAACTGGAACGGTTGGAGTTAAACAAGAACATTATTGAACTGTTTAAATGTATAGTCTTTTACAAAGCACTTTATGACTGGTGTATGTACCTTCTTTTTCTCTTCTTTTATTCTAAGGGAGCAATTCATGAAGTCTTGCTCAGCTGCCAAAAGCTATAAATACATACATCAACGACGCGGCCCTCACCATATTACAAAGGTTACGTCACCTGCCGTCAGCACCCAAAGACAAAAATTTCTCCCGACGGCTGGCGTAATCACTAGCGCCGAATCGGAAATGAGACGGAGGAGATTGACGCACTATGTCCATTACTAACTCTTGAGTCTAGGCGGATGGAGATGACCCATTTGATATTGCTCAGACCACCAGCGCGGCAAGAAGTTTTTAGCCACAAACTGCTGAATGAAACGCCTCATACAAGGGTGATGCATCAGACCAGTACACTCTGTGCTGTTTACACTTACATGTCAGCGGCAATTTCGCAAATTGTAGGAAACAAAAACCGGTACTTACCGCGGTGTGGTACTCTCCTTCTTTTTTTCTCTGTTGCCATACCTGGTGCACCCAGTGTTTACGCTGCCTTTTTTTTCTTTGAAGTTCTATTAACTTCATTAACAATAATTTCTTCTTCTGAAGGAGGAGGCTCCGAATAAGAGCCATGGTTAGGCAAGTTCACGTGTGCTACTTTAGGGTCTGCTTGCTTCGGCCGCGCGCGCGTTGAGCCACAGAACAGAGCCGCGGTGTTCGAGGAGCCGAAAGTTGTTTACCCGCCCAGTGTTGCCACAACGCATAGCATCGCCGCTTTCATTAAACTACATCGGCACATGAATGTCCCAAACACATAAAAAAGACTAGAAATCATTTCGAAACAAAATTTTACGCGTTTTTAGAGTGTTCCGTAATTCAAAAGCGATAATAATTGTCGTTAAAGTATTTTTTTTTGTCATGTGTTTCACGACAGCGCATTTGCCTCGTCTAGCCACACTGATAACAACGCAGCGACTCGCCGGCGGCGGCCGGCCTATCTTCGCTCCATGTAGCGCAGCCCGACGAACATACGGCGTCGCGCCGCGGCAGATTTTCTGCCGCCCGAACTTCGTCGTGAAAGTTCGCTCCATGTATTCTGGCCTTTACAACGGCTAGGCGACTATTTGTCGCCTCCATTATTTAAAAGGGATGCCAGCAGAAATATTTACGTCTAATTACAACTTTCGCCGGAGTCTGTTCAGGGACCCTTTAAAATTATGTTTTAACGTACTTTCAAATCCCATTATGTGTGCCCCCATGGCAGTAACGTGGTCTTTGTCAAAAGTATGTTTTATTTCCTAGGCTTGGCTGCTTCCCCCTTCTACAGAACGTAACAACTAAGAAGTCTTGCGGCATTTACAGCTTTCGAAATATGTTACTGGGACGTTATGTGGAGTGAATTGCGAGATTCTTTGTAATAATTTTTCACGCTTGTTGATCGACTGCAAGACTGTCAGATGACAGAAGGAAATCCTTCTGTCGGTTCCTGACTGGTTCCTGGAAAAACAAACGAACAAAACTTATCAGATTCAACTCTTTACCACTTTTGGAGCATAGAGTTTCGAAGGAAACAAATTTTATCAATACAGAGTTTCGAGACCGGTTTATAAAAAGGGACACTCAGTCACTCAGTTACAGTACTTCACTTAACTGTATCATCTCTTGATGACAATGGTTAGATAGATATGACCTGAGATTAGAGCAAGGCACGTCAGATTTTACTTCACGGGGGGCGAATTAATGCTTGAGCTTGAGAGAACTTTATTAAAATCTAAATATTACGGATTGATGTATACTGAACCAACCCGCAAACAGTTTCCCAAAACACGTGAACAAAGATCGGCCTGTCTTTCAATAACAACATCTGGGGTGAGCATCAGGTAGCGTCCTGGTTCTCCTCGTGTTCATATTGTATGTAAACGTTACTTTAAGCGCTGTAGTGGGGAATTAACATGCAGATAGCATATGTCACCAAAACGAACGCAAGGAAGAAAATAGGGACCTGCAAATAAATTTGTACCGAATCCTATTGCCTTAACCGCTAGGCCACGACTGCCGCTGCTAACAGAGTGCTCTGAATGGTCATTACGCCATAGAAATACAGTTGCAAGTAGCTATTATTTTCCGTAGGTGTGTTGTGGTCGGGCATGCGACCACTCTTTGGTTTTACGCGAGAACAAGTAGAATGTGTGGTAAGTAAGCGTTCTACAGTTGGTTCCTATAAAATATGTGCATGACACGACGTAGGTTTGCCAAAAAAATTACGTACGCAGTAGACGTGATTCCGGCAAGTACGGCGGGACCCCAATAGATTTGTGTCAATCGCCTTAGCCGCTGCGTCACGACTGCCGCAGTTTGCAGCGTGCTCTGAATGGTCATTACTCGTTAAGTATTCAGTTGCAAGTTGCTCTTCTGCTTCTTAGGTGCGTTGCCGTCGGGCAAGTTACCGCGCTTTAATTTTATGCGAAGGCATGTAGAAAGTGTGCTAATTAAGTAAATATTATGCAGTTGCTTCCTCTACAAAAATGTACACGAAGCTACACAGGCTCCCAAAGAAATTGTGCATGAAGTCGGCATGATTCGAACCTATGCGGGGAGCAGCCAATTATTTTCTAGTCGATCGCCTTAACCACTCGGCCACGACAGCTTTATTTTCTTTTTTTTCCTTTATTGCCTGTTTTCTTTTACAGGCTGTGCAAACCGAGGAACATGAATGATAAAAAGCAAACACTTGGACCAAGACTTTATCCGGTGTGTTCACATTAAAATTTTTTTAAGTTGCACAATTCGTCCAAGAGAGGTAGTGAGTCAGGAGGCTCTGGTTGCACTTTATACAGTTCGCGTATATAGTCCATGTTTACAATGAAATTTTCCCTGACAAGACGTGCGTGAAGGTCGGCATTGCGGACCGCCATTCCAGTCTGCCAGATGCTGTGCAGTGCTATTAGCAAGAACATGTCGTACGGGACGCCGTCTTCATTGTGCACACTCAGAAAACGAATGCCATAACTCGTGATGGGTACGTCCTTTTTCAATGTGCACTGCAGAATGTCCCAATGGAAAATGGCGTCCCAGTAGTAAAGAAATACGTGTTCTACTATTTCGGGCGTCTTACAAAGTAGACAGTTTGTCGTCCATGGAACTTAGAGTCCCTTATCAGCTAACCATCGCTTTACGGCGAACGTCCCAGAGTGAAGTTAAAAGAAGGTTTTTGTTCCCGGTTTTACGTTCATCTTTTTAACCCTTCTTAGCACGTCCTGTCCGGGTCCGACATTGAATAAAGATCTTTACCTCGGTGTTGGCAACAAACAGTCAACAAGGTCTTTGTAAAGTGTTTTCTGTTTCATAGAGGACAAATACTCTAGTGAAAACCGCACTTCGAGAAATTGAAAAGAATGCACTACTTCACCCAAGAATCCAGTCACATAATGGTACATATCGTGATTCGATGACACAACAAATTCTGGAACGTGTCAACACAGCCTTAAGTTTATTACAGTTTGCAAAAAGCCATTTCTTTGGTCGCAGAGAAAAATAAAACGAGACTCAACTTGTCTAATAAATAAGTGACACAAACCCAATCCACCGTTTCGGACCGGTAAGAATAAATTTGAGCGACTTGTTCGTTCCCAGGTTGATCTCCACACAGACACGGCGAAATTCCTGTGAAATTTCTGCACATTCACCTGCGACATACAAAGGACTTGGAACACATACCATAATTTGGCTATTAAAAACAGGTTGTATACAGACGCCCGTGAAAAAATAGAGAGCTCCCGCCCACCCCAGGCGTTTGTATTTTGCCTGATTGTTTCTTCTTCGTCCTTCCAGTACTCGTTGTCACGATAAACCTCGAGTGGCACCCCCAGATACTTCAGTGGGCGGGTTTCCAATCTTACATTTACGCATACATCAGGCTTCATATTCCAATGAGCATACCAAAACGCAGTTGCTTTGTCCCAATTAATCATGCTACCTTTTATGGAAGAAAATTGGTTGGGTGTATGAAGAACTTCACATATGCTCTGCCTATCTTGACAGAGTACGGCCGCATCGTCAGGATATGCAAGAATCTTTACTTCAGTACTCTAATCTAAATCCATGCACGTTTGAATTTTTGATAATTGATAAACAAAAAGGTTCTGGGTATATGGCTAAAAGTAAGGCTGAGGCCGGGCATGCTTGTCTGATAGAACTGACTATGTCAATTTCTTCACTGAGGTTCCTATTAACTACCAGGCGTCTTACACACTGCGAGTACGCCATCTTTATTCCATCAAGAAACACAGTTCCAACTTGCACACGTTCTAACAGGTTGAACAACACTTCATGGGAGACACGGTCAAAAGCTTTTTGTAAGTCTAATTGCATCATTGCTATTCGGTCTCCAAAGTCATCGCAAATCTCTAAGACACTTCTTACTACGTGTATATTTGTTGTAATGCTACGAGATCTTATGCCACATGTCTGGTATGGTCGTACAATGTAATGAAACCTTCATGGAAATTTTGTAATCCGTATTCAAGAGGCTAATGGAGAGATAGGACGTCACAGAGTGAAGTTTGATGTCACCATCCGTTTTGGAGATTAAAACAGTGTGCGCTGGAGTGAAAGACCGTGGTAGCTTCTTCTTTTCATGCCCATCTTCAATACCTTCGAACAGCGCGCTGGCTATCTCTTCTTTAAACATTTTACAGAATTCTGTTCCGATTCCATCTGGGCCAGGTGTCTTTCCAGTGCTTAAGTCATCAATAGCTTTTTTTTCTCCTGTATACTGATAGGAGCCTCCAAACATTTTTTTAGTTTCGTCGTCAAACTTGGGCACTAAAGAAAGGAAATCTTCACTTAATCCACTCGCCATCGGAATACGTTTTCCAAGCAAATCGTGATAGTGTTCAACAAACGCGTTCATTATCTTACTTTTTTCTTTCGTCAATATGCCATTATGCATTATTTTCTTAACTTCTTTTCTTTGTGCTTATTGCTTTTCATCACTTAGTGCCCGCTTTGTCGGTGTTTCGCCCATCCAAAGCTTTTCTGTTCTTGACCTAATAATAGCCTATCTGTACTTTTGTTTATCCAAAAGCTCCAGCTTGTTTTTGGTATTTTTGATTTCTTCAGTGAAAGAGCCCAGTTTCACATTCTTTTCCTTTAATAGCGCTTGCAGTTGCGACTGCAATTTCTTCTCGTGTTGTTTCTTCTCAAAATTATGTTTACTCGTACGTTCTATAGAACTCAACTTACCATCTGGTTTAAAAACTTCCCACCTCGTTTCCCAGTCGTCTTTTCCAACTTCATACAGCATCGTTAACACTTCACTTACTTTTCTAGAAAAAATTTCATCTTTCATGATGCGATTATATAATTTCCAGAGGTGCCAGTTGAATTTAGGCATTTTTTTTCCTTTGTCCCAAGCGTGAATTTTACCAAACAGTGATCGCTAAAAGACACTGGTATGACAACGTATTCGTCACAAGACATCACAAGGTCAAGTGGGATGTAGGCTCTATCCAAACGCGCGCGACTTTGTCCCTGAAAATGCGTGAACTCAACCTGGCCATTAGACACACAGAGGGCCACATCTTCTAGTCCATTCTCTGCAATCAATTCCCTCAAAAACAGTGCGCTCTGATCGAACAAATTTACATGTTTTGAGCGGTCCTCAATCGTGCACACACAGTTGAAGTCACCAATCAATATCAGATATCTACTACAATCAAGAAAACCACCAATCTCTTCAAAGAATGCCTTTCTTTCGTTCTCACGATTCGGGGAATACAAGCAAATCACGCGCCATTCAAAATTCAGTAACAAAAAATCCGATACCATGAAACGTCTACTCTCACTGCTTCTTATGCTTGTCTCAAAAGCGCCCATCGATCTTTTTATGAAAATTCCACACCCTCCCACGCTATTGGAATGCGACACACAAATATCATACGTTGTGCGGAAAGGTGCAACCATTTAATAAGTTTCGTCCTCCCTCTGTTCTTTTGTTTCTTGCACGGCAATCACGTCTAAATCATGCTCTCTAAACAGCCTACTTAATTGCTATTGCCGTCTTCTAGACGATAGCCCGCGCACATTTAGAGTGGCGAAACGAACTACTTTTTCCAGTCTAACAGCCATTGTTATCTTAAAAATGAATGCACTCACCAAACAGTCTGTGCCCCGATATTCGGGTACACCCTCAGTGTGTTAGTCGTCTTGCCAAGTGGGCGGCTTAGCCGCCCTCTTCTCCTCCTCCAGAACGTTTGGCTTTGGGGTGGGCCGCAGCCGGCGATTAGTGAACGCTTTCATCGGCGGTTCAGTGCTGCTGGTTTCCTTCGTCTCTGCACCGGCCTCGTCTCGTGGTCTCTTTTTCAGCGCACTGTTGTCTTCTGGTTCACGGCAATCCATGGCGTCCATTTCGGCACTCTTGGGGTGAACTTCCGCTGTCCCTTTATTCCCACTTGTTTTGTTGGCACCACCCTCGATGAATTCGGAGTGCTGTATCTTGGCATCTACTGCAATTTCTACCTGTGCAGTGGCTGTGAGATCTTCCGCTGTAGTATTGTTTGTTTGCTTACTACCTTTGGTGCTTGTCCCTTGTACTCCTCATGTTGTCGCAGAATCCACACATTCTTCTGCTTCCGCTTCGTCTATGGAGAGCTCGGATTTTTCCGTGCTCAACGTGGTCATTGCAGCTGCCGCATACGTCCTCAAGCAATTTTCTACGGCGTGCCCAATGCGTTTGCAGACGTTGCACTGCGGCACGCGGCAGTCCTTTCTTATGTGACCAATTTGTTGGCAGCGCAAGCACCTTGGCGCTCTTCCGGACGCTACGACAAGGGCTAGCTCACCTCCCACGCGCAGCTTATGTGGTATATTGTCCAACATAACGTCAGCCTTCAGTCGCACCACGACTGTGCGTGTCATGGTGTTCTGTTGGCTGTAGCCGTGAAGGCGCCATTTACCCAGTCCTGTTTCCAAGACTGTTTCATAGGGGTTCAGGGCGTTTCGCACGTCTTCTTCGCGTACATGGAAGAGCAGCCAGTGAAGCTTCAGACGGACGTCGCGGTGACTTGGATTAATTAAGGTACATCTCCGGCCCTCGACCGTCAATTCCGGTTCGGCCAAAAACTTCTTGGCGCCTTCAGCAGTCTTGCAGGTAACAGCCCACACATGATTCATTTGATAGGCGCCGAGCGCAAGAAGCTCGGTGGGCGGAACACGTTGAAACAGTGGCTCACGAAAATATTCTGCACGATATGGTCTACCTTTTACATCAGCATGTAGAAAAACGGTATTTTGAACAACGTACCCAGTTGGCAGTGGGGGCAAAATGATTGCATAATCCTGCGACACTTCATTCCTGGAACCGCGGCTATGGTGGGCCGCAACATCCGCTCCGACGGAGCTCATATCAGCCACGTCCGTACACTACGGTGGCCAGAAGTCAACTCTCGGCCACGACGGCTTTCTTTTATTTCCAAGGTAAGAAAACACAACAGAGAAACCAACATAAAAATGTTAAAATCGCCAAACAGTAACTTGTTGACGCAACATTGCTAAAAACGCTTTAATGACACTAGGTTATTAAGTACAGGATACCATATTCGCTGTTCGTCCTGGGAGTGGTTTTCATCTCGGATATAGGAAATACTTTCAATGAAGTTTTCTCTTACCGATCTTACCATAGGTTCTGCATGTCTGACAGCCATTCTTGCTTTCCAAATGCTATACATGCTTAATACCATGAACATGTCATAGGGCCCACCCCCGTCATTGTTTACTGCAAGAAAATTAATTCCTTATGGTGTGAGGGGCAAATCTTTTTCCAGCGTTCTCTGGAGGATGTCCCAATGAAATATTGAATCTAAACAGTCTAGGAATATGTGTCTTACTGTTTCTGGCTTCCGGCATAAAATGCAATCAACTGACCAGGGAACAAAAAAGCGCTTTTCCTGCAGCCAGGGTTTGACTGCGAGCGTGCCACTATCAAGTTGAAAAAGGAAAGTTTTAACAGTCCACCAAACCGGCATTTTTTTAACTCTTTTAAAACGTCCTTACCCGGACCAACAGAAAGAATGTCTTGATATTGACACGTGTACTTGTCTTTATCGGGCGACACGTTCTGCTGCCTAAGAAATGTTATCGCACAGCGCGGGACGCGCCTGCATGCATCCGAAGTTTCTGGAAAGTTATTGATGCTTCTATCCGCTGTCTGTTGTCGCCGAACCTTGTGTTATCGGATTTCATCGCTTGACACGAATGGTGCAGAACTTTGTAGAATGCATGTGGGTCCCAACGATTAATCTGGAACATTCGATGACTGCTGTATAAAAGCCGACGCGCTTGACCCGCTGATCAGATTTTCGACGATCGCCGAGCGTGTTCGCCGCTATCGTTGTGCTATAAGTGTAGCCTGTTTTGTGGGCACAGGTTCGCCCAATAAAAGTTAGTTTTGTCGTTCACAGTATTGCTACTGTGTTCCTTGACGTCACGACCACGTGACAATATAAAGGTACTGGAAGCATTACATCACGTAGATCTTTGTACAATCATTTCTTTGATACTATAATAAGATAATCAAACGAGAAACGTACTTTAAGAATCTTGAAAGCGCTTACTTCGCGTCGATACCCGCAGAAACCGCTTCCGGTAACGCCACACGATGACACAATAAACTCTGGAACAGCATTGTGCTGTCTCATTTGAAACACTGCTCGAAATGCTCGAAAAAAGGGGTCAAGCTGGTCCCGCAAGGAAATAAACCTTGAGACAATCTGCCTCAGAAAAAAATGAGCTAAGCCAAGCCCTCTGGCTTTCAGTGTATGAAACAAGTTAAGACGACTCGCGCGCTCCCATGTGGAATTCCATACAAATGTTGCAAGATTCTGTGCAATTTCTAGGCAGTAGCTCCTGTCATAGCGAGCACCTGCAACACATACCAAAAACGCGCCACAAGCCACCGTGGTTGTTCAGTGGCTATGGTGTTGGGCTGCTGAGCACGAGGTCGCGGGATCGAATCCCGGTCACGTGCGGCAGCCGCGTTTTGGTGTGGGCAAAATGCGAAAACACACGTGTACTTAGATTTAGGGGCATCTTAAGGAACCCCAGATCATCGAAATTTCTGGAGTCCTACACTCCGACGTGCCTCATAACCAGAAAGTGGTTTTGGCATGTAAAACCCCATAATTCAATTAAAAAACGCACCACAAGGAACGTATTGCAAATCGTGGACCTGGTCAATATGGATAAATTTTTACCGCCCGAATTGGTAGTTTTCTGGCGCATTCCTTCGGCCTCTTCTCTCTAGTATTCTGGAGGCTCATAATTCGAGTTTAATGATGCTCCAAAATGTTTTGTTGGAGAGACTGCTCACTGTAAATTTTCAGACATTGAGCTTCTCATCCCAGCTGCCATGCCAAAAACCGGCGTACTTCCCCCATTTAACAGCGCGTCCAGACATATTGCAATATGTTCGAGCTTATTTAACAGTTTCACGAACACTCTATTTATCCCCAGAAAAGACGGCGACATCATCTGCATACGAGAGAGTTTTGACTTCACTCGCCATTAAACGGAAACTCCGTATTTTCTCATTGTGTATAACTTTTAAGCAAAAAGGCTCTAAGTAAACTGCGAAGAGAAGTGACGGAGCCAGGCATCCTTGTTTTATGATTCTACATAAATTAATGTTACAACAGAGTTGTTTATTTACCAACAAGTTCGGGCTACACCCTTCGTAAGACAGTTTTAAGCCTTCTAATATAATGTTTCCAACATTCACGGGCTCTAGAATAGAAAAAAGCACACTGTGCACAACATTGTCGAATGACTTGTCTGGTTGTCGAATGTCAATGATCAATTGTCAATGGTTGTCAATTGTCGAATGAACATTGTCTGGTTGCATCATAGCAACTCATCCCTCCCAGGCATCGCAACACTCAAGAATACTTCTTGCCACATGTTATAAAGTATCGACCGCCCGCTTATGCCACAAGTGTGGTGTGGGCCTACTATTGATTTCATCAATGACCGCAACCTTCTTGCTAACACCTTCATGAATATTTTATACACTACAATAGACAAGGGTAGGGGGCGATACAACCCTACTGAGAGCAGCTTTACAGGGTCATCGCATTTTGGGATCAGCACGGTGTGGATTTCTCTGAAAGAAGGTGGCATGGATTTTACTTCATAAGCCTCGGCCTGAACACGGTGTAAAATGGCTGCTAGTTCATGATTAAATGCCTTATAGAAAGCCGCGCCTCGATTCATCGATTGCGGTTTCAATGTCATTCAACGTAATCGGTTCCTCAATAGGTCTTGACGTCGGCATCAAGTCTCGGCAATAAAGGCAAGTAAGTATTCCCTATCAAGGCCACCTTATACCGGTCCTTTGCAGCTTAACAAATATCTGTAGTGTTCGAAGAAGGCAGGTGTATTGTATTATTATCGCTACTACGGAAGTTGCCATATTCGGTTTCTTCTTTTTTTTCACCCGCCGTGGTTGCTCAGTGGCTATGGTGTTGGGTTGCTGAGCATGAGGTCGCAGGATCGAATCCCGGTCACGGCGGCTGCATTTCGATGGGGGCGAAATGCGCAAACAACCGTGTACTTAGATTTAGGTGCACGTTAAAGAACCCCAGGTGGTCCAAATTTCCGGAGCTCTCCACTACGGCGTGCCTCATAATGAGAAAGTGGTTTTAGCCCATAAAACCCCATAATTTATTTTATATTGATTTCTTTTATTTCATTTTGCGATACGTATCTTTTCTCTTCGCTCAAAGCGCGTCTTGTGGGCGTTTCCCCGAGCCACAAACGCTCTTAGCGCGCACGTATCACTGACCCCCTGTATCTCTTGACATCAACGATTTCAAGCTCATTTTTAACGTTCCTTATCGCTGTTGACAACTCTCCTGACTGTGTGCATTTTATTGACAACAATATGTTAAGCTTACTTTGCAATTCATTTTCTTTTCTTTTTTAATTGTAGCGTAATACAGAGGCTCTTTCAATGGCTGTTATTTTTAGATACATTATGGGGTTTTAGGCGCCCAAATCACTTTGATTATGAGGCACGCCGTAGTGGAGGACTCGGGAAATTTCGACCACCTGGGATTCTTTAACGTGCACCTAAATTTAAGTACACCGGGGTTTTCGCATTTCGCCTCGATCGAAATGCGGCCGCCGTGGCCGCGATTCGATCCCGCGACCTCGTGCTCAGCCGCGCAACACCATATATGCCACTGAGCAACAACCACGGCGAGTCAATGGCTGTTATTTCAAATCCATGTTTAAACTCTTCCCACATCGCTATAAATTCCAGGTTTTCGCAAGCAAGCATCTCTCGTATACGTTCTTTTACAAACGCAATAAAGGTTCCGTCGTCCAGAAGCTTGACATTGAATTTCCCTAAGTACCAATTGAAAGGCCTGTCTTCTTTTATTTTGCCGAGCGAGTACATTACAAGACTATGGTCGCTGAAGGATACGTGCCTAACGTCATAGCTTCTACACAATGGAACCAGTATCGCTGATATATAAGCTCGGTCTAATCTCGCGTGACCATCCCGTTGGAAATGCGTAAACACAGTATTCTTTCCACTGCAAAACACCGCACCAACATTTCTAATTCACGCTCTCGTGTTGCTGCCAGTAGGTAAACTGCCCTTTATTCACGTGCAATCTAGTTGTTCTTCCGGTCTTCAGAAAACCAAACACAATTGAAGTCTCCCAGAAGGATAATATAGCGCTCAGACTTCAAATAGACATCAAGTTCTCCAAAAAAAGTCATGGCGTTTTCATTCACCAGTTGGGGCGTATGTGCAAATTACCCGCCATTCAGAATCCCAGAGCGAACAGTCGCACATGATCATTCGCCTTTCATCACAAACAAATACAAACTGCGCAACAATTTCCAAAGATTTCCGCAAGAACAAAACACGCCCACTGGAATTGCCGACAGCATGGGAAACGCACGCACTGCACCGCGCTCTAAATGTTTCAACCATTCGGTGGGTTCGCTCTTCACTTTCAATTTTTGTTTCCTGTAGAGCGACTATGTCTAAATCATTGTCTTGCAATAACCGGCTGACATAGTAGTGCCGCCTTTCGGCGCCCAGGCCTCGCACATTGAGCATACCAGTGCGTAGCGGTATTCTAGATTGTGAAGCCATTTCTTTTTTGTTCATTTTTTGAAAAGAAGAAAACCGGAACAATAGTTCAATTAAACCCATACATTTTGCTGTTTCTCAGAACGCTCGAAAGTCCTTTCCTAGGCAAAAGCGGCCAAACTATACAAACGTACTCTTGAGCTCGTCCCTTACCTCGCATAAAATATTGCTGGGCGACGCCCTCGTTATTACGAAGGCGCCTTCGTTAACGTCGGACTGGGATCTGGCGGAAGGCGAGACTTTGGTGTGAGAGATGGACGGCAGTATGAACTTTCTTTTCTGGGTGGCTACTGTGCCTTGCCGCTGCCACCTTCGTCACCTTCGGGAACTTGCCTGTGTGGCCGCTTCGCAGACGAGCTGTTCGTGACGTCTTTGACCACCGACGTCTTTGACGGCGCACGCTGGCGTAGCTGTTTCCTGTCAAACGGATCCCACTTCACTTTTGTCACTGTGCCCGGATACATTCGCGAAGGTAAGCAGCGCTTTCAATAAAGTTTTCACGTGCACTGCGCGTGTAATAGTCGGCATGCCTTACTTGCATTCGTGTTTTCCAGAAGCTGTGGAGGCCAAGAAGCATGAACAAATCATAGGGTACATCTTCGTGATCAACCGGTAAAAATCTGATACAATAATGGTCTAGTGGTAGCTCTTTCTTTATAGTTCGTTGTAGGACGTCCCTGTGGAATATCGCCTCCCGGCAGTCCAGAATAAGCATTGTGATGCATAGTTCCAGCGCACTTTTGAACACGGACGAGGCGAGAAAGACAACATGAACGCCGGCCTTCGTGTTGTCTTTCTCGCCTCGTCCTTGTTCAAATGTGCGCTGGAACTATGTTTCACAATGCTAATCATAACCAACTAGCCCAGCTGTCCATACTTAGTCCAGAATAACACGTTCGACTGTCTCTGGCTTGTTACATAAAGGACAGTTCGTTGTCCATGGGACAAACAATCCCTTTTCTTGAAGCCATGTTTTGACAGGTAGTGTATTAGAATGTACCTTGAAAAAGAATGTTTTCATGCCTGGCCTAACTGGCATCCTGTTCACTCGCTTTGAAATATTCTGCCCTGGGCCTCCACAGTAAGGCGCACGGTACAGTGGCACCGGTAGCATCATGTCCACAAGATCTTTATACAGCTTTTTCTTGGGAACACTGTACAAGTAGTCTGGGGAAAAACGTACTTCTAACAACTTGCAAGAAAGCACAACCTCGCGCAAATATCCGGTTACAGCACCACACATGTTTCCATCATAGTACACTATGCTTCTTGGGAGTAGCCTTTGCAATCGGACCTGTATAGCCGTTCTTAAGAAGGTGTCATTTTGATTATGAAAGAAAATAAAGCGTGATACCACTTGACGCTAAAACAAGTGGGCCAGTCCAAGGCCTCCACTGTTAACTGAAAGAAACAGGTTTGTTCTCTTCATTTTTTCCCAGGTGGAAGCCCAATGAAAGACGGCAAATACACGATACAATTCTTGAATCGAGGTCCGCGATGCACACAGCACATTCATGAGGTACCATATTTTAGAAATGAGAAAGACATTCCAAAGAAAGGCACGTGAGAAAATTGACAGATTCCTTCCTTGCAACGCTCCCGCTTTCTCTCTCACCCTGGAGGTCTCTTCGTTCCAGAGTGGGCTGGGATCGTGATAATATTCTAGGGGCACTCCAAGGTATCGCGTTCGCATGGGAGACCATTGCAGCCTTGAGAAATATTCCGGTCTATTTTCCCATTCACCGTGCCGAAAACCAGAGCTTTTTTCCAAGTTTACTTGACATCCAGTCTGGTCACAAAACCTTTCCACAATGTTTGTAACTTCACAAATGATATTTCTGTTGGTGCAAAATACCGCTATGTCGTCCGCATACGCAAGAAGTTTCACTTCAGCAGATTGCAACTCGAAACCCGTGAAGTAATCGCTGTTGAGAATGGCCAGACATAAAGGCGCTAGATACGCTGCAAAACACTTGTCTGTTTCTTAGGTTTGTTGAGCTCGGGCATATGCCCGCCCTTCAATTTTACGCGAAGAGACGTGGAAAGTGGGGTAACTAACTATTCTACAGTTGCTTCCTCTGCAAAAATGCGCATGAAGCCACACAGGCTCGCAAAATAGCTATGCACGCAGTCGACAGGATTCGAACCTGTGCGGGGAGACCCCAATAGATTTCTAGTCTATCGCCTTAACCGCTCGGTCACGACTGCATTTTTTAATTAGCGGCTTGGCAAGTACACAAAAATATAGTCAAATAAAAACGAGTGTTAAAACCTCTATCGTTAGTAAGACTGACGTGTCATGTTAAAATGGCTTCATCGAAGCCAAACTGTCCAACTCTGAAAGCCAATTTGGTGGATCACTTAGCAGTTTCAATACTTCGCTTGTATAAATAACACTCTCAATAAAATAATACATTGCTGACCTCGCATGGACAGCAGCATTGCGCACAGCCATACGAGTTCACCACACGCTTTGCATACAGAATAGCATTAACATGTCAACCGGCGGACCATCAGGGTCAGCACATGGCAAAACCCTTATTCCGAACGCAGTGATAGGGAGCTCCTTTTTTAAAGTTATTTGCAGGATGTCCGTAAGAAAGCGGGCATTGTGGCAGTTAAGAAAAATATGTTCGACAGTTTCTTCCTTTTTACAAACAAGACAGTTGCCTGACCGTGGGACAAACAAGCCCTTGCTTCTTAGCCATTGCTTAACAGGCAGTGTGCCGGTATGCAGTTTGAAAAAGAATGATTTTGCATTAGCTCGTGCAGGCATATTCTTCACTCGCTTGAAAACATCTCGTTCAGGCCCTAAGTAATACATAGAACGATACACTGGTGTAGGTACAAACACTTCGACAAGATCCTTATACAATTGTTTTCGTGACACTGCAACCAAGTAGTCTTTTGAAAATCGATTGTTTAGAAGACTTATCGCCATGGAAACTCCACGCAGATAGCCCTTTAGTGCCATCGGTTTGATTGCGTGCGACGATACAACAAAATCAGGCAAAGCGTCCCGCAATCTTACGTGGATCACCGTCCGCAGAAACACTTCGCTTTGGTCGCGGAAGAAAACAAATCTCGAGACAAGTTGCTTGAAAAACAAATGTGTTAAACCAAGCCCATTGCTCAACGTTTGAAACAAATTACTTCGGCTCGTGCGTTCCCACACCGAACCCCAAAGAAATTCTGCAAACACTCTGCGTATTTTTTGAATTGAAGATTGGCTCGTGCATAGCACCTGCAGGACGTAGAACACTTTAGCCACTAAAAAGGTATTACACACTTTGGCCCTAGTAAACATCAAAAAGTTGTGGCCTCCCCATTTGTTAGTTTGCTCTTTCATTCTGTCTCTCTCGCTCGTCCAGTATTCGACTGGCTCACGGCAGTTACTGAGCGGAACCCCAAGATAAGTGCCGGGCAATACACTCCATTGCATTTTGCAAAAGACGTCTGGTGCATCTCGCCAATTCCCGCGCCAAGACCCTAAACATTTTGACCAACTTATGGCACTACCGGAAGCATTGCAAAAAGCTTGGGCTGCTCTCACAGCTTCTGCAATGCTCTGTTTGTCGACAAAGAACACTTCTATGTCGCCGGCATAAGCTAAATATTTTACTTTTCTACCACAGAATGTGTACCCGCGTATATTATGGCTATGTAGTAGCTTTAAACAAAAAGGCTCTAAATAAAGTGCAAGAAGCAAGGCCGAGGTTGAACAGCCTTGTTTTATGCTAGACATTACTGCAATCCGCCTGCTCAGCTTGTTGTTAATAATTAAGCCTGTGGTACAACCATCATACATCATTTTCACCCCGTCCAAAATGACTGATCCGACATTCACATAATCAAGAAGCATAAACAGGATTTCGTGCGACACCCTGTCAATAGCTTTGGCCGAATCTAGCTGTAGCATAGCTACATGATCGCCCATCGCATCGCAACATTCAAGTACGTTTCGCGCTATAGGTGTACTTGTGAATATAGTCCTACCTTTTATACCGCATGTCTGATGAGTACCTACTAGGGATTTCGCTGCACTCTGATGGTGATGGGCGAGCCCCTTCATAAATACTTTATAATCAATATTTTCTAAGCTTATTGACCGGTAGGCTTCTACGGATTGAAGTTTGATGTGGTCTGTTGATTTATGTATCAGTACTACATGTGTCTGTCGGAAAGAGGACGCGTCCATTTTTTGTTCGTAACACTTGGTTATGACGCGATGCAGAGCCTTAGCCATTTCAACCTTGAAAATTTTATATATTGCTGCTTCAAGTCCGTCTGTTCCAGGCGATTTCCTTGCACTATGGTGATCTATAGCCTTTTCAATTTCTGTTGCAGAAATCGGCCTCTCAAGGGCATCCTTAAGTTCGCCATTAATTTTCGGCATCAAAGGTAAATATTCACTCGTAAACGCAAAGCTACCGCTTGTCCTCTTGCTTAGCAGCGTGCTATAGTAGTCAACGAAAGCGCGCTCTATAATTTCTTCGTCATTTGTAAGCTGCCTTTGATAAACTATTTCTTTTACTTCCTTGGTCATAGCGTACTTCTTCTGTTCACTTAAAGCCCGTTGGTGGGCATTTCACCCAAGCATACACGTTCAGCGTGTGTTCTTAAAACGGCGCCACGATATCTCTCTTCATCAATCACTTCAAGTTTCGCTTTAAGTTCTTTGATATCATGTGCAAATATACCAGCCGCGCCACTTTCCATGTTCAACAGGTATGCTAACGTGCATTGCAGTTGCTTTTCTTCTTGCTTTTGTTTCTGCCGCAACACGCATGCTCTCTCTAAAGCAATTGTTTTCGCTTCGGTTTTGAAGAGCTCCCAAGCTTCTACAACAATTTTTGCATCCTCAAGGAGACCAGCGTCTAATTTTTTTTATTTTTTAATAAATATTTCATCTTGCAAAAGGTTGTCGTTAAGTTTCCATAGGTGCCAATTAAATTTCTGCTCTTTCTTTTTCATGCCTATCGTGACCATTACCAAACAATGATCACTGAAACTGATACATTCTACACCATAGTCAGAAAGTACCGAAACTAAGTGAAAAGGAACATAGATGCGGTCTAACCACGAGTAACTGTCTCCTTGAAAATGCGTATGTTGCACATCACTGTAAGAACCACGAACACTCCCAACATCCTCTAGATCAACATCACACAAAATTTCATGCAGAAGTGCAGCACTACTATCTTGGCTCAGTGGCTTTTTCGATCGATCTATCGGCCGGCACACACAATTAAAGTCGCCAAACATTAAAGCTTGTCTTTCACACCGCAAGAAAGACCTCAGATAAACAAAAAATTGTTCACGTTCGCAAGCATTATTACGGGCGTATACACAAAACACCCGCCAAAGAAATCCAGAAAAAGAAAATCACAAGTAAGCAAACGCCCCCCCCCCCCCCCCCTAACATGGAGTACCTTGTTGCTCTGTTATTCCAATACTGTTTCTAACAAACACAAGGCAGCCACCAGAAGTACCACTCGCCTGACTAACGCATACGTTGTACTTATTTCTGAAAATTTCAACCAATCTAGTCGTTTTTTCTTCAGATTCAATTTTCGTTTCTTGGACAGCCATCAAATCAATGTCTTTTTCTAGTAACATGTGACTTATCTGACACTGTCTTCGCCTCTGCGGTAACCCTCTGACGTTTAATGTCGCCAAACGAAGCAGACTGGTGAGGTTAATAGTGTTTGCCATTGTTTTAGTTATATTTAGGTTACGCCCCTACGTAATATTTCTAAGGAAACATACGGACTCTGGTATGCAGTGATGCTCGTTGAACATAGCCCTCCCTTTCGAGGCGACGACTGCCAACCCACGTCCTCGCAGGCCCATTCCCGATCAAAGATCGGGTGTTGGAAGTTCTTCCCGGGACACTAGCTCCGCTAAGGCGTAGGTGGCCCGTGTGATGGCCGTCTGTCTTGCGGCACGTTGGGTTTGACCTTCAACGTCGACCGTCAGCCTGTCTGGATTTTCTGTGCCGGTCTTTCAGTACCGGCGCCGTTGGTGTGTCGGCCATGGTCCTCAACATCATCGCGCAATCGCTTTCCGGAACCCTTAGCGTCAGAAGTCATGTCCATGCTCTCAGAGATGCTGACTCTCTCGTCAACCGAGGTGGTTAGTGGTGCTTGGATAGTTGAAGACGCACACGTCGCCTCAACACCACATTTCTTGACTTGAGCCTTGGTGGGTGGGGGCGCAGAAACTGGCACGTTGCCCTTATCAGTCCCCTTCGAGTTCACCTTTTCAATCTTAATTTCCAGACAGGTAGACTGAGCATCTGCCCCTTCAGCTGCTTCCTTAGCGGCCTCCTCAGCATCCTCTTGATCCATTAGGAGCTCCGATGTGTCTTCGCTCCTACCTTGACAAGCAACGTTGGCGTATATTCTTACGCACTGGGTCTCGTCGTGGCCGAAGCGATGACATAGCCCACAGCATGGAACCCGCCATTCTCGTCTAATGTGTCCGGTGCAACAGCACCGGAGGCAGAGGGGTGCTCTGCCCGGGCCAATAACGAGAGCCAGGTCTTCCGCGACCCGAAGCTGGTGTGGTAGGTCGTCTGCTGTCATTCCGGGCTTGAGTTTCAGGACCACAGAACGTGTCGTGGTTCCTTTGTCGTTGCAGCCCTGTACTTTCCACTTCTCCCTCGTCACTTCGGTCACTCTCCCGAACGGTGCCAACGCTGTACGGACGTCTTCATCAGGAACACCGTGCAGCAGCCAGAAGAGTTTGAGCCTGACGCCCTGGTTGCATGGGTCCATGACCACGCATTGATGTTTGTTCACAAGAAATGCTTCAGCGTCAAGTATCTTCTTTTTTGCCGCCTCGTTCGAAAAAGTTCCGGCCCACACATGATTCATCTGATAAGCCCCAAGGGCCACGATTTCCGGCAGCAGCATCAGTCTTGAAAGCACGTCTCTGAAGTGCTCAACACGGTAAGTCCACTCTTTAACTTCGCCGTGGATAAAAATAGAGTTCAAAATAGTAGCACCATCTAGTAGAACCATCTGGGAGTCCGGAGAAGGCTTTTCCGTTGACCGGGAAACGCGGCCAAGGGCCGCTGTAACCACTCCTGGGGAGCAAGGGATTCATTCGTCTGTTTCTTAGGTTTGTTGAGGTCGGACATGTGACCACCCTTCAATTTTACGCGAAGAGACGTGGAAAGTATGGTAACTAATTATTCTACAGTTGCTTGCTATGCAAAAATGCGCATGAAGGTACACAGGCTTGCAAAAAAAGTTATGCACGCAGTCGACAGGATTCGAACCTGTGCGGGTAGACCCCAATAGATTTCTAGTCTAACGCTTTAACTGCTCGGCCAGGACTGCTTATTTTTTCTTTATTGCCTGTTTTCTTTTACAGGTCGTGGAAACAGAGAAACATGAATGATAAAAAGGAAACACTTGGACGGAATCTTGATCCAGTGTGATGACATTAAAATTTTTTTCAGGTTACACAATTCGTCCAAGAGAGGTAGCCAGTCAGGAAGCTCTGGTTGCGCTTTATACCGTTCGCGTATATAATCCTTGTTTACACTGAAATTTTCTCTGACAGCACGTGCGAGAAGGTCGGCATTGCGGACCCCGATTCTAGTCTGCCAGATGCTGTTAAGCGCTATCAGCATGAACATGGCGTACGGGCGCCATCTTCATTGTCCTCACTCAGAAATCGAATGCCATAACTCGTGATGGGTAGGTCCTTTTTCGATCTGCGCTGCAGAATGTCCCAATGGAAAACGGCGTCCCAGCAGTAAAGAAACACGTGTTCTACCGTTTCGGGCGTCTTACAAAGTAGGCAGTTTGTCGTCCATGGAACGTAGAGTCCCTTATCAGCTAACCATTGCTTTACGGGGAGCGTCCCAGAGTGAAGTTTAAAAAATAAAGTTTTTGTTCCCGGTTTTACATTCATCTTTTTAACCCTTCTTGGCACGTCCTGTCCGGGTGCGACATTGAATAAAGATCTGTACCATGGTCTTGGCAACAAACAGTCGACAAGCTCTTTTTAAAGTGTTTTCCATTTTACAGACGAGAAGTACTCTAGTGAAAAATGCACTTTCAGAAATTGAAAACAATGCACTACACGTAAAAATCCAGTCACGTAACGGTACATATTGTTATTCGACGGCAGAACAAATTCTGGAACGTGTGAACACAGTCTTAATTTTATTACGGTTTGCAAAAAGTCATCACTTTGGTCGCGGAGAAAAATAAAATGTGACACAACTTTCCAAATAAATAAGTTACACAAACCCAATCTGCCGTTTCGGACCGGTAAGAATAAATTTGAGTGACCCTTGCGTTCCAAGGTCGATAAAACAGTGAAAATCCTGTGAAATTTCTGCACATTCACAGGTGACATACAAAGAACTTGGAACACATACCATATTTTGGCTATTAAAAAGAGGTTGCATACAGACGCCCGTGCAAAAATAGAGAGCTCCCGCCCACCCCAGCCGTTTGTTTTTTGCCCGATTGTTTCTGCTTCATCCTTCCAGTACTCGTTGTTGTCACGATAAACCTCGAGTGGCACCCCAAGGTACTTCAGTGGGCGGGTTTCCCATCTTATATTTACGTATACATCAGCCTTCATATCCCAATGACCATACCAAAACGCAGTTGCTCTGTCCCAAATAATCATGCTCCCTCTATTGGAACAAAATTGTTTGGCAGTGTGAACAACTTCACATATGCTATGCTTATCTTGACAGAGTACTGCCACATCGTCAGCATATGCAAGAATGTTTACTTCAGTAGTCTCTAATCTAAATCCATGCACATTTAAATTTTGGATAATTAATAAACAAAAAGGTTATAGGTATATGGCAAAAAGTAAGGCTGAGGCCGGGAATTCTTGTCTGATAGAACTGAGTATGTCAGCTCTTTCCCTTAGCGTCTTATTAACTACCAGGCGTGTTACACATTGCGACTACGCCATCTTTATACCATCAAGAAACACAGTTCCAACTTCTACATGGTCTAGCACGTTGAACAACACTTCATGGGAGACACAGACAAAAGCGTTTTGTAAGTCTCATTGCATCATTGCTATTCGGTCTCCAACGTCATCGCAAATCTCTAAGGCACTTCTTGCTATGCCTATGTTTGTCGTGATGCTACGACCTCTCATTCCACATGTCTGGTGTGGTCCTACAATGTTTTGAATTACATTCTGCATTCTCTTGGCCAACATCTTCATGAAAATTTTGTAATCCGTATTCAAGAGGCTAATGGGACGATATGACGACACAGACTGACGTTTGATGTCATCATCCGTTTTGGGGATTAAAACAGTGTGCGCTTCAGTGAAAGACCATGGTAGCTTCTTTTATACCCCTCTTCGATAACTTCGAACAGCGCACTGGCTATCTCATCTCTAATTATTCTATAGAATTCTGCTCCGATTCCATCTGGGCCAGGTGTCTTTCCAGTGCTTAAGTCATCAATAGCTTTTTTAATCTACTGTATACTCATAGGACCCAGTTGAAAATGACAACAGAGGTTGTGTTCAGTACTACAGAAATTTCCGTTGTACAACAGGATTTTTCTGTAGTAACTACAGATTCCTCATGGAGCGACAGACTTTTCTGATGTACAACAGACATTTCTTGTTGTGACTACAGAAGTACAGTTTGCCGTATGTCTGTTGTTACAACAGAAAGCTGAAGCTCTACAACAGATTTTTGTAGTACTACAGAAAAATTTGTCATCACTACAGGCACCCTGTTCTTCCAACAGAAATGTTCCTGAAGTAACCCGAAAAACTTCTGTAGTGCTACAGAGAGCTGTTGAAATACTTCAGAAACCTATTGTGGCAACAGGCCCCCAATTGTCACAACAGAAGTGTTCCTGAAGTAATGCGACCAACTTCTGTTGTACTACAGAAAAATGTTGTACGACAGAAATCCATCATTGCAACAGGCCCCCAGTTGTCATAACAGAAGTGTTCCTGAAGTAATGGACAAACTTCTGTTGTGCTACAGAGAACTGTTCCACAACGGAAACCTATCGTCGCAACAGGTACCCAATGATGACAACAGAAGTGCACTGAAATTGTGCGATGCGACAAGCTTCTGTAGTGCCCAGTTGAAAAAGACAAGAGGAATTCCTGTCGCAACTACAGAAATTCTGTTGTACGACAGAAGTTCTTGACATTTCTTAATTGAGTGACGTTTCTGACATGACGACAGAAATTCTGATGCCGCAACAGAAGCATTCTGTCGCGAAGGCCAATAGTTATGAAGTCGCAACAGAAACGTTCTGTCGCGACAACAAGAGTTCTGAAGTCGGAACAACAGCTTTATATCCTGACAGCGACTCCGACGTTACGACACCGATTCTGACGTCGCAGCAGAAACATTCGGTCGCGACGGCCAAGAGTTCCGAAGTCGCAACAGAAGCGCTTTCCGTCGCGACCCTTTAAAATTGTATGTTAGTTTCGCATCGGTGGTGTACACTGTACTTTTCTCTTGCGCGGTATTCAATCGCGCTTCTCTGAAGCCGGCAATGCTGATGGCACCAACACCGGTATTAAAGTCGACGTGGCGAATAGTTATAATTGTGCCGTGACGACGCGGCACCAGCAACGCCCTACCGGCCTCCTCAAGATCGGCCGCTGATCAAAATCATACCATCTGGCTGCGTATGCGTTTTATTTTTTTTTGTAAGATGTGGCACACAGGCCTGTGGACTTACATGTGCTGTTACACTGACACATTAGTTAATTTCCCAGGAATATTTCACAAGCTTATGCGAAGCGGAAAAGAAGATTTGGGTTGTTCCACAAAGTTGCGTGAAAAGCTGTCTCGCTCGGGACTCATTAATCTGGTACAGTGCTGCCGTGAGAAACCAGTATGCTGCCAGAAAGAACTCTCATCCACGAATGTTTATGTAGCTATTTTGCATTGAACACACGAATTATATGCGAGCTGAAAAGTGTAAAGAACGAGAGACAACTGTCGAAACTAGCAGTAATGACCCTAAAAGTCAATGTTGTCTATTTCTGAATTTCTTATTTAATATGGATATCGTACATCAAAATCGAAGTTCTAGCACTCCATGATGTACCTGTCGATGGTACGAACACTCTTGCTCTTCTAGAGATGCGGCACTTGACGCGGTGGACTGATAGCGGATCTTGGCGCTTATAATGCAAATGTAAACATCAGCGCATCAGCACGTCGTACCATTGACATGGCCAAAATGTACACTCGACAAGCATGTCAAACGTAGATTATAAATTTTTTGCAAAAATTTTATCGAATAGATTGCAATTTGCGATGTCAATTCTCATTGGTTCCCATCAGACGTGTGGAATTAGGGGCAGATCCATTCAAACCAACATACATATCGCCCGTACACTCCTTCAGTATTGTAACGGTTCCACTGAACAGCTTGCAATCCTCCAGGTAGACCTTGCTAAAGCTTTTGACCGTGTCAGTCACTCCTATCTATTTACACTTCTGGAGCATGCCAATGTTGGCTCCGTTGTGCTTAAAGGCGTTAAGCTTTGCTATACGTGTTGTACCACTCATTTAGTTATTAATGGCTAACTCTCTAAACCAGTTTCCCTTTGCTCTTCGGTAAAACAAGGATGCCTTATGTCCCCATTACTATTCGTCCTTTATCTGGAACCGCTATGCTTAAGCGTAATTCAGTCGAGTTACATCCATGGCTTCAATATACTGGGTAATGAAGTAAAAGTCTTAGCTTATGCAGATGATTTAGCGTTCTTCTGCACGGATAAGTCCAGTGTTGAAAAGGTAGTATGAACAATAGAGAAATTCGGCAGCGTATCAGGAGCACGAATGAACTCCGCAAAAGCTTAGGCTTATGGTTTGGCTCATGGTGCTATACACCAGAACAGTTTGCAGGCGTTAATTGGACCGGTGTCCCGCCAAAGTATCTCGGCGTGCCGCTAGACGCATATAGATTAAGCGCACACTATTGGAAAGAACAGGTTTCTGCCCTGCAAAGTTACGCCCAGACATTCATTCCACATCGACTTTCTATTTTTGGGAAAGCCGTGGCCTGCAATAAGTTCTTGGCAACAAAAATTTACTATGTATTGCAAGTTATACATTGTGCCAGGCTCTACATCCAACGCTTTCACCGAATCTTTGCGACCTTCGTATGGTCTTCCACTTTTGAGCCCATGAGGCGAGACAGTACTATCAGGCCCGTTAGTGAAGGTGGGCTGGGTTTAGTACATCTTTATGTGCGACAAATAGTGTCTCGTTTCTTCTTTTTTCGCGATATATCGCATCCTATAATTCGGACATTCATGCAAGGCACACTTGTTAATGCGTTACCTGATTTAATCGTTTCTTCAAATTTTTCTTCGCGTTTATGGTTGTGGGGGTTCATGCAAGAAGTTTACTTGGCGGTTCGTTTCCTGACAGTTCGGTTTTCCACTGAATACTTGTACTCGGTGTCGCGTAAAATGTTATACAAAGATATATTGTCCATGCTTTTTCCGCCTCCATTTTACCGATCACTGTACATTCAATGGCCCGGTCACGATGTTCTAAAGCGAGTTCGTAAAATGTATATATCCCCTTGCTGCAAAACATTCTTTTATAAACTTCATAGTGAAACCATACCGCTTAAAACATGGCTACAGAAAAAGAGTATCTTTGTCTCTTCTGTTAACTGTCGCCTTTGTGACGTGCCAGAGACGATTGAACACTGTTTTATTAGCTGCACCGACGCCATACTATTCTGGGATGTCCTCCAACGGACTTTAAAAAAAGACTTTGACATCAACCCCCATACTGTGCGATACCTGCTGCCGACTGCTGATAATAGTGCACCTTTCGATATGTTTTTTTCTCATCGCAATGCACAGTTTGTGGAAAACGCGAATGATGGACCGAAACGCCGAAACGGTTGTACCTACAAGGGTGAATTTCATCCAAATGACACTACAGCTAAAATAGGTTTATGATGGACTTGATACCCAGCCGGACTGGTACCCCATTTTGGTGCGGTGCCTATCCTCACCACCCTTCTAAAGTGAAGCCACATTTCTACTCACAGTATGAACGATGCCTTTTCTCTGAGTGACTATGACTGTGCTCCCCATACTCTATGTACAACTGGTGAATATCGGGTCGCTGCTACTGTAATAAATAAAAAAAAGTAGTGGTGCAGTGGTAAGATGCCGGGCTCGGAGTCATGAGGTCGCAAGTTTGAATCCTTGGCGGAGACGTTTTTTTATATTTTTCTTTTTTTGTGCAAAGAAATTTACATAGCCTTAAGGAGGTCTCTGTCAATTTTTAATTAAATAGTGATCAAGAACTACAGAACTTTCTACTACAGGACGTCACACTACAAACTACAGAGCTACAGGCAACAGAACTACAGAAACAACGTCCCAAAATACGACAGACTGAAAATTTCCTGTTGTGTTTTTCAACTGGAGAGCCTCTAAACTTTTTTTAGTTTCATCGTCAAACTTGGGCACTAAAAAAAAGGAAATCACTAAATCCACTCGCCATCGGAATACGTTTTCCAAGCGAGTCGCGATAGTGTTCAACAAACGCGTTCATTTTCTGACTTTTTTTCCTTCGTCAGTCTGCTATTGTACGTTATTTCTATAAATTATTTTCTTTGTGCTTATTGCTTTTCATCACTTAGTGCCCGCTATGTCGGTGTTTCCCCCGTCCAAAGCTTTTCAGTTCTTAACCTAACAATTGCACCCTCTGTACTTTTCCTTATCTAGAAGTTCCAGTTTGTTTTTGGTATTTTTGATTTCTTCAGTGAAAGAGCCCGGTTTCAAAACCTCTTCCTTTACTAGCGCTTGCAGTTGCGACTGCAATTTCTTCTCGTCTTATTTCTTCTCAAAATAAAGGTTAGTCGTTCGTTCTATAGCACTTGTTTAAGAGTTTCCTACCTCGTTTCCCAGTCGGCTTTTCCAACTTCATACAGCATCGTTAACGCTTCACTCATTTCTCAAGTAAATAAATCGTCTTTCATAATGCTATTTAATTTCCAGAGGTGCCAGTTGAACTTTGGCATTTTTTCCTTTGTCCCAAGCGTGAATTTTACCAGAAAGTGGTCGCTAAAAGGCACCGGTATAACAAACTATTCGTCACAGCACATCACAAGGTCAAGTGGGATGTAGGCTCTATCCAGACGCGCTTGACTTTGGCGCTGAAAAAGCGTGAACTCAACCCCGCCATTAGACATGCCGAGGGCCACATTTTCTAGTCCATTCTCTGCAATCAATTACCTCAAAAACAGTGCGCTTTGATCCCACAAATTTGCACGTTTGGAGCGGTCCTCAATCGCGCACACACAGTTGAAGTCACCAATTAATATCAAATATCTACTACAATCAAGAAAACCACCAACCTCTTTATAGAATGCTTTTCTTTCGTTGTCACGATTAAGGGCGTACAAGCAAATCACGCGCCATTCAAAATTCAGTAAAAAAAAATCACATACCACGAAGCGCCCGCTCTCACTACTTCTTATGCTTGTCTCAACAGCACCCATCAATCTTTCTATAAAAATTGCACACCCTCCCAATAAACCATTAGAATGGGGCACACAAACATTATACGCTGTGCGGAAAGGCGCAACCACTCGATCAGTTTCGTCCTGCCTCTGTACTTTTGTTTCTTGCACGGCAATCACGTCTAAATCATCTTCCACAAATAGCCTACTTAATTGGTACTTGCCTCTTCTAGACGAAAGCCCGCGCACATATAGGGTGGCGAAACAAACTGCTCTCTCAAGTATAACAGCCATCTTTGTCTTTAAAAAAGGATGCTCTCAACAAACAGTCTGTGCCCCGATTTCGGGGTACACCCTCGGTGCTTTAGCCGTGTTATGGCCTCTAGCCACTATAGCCGTTTGTCAAGTTGGCGGCTTAGCCGCCCTCTCCTCCACCTCCGGGACGTTTGGCTTTGGTGTGGGCCGCAGCCGGCGACTGGTGAACGCTTTCGTCGGAGGTTCACTGCTGTTGGTGTCCTCTGTCTCTGCACCGACAGCGTCTTATGGTCTCTTTCCCAGCGCACTGTTATGTTGTGCTTCACGGCAACCCATGGCGTCAACTTCGGCACTCTTGTGGTGAACTTCCGCTGTCCCTTTATTTCCACTTGTTTTGTTGGCACCACCCTGGATGAATTCGGAGCCCTGCATCTTGGCTTTTGCATCTACTGCAATTTCTGCATGTGCAGTGGCTGTCAAATTTTTCGCGGTAGTATTTTCCGGTTGCTTACTTCCTTTGCTGCTTGTCCCTTGTACTCTAGATGTTGTTGATCCACACATTCTTCTGCTTCCGCTTCGTCCATGGTGAGCTCAGATTTCTCTGTGCTCAGCGTGGTCATGGCAGCTGCCGCATACGTCCTCGACCAGTTTTCTACGGCATGGCCAAAGTGTTTGCAGATGTTGCACCGCGGCACGCGGCAGTCCTTTCTTATGTGACCAATCTGTTGGCAGCGCAAGCACCTTGGTGCTCTACCGGACGCTACGACAAGGGCTAGCTCACCTCCGACGCGCAGCTCATGTGGCATATCGTCCAACGTAACGTCAGCCTTCAGTCGCACCACGACTGTGCGTGTCATGGTGTTCTGTTGGCTGTAGCCGTCAATGTGCCATTTATCCAGTCCTATTTCGAAGACGGTCCCGTAGGGGTTCAGAGCGTTTGCACGTCTTCTTCGCGTACATGGTAGAGCAGCCAGTGAAGCTTCAGACGGACGTCGCGGTGACTTGGAATAATTACAATACATCTCGGGCTCTTGACCGTCAACTTCGGTTCGGCCAAAAACTTCGCGCCTTCAGCAGTCTTGCAGGTATACACCCACACATGATTCATTTGACAGACGCGGAGCGCAAGAGCCTCGTTGGGCGGAACACGTTGACACAGCGGCTCACGAAAATCTTCTGCGCGATATGGTATACCTTTTACATCGGCATGCAGAAAACCGGTATATTGAACAACGTACCCAGTTGGCATTGGGGGTAAAATGATTGCATAAACCTGCGACACTTCATTCTTGGAACCGCGGCTATGGTGGGCCGCTACATCCACCCCGACGGAGCTCATAGCAGCCACGTCCGTACAGTACGGTGGTCGGAAGTCAACATGTTCGGCCACGACTGCAACTGGCAACAAGGTGCTCTGAATGGCCATTGTTCGGTGCAAATTCGGTTGCAAGACGCGCGTCTGTTTCTTAGGTTTGCTAAGGTCCGGCATTTGCCCGCCCTTCAATTTTACGCGAAGAGACGTGGGAAGTGTGGTAACTAAATATTCTACAGTTGTTTCCTCTGCAATAATGCGCATGAAACCACACAGGCTTTCAAAAAAGCTTTGCACGCAATCGACAGTTTTTGAACCTGTGCGGGGAGTCCCCAATAGATTTCAAGTCTATCGCCTTAACTGCTCTGCCCCGACTGCAACTACCAACCTGGTGCTCTGAATGGCCATTATTCCGTACAAATTCAGTTGCAAGACACTCGTCGCAAGACGTTCTTATGCTTGTTGAGGTCGGGCATGTGCCTGCCCTTCAATTTTACGCAAAGAAACGTGGAAAATGTGGTAATTAATTATTCTACAGCTGCTTCCTCTGCAAAAATGCGCATGAAGCCACACAGGCTCGCAAGATATTTATGCCCGCAGTCGACAGGATTCGAAGCTCTGCGGAGAGACCCCAATCTATATCTAGTTTATCGCCTTAAGCGCTCGGCCACCACTGCTTTTTTTTTCTTTATTGCCAGTTCTCGACATGTCACAACACAAATTGCTTAAATAATATACACAAAGACGAAACAAGTAACAAGGAATGAATACAAAAACCGAAGAAAGTACAGTTAAATCTACAGTCGTTGCCGTCCGCTACTTTGGCCCGGCGTTGTCGTTTTAAAATTCCTTGAGTGCTGTCAGGGGTTCAACCCTGGACAGCAACTCAGGAACCGGTTGTTTCAACTTCTTTACTTCTATATACCGCTGCATACATTCACGGAAGTACACACGAGCCGGTCGGGCATCCGGGTCACAATGGTAGCCGGCCATTCTTGCGCACCATAAACAGTGGAGGCACGTAAGCATGATCAAGTCGTACGGGAAACCTTCGTCGTCGTATACTGGCAGAAACCTGATTCCGTGAGGATCTATAGGTAGCTCCTTTTTTAGAGTCTTTTGCAACACGTCCCAGAAAAAGCCCGCTTCCCAACAGTGGATGAAGACGTGATCTGTGCTTTCTGGTTTTTTACGTGTAAGACAGTAGGTTCCCCATGGCATGCAGAACCTACGTTGTTCCAGAAATATTTTAACGGGTATAGTACCGGTATGTAATTTAAAGAAGAAAGATTTGGTGGCTGGTTGAACTGGCATCTTCTTGACTCTTTTGAATACGTCTAGGCCTGGGCCTCCACTGTACACGGCTCTGTACATGGGTACAAGCAAAACACTGTCACACAAATCGCCATATAAGTTTTTCCGTTTTACACTCCACGAATATGCATTTGAAAAACGAACTCGCAAAAAAAACACTCTGAACTATTTCCCGAAAGAAACCACGGAGTGGCCCTGGCATTATTTCTGTACCTACAGGAAAATCAGGAAGTGATCTTGACAGCCTCATTTGGATTGCGGTGCGCAGAAAGGGGTCATTTGCATCACGAAAAAAAAAGAACCTGTTCACAAGTTGACTCAAGAAGAGGTGCGCCAACCCCAGACCGCCATCCTTCACACACCGGAAGAGATTATCACGGCTGCATCGCTCCCAGCTTGATGCCCACACGAAAACAGCAAACACGCGGTGCAGTTTCTGCACATTAATACGAGAGCACTGTAGGACCTGCATTACGTACTCGGCCACCACTGCAACTGGCGACAAGCTGCTGTGAATGGCCATTACTGTGTACAAATTCAGTTTCAAGACACTCGTGCGTTTCTTAGGTTTGTTGAGGTCGGGCATGTGCCCGCTTTTCGATTTTGCGCGAAGAGAGGTAGAAAGTGTGGTAACTAAATATTCTGCAGTTGCTTCCTCTGCAAAAATGCGCATGTAGCCACACAGATAGATTATGGGGTTTTACGTGCCAGAACCACTTTCCGATTATGAGGCACGCCGTAGTGGAGGACTCCGGAAATTCCGACCACCTGGGGTTCTTTAACGTGCACCTAAATCTAAGTACACGGGTGTTTTCGCCCCCATCGAAATGCGGCCGCCGTGGCTGGGATTCGATCCCGTGACCTCGTGCTCAGCAGCCTAACACCATAGCCACTGAGCAACCGCGGCGGGTATGTAGCCACACAGGCTCCCCAAAATGTTATGCACGCAGTCGCCAGTATTGGAACCTGTGCGGTGAGACCCCAATAGATTTCAAGTCTATCGCCTCGACCGCTCGGCCACGACTGTTTTTTTTCTTTATTTCCGGTAATCAGCAGTGCATACACAGCAAGGGTCACATAAGGAACATATGTACACACACAGATGAACTTCTCATCCGTTAAGAATAAATAAATAAAAGCCGCCTGTTATATAAGAACATATGTTGTTTGAAATCCTTTAAGATCAGCCAGTGTTTCTATCCTGATCATCGAAGGTGGAGGACACTCTTGCGTAGCAACCACAAAAAAAACGTGTAATTTGTTCTTGAAAATCTACATGGATTGGTCTTCTATCGGAATCGCTATTGAAGACTGCCATGGTGATTCGCCATATACAGTTGAGGCCAGTTACCACTATTTGACCTAAAGGTGTTCCGTCCTCGTCAACTATCGGTACATATCTTATGCCGTGTGAGTGAAGAGGAAATTATTTCGTTATTGTTGACTGTAAAACCTTTCAGAATAAAAGTCCCACCCGGCAGTGTAAAACAAACATGGTCTATTGTGTCAGGTTTTTTGCATACGGAGGAATGTGAGCCCCATAGCATGTAAAAGCCATTTCTTCTAAAAACGTCGCAACTGACAGTGTACCGGTGTGTAATTTGAAAAAGAACCTTTTCATACCTGATGAAAGGCAGAAGACCGAGGAGTGCGGACGTGCTTCGTGTCGGCTCCGCTACATTCCTGTGTTTTTGGCGGATTATCGAACTTTTTGTGGACATTCTTCTTACCAGAGATCGGCGGAAGCTTCAAGGACTCCCACGACACCATGTTTTGTCAGGTGGGCCCATTTTCTGGCCAATTATCAGCGTCTTTTACCCCGCCACGCAGGCGTGGAAAGCTAAGCCTTGCATCTCCACGTATACGCCAGCATTGCCCGGCCGCCGCGGTGGCCGGGCGCGCCAAGCCTAACGTATCGCCGGGCTGCATTGGAGCTCCCGATCTCCGACGGCAACGTGCCAGGCTTTTCCCGGCGTTAAATGGAAGTCGTTCACGTACAAGGATCTGAGATTAGGCCGGAAGATTTCGGTGAGGGAGCGGGATGGTGCGATATCAATAGGAAAAAACAGGCCGACAGTGCAGCCGATTCGACGCATAACCAGCAAGTGAACATGCAGCGGCGACGGTAGCCACGTCGACTACGGGAATCACCACAGCGCAGTTTAAAAGGAAGTGCGACCATTAAGTGTAGCAGCTTGCCATGGCAAGCCGAATGCCAGCTCTTACAAAAATCGTTCCAGACTAGCTGCAGAAAGTTTGCAGACCGCGAGTCACCCGGCATGCAGAATATCTGAAGACAGGTGACAGAGTTTCTGCCAGCCCCTGTCACCTCCCAGCGGGCAATGGGTGCACCCTTTCTGCAGAAAGTTTGCTCAATCTGTGTAGCCGCAGGATACAGCATTTCTGCAGAAAGTCTGTCGAGATTGTGGTCAAAGGATGCAGCATTTAAGCAGACACTAGAGAGAATTTGTGTAGCCCACCTACCGGGAACTGGCATGCACGCATGCAATGAAATAACGACGCAATACTGTTCTTCCCACTCTTTATTTGTCTCCGATTACTACCTGCCTGCTTGGTTAAAACAAAAAATATTTATTCGAAGAAATTAAGCAGTGAGCAAGGAAAGTAAGCAAAGCCTAAAATGGCTCTAGTTAATGTAGCTTCGTTGTTGCGTTATGACACACAGATTTAGAGGAATCTTAAACACACAAGTCAAGCGCGAACTGTCAACTGAATGTAATCAATAAGAAGGATTTATACCCATAGCCACTAGCATCAGCGGGAACTTACATGCACAAAAAAAGTAGAGAAAAGAAACTCGAAATGAATCAGAACCGAAGAGGCAAGTCACTTCATGAGATAATGACAGATACTGCTCGCTCATGTAAACTTCAGCACCATCTCTTCACCACCTTCTCTCTCGTCGTTTTCCACATTTTTCTGAGCGGGATTTTGTCCCGTCAAAACACCGTGTGCAACCGCATCTCGTGCGGTGTGGAGCCAAGTCGTCTGATGCATTTATTAGGCTCAGTATGTGTGTCCCAGGCACCTCTGATTCAAGAACCAGCCCGTTTATCCTACGTAAGCATGGTTGCTGGTGAGCAGTGTCCTTTAAACGACTGCCTCTTCGTACATGATGAATTTTCCCACATGTATCATAAAAGAGGGAGTCAATTGCAAGGTACCGCTCACATGCGACTGGGCTTAAGTTGGACCAATGGGCCAGTAATGGAATCAGAGGCTCAGAGATAACAGATATGCTCTACGCCTAGTAAATGCACCGGCCAACTTGCATGCACACTGCACGAGATGGCGTTGCTCACAATCTTTTGACAGCTCGGAAATTCTGCTCAGAAGCAATTGCAAAGGGATGAGATATATCGATACATCGCGGCTGGTGCTGAAGCCTGCATGAGGAACCGTGTGTGTCAGAACTCATCATCACACACTATTTCTAACATATCGCCTCGATATGATTCAAGTTGGTGACCTTGTCAGTTCCGATTCATTCTGATTATCTTTTTATGCATTTTTTCCTCATGGAACTTGGAGCAGATGGTAGCAGCTACGGGTGTAAATTCTTCCTTCTTGTTCTTGAAACTTAGCTGACAGATTGCGCTTCACTTGCCACGTGTTCTTGTTTCCACTAAATTTGTGTGTCACAGTGCCTGTCACAGCACAACGAACGATGAAGCAGTGAGTAGGAATCTTTACTCGCCATTTGATTCCTTGGAAGGAGTCACTCTGGGTCCCATTTTCTGCAGCATGGAACCTGTGCTCCTCTTCAATTTGAGCTCTGCGCACTTCTACTTTCTGCCTGCATATTCTGTAAAAGCATGAAACTTAATTTGAGAGACGTAATTACAGACATATTTTTGGAAGTAATACCCTTAAACAATATGAAGAACAATGTCTTTCCATATATTGGCGAAATACAAGGTTCATGCAGTTTGGGCAATTTCTTGAATTTTGGCCAGTCGAACGAGATGACCTGGAATCGAAATGAACTGGAATCCAGTGCGCTGTATTACAGTCAATATAATGCTGGACAGTGCGCTAAGACTTCCTAGCGCTGCTTGTTTCCCTAAGCATCACCCTACTAAAAATGGATCTACCTTTAGTTCCGCAGGTATGATCTCGACCAACAAGAGAATTTATAACGCTTTGGAAACGGTGAGTCAAAACTTTCATGAAGACCGGGTAATCGATATTCATTAACATTATCGGTCAGCATGCTTCTACTGAAAGCAGCTTCAATATGTCGTCATTTTTCGGAAGCAGTATCATGTGAGTTGTTCGAAAGGACGATGGTGTTAATTTCATTTTCATATTATTCTTTCATTCTTATAACACGGGGAAGACATTTTGCCATTTCACTTTTGAAGAACTTGTACACAGCTGCACCGAGCCCATCTCGACCAGGGGCTTTACCAGAACCGAGATCGCCTACCACTTATTCAACTTCTGTGACTGTCATTGGCCTTTCAAGTGATTGTTTTATTTCGCCATCAAGCCTAGGCATAAGTGGTAAAAATTCACTTCAAATCTGTTCAGTATGGCATGTGTTAAGACTTAATAGTTCTCTGTAATATTCAACAAAGACAAGCTCCATTATTTCACTCACTTGAGTATCGTCACTTCGAAAACTAATTTCGTTAATTTCTTTCGATATTGCATGTTTCCGCTCATGGCTGAGCGCGCGTTTGGTGGGCGTCTCAACCAACAAAAGCATGCAGCCCGCACATCGCCCTTATCATTGCGCCGCGATACTTTTCTGCTTCTATGGTCTCGAGTCCCGTTCGCTTTGTTTTTTTTTTCTCAATTTCTTTGGAGAACAACCCGAACTTGGCATTCTCTGCGCTGACAATGTAATCCAACGCGCTATGCAGCTCCTCTTCTTGCTGTTTTTCTTTCTGCATTAAAATGCTTGCTTTTTCGAATTCGTGACGTTAGAGTCGCACTTAATCTGCTCCCACACAAGCTTCAAATTACATGTTTGATTCGATCGCATACTCTCTACATATTCCTTGATCTTTGCAACCAAAATCTCATCATGTGGTACTTTTTTTAAACCGCCGTGGTTGCGTAGTATCTATGGTGCTCGGCTGCCAAGCTAGAGGTCGCGTGATTGAATCTCGGCCATGGCGACAGTGTTTCGATGGGGGCGAAATGCAAATACCCCCGGTGTACTTAGATTTAGGTGCACGTTAAAAAACTCCAGGCGGTCCAAATTTCCGGAGTCCCCCCCGCGGCACGCCTCATACATAAATTGTGGTTTTGGCAAGTAAAACCACAGAATTTTTCATCTTGTATTAATTTGGAGCTTAATTTCTACAGCTCCCAGTTGAACTTTGACACTTTTTACCATGAAGCTCTATATGGCTAGCCAATTCGTGTGCCCCTCTGTCACCTGTACCCCGAAAACTCCTCCTGCGCAACCCCACGCGCATGCACGAAATCGGGAGAAAGAGATGCGGGCAATTGGCTGCACCAGTAGTGACGTTGTTGCTCTTAGTCGCAACCGAGTGCGCGCGCAGCACTTTGCCCCCGCCTCCGAAATCGGTAGAACAAATGTCATACGTGCTCCTGGGGAGCAGGCAGCTTTCGATCAGCAACGTGGCGAACAGAGCGGCGAACGAGCTGGTCAAACTGTGCCTATGCTGCAGCCCGGGCACAAGAACAGGCTCGTGCAGCCAAGCGCAAGCAGCAACTGCGTACCGAGGATCCGGCAGCCTACCAAGCCGTCGTTTGGTGTACCGCCGGGATTACCTCAGTGATAAACAGCGGTGCACCACGTTTCAGCTTCGCTGGTTAACCATCTGTAAGGAGCGCTTGTGCGTTGGTTTCTTTCGTTGCACCTATGGCAAGCATGATAAAAGCGACCACTGAATCTCACGTACTGCGTATGGTGTTGGGAACATAAAAGTACAAACTCAACTAGGATATATAATCGGTCCAATGTGCACATGACTGTCCCATCTCCTGTAAACCAATTTCGCCGCCTAGCCGAGCGCCGCCAGCGGTGGGGTGTAGTTGCTGAATAGTACTTGAGATAGCGCTAATGTTTCGCTCCTAAACCCACCTAACGGCGAAGTTACTCGAGCGTTAAAGAGAGTAGCCGCTGCCTCTTTGGCTTGGGGTCGACGACATGCGCTGTCATCTCGCACGTTGGCAGACGCCATTCGCGGGCCCAACCCGAGCAAGGCTGTGGAGCGGGACACTGGGATGGACGAACAGGACCATTCGAAAGCGCCACCGTTCGCATGACTGTACACGCGAACGATGATACGTTGGTGTCCAGCATGTGGACGGTCATGTTCGCTCGATATCCTGTCGCGGTGAGTCGAACTTCCTCGATTCGTCCACGCCCATCGGCGTGACATATTTGTATTATTCCGCTAGCGGGCATTGATGTATGAAAGGGGCAATAAGCGCCCTTGTGTTGGTCTGTCTGCACCAATATGTTGTCGTTCCTTTGTCCGAAGAAAGGTTTCTCCTTCATATATTCTATTTGGTTGACAGATAAAAACACGCCAGTATATTTCAGGAAAAACAAAATCACAAAAAACACTAGTCGGTCATTTTTACAAGGAGATAAAGACCCAATGACCCAACGCTTTTTTGCATAAAGTTGGCATAACCACCTAACCTACCAACAGCACCACTGACGCATACATTCTGTCACAACATTCTTCAATGATTTAATCAATTTCCTCACTCGATTTAGGTCGCTTGGACCGCTAACAAATAAATATCATTTTCTAAGAGAATGCGACTCAGTTCGTATCGCCGTCCATGTGCCGAATGGCCTATTGTATTACAGGTTGCGATACGCGGGGCGTTTTTAAGGTTAACTGGCATCTGATGTAGGCTAGTTAACTTCAAGATAGCCAATATTTACTCCCATTTTTACGTCAAACAAGCCCATCAGTGGTGAAAATTGGCTCTATATGCACTGAAGTTTCACCTTATAACGCGTTCAATCAGCGGGGTTACGCGTACATCGGAATGCAAAAACAAGAAAAAACGCCGCCGCTAAATAGCCGGATGTGTTGAATTAGGCCGTCGGTCCAGCGTTAATTGTGGAGTTGGCTTCAGTTACTGCCGTCGGGATGTTGCAGCCTTTGTGGCTGGTTCACCGGTGCTTGCTCCCATATAAATTGTAGTGGTGTCTCCAGTTTCTTCTCGCTTTCTCTTTACAGGACATCTGCCAGGCGGTGCCACGTCGACGTCGATGGACGCTTCCTCTGTGGCTTTCATGTTGTCTGGAGAAGTGCCATCAGTGTAATTCTGGGTCTTGCTTTCGTCGTCTTTCGGTGCATCCAGGCATGCTGCGATAGCATCAGGCCATGCTAGGGCCTGTGCTACTGCTTCGTGACTCAGCTCCCTTGTGTATTTACATGGGGTGTGCAGACACTCTGGCGCCTCCGTCATCCCTTCGTCGCCATTTCATCAAGTAGACTCTTCAGCATCAACTGCGTGTTGGGCTGCTGAGCACGAGGTCGCGGGATTGAATCCCGGCCACGGCGGCCGCATTTCGATGGGGGCGAAATGCGAAAACACCCGTGTACTTAGATTTAGGTGCACGTTAAAGAACCCCAGGTGGTCTAAATTTCCGAAGTCTCCCACTACGGCGTGCATCATAATCAGAAATTGGTTTTGGCACCTAAAGCCCCATAATTTAATTTTTATTTAACATCAAGTGCGTCTATATTATGCTCGGCAACAAAATTCCTCCTGGCCGGGCTTGCTACGCTGGCGTAATAGCGCACGCACTGCCTCTCGCCATGGCCGTAACGACGACAAAACCCGCAACGTGGAACACGGCAATCGCAACGTATGTGACGGATGCCGAGGCAACTGAGCTAGAGCGGAACTCTGCCTGGAACGTAGACGAGTGTGACATCTTCAGCGTACCGACACGCAACTGATGAGGCAGATCTTCGATGGTAACGCCCAACTACAAGTTCAACGTCAGGAACCACGCTGTCGACCATTCATCGATGCATCATTTCACCTTATATTTTCTTAGGTAACTTCTCTCACCTCTCCGAAGGCCTCCAGAGCCGTTCGCACATCGTCCTCCGGTACACCATAAAGTGGCCAGTAGAGGTTCAGACGTACACCTCGGTCGCAGGAGTCTATAACCATACAGCTATCCTTATTGATTTTTAAGGCGTCTGCAGCCAGTATCTCCCTCTTTCTCAAGGAAAGTTACTCCCACAGGTGACTCATATTGTATGCCCCTAAGGAAATCACCTCCGGCAGCTGCGAATCACGGTCGAGAGCGTCGCGGAAACGCTCTCAACGATACGGCCTCGCCTTTAGGCAATCATGCAATGAAACTACTCTGTTAGTCAGATGACCTAAGTCCTGTAATCGATCCGAGGGAGCACATGCTGACCGATCACTGCGGTGGCCGGAAGTGCAATCTCGGCCACGAGTGTAACTGTTATTAGCGTGCCTGAACTTACTGGTCCCTACGCTGATCAAATGCAGTTGCTTTTCTTGTTTTCCTTTGGTGCGTGGCAGTCAGGCATGTGACCACCCTGGAAACTCAAGATCCCACTCAGGCTTGCCAAAAAATAAAAAAATAAGGTGTGCATTCGACAATATACGAATGTGTGCGAGGAGACCGCGACGGAATTTTAGTCCATCGCCTTAACCGCTCGGTCACAACTGCCGCTGCGGAAAGTACTCCTACTCTGAATGGTCCCTGCTCTGAACAAATTAGGTTGCAGGTTGCTGTTGTTGTTATCCTTAGGCGCGTGTCGGTCGGGCATGTGACCACCTTTTAAATTTACGAGAAGTCACTTAGAACATGCGTTAACTAAATGTTCTACGCGCATTTGCTTCCGCTAAAAATGCACAAGGTCCCATTCAGGCTTGCAAAAAAAATTACTCATGCAGTGGACACTATTTCAACCTGTACGGGAAGAAGCCAATGGATTTCTAAGCCGCCGCCCTTTTAGTACACTGTACCTTCACCTCCCAGCCACAACTGCTCCTTCTTATGTTTGTGTTTTGTGGTATTATTAGGAATAATTGTTCGGTGAAGATTTTTTTTTGTGCTTGTAGACACCGCTATGACTGTTTTAGCCGCTATCTCAATACCTTATGAAAGTGTGTGTATACTCGGCCACGACTTCGCTGCCAACAGTACCCCTGCTCTTCTCCTTTACTGCAAGTTGCTTCTGTAGACTGCGTGCATTGCAAGTTGGATTTGCAAGTAGCTCTTCTTGTTAGTATGTGCCTGGGTCACATACCCAGTAGACAATATTGGCCGACATTTTGTAGGCTGGACTATCTCCGGATTCGGCCCAGGAAAGAGGCTAGAAACATACGCCATATGAAAAGACTACCCATAAGAAAGACTTCATGCTTAAAAGTGCACCCTTCTGAACGAAGAAATATTCATACCCCTCCCCCCCCCCCCCGTTGGGATGAAATATTATTTTATTTTCAAAACAATACGGCGAGGTGTTCCTGGCGTACCCTTATTGCCATTCCGTCAACATCACGATATCGTGTCACACCGTCATTGCAATTCTACCAGGTTCGCTGCATGGTCATCATTCCATCGTCGACATGCCATTGCTGCACGGTGGTTCTCATACCGTCGTCATCGTTCCAGAATCGTAATAGCATTGCTGTGATGCCGTCGTCATCACGCCGTGGTTGTCATGCCATCGTCGTCATTCCAGTGACGTCATGGGACTGACGCTATACCATCGTCTCTTTCCATCGTCGTCAGTGCATTGTGGTCATACATTAGGCGTAATGCAGTGGTGATGGTTTCACCGTCGTCACGCCGTCGCCCTCACGGTGTCGTCGTCATTCCGCCATCGTCATTACTTTGTCGTCAATCTATTATTGCCATGCGTGGAATCCGCTTCTTCTAGCGTTAGCCCTTCTGTCGTTTCGCCTACGACGCGCGGTATAGCCGGCGCGGGTGCAACGGACGCCGTAGCTTCATTCAAAACGGCGGACATTTTGGGCCGTTCAGCGCTGCCGCAACGCCTCCCCGCCAAGCGCGTCCAGGCATGTTTCAATGCCACGTGTCTTCGTGTGTGCGTGTGCGTGTGTGTGTGTGTTTGTGCATGTTGGTGCCCACGCTTGTCAAAGCGCGGCAGCCGGGGAGAGGTGCTCCGCAAGTGTGAAGCGAGGAGGTCTGACCGGCGCCGGCCCGGCGGATGCGTCACCTTCTAGTCTCAACGTGCGACGAGCGGCGCCGTCACGTGCGCCTCTGACGAGGCGTTCCTTCTTGCCCTCAACTCCGAGAGTATAAAAGCAGCTGCCCCCGGACGCCAAGAGAGGGGCTCCGAATTCTTCCGTCGAGTAGCGTTTTCTCCCGTCTGTCCACTTGGTCGACCTGACCGGCCGCTCTTTTGCGATGCTAGAATAAACATGTTGTTCTGTTAGCAGTCGACTCATGCTTTGCCAGGAACTTCGGGTGCTTCCAGTTGTGCCCCAGGCCGCCAGGCCAACGCTACCCTTGGGGCTTGCGACCCATTTTCAACAACTCGTGTCAGCGGTGCGATTGCAACAACTGTTTGCCAGCGGTGACATCACGACAACGGAGGCCAGCAGCGAAGATATGCGGTTGACTATGCTGAGCAGCACAACGACTGGTTGCCTGCAGCGAAACGACTGCGCTGAATTCTTGGCTGCGAGGTTTGGTGAGTGCGGGTCTTTCTTCTTATGAGTTTTGCCAGGCTTTTGTTAGTGTCAGAAACAGAGCTGGTAATTGTGGTTGTCCTTGCAGCCGGGTTAGTTTGCGCAAGACAATAGTAGGCAGTAGAGAAAGCAGCATTCAGAGCAGCCATGGATTTGAAGTCGTTGCGCAAACCGAAATTGATGTTGCTTGCAAGAGAGTTGGGTCTGGATGTCTCAGACAAACTCAGAAAACCAGAACTGCTAAGGGCTATTCTTGAGTTAGAAGCTGAGGATGACGAGCTGTCGGAATGCCTTGAGACCATTGAGGAGAGGGCAAAATGACAGGAGCGCGAACTTAAAGAGCAAAAAGAGAGACAGGAGCGTGAACTTAGAGAGCAAAAAGAAAAACAGGAGCGCGAACTTAAAGAACAAAAAGATGAGCGCGAACGAAAAGAGCAGAAAGAAAAAGAAGAGCGCGACCACGCTTTGGAAATGAAGCGTGTCGAGGTAGAGATGAACGCGCTCGTAATGGAACTCAGGCACACCGTAGAGGAGAACGAGTATTGTTCAAAATTACTGACTTGATGCGGCCGTTTAAGCTTAGAGAGGACGTTAGTTTGTTCCTGGTTAACTTTGAGCGAGCGTGCGAGAAGCAGGGGTTCTCTCGGGAAACGTGGCCACAGCGCTTGCTCACTTTGTTACCCGGCGAGGCGGCCGACGTAGTCGCTCGCTTGAATAGAGAGGAGGCAGAGGATTTCGACCAAGTGAAATCGAGTCTGCTAAAAAAGTACAGGCTGTCAGCGGAGGCGTTCCGTCGGAAGTTTCGGGAAAATGAGAAAGGCAAAAGTGAGTCATATAGAGTTTGCCTACAGGCTTATGTCAAACATGCAGGAGTGGCTCAAAGAAGAGAAAGCGTTTGGTGACCACGAGAAAGTTCTGCAGTGTTTAGGGCTAGAACAGTTTTGTAGTCGGTTACCTGAGAACGTGCGGTACTGGGTCTGGGATAGGCCAGACGTTAGTACGGTGGCTAGAGCCGCTGAGCTAGCCGAAGAGTTTGCGACGCGTCGGGCTCGCGGAGCTAAGGACGGTCAAAAGGGCGAATTTGGCTCCAAGTTTGAGAGGCCGAAGTTCACGCCCATGAGGGCAAAGGGGGACACACGTAGTGCGGATGCGAGTGAAAGCAGTCCGACCGAACGGAAAGAGACGGCGGCAACCGAAGCCGAACGCAGAAAGCGGTTCGAGACGAGGCAAGCGCGCGTTTGTTATACGTGCCAGAAGCCGGGTCACTTTTCGGCGCAGTGTCCAGAAACAAAAACAAAAGTCGTGTTTTTGTCATTATGCAGCACTGACGAGAACATGAAGCTTCTGGAGCCTTACATGCGAGACCTCCTCGTGTACGGGAAAGAGTGCCGAGTGCTTCGTGATTCCGCAGCTACAATGGATGTAGTTCCCCCCTCTTACGTAGAACCCGATATGTTCACGGGCGAGTGTGCATGGATCAAGCCAGCCGTGGAAGCTCATAGCCTGTGTCTGCCCGTAGCAAAAGTGCTTATTGAAGGACCTTTTGGAGCACTTGAGACGGAGGCCGCAGTGTCATCTATGCTGCCCCCCCCCCCCCCCCCAGTGCCCGTACCTATTTTCGAACAGGTCCGATCACCTCCTGCGCGAGAAGGGGCTTTTATTTGGTGAGGCTAGCGTTCAGGCCTGAACCAGATCGAAAGTTCGGGAGCTCGCTGCAAAGGCGGTAGTTGCGGGGCCGACGTTGTCGAACAATGAGAAAGGGTCAGAGGCGCAGCAAGCTGATATTCAGAGCACGTCCGAACTGAATAAAATTAAGCCTGTAGCGTTGAAGGCACCAGATACTGGAGAGGAAATGCCCGACACTGGAAAGTTAGAAGAGCTATCCGCAGATTTCCTTATCGCGCCTACGTCAGATGGACTTAATAGGTTGCTAAAAGTCAGCCGGTCAGCTTTGATAGCCGAGGAAAAAAAGGATGGCAGCCTAGAAAACATACGCTGCATTGTCAAGGAAGGTATCGCCAAGAAAAATGCTCGTTTTGTGGAAAGAGGGGGGGTCCTGTACCGGAAGTATCTAGACCCAGGGGAGTGGAGTTCGATCGGCTGATCGTGCCTCAGTGCTACCGTCAGGATCTGTTGCGCTTGTCGCATGGGTGTTCGTGGTCCGGACACCTAGGAATTAAGAAAACTAAGGACCATCTCTTAGAAGAGTACTATTGGCCAGGGTGTTTTCGGGACGCAGACCACTTTGTGAGGACATGCGACACCTGTGAGCGGGTGGGCAAACCAGGGGACAAATCGAGGGCGCCGTTGAAGTTCGTACCTATCATTACGGAGCCTTTTAGACGGCTCGTTATTGGTACAGTGGGACCTCTGCCGGTAACATACACGGGGTACAGACACATTTTGACTGTGATCTGCCCAGCGACAAAGTTCCCTGAAGCAGTGCCACTTAAAGAACTCAGCTCAGTTGAGATAGTCAATGCACTACTGTCCATATTTGCGCGAGTTAGTTTTCCTGCGGAAATCCAGTCAGATCAGGGCACAGTGTTTACTAGGGCTTTGACGACAGCCTTTCTCGAAAGGTGCGGGTTAAAGCCGTTACACAGCTCAGTGTACCACCCACAGTGGAATCCCGTTGAGAAGCTCCACTCCGTCATGAAGCGCGTGTTGAGAGCATTGTGTTTTGAACAACAAACTGACTGGTAGCTGTGTCTGCCTGGGGTGATGTTTGCATTAAGGACCGCGCCGCATGCGGCTACGGGGTTTTCGCCAGCTGAGCTAGTGTACGGTCGCTCGCTGCGATCTCCGCTTCGCATGCTTCGAGACGGATCACTGCCCTCTCCAATGGCTGCAGACCATTTCTTCCACAAATGGCCGCCTAATGCGCTGGAGCCTCGCTTTGCAACAATATTCCTTTGAGGTTTCGTTACAAAAAGGGGAGTCTCAACGGTAACGCCGATGCCATAGGTCGAGGCCCCTAACGTAGGAATCAGCCGCAAAGTTGTTTGTTATTGATGTTTTTCTTCCTGAGGCAGGATTTTCAACATATTGCTTTTGTTTAGTGTTTCAAAGTGATGACGTGCTTTCTGGTGCAATTTTCTAATTTGTGGATGCGTTTTGAGTGCTGCTAGACTACTGTAAGGAACTAGGCAGTAGGATAAAAGGGGAAAGAGCCTGACAGGGCTTAGTGAGGGTTGTGTCGTGCTTGCTGACTGAGCGGTTGAGTTTCGGCGTAGTTCTAACGCTTGCTGGGAACGAGAACAAAAATGGCAACTCTCCTGAAGTCACTTTGCAGTGTCCTGTGTGAACCTGAACGTGAGAACGAGGCCTTCTCTGTGCGCTGCGCTCAAGAAATGCCGAAGGACGACCGACTTCGGTTATGAGCATCATCGAGCGACATCCCTCCGGACAGCGGATGCAGTCCCTTGACCATCGGGATTTCCTTCTCCCGGCGGGGCGGTCTGTTACGTTTCGCCTACGAGGCGCGGTATAGCCGGCGCGGATGCAACGGACGCCGGGGCTTCATTCAAAGCGGCGGACATTTTGGCCCGTTCAGCGCTGCCGCAACGCCTCCCCACCAAGCGCGTCCAGGCATGTTTCAATGCCACGTGTCTTCGTGCGTGCGTGTGTGTGTGCATGTTGGTGCCCACGCTTGTCAAAGCGCGGCAGCCGGGAAGAGGAGCTCCCCAAGTGTGAAGCGAGGAGGTCTGACCGGCGCCGGCCCGACGGATGCGTCACCTTCTAGTCTCAACGTGCGACGAGCGGCGCCGTCACGTGCGCCTCTGACGAGGCGTTCCTTCTTGCCCTCAACTCCGAGAGTATAAAAGCAGTTGCCCCCGGACGCCAAGAGAGAGGCTCCGAATTCTTCTGTCGAGTAGCGTGCTCTCCCGTCTCTCCACTTCGGTCGACCTGACCGGCCGCTCTTTTGCGATGCTAGAATAAACAAGTTGTTCTGTTAGCCGTCGACTCATGCTTTGCCAGGACCTTCGGATGCTTCCAGTTCTGCCCCAGGCCGCCAGGCCAACGCTACCCTTGGGGCTTGCGACCCAGATGCAACACCCTGACTCCTTCTTCGGCAAAAGTAGAAATATTTCGTGATTTTAAAGCTGAGGCCTTTGTGCTGAAACAAAAACCTATAACAACAAATAGAATGATAATAAAAACCCTTGTAAGTTGTTTAGCCTGATCTTTGCACAATCACTGTATAGTTGCCTAGCCTTTAATTAGCCGCGTACCTAAAATTCACCTTTCATATAGATTGCAAGATGTGTTTCGGACCTTCAAAGCATTTGTTTCTTGAAATTTATGATTTCACGAATACTCTTCGAGTCACGAATCCCCATGACATAGTTGTGTAATCAACATGGACACCAACCACCAGTAATCTTGTTATTTAAGAGAGCACAAGATGATTGTGAACAAGGCTTCCCTGTAGGAACCGCAAGGTCTTTTGCTCTTTTATGCTCTTAGTATTCTGGTTGTCGGTGTTCGTGTTTTTACGCAACTGGTCCTTTTCTTTCTTGTCTACGATCTTGCAGTGTTCCAGAGCGTGTTTTCCTCACTGCATTTCGCGGGAACCCCGGAGCTTTCGCACTGGTGCTGGCAATTTGGGCTGTGACAGGTTGACACAACACGTGTGACATCATCTCCAGTGGTTGTTGGAGTGGCCCCTTCAAGAAGGGCGCGCCCGGTTTTCTTTGACTCCTCAGCGTTTCTTGCGGCTACATCGGTGAAATATTTTGCAGACAGAATAGGTACCGCGGAATCTAGGCACCACAGTTGCTTGTTTGCAAGGCTCAAACCTGGTGTAGCACTCATGAGGCTTCACAGTGGTGGTGCCGTCTTTCTTGTTTTCTAGTCTGGTTAAATAGTAGCGTGCAGAACCTTCGACATGTCTGTCATGCAGTCGCGGTTTTGTCAAGCGTCTGCGCATAATACAACGCTGGAACATCCATGCGCGCGCTGCTGATTAGAATGTTTTCTGTTTGACGTATAAGTGGAAGATGGCACCAGCCCTTTGAAGTGTACACTGATATGGTAGCAACGCCTTTTGAGTATCGCCCACAGTGCCCGGTAGCGCAGCAGCTCCTTTATCATGAGATGGCCAGTATCACCTAAAAGTTCCAAAACATTCCTTTGTGTTTAAATATAACATCAACCTTGCATTATTTGATGGTGGGTGGTCACTCGATGTGCATAAACACTGCGAACAATTTAACACTGCGTGTCACTGGCCGCACCATTACTGTGCAAAATATGTGTTGCGCTATTGTTTGTTCATGGAAGGCGAGAAGGTGACACAGATTTCCACAGACTTGTATTCCCGAGTGGATGACATTGTACTGCGGAGTACAAAGGAAGATACCAGTATAAAGAGCACTGCCAGCCCTTACGCGCAGGCATTCGTACCTTTGGCGAGTAGAAGTGGCAGAAACACAGCACAATGGCCAGCAACCACTACAAGAAATCGAACGAGGAAACACGCATGCAATCTGGTAAGCGTGACCACCACTTGTGTTTTCGTCAAATTAACGTACGAACCCTGCGAAATCGACGCCACCATGAAAGCGGCGATCAGGAATCAGTATCCGACGAGAAGAAATGTCGTGTTCCTGTGTCTTTGCCTTCCTCTTCGCAATACCCAGAGACTGATGGTGCCCGCCCCATCCCGTCCTCTGACTTTGAGCCTTCTCAATCAAGTGCAGTCACCCACCCGCCAGCATACGTCACCTCCAGCCTGGAGGGCGAAGAGCCCGCAGGGAAAACGAACGTCGCCACACTGTCCAAGGACGCTCAACTTCTGTTGCTGCAAAGTCCTGAAGCTAGAAGCGACTCAGAGTATGACTCCGCGCGGAACTGCATCTCTCCCGATCAGCCCACTGGTTAACTCAACGGGGCTGCGAGCAGCGGACCCACGTGCAGGATCTTCCATGAAGGCGACCAAGAGAATCCACTCGTGTCCCCCTGCAGCTGCACTGGCACTATGGGCTTCGTGCATGTGTCCTGCCTTGAGCACTGGCTGAACGAGCAGAACGTTGACATCTGCGAGCTCTGCGGTGAGCATTTCCAGATGGCGGCCCAACCCATAAGCGCGCGTCGGTTCTTCGACTGTGTTTGGCAGAGCGAGGGGCGGCTGCGACAAGCGTTGCTGAGCGACTTTGTCTACTTGGCCATGGTGACATCTGCCATAGCGTTCTCCTTGGTCATGCTGGTGGCAGCATTGGAAGTGCTTGAGTTGAATGGTCTTGCCTGGCAAATAGTCGTGGATTTCACAAGCGGCGCATTCTACGGTTATTTCCTGGCTCTTTCGTTCCGCAAGCTGCGCAGCTGGTACCGTTCGTTCATGAGGTGGCAGTTGGAGAACCCGGTGCGCCGGGTCGTGGCAGTGCCGACGGTCACAGAAATTAGTGCTGGTCCGAGAGAACGCGACGACGCGAGTGCAGCCGGTGAGTCATCGACGTCCGGTTGACGTCCGTCTAGCATCAACAGGACAGGGCATATGGTTACTGCAGAGCGTCAAGATAGAGGCGGCTATTGAACGCTGTTGGAACCGCCGCCAAAACCGTTTTGCCAGAAGACCTGCCATCTAGGCCTACCGACTGTAGAAGACAAGCTACGTGCTTGACTCTTGCAGACTGTGCAGAGGTAGCGCTGAAAGCATCGACGTGTTGCTCATGTTGCTTGATCATTTTAATGCTCGGGTTTGTTGAAGACGAGGTATTTCTTATGAAGTGTATAGGCTTGGGCTGGTTGGTAATACATAGTTACACTAGAAGCGTAGCGCGGGAAGGACGATCGACAAAGACTGGACTAGAACTGTCTAGTATTTGTGTAACTATTTCTTATGCGATTTATTTTCATTACCAGTGCTTGAACATCACAAGCTTCGTATGCCAATACAGTAAAAGCTCGTTAATTCGAACCGCAAGGGGAAGCCGCTTCAGTTCGAATTAACGAAAGTTCGAACTAACGAAAGTGAAGGAGAGCAACAGTACACTGCGATTTGGAAGCAGTAGGGCATGTCAGAAATTTGGCGAGTCAAAAAGTGATGGCGTGTGCCGCGGGCACACGCCATCTTCAAGTCGAAGCTCTGGGTCCGACTGTGCCACCCCACCGATGTCCAATGAAACGAACGTTAGCCGAGGCTTAACACCATCACAATGGATCGCGACGGCCGATGCCTCCTAAGCTGAAAACAGAGGTGCACAACCGATGAAGACTGCCGAGACAAAGACGCTGAACATGTGAAGGTGGCGAAGGCCCTGATTCGTTGGTTGTTGATTGCAAGCGCAGCTGCGACGTACTTGATTCGCTGTGTTTTGGCGCTTGCCGTGCCATCTCCGCACAGCATTAGCAGCTGTACAAGATTTGCGAAGTCTCCGAGATTCGCAGCGGGCAAGAAGTCTCGGAGGTCACGTAGAACGGAGAGGCGGCAGCCGCCGCTGCCTTCTGGCTGACCCCGCGTCGGTTAGATTTTTTTCCGATTTTGCCTTCCCTCGCCGTTCTCTCCGTTTCGGAGTCAATACAGCCTTGTGTGTAGGCAGTAGGCGCGTTTCTCTGGCCGTGTGCCAGGCGAGCGTAGTTCGATTTATCCGTGAGGGAACCTTCTCGTGTTCGAATTAACGGACTTCTTTATACATAGACTTCTGTGGAGCTTGGCCGGACCAAATCGTACAGTTCGAATTATCCATAAATTCGAATTATTGAAGTTCGAATTAACGAGCTTTCACTGTATTGTTTTAGCATTTTTAATGGTCCATTTTTTTCCAAATAAAATCTTGTGTTTTATGTATAATAAGAGGTGTAAAATACGGATGCAATAACATTTAATTTGAAATTTTGCAAGCGGTAATACTAGTCTTTCGTATTCACGTATACTGAACCGAAATGCATTGGCTGGTATGAATCTGTTTTCTACGCGCCCTTCTGGCCGCTATCGTATTAAGGCCAGAATACATGGAGCGAATATGCGACGAATAGTCGGCGTTCGACGCCCGGCGGCGTACGCGCGACGCGCGGCGGCGGAGAAATCGTCGTTCGCCGCCGATCCAGCTGGCGCAGAAAAGTTCGTCGGGCGTCGGCGATACCGGAAGCGGCAAACGAGCGGCGCCCCAAAGCGAGCCAATCAGGTCTCACTATCCGCCCCGACTTCCGACCTGGCTTCCCCGCTTGTCCGTGTATCCCGATCCCGCTCTATCGTTCACGCTGGTCTCCCGCTTTTCGTGTTCGTGGTATCCAAAGAGGCGCGGCTGGAATTTAACGACAAATTAATTTCGGCTGTTCAGAAGCGTGCCATCCTGTGGGACATTTCTAAACAAAATTTTACGCGTTTTTAGAGTGTTCCGCAATTCAAAAGCAAGAATAGTTGTCGTTAAAGTTTTTTTTTTTTTTGTCATGTGTTTCACTACAGCGCTTTTGCCTCATCTAGCCACACTGATAACAACGCAGCGGCTCACCGGCGGCGGCCGCCGTGTCTTCGCTCCATGTAGCGCAGCCCGACGAACATACGGTGTCGCGCCGCGGCTGATTTTCCGCCGCCCGAACATCGTCGTGAAAGTTCGCTCCATGTATTCTGGCCTTTAAGGCCAGAATACATGGTGCGAATATGCGACGAATAGTCGGCGTTCGACGCCCGGCGGCGTACGCGCGACGCGCGGCGGCGGAGAAATCGTCGTTCGCCGCCGATCCAGCTGGCGCAGAAAAGTTCGTCGGGCGTCGGCGATACCGGAAGCGGCAAACGAGCGGCGCCCCAAAGCGAGCCAATCAGGTCTCACTATCCGCCCCGACTTCCGACCTGGCTTCCCCGCTTGTCCGTGTATCCCGATCCCGCTCTATCGTTCACGCTGGTCTCCCGCTTTTCGTGTTCGTGGTATCCAAAGAGGCGCGGCTGGAATTTAACGACAAATTAATTTCGGCTGTTCAGAAGCGTGCCATCCTGTGGGACATTTCTAAACAAAATTTTACGCGTTTTTAGAGTGTTCCGCAATTCAAAAGCAAGAATAGTTGTCGTTAAAGTTTTTTTTTTTTTTTGTCATGTGTTTCACTACAGCGCTTTTGCCTCATCTAGCCACACTGATAACAACGCAGCGGCTCACCGGCGGCGGCCGCCGTGTCTTCGCTCCATGTAGCGCAGCCCGACGAACATACGGTGTCGCGCCGCGGCTGATTTTCCGCCGCCCGAACATCGTCGTGAAAGTTCGCTCCATGTATTCTGGCCTTTAAGGCCAGAATACATGGTGCGAATATGCGACGAATAGTCGGCGTTCGACGCCCGGCGGCGTACGCGCGACGCGCGGCGGCGGAGAAATCGTCGTTCGCCGCCGATCCAGCTGGCGCAGAAAAGTTCGTCGGGCGTCGGCGATACCGGAAGCGGCAAACGAGCGGCGCCCCAAAGCGAGCCAATCAGGTCTCACTATCCGCCCCGACTTCCGACCTGGCTTCCCCGCTTGTCCGTGTATCCCGATCCCGCTCTATCGTTCACGCTGGTCTCCCGCTTTTCGTGTTCGTGGTATCCAAAGAGGCGCGGCTGGAATTTAACGACAAATTAATTTCGGCTGTTCAGAAGCGTGCCATCCTGTGGGACATTTCTAAACAAAATTTTACGCGTTTTTAGAGTGTTCCGCAATTCAAAAGCAAGAATAGTTGTCGTTAAAGTTTTTTTTTTTTTGTCATGTGTTTCACTACAGCGCTTTTGCCTCATCTAGCCACACTGATAACAACGCAGCGGCTCACCGGCGGCGGCCGCCGTGTCTTCGCTCCATGTAGCGCAGCCCGACGAACATACGGTGTCGCGCCGCGGCTGATTTTCCGCCGCCCGAACATCGTCGTGAAAGTTCGCTCCATGTATTCTGGCCTTTACCTGGAGCAAGAGACGCGAACTAACTCATTGCTACGCACACTCTTCAGTTCATCAAGGAATAAATGGTGTTTGAGCGCTCGGCAAGTAATACTTTCGCTCTCTCTCTCTCTCTCGCTCGTTCATTCGAAGCGTTAAACCACTATAGGCAATCGAAAAGCGATAAAGCGCGTCTGTGGCTGCTACAAGGCACAATCAGCTGGACGTGCGCGGGCATCTCACGCTGCAGCTATCCGCGCATTGCGTCGGATTAAGAATATATGTCAGTTCTACGAGGGAGTATGGGTATTTTTTATTTTTAATTATTTGTTTTTTTATTGAAACGCGTCTTTCGAGATCACCTGTGAAAAATAACGCAATTAAGTCTGCTCATGTAGACTGTATATGAAGAGGCAGGCATTACTTGTAACTTGCACGACAAATTTAATTTGCAATGTAGCTAATAAAAGAAATGCGCCAATATCGCATTTCTTCTTAAATATTCACTTCGTCAGTTTGTAGAGCTTGTTTGGGAAGTCAAGTCTGTCCAGTAGAATTAGAGTAGAATCACTTTCGAGATATCAGTCCCCAAAGTATGCTAAATTTTACATATTGGCGTTGCAGATATTCTCGTTCTGACCTGTTCAAGGGAGGCTCTTGTTTCAACTTAATAGGAGCGCCAATATATCTTGTACTAAATTTTTATGACACGTGTGTCCTAATTGGTGAAAGTCTTAGTATTTCCGTTAAGCATGAATGACCGCACAATTTCAAAATTTACCGAAAATGGAACAATGAAAAATTTATCTGGAAATATTTTCACCCCCAGTGCTGCTTGAACATTGAGATTCACTGCGCAAGTTACGTCAGCGATCTCTGGTAACCAACCTGAACCAGCCAAATTGGAATCGGAGAGCAATTACAATTTTACACGAGATAAAATAAATGAAATCGGGCTGTATTCCAAATGCGCCAGAATATAAGTTTGGTATAGGATCGTACTCACGAGAACGAAGGAAGACAGCGAGGCAAAGGAGAGTCTACAGATAAAAGCGGTGTTGCGTCCGCCCTTGTCCGGTTATCCGCGACGTTTCTTCTTTCTTTTCTTTCAAGTCGCGGACTTGGTAAAGCATTACGTAATACGTCTATTTCCACCTAACGCTTTCGGCGTTACGCCGCAGCCTATACTAGCACTTGCCAGAAGAAAGGAAAACGTCGTTGCGCTTACGCTTCTGGCTAAGTTCGAAGATGCCTTCGCTATGCAGCTTGAGAGTACTTCGCCCACAGTGACATGTGATAGCGCTCCGCAACGATTGGATATTTTCTAATTAATTCTTTTTGAAGCCTCATTGTTCATTATAACTACAGTGTAGCAGAAACGGTTAGTGTGTTCAAGGGTGGCACGCTAAATGCATTGCCGTGAGACCGAGAGTACGGAAAGGTCCGGCACTTGGATGCCAGCCAATGCGACAACAGCGCCGCGGCCAACATCCATTGCATAGGGCTCCCGGTCGCTTATTCCTGCTGTTGTTAGTTGAGCTGATTGGGCGCCGCTAGCATGTGCGTCCAACTTTGTGCTGTTGAACGACACGGTGAAGACGACAGACGTGTGTAGTGAGGACATCTTTCGTCCTCACTGAGTCCCATCTAAGCGCAGTTTGTTCCTGTCCTAAAGAAGCGCCAACCAGCCCAGATCGGCACACTCCTTGTAAGTGAAGCTTATAATTAAGAGTGAATTAAAATTCCAAAATTATTTACCTAGTAATTCAATTAATTAATTAATTAATCGGTCAAACGCCTAATTATTACTATGTGTGGTGTGAGTTTGCTTAAATTACTTTATATAGATTATTGAGTAATTAGGTGATTATTCATTTTGCTATTAATTTTGATATCTCCGTAGACTGTTGATCCAGGGAGTTTGAGAAGTTAAGTAGCCAGTCTCTTTGCAGAATGTCTATGTATTTTTGAGTGATATCTGCATACGAAAGAGTATGTTTTCATTCTCAAGTTTTTTAATGTGTGACACGTAAATGTAACAATCGCATGTGCATCTTAACAGCTGTTGGTTTTCTGCAGCCTAACGATGTATATATAAGCAGCAACTGTGACTTCTACTGCTAACTCACTCATAACGCTTCATTTCATAATGCCAAGTTTTATGTAACGAGCTGGCTCGCTCTCCTTTTTAATATATTTAGGATTTCTTAGACTCTCTCACGCAATACTCCCGCTCGGAGCATGTGGGGATCTTGAATAAGAAATTATAAACGTAATGCTATAAACATTCAAAAGCGCAACCAGCGCAATGAGCCGTCGTTGCCGAGCGCGCGGCTTGCATGCGGGAAATTCTTCAGTATGGTCTATTCCACCTCCAGAGGATCGTGCCTATGGACTAATGTTAGAGTATGGGGCAGATGTGCTAAAGGGGTGGTGTGTTCGAATTCTGGCGTCGGCAAACTTATCATATGTATTGCCTGATATATATATATATATATATATATATATATATATATATATATATATATATATATATATATATATATATATACACATATCAGGAACATCACGGTGGCTTGTGGTCCCTGGAGCACATACCCAGTAGCACATATCGGCCCGCGAGAAACAGATAGATAAAGAACTTTACTAGTGATCCTGAAGAACCGCGTTAGGGTGCCGCCCTTTTCAGGGTTCCCCGTAGCCGTCGCGGGCCGCACCCACGTGAGGCTAGAAACATGGCCGATACGGGAAAGTGGTGGTAACTCGCTTTGAAGGACTTCATCTTTAAAAATGAACCTTTGTGAACAAACAAGTATTCGCACATTCCAATGAAATGTTTTATTTTCAAAGCAAAACTGTGAGGTGTTTCTGGCGCACCCTTGTTATTATTGCAACGGCCTCATGACATCGTGTCATACCGTGGTGTTCATTCACATGGGCTAGGCCGACTATCGACGTTTTAGCCGAAGACTCGTCAACTGCACCAAACTCGACTATCCTATCGGGTTCCACTCGACAAACACTCCGTTTCAAGACCAAGTTCAAGTCCGTGAGTGAAGTTTTCGTCATTCCACGCTACTTTGAAAATTCGAAGCGGCGGAAGCCCCGTTAGGCCTCGATAGGCTTAGCGCGTGAGCGATCGCCTCACAACTTAAAGGGAAGCTGAAACACTTATCGAAAAAAATACAGTGTTGAGTCCCCTGAACAGGAATATCTCGTTCAAAAAGGGCGGAAACAAGCGCAAGCGGCCCTTTTTTCATGAAAACGCGCACCAGCGCCTCAGGGTACCGCGCGAACGCCGCTGTTGCCCGTGATTGGTCGGAGCCGCTGTGACGTCAATGGCGGCAGTCGCTGGTCGGCGCCGCCGTTTCAGAGCGTAGCACGCTGTTCTGTTCTGGCTTCATAGCTGAGTTGTAATTATTATGGAACGTTCTCGCTGTCTCGGACAGCTTGTATTTTCGCCGTACATGTTAGAACCGACAGCCGATACGGAAAACGATGGCGGTAACGGCGGCAACGACGATGTTGAGTGTGCCAAAAGCGAGAGCAATGTGTGCACCTTCTCGCGCGTTGGAAATCTTAGCTGTTACGTATGCTTTTTTTTTTCATGCAGCTGCACGTTCCAATGACTGCGGAAAAAATGCGCTAAAGTGTCACTGGGAACTGGCTGCTGGAAGAATGCCGAAGCACTAACTTCTCATTAGATTGTAAACACGGGTACAATTCCGCGATGTCAAGCACCTTGCCGCTGCTTTTCTAAAGTCCCGTGGTTTTCTGAGCGTTGATACACGATCGCGAACATAAGTGCCGCGTTTCAAAGCGCGCACATGCAGTGCTGCTAGGTACAGTCATGGAAGTTGCTTATCATACCCATCCAGATCGAGATGGTCACGGGGATTATATGTGCAATATTCAGAATATGGTTCGACGACTTTGCGATTATGGCTCGATGAAGCATCGGTATTCGCGCTCCATGCTAGTGTTGACATAAAGATATTAGGCAGTTTTAGCACCGCCGTGTGGTAAACATGATAACTGCAACCGTACGTCGAATGTCACTAGGCAAGCCTATACTCCAATTTATACCTCAGGTGCAACGCTGTGGAAGCTACGCACGAAGTCCGGTTACCAAAATTTATTACTGCGCGCGTTTCCGTCTATGGTTCGCAGCGTGCCCGCAGCATTTGCTCGCGCGAGCATGAACGTGAAGCTGCCGCGACGGGCTGCAATCAAAGAATGCCGAAAAGAAAATTGATTTAAAAGAACGTGTTAGCAGCCGTATAAGTACACGGATTGTTTCTATGGGTAAATTCTTTTTTTTTTCATTCAGAACTGAGCTTATATATGAAAAGTTTTCTCAAAAATCGGGTCAAGAAACACCGAACTTTTTCTAAGTGCGAACGCAGCCACTGCAAGAAGTATCTCAAGCCTCCACAGCGTTGCACCTGATGTATGAAACGGAGTATAGCAACGCTAGCAACGACGCGTTTCCGCATTTGTTGTAAGGCTATCCGGCTATCGCGGAAATGGTCCGAGCACAGCACAGTTGATTTCGTCGGCACGAACTTATCTCTCCTCACCGCACTGCACTGCAAGCTTCTTGTCCTTCGGGAACCTGTGAAACACCACATCGTCTCGCCCGCGTGTGTTCGCGCAGCCGAATTCTGCACAGAACGAGGGAATGTTGGGCGCCCTTGGCTGTAGGCACTCCCGCAGCACAGAAGGAAAGAACAGTTTACGATAATCGCAAAACAAACGTGAGCGGCGGCAGCGGCGGCAAATCTCTCGTAGCGTCGTTCAGTAAAGCGCAGGATGGAAAGAGGCATGCCAGCGCATGCCAGCACGCCGGTCCGGCAGCTCGGTCCCCGCCAGTGACGTCACTCTCGACGGTTCTCTCCTCTGGCAACCACCTCACCCGGCGCTCCGGGAAGCGATGGGGGCGTGTCCACGGGGGTGATTTAGAAAGCGATTTCCACCCCTTATATTAACAAAACGAAGAAAAAAAATTTCGGAACCGTGAATTATTAGGTTTGTTCTTCCCAATCCCAGCAATTCATGGAAATTGAAAACCGTTTCAGCTTCCCTTTAATAACCGGATCGCTTCTGCCGAGCGTACGAGATGGCTACATCAGAGGACATGGACCTCCAAATAACACCCCCGCATCTGGTTAACAGCGCGGACGAAAACGGGGACACAAGAATAATTTCCGAAGCGAGGACTAGCAAAAGCCAAGAGATCGCCGCCCACAACCAGGTGATGGACGGCTGGCACTTAGTTCTATCGCGGCGACAGCGAGAGGCTGTCAAGCGCAACGACAGCGAAGCGGCTCCCAACAAGAATAACATAAACGGACAGCCATCAGCAGGCGGCGCGAAAGGAGACGGGCAAATCGGTCGTCGCAACATGCGCCCGAGGATGGGGAAGCCTCTGCCATCATTACCGAAGAATGACATCAAGATAATACTGAAGCCACACAAAGGACTAATGCTCAAGGAATATCTGAGAACAGAAATACCACAAGCGATTATTCGGGCTACCGGGACGATAATCACAGGAAACGGACCGAACCAGTGAAAAATCACTGGAGAGGATTTCATACTGCGAATCCGAGAGGGAACAAATATCATCATCGTCTCCACACCTTCACTGGAAGTGGCGGACGTCATCCGTCGAATCACGTGCATGGAGCTGCGAGGCAAGCAACATCCCTTCAACGTGTACGTAGCGGATCCAGATGATAGCTACAAAGGGGTGGTGCACGGATTCCCACCACACACCGAATCAGCAGATCTCCAGCAACACCAACGCGTCAGGACCCAAGGAGTCGCCATCGAAAGGGCCCGAATGCTAGGAAGCTCTAATACCGCTCTCCTCACGTTCTCGGGAGGCACGCGCCCCAAATGCGTGTACTACATGGGAGTAGAGATGCGGTGCACGGAGTACAGGCCAACAAACCAAATGTGCCTAGAGTGCATGCAAGAGGGACACCGCTCGGACGTTTGTCCGAACCGCAAGAACATATGCCGTGGCTGCGGACTCGAAAATCCACCCCCAAAAGGACACGAATGTGAAGTGAAGTGCGCCGTGTGCAGGGCGGCGGGGCACGAGACGCGTCGGTGCCCGAACAAACTGATTGCCGCCAAGCGCGTGAACACGACTCGCCAGTCTCGATCGCGGGAGCGGTCGGGACAGAACACCAAAAAGGCACCGGGGCGTTGGTTCGAGTCCATGGAAGAGGAGGACTTCTACCGGCACCGATCGAGATCCAGATCTCCACACGGAAGCAGAGCGAAGAGCAATACCCCGTCGAGGGACCCCTCCAGCTCCAGGGCTTCGCAGCGGTCAAATTCGCCACTGCCTAAAAAACAACAGGTGAGCTGGGCGAGGGTTGTTTCTCCCACTGCTCCAAAACAGAATACTGGTGAAAATGATAAACGCATTCAAAAATTGGAAAAGGAAAATGCGCGACTAAGAGAACAGCTCTCAGGAGAAGAACGCAAACGACAATCACTTGAGAAACAAGTGTCAGAGTTAGAGGCGCGCTTCAATAGCACAATACCACAGCAGGAAACGCCGCGTCAATCTGAAGAAATAGCCAAAGCGAAAGCAGCTGCAGATATAAACTCCGTCTCCATGCAGTCTGCGACAACCCAAATCTCAAAAAACGCGCAGATAACGGCAGCGCAGATCCAGACAATGATCGCGGAAAACTTGAAAATATTTATGCATGAAATGATGACATTAATTACCCAAAGGTTAACGGAATTTCAACAACTGTGCACGAAGGACTTCGAGAAACACAAAGGGTTCGTGGCGGAACAGCTTAGGGCAGTCTCGATGGCTGTTCCCACCAAAAAACGCGCCATTGCGATAGGAGCGGGTTCGGCAAAAACTAAAATTAGCCACTGCGTAACAGAATCCGACGGCTCGGACACGGAAACGTCATGGGCATAAAATAAGAGTGGGCAACATGGCTAATCACGCTAAGAAATCACAACGAATACAAAATTCAGACCAATTAGAGATATGGCAATGGAACTGCCGCTCCTTCTCCAGGAAAGCGGCAGTGTTCCACCAGTTTATCAAAAACTCCTGAATCGCTCCGGACGTGATTTGTCTGCAGGAGGTCGGGGCCAAGCCGGCCAAACTGCAGGGATACTACACTCTGAGCGATCCTCAAAATTCAAAGGTCACCACGCTGGTGAGCAAGTCGATAAACGCTCAATTATTAACACTTCTGCCAACTGAGGGAGAGACTAATTCCATAGTTATCAGTGTGATGCCAAAGAAACGAAGTAAGGCACACACACTAATCACAAATCTGTACAGTCCTTCCAAAAGCAAGGGGAACGACCTACCCCACGTTCTCTCAGAAACAAAAGATTTAGCAAGCACCAGGGATAAGGCGGTGATAGTGGGGGACTTTAATGCACCCCACATACTATGGGGATACACGAAAACGTCGCCATAAGGGTTCCTACTCGAGCGCACCGCAACGGCCTTGGGCTTACGGGCAACCAATCAAATCGGCAAACTGACGCGCACGGGTGACAACGTCAGCAGAGACACGGCGCCCGACCGTGCCTTTACAATTAACATTAGAGACGCACAATGGGTTTCCTTTGATGAAAATTTGGGAAGCGATTACGACATAATCCGAGTAGCGCTCTCCACGCCCAACATACGGAGAACAATAGGAAAGACTAAATTAACTGACTGGCCTCGTTATAGAAAACTCCAGAGAGCTCTGGAGGAGTCGGATACAGCCCCGACCAACATGCGAGAATGGACCAAATTCCTTAGACGAGCACACAGGGACACCACTAAAGCCATTCAGCCTACAGTGGAGGTGCCGGTGATAGACTCTCACCTGGTCAGCCTATGGGAAGAGAGGCGGAAACTGGCCAAGAGGTGGAAAGGGCAACGTCTAAACAAACACCTGAGACAACGCATCGCTCTTTTGGCAGAGCATGCTCAAGGCCATGCCAACGAGCTCGCTAAAAACGAGTGGGCGACGTTCTGTGGAACCCTGTCAGGAACTCTGGGAACGACCAGTACGTGGCGAATACTACGAAGCATGAGCGCGATGAGCGCGCGATGAGCGCAGACCCGATGAGCGCGCGTACTGAGAATAACAAGAAGCTCCAAATTATAGCACACAACTTCGAGGGTACAGACCAAGATCTCGTCCATGCGCTTCAGAAAAAGTACATAGGACCCTCACCTGCCACGGGATCGTCGTACGCGAAGAGACAATACTCGGGGGAGGCGAACCCTAAATTAGACGAAGATCTAACGTACGCGGAAGTGTATGAAGCGGAACAATCCGCAGTTAAAAACTCAGCACCGGGCCCAGACTCGATCACAAATGCAATGATTCGAAACATGGATTCGGCAGCCCTAGCGAAAATCACAAAGATATTTAATAGCGAGTGCTGGGCCAAGGGAGACTTGCCCCAAGAGTGGAAATTGGCTAAAATAATCATGAGCCCCAAACCAAAAAAGAATCCCTCGATTGATATACTACGACCGGTGTCGCTCACGTCCTGCCTAGGTAAGCTCTATGAAAGGGTTGTCCATAGCAGACTGCAGCGATACCTGGAAGCGTGGAGCTGCTTCCCGGACTCCATGATAGGATTTCGCACGGGTTTATCTTGCCAGGACGCGCTCCTCCTACTTAGAGACGAAATTCTAACTAATATACCGTACGGCGACGAGAGACTAGTCCTAGCACTAGACCTTAAAGGAGCCTTCGACAACGTCTCTCACGCCGCAATATTGGAGGAACTCGAACTCGCGGGTTGTGGTGAGCGCACATACAATTACTTAAGAGCGTTTCTTTCCAACCGCCAGGCGAGCATCAGTATTGGCCAAATCACTTCGGATTTATTTGAAATGCCTGACAAAGGAACACCTCAAGGAGCTATATTATCTCCTCTTCTCTTCAACATGGCGATGTGTCGCCTCGCGCGCGATCTGGATCGGATACCCGACCTAGGTTACACGCTCTACGCAGACGGCATCACGCTGTGGACGAGCAGAGGTTCACTAGGGGATAAGGAATATACGCTCCAAAGTGCACTATTAGCGGTGGAGAAATTTTCTACATGGAGTGGCCTGAAGTGCGCACCCGAATAATCTGAGGTTATCCGGATACACGCGAAAGGCTACAAATCCAGAGGATCGATTAACATCGTGGTTGAGGGCCAATCAGTCCGAGAGGTACCCACGATGCGAGTCCTGGGTTTGTGGCTTCAGAGCGACGGGACAGCACTACAGACACTCAAGACCCTCAAATCCACAGCCAACAACATAGCCCAAATGATACGTTGCGTGACGTATCGAAAAGCGGGAATGCGAGAAGACGATACCCTAAGGCTCGTACAGGCCTTAGTGGTTAGTCGAATAGCATATGGCTTACCGTACCAAATCCTGAACAGGGAGGAGGAAAAGCAGGCTGACGCAATATTCCGAACCACTTACAAAGCTGCTCTGGGCCTGCCTAAATGTACTTCAACGGCGCGCATGTTAGCTTTGGGAGTGCACAATACGTTCGACGAACTGAGGCAAGCCACCCTGATGCGACAGAGGCAGCGCCTCTGCTTCACAAAAACTGGTAGGGCAATATTGGCTAGACTCAATATCCCAGCATACCCCATTTATCTCACAGAGCAGGCCGTACCTCTCCCTCCTTCGATGAGATCGAAAATTACAGTAGCCCCAATAACAAAGAATATGCATCCAGAGTACAACAAAGAAAGGCGCAAAGCACGTGCACAACACATTCAATCAGCCTACTCTAATAACCGTAGGTACAACACGTACTACATGGACGCAGCTCCGTATGCAGAGACGACCGGGCAGCGCTACCAAAGGAGGTACGCCCTGGCAGTCGTGAACGCTATCAGCCAACAGCATATTACCGCGTCGGCCACGGCGGGATCCCCAACCTCGGCTGAAATATTGGGAGTGGCGATCGCACTCGCTCACGCGGAGTGTTCGCAAAGGGACTCGGTCGTGGTCACGGACTCCCAGGAGACATGTCGCATGTTTCTCAAGGAGCACGTGACTGCGGCTAGCCTCGCGATAAACCCCAAATCCTTCAACCACCATCATCGCCTACTCTGGTGTTCGGGCCACGTGGGGGTACAGGGGAACGAAAAGGCTAACGCGTTAGCTCGAGGGTTCACTAACCGAGCGACGGCGTCCTCTTCTAACCCCAACCACCCGCACTACCCCTCACAAAATTCCACCGATTTAAATGCCAAAGACATCCTTGCTCATCAGCGTGGAGTCCGAAGAAAATACCCGCCGCCTCACCCACAACATAACGGGGAAGAGGCCGCCGATTGGCGTAAAATACAGACCGGGGTGTTCCCCCATTTGAAATTGCTAAACGCTGTCAAGAATGGCAAGCTGCAAGGCAAAATTGCCACCCAATTACGACTGGGGGACAAGACGCGCGTCGCCCACTCTCCGTCGCTGCAGCTAGGAGGCGTTCGAAGACGCGGGCTTTGTGCTGAAAACCGCCTCCATCCACCAGCCCCATCGCCGTTGTGACAGAACAAGTTCGGTGGGCGAACAATGGTGCCGGAGCTCTCCAGCGCGGACCTGCATGATCTCCAACGCATGACCAAGCTGCCGCGAAAAAGCCGTTTTTTGTTGCTTCCCACACGACCTGACCGGGACGCAAGACAACGAGCTACCCACCTTGGGCTCCGATACTTCCCGGAACGGCACCCCTCGGACGCCGGCGTCGGGCATAGGAATGTGTGTGCCTTTGTGTACGTAAACTGTTCTACGGGGCGGCGGCAAGTTGACGATGAGTAAACGAACGTTCGCCGCCTTGTATCGCCGGCGGACCGAGTGTATAAAAACTGCTCTTGTGCGGATGCTCGATATACTTCTCTTGAGCAGTCATGTTAGACTGATACACTTCTGTCGTGCAGTCATGTTGGACTGACACTCTTTCTCTCAAGCAGTTATGTTAGACTGATTTAAATCCTGTAAATAAACCCATATTCCTCGTTCTCGATGAGAAGCAGTTCCTCCCTTCATCAACGTCCTCAGCGTGGATAAGTTGAACGACGTCATGGGCCAGCTACCTTCGAATTCATGCCGGACTCCAATCTTGGTAACGGATCTCGAGCGGTGGGATTGAGCCCCCAATCCTGACAACTGGCTGACAGCGGTGAGATGGACTTTGCGACATGGTGCTGTATCTGAGGTGAGTGCTTGGTTCTTGCTTTGACTCTCTAGGCTTCATTTTGTGGTTGTTCTATTTAGAACAGAAGGGAAGCTACATTGTTGTGTCTTAACTAGGTTGTAGGGGTGTGCGAATATTGAAATTTTCGAATACGAATCGAATACGAATAAGGCGAAAAACTGTCTTCGAATATCGAATCGAATATCGAATATATGTGTAGTAATAAACGAGGTAACAATAGCTTTATTACCCTTTTAAAAATAATATTGCATTTTATGAGGCTGCTTCAGGTCAAAGAGGCACTCATTCTAGGTAATGCACTCAGGTAATGGCAGGTAATGCTCTGTCAGGTAAACGCTTGTTACAGATTATCGCGAAGGAAAATTGACTGCTCAACATGTTCAGAAAGTGAAGGCTCTCTATGCACTGTGACAACATTGGTCCAGGTAACATTTTCTAGGTGCATATATTATTGCGCATACTTACAAAGCCCGAAAGTACATCATATATTGTTATGAAAGAGCCCTGGAATAAAGCTTGGTAAACAAAATCGAAACTGATCATGTCTCACGGGCCTGATGCAGATAGACTGGAACAGAGCGTACACATTCATAGTAAGGTTCGTTACAGCACTTAAGATCACAGTGCTGTAACGCTGTGTCGTCGTTTTGTACCTTCTTTTGTCCTTGTTTTGTGTTGCGCTGTAACGAACCTTACTGTGAATCCCAACCAACTGGCCCAACTTGTCATCTTGATGCAGAGCATACAGATAATGAGCGGATCATGTGAAGCTCTCAGTGAATAAACAGGTTCTTAGGAGAATCTGGAGCAAGCGTATAATTCGTTAATTGCTAAATTATTCACAGTCTGTCCGAATATTCGCCGTTTCTACCATTATTCGGCCGTCCTCGAATATTCGGGAATTTACGAATATGCATTCCTCGAATCGAATACGCTTCGAATAAGGAAAATATTCGATTCGTATTCGAAATTTCGAATATTCGCACACCCCTACTAGGTTGTGTTTTCCTCGATAGATTTAGAGAGCAGAATCAAGACAGTAAAGCAGCAGTCATGGAGTTAAGGGCACTGCTGAGAGACGAGTTGTTGATTGTTGGTGAGGAACTTGGCCTAGATGTGCACAAGGAAATGCTAAAATTGGAATTATTGCAGCTAATTTCCAATCAGGCCGGTGAGGAAGATATTGGAATGGGATTGGAACTTCTCAAAAAGAGAGAGAAACGGGAAAGAGAAAGAGAAATACGGGACAGAGAAGAACGGGAAAGAGAAAGAGAGGAACGCGATAAAGATCGCGAGTTAAGAAAAATGCAACTGGAACTTGAAAGCAAACGTTTGGAGTTGTCTCAAGAAAGTGAAGGCGCTCTGGGACGATCAAGTGAGGCAGAGTCGTACCGCATGGACAGGCTATTAAAGCCATTTGAGGTCGGGACCGTCATAGGCTTGTTCGTATGCAATTTTGCAAGGACTTGCGCGAAGATGAACTTCGGCCCCAGTACATGGCCACAGCGGTTGCTGTCTATGTTGCCGTGTGAGGCGGCGGAAGTAATCGCCAGATGAGTGCACAGGATGCATATGATTATGCAAAAGTTAAGGCTAGTCTCCTGAAGAAATACCGCCTTTCAGCCGAAGCTTTTCGGCAATGGTTTAGTTGCACAAGCAAGAAAGATAGCGAGGGATATCCGGAGTTTGCATATAGCCTAAAGGCCAACCTGGTCGAGTGGCTTAAAAGCGCAGGAAGCGTACGACAGCAGAGACATGATCATTGAATGCATGTGTCTAGAGCAGTTTTAGAAAACCATCCGCCAAGCTGTGAAACTGTGGGTGCGAGACAGAGGTAATGCAAACACTGTGGAAAGGGCGGCTGAATTAGCCGAAGAGTACGCAACCCGTGGAAAGTTGAACGCCGAGGAGGGACACTGGGACGGTCGAAATGGACCGCGGAAACCATTTCCGGTCAAAAAGGGTGCGCAGACTAGAAGATCGGAACCTGTAGACATGGCGGAAAAGCCCGCAGAAAAGAGCGAGGAGAAACTTAACGGAGAAACCGCACAAAAAGAACAGAAAAGAAAATTCGAATCTTTTAGACCAATTCGCTGTTACAAATGCCACAAACTGGGACATATAGCTGTAAACTGTGAGAAGTCTCGCGTAGTTTTCTCCTACGTGGAGGAAAAACATGAGAATATGGAACTTTTGAGTCCATATCTCCACGACCTGCAAGTTAATGGAAAACCATGCCGAGTGCTAAGAGACAGTGCCGCCACGATGGACATTGTCCATCCATCTTAAGTGACGGTAGACGACTTCACCGGAGAAGTAGCATAGATAAAACAGGTTGTAGAAGAACACAGCGTGTGTCTGCCCATGGCCAAAGTCAAAATCAGTGGACCATTCGGGGAGTTAGAGACTGAGGCTGCAGTTTCCTCCAAATTTTTGTCACTACAGTATCCTTACATCTTTTCGAATCCTTCGAATCAGTTACTGCGTGACAAAGGGCTCAAACTGGGAGAGGGCATAGTACAAGCATTGACCCGAGGCCAAGCTCGTAAGATCGCGGCGCTTTCGGCTGAAAATGCTCAAGCTCCTCCAGCGGAAGCAGAAAAGGGTTTAACTTCAAAACCGGAATCCGAGCTAGGCCCGAGGGACAAAAGAACAGTTGAGGAGAGCCTGCCAGCTGACCAGCTCAGTGAGAGCGTGGCGCTAGAGTGTCAGAGTTCTAGCCTGCAGGAAGAGCAAGTAGATGCACTCACAAGCGAGACAGGGTCGTTATTGTCACCGGCCTCAAAGAGCGTTGATCAGCTCTTACGTGTGGATAAAGAGTCACTGGCAGCTGAGCAAAAGAATGATGAGAGCTTAGCTAAATTACATGACACAGCTAAAGAAGGCATTGCTAGGCGCAACGTGACGATACATGTGAGAGGAGGATTGTTGTATTGGCACTACATAGATCGAAAGGGTAGGATTTTAGATCAGTTAGTCGTACCTACTAAGTATGGGGAGGACCTTTTGAGTCTCTGTCATGGGAATGGGTGGTCCGGCCACCTAGGCATAAACAAATCAAAGGAAAGATTGCTTATGGAATACTACTCGCCTGGCTGTTTCAAAGACGTAGAAAACTTTGTAAGATCATGCGACGCCTGCCAGCGTTCTGGTAAACCAGGAGAGACATGGAAAGCTCCACTGAAAGTAGTGCCCTTAATAACAGAGCCTTTCAGATGATTTGTAATAGACATGGCAGGGCCTCTTTCAAAAACAAAATCGGGCTACAGGTACTTGTTTACCATGCTGTGTCCGGCTACCAAGTTTCCAGAAGCAATCCCTTTGAAAGAGCTCAGCTCCACCGAAGTAGTAGACGCGCTTTTGACAGTGTTTGCACGAGTTGGGTTTCCAGCCGAAGTTCAGGCAGATCAAGGGTCAGTATTCACGAGCGCACTGACTTCCACATTCTTGCAGAAGTGCGGGGTAAAGTTAATACACAGTTCTGTCTATCACCCCCAGTCAAACAGTGTAGAGAGGTGGCATTCGGTGCTTAAGCAAGTTTTGCGTGCGCTTTGTTACGAGCACAAGGATGACTGGGAGAACTGTCTGCCGGCAACATTCTTTGCTTTGCGAACGGTTCAACATGAAGCGACAGGGTTCTCACCAGCAGAACTAGTGTATGGGAGGACACTCCGTTCTCCACTGAGAATGTTAAGACAGATGTGGGAGGAAAGAGGGGAGAGTCCAACAGTGGTTGAATACGTGCTAAATTTACTGGAACGGCTAAGCGCAACCCAAGACCTAGTCGGAAAGAACATGGGAATAGCTCAAAAGAACGCCAAATTCTATTACGACAAGAATGCGAGGCTTCGTACGTTTAATGCCGGAGACCAGGTAATGATCCTCAAACCTTCAAGAAAGAACAAGCTTGAAGTTCACTGGGACGGGCCCGTTAAAGTATTTCACTTTCAGATACTAACTATGCTTTGAGAATGCCCGGTCGCAGGAAGGAAGTGAGGATATATCACTGTAATTTGATGAAGCCATATGTAGAGCGCAGCGGAGTCGTTAACTATACCGTCAAAGTGCCGGATGGCACTAGTACCAAGTTTAAGGAGTATAGGGCGACCTCCAACTCTGAAATCGGCCTAGAAGAAGTAGTCGCACACTCGGTAAGCTCGCACGCTCTAAGACCTGAACAGCTAGATGAGCTAAAAGAGGTGTTAGGGGAATATCTCGACAGATCCAGCGATCGGCCGGGTAGAACCGAACTGATAACGCATGAAATTGAGCTGACATCAACCGAACCAGTAAGATCAAAGCCTTACAGGGTGTCTCCAAGACAGAGAGAGATTATGGAGGCAGAGATACAGCGCATGCTAGAGTTGGGAGTTATTGAGCCCGCTGAGAGTGACTACACGTCACCGCTAATACTCGTAGAAAGCCCTAACAAGGACCCTCGTCCGTGTGTTGACTACAGGAAGTTAAATGCCATCACTAGGGATCAGCTGTACCCGATACCCAACATTGAGGAACGAATTGAAAGAGTTAGCGCTGCTAAATACATTTCAACTATAGATCTCGTCCGGGGGTACTGGCAAGTTCCCCTTTCAGAAAGTGCCAGCCGCTATGCCGCATTCATCTCACCTGTAGCCACTTTTCGCCCTCTCGCACTCAGCTTCGGGCTGAAGAACGCGCCGTTTAGCTTCTCTAAATTAATGGATATTGTCCTAAAAAACTTGCAGGAGTTCGCCTTGCCTTATCTTGATGATGTGGCCATTTTTTCGGACAGCTGGGAACAACACGTATCGCACCTCAATCAGGTGTCCTCACGGTTGAGGGAAGCCGGCTTAACGATGAAAGCGGAAAAGTGTCGGTTTGGTTGTTCGCAGGTTACTTATCTGGGCCATGTTGTCGGTCAGGGCATGAGACGGCCGGCTGAGGTGAAAATAGCTACGATTGGATAATTTTCTCAGCCGCGCACGAAAACGGACCTTCGTTCATTTTTGGGACTTGTGGGGCACCATCAACGGTACATTCCGAATTACTCGCAATTGGCAAGTCCATTAACAGACGCCCTCCGAAAGGGAGCACCGAGTAACGTACACTGGGATAAGGACAAAGAGAACGCTTTCCAAAGTGTGAAAACGCTATTGGTTTCTCGCCCTGTGCTCGCGCACCAGACTACACAAAGGAATTCATAGTTCAATGCGGCGCAAGCGACAGAGGTATGGGTGTAGTACTTAGTCAGGTCGGCGACGATAACGAGGAGCATCCTATCCTCTATTCCAGCCGTAAACTAAATGTAAGGGAGGAAGCCTACAGCGCTTCATAGAAGGAATGCGCTTGTTTGGTTTGGGCCGCCCAGAAGTTGTCGTGTTACTTGTACGGAGCGAAGTTTATTTTCGAGACCGACCACTGTCCTCTGACGTGGCTCAGTCAAATGTCACACAAAAATGGCCGCTTGCTCCGATGGAGCCTCACTCTCCAAGAGTACAACTTCTCCGTTAGATATAAGAAGCGAAAGTTGCATAGCAATGCGGATGGTTTGAGCAGGCTAATTTGAATTCTGCGTTTGAGGGTCCCGCCTAAATTTTAGGGCTACTAGTGTTAACTGTATTAAGCGAAGAAGATCCCCTCTCATTTAGCAGAATTCCCTCCATGATTGCTGAATTTGTCAGAAGGAATTTGCTTCAGAAATTGGCATAGCGAAATGCAGCATTTTTTTGTTTCTGCACTTATGTTGTTGTTGTTTTTTTCGAAGCCTAGAAAGTCTAAAGTGAGGGCCAATGCACGTCATCTCGGCGCAGAGCCGTGTTGTGGGGTTCATTTTGCAGTTGCCTGTCCTTGTTGGATGTTTTGGGGCGGTGACATCAATACACAAGTGGTCGCTGCAAGCCAAGACATCAATCCCCCCCTGACCACCAACCGTTCTCTTCCTGCCTAGCGGTCGTCAGCGCTATACAGTCGAGATTTTTCGGGCCATGGAGGCGCTGTAAGGAATGGCGAGCTGCAAGGCAAAATTGCCACCCAGTTACGACTGGGGGACAAGACGCGCGTCCCCCACTCTCCGTCGCTGCAGCTAGGAGGCGTTCGAAGAAGCCGGCTTTGTGCTGAAAACCGCCTCCATCCACCAGCCCCATCGCCGTTGTGACAGAACAAGTTCGGTGGGCGAACAATGGTGCCGGAGCTCTCCAGCGCGGACTTGATCTGCTACGCATGAGCAAGCTGCCGCGGGAAAGCCGTTTTTTGTTGCTTCGCACACGCCCCGACCGGGACGCAAGACAACGAGCTACCCACCTTTGGCTCCGATACTTCCCGGAACGGTACCCCTCCGACGCCGGCGTCGGGCATCGGAATGTGTGTGCCTTTGTGTACGTAAACTGTTCTGTGGGGCGGTGGCAAGTTGACGATGAGTAAACGAGCGTTCGCCGCCTTGTATCGCCGGCGGACCGAGCGTATAAAAACTGCTGTTGTGCGGATGCTCGATAAACTTCTCTTGAGCAGTCATGTTAGACTGATTTAAATCCTGTTAATAAACCCATATTCCTCGTTCTCGATGAGAAGCAGTTCTACCCTTCATCAGCGTCCTCAGCGTGGATAAGTTGGACGACGGCATGGGCCAGCTACCTTCGAATTCATGCCGGACTCCAATCTTGGTAACGGATCTCGAGCGATTGGATTGAGCCCCCAATCCTGACAACGCCATGTATCCCACTCGTTATAGGGCCAACTGCCAACTGTGCGGTGGCATACCTATCCTAATGCACATAACCTGGGAGTGCACTAAGCACCCTCATAGGCCAAATACCAGTAGGACAATGGAGCAGTGGGAGGCACAGTTCGCCCGCTCCGACCTGGCAGGACAAAAGTCCTTAATTAGCCAGGTCAGGCAGGCGGCAGAGGCCAGTGGGGCCCTGGACTGAGAGGCTCCGACCACCCCTCCTTCAAATCTTTACACTTACAATAAAGTTTCTCTCTCTCTCTCTCTCTCTCAAGATAGAAAAAGATTATCGTGAACAGGGATTCCCTGTAGTAGCCGAAACGTATTTTGTTCTTTCAAATTGTTACGATTTTTGTTGTTGGTGTCCGTGTCTTTGCGCGCAAATGACTTGTCTACCTTTTTGCAGCGCGAAGCAGTTGCGCAGCCGGTTTTCTTCGCTGTGCTTCATCGGAATCCCCAAATTTTCGCGCCAGTGCTGGCTAGTGGTCTCTTCGATTTGGCTGCACTAGCTGCACGAGTTCAGAGAGTGCAGCACTGTCGTATGCGTTTTGCCAGTGCAGCGCACGCCTTCTGCACTTTCCTCTTCTTTTTGTACAAGTGCAGGCCTAGTTCTCGACGAGTTCACGACTGCGCTGCACTCACTTCGGAGCAAGTGTCAGCCAGTTCACGATGGCGGGTGCTTTTCCAAGTGCGCAGCAGACGACGGTGGAAATAGCTGCCGGTGACAGTACCAAGACGGTGACGGCTGTTCTTAGCAGCGATGGCTCGCACATTCCTGATGGGAATGGATAGCTGTACGAGGGAGCAGGTGAGTGTTGTTCGATCGCTTACTGAAAAAACGTGGTAAGCACGTGCGCGGTCTTGTTTGTCTGCTATGGCTTCAAGCAGTGAACAGCGAACTTGACTGGATTGTATTTTACGTGTGCACGAATCGCGCGTACCTGCGCTCGCACTTACCGTTTGAGGAAGCAAGCATTTTGGTACTCGCAAGCAAAGTCGCACCAGGCTAACGCCACAGACTGGTGCTGTCAAGGGAAATGAACCCTATGCAATTTCTCGGTCACTTCGCTAAGTTTGCGCGTCTACAGCTCGTTCTCCTTATGTTTATTTTTTTATTTTTCAGACGGCGAATGCTATACTCTTCTGTTTCAAGCAGAGCACGCACCTGCCAGCCAACCATGTGCATCCGACGAAAGCGCTAGACGCCTCTGCCTCTACCTCAGCAGAGGCAGTTGCACCTATACCTGCTTCTGCGGAAGCTGATTCCGAACTTTGGACCGCAGCGAAAACGCGCTTTTTAATCGACAAATATGTTGACCTTAAAGACCTGGTCGGCCAGAAAGGGGGATTCAGGTATGTGTCCATCCCCGATTCTATGCAGCATGCTTGCAAACGCAAAAAAAATGTATTTGACAAAAGTGCGAGAATTTTCTCCGAGCGGTTACTGTATTTGAATGCACTGGCAATCATTGTAATACAAACCAAAGTGCACTTCAAATTTCATCCCAGCAAGATTTTGTAAATGTGACCCCTGTTTTTGCAGTTGAGTTTAATAGTTGCTGCAGTACGCGTTTCAGTTCTGGCTTGAATTCTTCAGGACAAAAAATTGTTGTGGGCAAAGTTGGCGAACCTCCTCAACGACGAGTTAGAGGCACCCTTTCGGCTGTCCAGGTCGAAAACGAATGGAAGTCATTGGAGCGCAGCTACAAAAGAGCGAGAACAAAAAATAATACATCGGGGCACCACCGTGTGCCGTGCGAGTATGAGGAGTTAGTACCCAGTCTAATAAATGTCTACCTGACTTGCTGAATAGTTCTAATAAAACTTAGGCCATGTAGGGAGCTGGCCAAGGTGTTGGAAAAAAACTTCATATAAAACCACCAGCACTCCTCGAGACTGGAGTCTTTGCAGGAAACTCAGAGTAAGTGTACTAATTACACTAAATGCATTTGTCTTTGTATGTAGGCTTACAACAGGAATGGCAGACTAAATGTGGTACATGACAAGGAACACACATGACAAGGCTAAGCACTGACTACAAGCTGGAATAACATTTACATTGTAAACAATGCTTATTATTTTCCTGAGCAGTTAGAGCAAAAGAAGCATGTCATATGTGTCCATTCTTGTGCACCTGGTTTCCTAGTGAAGTACTTGGTGCAAACTACAGAAAGTGATGTAATGTTTGTATTCATGTGTGCAAAGTGTGGCCGCAGAGGGCATGGACTCGTCCAGGGACATGGAGGAGGTGCCGGCCAGCATGCCCCCCAGGAAGAGGCAGAGGACATCCTCAAACAATGTCCTTGCCGAAACGCTGCTGAAAATGGATGCAGCCAGAGCCAAGCGCCACGAGGAGCGCATGGCCAAGTTTGACATGCTCATCGATGTCATACGAACAAACAAGTAGTAAACACTTGCACTTTGGTGTTTCGTGACCTGTGTGTGCTACATATCTCAAATGGAAAGGAAACGTTCAAAATACGTTTCCGCGTTTATTCGCTTCACTTCAAATTGAACAGCACTAGAATTCATCCAAGCACTACAAAGACAGCATGGCCGTAGCATGACACAATCTTCATGAAAACAAGGCTGCCTTAGCATTGCTGCTTCGCAATGTATTCCCTCAGAGCCTCACTGTAGCCTAACAAATTAGGGTCAATATGACCTGCTGGCTCTCGGTTTCCTGCATCGTCGAAAGGTGGCAAAGTCTCGAACTCTTCCAAAAAATACCTTTCTTCATAACAAAAATTGTGTAAAACGCAGGCAGCCATTACAAGGAAGCAGCTCTGTGCTACAGTTTTGGCGTCAACAAAGTACAATCTTCGAAAGAGCTGCTTTAACAGTCCAGTAGTGTTTTCAATGGTCACCCTTTATTGGCTATGCCTTCATTGAAGTTTCTTTTCCACGAAGGAAAACTGTTCTGGTTTTCTCTGAAGGGGGCCATGAGCCACGGCATTAGCGGGTAAGCGCAGTCCCCAAGAAGATACCCACTGTCGCATAATACGGATGCGTTCTGGAAGAAGGAACTTCCATCCATCCATCCATCCATCCATCCATCCATCCATCCATCCATCCATCCATCCATCCATCCATCCATCCATCCATCCATCCATCCATCCATCCATCCATCCATCCATCCATCCATCCATCCATCCATCCATCCATCCAACCATCCATCCATCCATCCATTCATTCATCCATCCATCCATCCTTCCGTTCGTCCGTCCGTCCATCCGTCCGTCCGTCCGTCGCCAATATCCAATATCCAAAGCAATGGAAGTCTCATAATGACTACTGCCTATACTAAGTAAAGGTATCGTCAGAAATAGTATGCGTCCTATACATTGCTTGAATGCTAATCGTATTAATGTCGACAGTCTGAATACTGTCGGACTTCTTTTAATTTCGCAGTGACACGTTCATTGCTAACATCAAAAAGTAATGGCCAAACTTCACATTTTTAATAAGTTCCCACTGAAGTCACAGGGCAGGCACGTTTACATTTTAAATCAATTTCTTTCATTGGCGTGAACTATCGTGGCGCAGTTCATTTTTGCAAACATGCGAAGTATATTCACTCTTCGGCTCCTTTAGAATGCAATCTGGTCCCTATTCCCCATTAAAATATATATTTGAGCTGCCCCCAGTTAATTTTACACACTAACAATATTTGAAAGCACGCAGATGCTGTCAAAGTCTATGACGGGACAGTGAGCTCGCACGCGAACTGTAATGCGACGTCGCCAGCAGACTTTCGTGTATGGGTCTTTTTTGGCTTCCCAAGCCTCCTTCCGCGGCAGTAGTGCCTTTTGGGGTCTTGTGGAAGAGTAATTTGCTTGTGAACCACGGCTTGCTTATCTCTTTAATGTGCCTCGAAATTTTTGGAATTCTTCCGCTATAGCGTGGGTGGTGGGAGGTACTATTGCAGCGGAGTGAGGGCGTGCACCGACCCCATGCACGGTAACGCGTGTTGTATCTGCGACACTTGATGTTTCCTAACATGCGAAAAAAATTTGACTCCGTTATTATCCGCGTTTCGCGCATAAACACAAATTACTCGTCAGTCATATTCAGCCAAGGAAAGATTGCACCACACAATCCCATCTGACACGTATAAGAATAATTTTGTGTCGCAAGGCCTTTAAACTTAAAAAAATATAATGCAGCCAGTGATGTTCCTGGATGACAGCAACAACATAATACTTAGATGTGAAACAAATAACCATGCTTCCACTTTCCTCCACCGCTTCCACTTTAGTTTGTTATACTGCCAGCAAGTACAGGTCCTGGTCTACCAAGAACCGAAAGACCTGACTGCTTTTTCTTGGCAGCCAGTCCTCGCACATTAAGCGCGCCGAAACTCAATAGCTGGTTGGAAGCCATCGTTCACAAACAGTGTTAGAGGGCGACCCGAAGCATGGCGCTTACATTTAACGTCTAGCACATCGCTAAACGTCACCGTGCTTGTACGGTTACCTGGTGTAATTCCGCTGCGGCGCCAGTTTGTTCGCGACCCACCTGCCTATCGCGACGGTGGGCATTTGCTCGTAGCCCGAACGTCTACCCAGGGACGCCTTAGCAGGCAGTCCGTCCATCTTACTTTACTCGGCGTGACCTTTGACGTCGTCTTCTTTGTCCAACGGTCGCTTGAAACCGCTTGAAATCCGCGCAAAACAATCTGATACTCGCTATCGTCGTTCTCATTGAGCCTGTTTCCGCAGGTGCAGCCCGCCAGAGTCGCTTCATGGAAGCACGTGATTACACGTCCTTTCGGTGTAGCTGCTGGAACTGGTATCGTCGGCCACGGCTGCCGCCACTACAAATAGTGCTCTGGATAGTCATTATTCGATTCAAATTCAGCTGCTCTTGTTTTTCTTGGGTGCGTTGCGGTCGGGCATGTAACCACTGTAATTTTACGCAAAGTCAGGTTGAACGTGTGGTAGCTAAATGTTCCACATTTGCTTCCTCTACAAAAAGGCACATGTTCCTACTGAAGCTAGCAAAAGAAAAAGAAACGAACGCAGTCGATAGGGTTTGAACTTATGCGGGGAGACACCACGGATTTCTCGTCCATCGCGTTAACCACTCGGCCACGTCGGCTGTTTTTCTTCATTACCTTGTAATTAACATTTCGCAAACAGTACAATGGCAAACAAAATGTACATCAAAATCCTTCGCCATTCCGCTTGTTCGCATGTTCTCAAATAGCGTAATTTTGGCCAAATAATCAAAAACTAATTCACCCCGGAGGATCATTTAGTGCCTTATATACATCTCGTATATAGACAACAGCTTCACTGAAATATTATCTCGCCAATCATGGATTCAAATTCGCATGTCTCACGTGCACTCTTGTTAGTCAGATGCTGTGCATACATATCCCTATGAAAGCACTGGCTACTTCCTCTGGCTCAGCACAAGGTAGGTACCAAATTCCGAAAGGATTTTAAGGCAGGCCTTTTTTAAAGTCATTTGAAGTACATGCCATAGGAACATCGCGTCATGGCAGTTAAATAAAACATGTTCAATTGTTGCCGGTTTTCTACACATTAGGAAGTTGTCACACCATGGAACGAAGAAGCGTTTGCTCTGCAACCTTGGCTTTACAGGGAGGGTGCCGGTACGCACTTGAAAATAAGAAATATTTCATTGAGGGTTTCACTGGTGTTCGGTTAATACGCTTGAGGACGTCGCAAATTAGTCTTCGTACAAACGCGTGCAGTAAAAATCTCCACAAATGCTACAACTTCTCGAAGGTACCCAGATAAGACCGCTAGCCGAAGAAATACATTGATACTACATCGATACTACGTAGTCTGGCGAGGAATCTCGTAATCGCACTTGCATTACTGTTCGAAAAGAAACGGGGGCCTGTTGACGCAAGAAAAGAAAAACCTCGCCAAATTCTGCTTGAAACACAAGTGCGATAGTGCCAAGCTCCAGTTTTTAACTTTACGAAACAGGTTGCAATGGCTCATGCGCTCCCAAATGGACGCGCAGATAAAAACTGCAAGGCCTCTATGCGGTCTTCGTACAGAAACACTAGTCATGCTAATCACCTGTAGCTCACCCTACACCTTAGCAATACCCTACACCTTAGCTCACCCTACACCTTAGCAATAAAAAACACATTAAAAACGGTGGCTCTTGAAATCATAGAAAAATTATGGTCCCCAATCTTTCTATTTGTAATTTAAATCTTCTTGCTTTATCTGCTGAATAGTCTTTGCTGTCCTCATAATGCTTCAGTGGAAATCCCAAATAGCTATCAGGAGTTGTGCTTCATTGTCTGTTGCAAAACGTGTCTGGAGCATGTTGCCAGTGGTCATGCCACAAACCAAGACATTTTGTCCAGCTAATCATGCTTCCTGTTGCTCTACAGAAATCCTTTACCGCTTTCTACAACGCCACGCACGCTTACTTCATCTGTGCAAAAGGCAGCTATATCGTCAGCGTAAGCAAGGACCCTAAATTCATAGTTGCAGAAAGTGTAACCATTAATACTCGGATTTGCGAGTGCCTTAAACGACAAAAATGAAAGTGTCCAAATCAAGAAGAAAATAAGAGATATTCGAAATTATAACGTGAGCAACACTGAGGAAGCAGTAAAAAATGGACGCAGGATGAAATCAGTGAGAAGACTTGGCATAGGGCAAGCCAACACGTAACCACTGAGAGATAAGCTCGGTAATATCATCAGTGACTTCGAAGATATAGTAAAAACAGCGGAAGAATTCTATGATGACCTGCACAGTACCCAGAGCGGTAGTACTGAAGATGAAATAAAGTAGTACTGAAGAGGGTACAGATGCTTTTTCTATAACTAGCGATGAAGTTAGAAAGGACTTGCAAGGCATGGAACGGGGAAACTCGGCAGAAGCAAGCGGAATAACAGTTGATTTAATCGAAGATGCAGGAGACTTCATGCTCGAAAAGCTTGTGAAATTTATGCGAAAAGTCTCACGACTTTAAGGGTCCTAGCGAACTGGAAGAATGAAAACATTATACTAATTCACAAAAAGGGGGACGTTAAAAAATTCAAAATTATAGGCCGATTAGGGGGCATCCAGTATTGTATAAAACATTCACCAAGATACTTTCGAATAGAATAGGAGCAACAATGAACTTCAGTCAACGAAGAGGACAGGGTAGCTTCAGGAAGGGATACTCTACAATGGATCACATCCATGTCATTAATAAAGTAATCGAGAAATCTGCAGAGTACAGTCACACTCTATATATGGCTTTCATAGATTACGAAAAGGCATTTGATTCAGTAGAGATACCAGCAATGATAGAGGCATTACGCAATCTAGGAGCACAGGAGGCTTACGTAAATATCTAGGAAATTATCTACAGGAATTCCAGAGATACCTTAATTCTCCGCAAGAAAAGAATAAAGATACCTATAAAGAAAGGGGCCAGGCAAGGAGGCACAATCTCTCCAATGCTGTTACTGCATGCTTGGAAGAAGTGTTCAAGCTATTAACCTGGCAAGGATTAGGAGTGAGGATCAACGGCGTATATCTGAGCAACTTTCGGTTTGCAGATGACATTCTTCTGTTCAGCACCACTGTAGGTGAGTTACAAGAAATCAGTGAGGACTTTAAAGTGACATTAAAGTCACATATTAAGTCAAGCTAGAGTGATAGATTAGTTCCCGGGAATCTCCAAGGCGTGAGTATTATCGCGAACAGAGCCTTAATAATCGAAAAATTGAGGTAACTGCAGAACATGATTAGAGACTCCCCAGGGGCATTCAAGTACTTCCCAGATGACGAAACCACTACTCAGTTACACTCTGTCACTAGTACTGAAACACTCGTTGAAAAAACATCCTTTTATGGTATCATAAGACGAAATAAACTGGTGCTTGTCTATTTCTATTTCATTTAAAAAAAAACACGGATTGAAATTACCCTTGACAACGACGCGGGCGGTCGAAGGCTTTTGTATTCTCTCGACTCCGCGCCACCCACGCTTTCGTGTTTTAGTAGTTCTGTTATCGGGTAGCGCTGCGGTAGTTTAGCTGGCTCGCGAAACTTCCACAAAGTGCAAGTAGCAGAGGATTCAACTTCCATGTGATGTCGCGGGATTCCCGAATCGTCTATGCCACTTGACCAAAAAGCAGCTGCAGCGGCGAATCCGCCTGTCTTCGCTCTTTACCACCGTCTGTCAGGCACCGCTTCACTCTGCGATGGCGGCAAAGGGTGGGGATGGCGTATGCAACGGCATTACTTTCTTGGTTGGGTGGCGGGAGATTTGAATTTTGAAAAAGGTATTCGGTCCCTTCAGAAGCAATTTTCTCGTAAACTAAGTATTTTCTTGGCGCGGAACAAGCGTCGCGAGGTTTCTGGAATGGTAGTTAACCAGTCCACTTCGAATTAGTATTTGCCTTTAGTGCACCTTTAACAGAGAAAGTAAGAGTCGGGTCGAAGATCACCATGCAGAAGACAAAGATAATCCTGAATAGACCGGAAAGAGAAGACGAGTTGTGGATCGCCCGTCAAACGCTCGAGTCTGTGAATGAGTAAGCTTACCTATGTCAACCATTTATAGGAGACCCTGATCATGATAAGGAAATTTACAGAAGAATAAAAATCAGTTGGAGCGCTTGCGGCGGACATTGTCAGATCCTGACAAGAAAATTAACCGTTATCATTGATAAGAAATGTGTACAATCAGTGCATTCTAGTGGTGCTGACATGTGGGGCAGACACTTGGAGATTCACAAAGAAGCTCGAGAACAATTTAGGACCATGCAAAGAGCGATAGAACGAAGACTGTTAGGCGTACCGTTAAGAGACAGGAAGACAGCGGTCTGGATAAGAGAGAAAATGGGGATAGCTGATACTCTATTTGACAGTAAGAAAAAAAAAATTGAGCTGGGCAGGTCATGTAATGCGTAGGTTAGATAATCAGGTACCAAGAGAAGGGAAGCGCAGTCGAGAACGGCAGAAGACTTGGTGGGGCGACGAAATTAGAAAAATCGCAGGCGCTTGTTGGAATCGGTCGGCGCAGGGCAGGGGTAATAGATGATGATGATGAAGAAGTTGATGATGATGATGCTGATGATGATGATGGGAGCTCTGGTTATCGTGAGGCTTATAGCGCGTTAAAAGAGACAAGGACGAAGGTGAGACGTGACACACACACAGGCGCTCACCTTCGTCCTTGTCTCTTTTAACGCGCTATAAGCCTCACGATGTCTTACCAACAAGCCCAAATCACTGCTTTACAGCTCTGGTTAACGGAGGCAAGGAACACGTTTTGACAGGTTGAGAACGGAGTGGACTGGCTTTATTCGAACGTAAAAGCAGGTGTGCCGAGAGGCTGTGGTGGCGCCCCCGTCAGGCAAGCAGGGGGCAATGGCGTCCACGTCGAGGCATGGTGAGGGGTGCAAAGGGCAATGACCCCCATGGAGAGGCGAGCCGGATTTCCAAGGAGCGGGGCAGCGAAGTGAGGGAGGGTTGCTACAAATACAAAGAGTTCCAGGTAAAGATCAAAAAGTAGCGATGACAAACAACATACTTGTTTTACAGATCATTCAAAGCAAATACTTACACTCAGTGTCTTATTGGTCAGAAGTTTCGCTACACATTTATCATACACCATTTTCATGCCATCTAGAATTATAGATGATACATTGACATAATTCAGTTAGGGAACAATATTTCGTGCACAACTTTATCAAATGCCTTTTTTCAAATCTACTTGAAGCATAGGCACTCAATCCTTCATGGCATCGCAGCATTGGAGAACAGTTTTTGTCACGTGGATATTTGTAAGAATGGATCTACCTATAATTGCGGAGGTCTGATGTTGACCTAAGGGAGAACTGATAACACTTTAGGGACGGTGAGTCAAAACTTTCATGAAAATCTTGTAATCAATATTCGTTACAATTATCGGCCCGTATGCTTCTATTGAACTCAGTTTAACTTTGTCATTAATTTTCGGGATCAGCATCATGTGGGATGTTCGCAAGGTCGATGGTGTAAGTTTCTTTTCATAGCATTCTTTCATTTTTTTATAACCCGGTGTTGAGTGTCTGCCATTTCACTTCTGAAGTGCTTGTATACAGCGGCGCCGAGACCTTCTAGACCAGGCGCTTTACCAGGACTGCGATAGGACTGAGATTCAACTTCTGCGATTGTTATTGGCCTTTCATGTGACCTTTTTTTCGCAATCAAGCCTAGGCATAAGCGGTAGAAAGGCAGTTCAAAACCGTTCAGTATCGCATGTTTTATGACTAAATAGTTTTCTGTAATATTCAGCAAAGGCAAGCTATGTCATTTCACTCACTTGAGTTATGTCATTTCGAAAACTAATTTTGTTAATTGCTTTCAAATTTGGATGTTTCTTTGCATGTTCGTGTTTGCAATTTGCAATTTGCATGTTTGAGCGCGTTTTATTGGCGTTCCGCCAAATCAAAGCTGCTCACACCTCGCTTTCATTATTGCGCCGCGATACTCTTCAGCTTATATGGTCTCGATCTTCGTCCTGACTTCTTTTATTTCTTTCCAGAACAACCAGAGCTTGGAATTATCTGCGCTGACCATGGAATCTAAAGCGCCGTACAGCTCCTTTTCTTGTTGTTTTTCTTTCTGAATTACCATGCTTGTACTTTCCAATGCAGGAACGTTGAAGTCGCACATAAACTGTTGCAACACTAGCTTCAAAATACATGTTTGATTCGACCGCATACTGTCTACATATTCTTTTATCTTTGCAACAAAACTCTTATCTAGTAGTAATGTGTTGTTGAAGTTCCACAACTCCCAGTTAAACTTTGACACTTCGTGCGTATGGTAACAATGACTAAACAACGACCACTAAAGCTCACATGCTGCCGTATGATGTTCAATACATAACCGTACAAAAGTCAACTGGCACATAGAATCGGTCCAATCTGCCATGAGAGACATCTTCAAAGTTGTTGTATTCTGCTTGGCCTTCATGCCTCAACACCAGGGGCGTAGCCAGAGGGGTGGGGCGGCTTATGGGGCTTCAGTCCCCCCCGAAATTTTTTCGTGCTGTCATGCGCCGCCGACCAAAACAACCCCCGGCGCCGGAAATAATGCTCGATTTTGTTTCGAATGTCCTTTTCACGTTCGAAAAGGCATTTCAGTGCGGACATTGCGAAATCAGGCTGGATTTCGCGGCAACGCCCATGCATCGGGAGTCACATATCGTAACGCCAAGGAGCTCTATCCGAGCACAAAGTTTCAAAGGCGTTTTGATCGTGAGCGGGCTTGTCGCGACATCTCGCGGAGGCCGCAGAATCTAAGGAGCGCTTGGGTTTCAATTCTAAAACATTATGGGTTTAAAGTTCTCATAGGCATAGACTTTTGATGCTAAAGGTGCATTGATGTTTCCAAAGTCGTGCTTTAGATTTTCAATTCCGGTACATTGTGGGTTTAATGTTGTTATAAACATTTGTCACCAAAGGTGCATTGACTTTCTAAAGTCGTACATCGGACCATACAATGAGACAAGCCCAATCAACACACTAGGAGACACGAGACGTTCATTTCAGGGACCTCCAGCTGTTTGTGTGGAGGTGCGAGTATGAGCGGGCGCGAGAGACAAAATCTAGAGGCTTTCCATTGCTCCTTGAATTTATTTATTTATTTATTTATTTATTTATTTATTTATTTATTTATTTATTACTGCAGACCAATCTGGTCCAAGCAGGACGGGCAATACAATTTACAGAATATTTCTATTACACAAAAAGAGAACAACAACAAGAAAGGAAACGTGATAGTACCAGAGGAAAGAACACAAACAGAAATAATCATCTAGTCATATAGTGCGTCATAAGGTTCTGTTAGGCTATTCCAGTCGGACACAGAACGCGGAAAAAAGGAAAACTTTTAAATGTCTGCTCTTGCAAAGTAAGAGGTTAGAAAGTGGGTTTGGTAATGTCGCATAGGTCTCGTGGCTAAAGGGGAAAGAAACTGTGTCTGATCAATAGCCATTTTACCGTTAAGAAGCAAGTTAAAAAATTTTAAACATTTCTTTCTTCTTGATTCAAGCAGTTCAACGTTGTTATCTTTCATGAGCTCAGAAGGAGAATCGGTATATTTAAATTTAGTATAGATAAATCTGACAGCTTTTCACTGAATCCTTTCTAACTTTTTAATGTTAAGCTTAGTATAAGGATCCCAAACAATACAGCAATATTCAAGCTTAGGTCGTATGAATGTAAAATGACTAAGTTTGACGTTAGGAGGAGAATTACGAAGTAAGAGACGTCAGAATTACGAAGGAAGAGACGTCAGGTTATAAGTACATTTAAGAGGAGTTTTCTTAAACGTTACACAAAGATAAACTGTTTTATCGGCATTAACACTAATGCGAAAATCTGTGCTCCACTTAGATCCATTAATGAGATTAGAATTCAACTCAACCTGATCATGTACACCTCTGATTTCACGAAATAAGACATCATCTGCAAAAAACCTAATTTGAGTTCCAGGAGTAATTACGGAGACAATGTCATTTATGTACAAAAGAAACAGCAACGGTCCCAGAACACTTTCTTGAAGCACACCTGATGTTGCAGAAAGACTGCAGGAATAAAAACCTTCAACTGGTACAAACTGCGTTCGGTTACGTAAGTAATCGGAAGCCCAAGAGACCAAAATGTCGGGAAGGTGAATATTTATGAGTTTATCGAGCAATTTATTATGAACAACTCTGTCAAATGCTTTACTAAAATCTAAGAATATAGCGTCAATTTCTCCATTATCATCTATGCATGCTGAAAATGAATAAAGTACCATGACCAATTGTGTCGCTGTAGAGATATTTCATCTAAATCCGTGTTGAAAGCTTGAGAGTATAGTGTTTTCCTCAAGAAATTGAATGATGCGCTTTGCTCCAACGTGTTCCAATAACTTACAACAAGAAGATGTTAAGGATATTGGGCGATAATTTTCTAATAACGAACGGTCCCCTTTTTTTATAGACGGGTATAACTTGAGCTGTATTCCATTCATCAGGTAGCCTCGCACTTAATCGCGAACAACGAAACAAAATCACAAGAAATTTAGCAATAGTTTCGCCATAACGACGAAGAAAAATATTGGGCAAACCATCAGGACCATGAGTCAATTTTGTTTTCAGGTTTAACAGCACGGCGACTACACCGTGATATGAAATAAAATCAACATGGGATGCTCAATATGCCCCGTGACGAAGATTCACGGTTGTACTCGCTTTAGAAAGCACTCCAGTAAAATAAGTATTAAACTACTCCGTGATAACTTGTGGATCTGTAACAGAGATACCATCAACCGAAACCTGCGTAACGCGCCTGACAGCATCGCTCAAGTAATCCCAAAGATTTCTTGGTTCATTACTCATAAAGTTGAGCAAAGTTGTTGTGAAAAAGAAGTCCTTAGACTCGTTCATTGCACGTGTGAGATCGTTTTTGATACCATTAATGATAATAGGATTGGGAGTAGACTGTTTAACTCGTTTCAGTTTCCGTAACTGGTAATTGGTAATTTAAAAACAAGAAAAAACGCCACCGTTAAACAGCCGTATAACGCAACGTCTAGCGTAAAGTCTGGCGTTAGTTTCAATTACTGCGGTCGCGATGTTACAGCCTTTGTGGGCTGTTCACCAGTGCTTGCTTCAACAGAAATTGCAGTGGTGTCTCCAGTTTACTATCGCGTCCTTTTACAGGTCTTTACGCTGTAATTACGGGATCGGTGGAAACTTCCTTTGTTGCTTTCATGTTGTCAGAAGTGTAATCAGTGTAGTCTTGGGTCTTGCTTTCCTCGCCTTTCGATGCTTTGAGGCTTGCTGCGATAGCATCAGTCCCAGCTAAGGCCTTCTTCGTGACAGTTCCTTGGCGTATTCCCATGAAGTGCTCAGATGCTCCGTCACTTCCGTATTTTCTTCGTCGTCATGTCCTCAAGTAGCCTCTTCCGCATCAGCTGAGTCAACATGTGCTCACGTCTTTATCAGAGCGCACGCACTGGGTCTCGAAGTCGCCATAACGACTACAGAGCCCGCAACATGGAACACGGCACTCACGACGTATGTGACCGGTGCCGCGGCAACGGAGGTACAACGGGGCTCTGCCTGGGACGTAGACGAGTGCGACATCTTCAGCGTAGTGACACGCAACTGATGAGGCAGATCTTCGATGGTAACGCCCACCTTCAGATTCAACGTCAGGAACCGTCCTGTCGCCCGTTTATCGACGCATCCTTTCACCTTAGATTTTCTATGGTAATTTCTGTCACCTCCAGAGCCGTTCGCACATCGTCGTCCGGCACACCATGAAGTAGCCAGTGGAACTTCAAGCGTGCGCCTTGTTCGCAGGGGTCTATAACCATACAGCACTCGTTATTGAATTTTAAGGCGTCTGCAGCCAGTATCTCCTTCTTTCCTTCTTTCTAAAGGAACGTTACTCCCACAGGTGATTAATTTGGTAAGACCTTAAGGAAACCACCTCCGGCAGCTGCGAAAGACGGTCGAGAGCGTGGCGGAAGTGCTCGCAACCATGATGCCTTGCCTTTAGGCAGTCGTACAGCTAAACTGTATTCAAAGCAGAATCACCTATGGGCACATGCGAAAAGCAACCTGATAATCTTCAGCCTCTTGGTCATAACACCTCAGTCCTGTAAGCGCTCCGAGGGAGCCCATGTTGACCGATCAGTGCCGAGGCCGGACGTGAAATTTCGGCCAAGGTATATGAAAACTGGTAGCGAAGTTTCCATAGAAGCCCACATGTGAAGAAAATGGAGCTTGTTGTAACCGTCGTCATCTACGTATCATGAGGAGAATAACACCAATCAAAAAATAAAATAAGAAAGAAGTGACGTCCCAACGGAAATGGCAATGACGTCCCGATCTTCCGCTGCTTGGCGCGAATGTTTGAATTCCTTTAACGCCCGGCATTACGGCCGCTCAACAGCAGTTATTTTTCTTTTGTGGCTGAGGCGGGCTTGGGAATCACCTCAGCTGAAACACAAGCGTGTCGTTGAACTATTGGGAGTGGCGTATGTTTTAATTTGAACGTAATTAGGCTGTCATTGACGGCAATTGTTCCAGTAGCTTCCATAGGAAGGTGAGCGAATAGGATGGAAATAAATGAGACTGCCAAAGAGCTCTCAAAATCAACTTCAATTTGATTCATCTTGAACAATGCAACCGATATAACTGACCAAAGAAAACATGTCTCAATTATGAAATGTACTGTGACCAGCACATAGTCGTAATGCATAGCAACCAGTGCAAATCGCTTTCACAGAATGATTCGTAATTCCTTAATTGCGAAACCATGTATTCATATCCAACAATTATCAGACAACATTGCCCCAATATATCATTTAGAGCTGCAGCGATGACGTAGAGGTAGAGTATCCGCCCCGCGGGCAAAATGACCGTGGCTCAAATCGTGGTGCCAAGCAATTTTTCACCAAACAAAAAAAAACGATCCGCGTGTTCATAAAGTTCTATAAACAGGCCTGGAGTGCGGCCTGACCCCGGTAACCAGAACCGGAAATGCACTCCCTCACCACAGTAGGATGGGCCACCCTGGTGCAGCACTTGCCCACAACCTCCTCTATGAATACAACAATCAAACCCCGGCCCTCAGTCCCCAGCAGCTGCGAAGCAACTGACCGCGGTGGCAGTAAGACTTGTGACGCAGCACAGGGTGCTAACAATCTCTGGATCCGGACAGGCCGCCATTGGAATCTGAACCTAGCAAGGTTTAACGCCAGAACGTTATCTAGTGAGGCGAGTCTAGCAGTGTTATTGAAGGAATTAGCGGGCGTTAAATGGGATATAATACGGTTCAGTGAGGTTAGGAGGACAAGTGAAGCTTAAGCAGTGCTAAAAAGCGGGCACGTCCTGTGATAACGGGGCTTAGCGGAGAGATGAGAACTAGGAGTCGTATTCCTGATTAATAAGAATATAGTTGGTAACATATATGAATTCTAAAACATTAACGAGAGGGTGGCAGGTCTTGTGAAACTTAATAAGATGTACAAATTGAAGGTCGTACAGGTCTACGCACCTACGTCAAGTCATGATGACCAGCAAGTCGAAAGATTTTTTGAAGACGTGGAATCGGCGATGGGTAAAGTCGAAACAAAATGCACTATACTGATGGGCGACTTCAATGCCAGGGTAGGCATGAAGCAGGCTGCAGACAAGTAAGTGGGGGAATATGGCATACCTTCTAGGAATAGCAGGGGAGAGTTATTAGTAGAGTTCATAGAACCGAATAATTTGCTGATAATGAATCCCTTCTTCCGCAAGCGGGGCAATCGAAAGTGGACGTGGAGGAGCCCGAATAGCGAGACTATAAATGAAATAGACGTCATACTCTGCGCTAACCCTGGCATCATACAAGATGTGGACGTGCTGCGCAAGGTTTGCTACAGTGACCATAGGATGTTGAGGTCTCCAATTAGCCTTGACTTGAGGACGGAAGAGAAGAAACTGGTACATAAGAAGCCGATCAATGAAATAACGGTAAGAGGAAAATAGAGGAAGTTCGGATCAAGCTACAGAACAGGTATTCGGCTTTGAGTCAGGAAGAGGACATTAGTGTTGAAGGAATGAATGACGATCTTATGGGCGTCATTAAGGAGTGTGCAATTGATGTCGGTGGGAACTTCGTTAGACAGGATACCGGTAAGCAATCGCAGGAGACGAAAGATCTGATTAAGAAACGCCAATGTGTGAAAGCATCTAACCTTACAGTTAGAATAGAACTGGCAGAACTTTCCAAGTTAATCAACAAGCGTAAGATAGCTGACATGAGGAAGTATAATATGGATAGAATTGAGCATGCTTTCAGGAACTGAGCAAACCTAGAAGCAGTGAAGAAGAAACCAGGAATACGCAAGAATCAGATGTATGCGTTAAGAGACAAAGCTGGTAATATCATTACTAATATGGATGAGATAGTTCAAGTGGCAGAAGAGTTCAATAAACATTTATACATTACCAGTGACACCGACGACGATAATGGAAGAGAGAATAGTCCAGAGGAATTTGATATCCCATGAGTAACGCCGGAAGAAGAAAGCCTTGGGAGCTATGCAAAGGGGCAAGGCAGCTGGGGAGGACTAGGTAACAGCAGATTTGTTGAAGGATGGCGGGCACATTGTTCTAGAAAAACTGGCCACTCTGTATACACAATGCCTCATGACCTCGAGCGTACGGGAATCTTGGAAGAACGCCAACATTATCCTAATCCATAAGAAAAGGGACACCAAAAACTAAAAATTACATACCGATCACTTTACTGTCCGTTGCCTACAAAGTATTTACTAAGGTAATCGCAAATAGAATCAGAAACACCTTAGAGTTCTGTCAACCAAAGGACCAGGCAGGATTTGTAAAGGCTACTTAACAATAAACCATATTCACACTATCAATCAGGGCATAAAGAAATGTGCGGAATATAACCAACCCTTATATATAGCTTTCATTGATTGCGAGAAAGCGTTTGATTCAGTCGAAACCTCAGCAGTCATGGAGGCATTACGAAATCGTGGTATAGACGAGTTGTATGTAAAAATACTGAAAGATATTATTACTGAAGGTTGAACGAAGAGAGGAAGGAGAAGATCGCGAGACGCTGGCTGTTGCGGGTTGTTGGTGGTCAGCCATCGTAACAACTCAGACTCATTTTGTATATATATTGTAAATATAATCTTCTATACTCCCAACATCCCCGCAACAATATCCATAGTGGCTCCACAGCCACCTTAGTCCTCCATAAGGAAAGCAATAAACTCACAATAAAGAAGGGCGTCGGGCAGGGAGATACGATCTCCCCTATGCTATTCACAGCGTGTTTACAGGAGGTATTCAGAGACCTGGATTGGGAAGAATCGGGGATAAGAGTTAATGGAGAATACCTCAGTAACTTGCGATCCGCTGATGATATGGCCTTGTTTAGTAACTCAGGGAACCAATTGCAATGCTTACTCACTCACCTGGATAGTGGCTAAGCAGAAGGGTGGGTCTAAAAATTTATCTGCAGAAAACTAAAGTAATCATTAACAGTCTCGGAGGTGAACAGCAGTTTACGATAGGTAGCGAGGCTCTGGAAGTGGTATGGGATACATCTGCTCAGGGCCAGATAGTGACCGCAGACCCGGATCATGAGACTGAAATAATCAGAAGAATAGGAATGGGCTGGGGTGCGTTTGGCAGGCATTTCCAGATCATGAACAGCAGGTTGCCATTGTCCCTCAAGAGAAAAGTGTATAACAGCTGTCTCTTACCAATACACACCTACGGGACAGAAACCTATAGGCTTACGAAAAGGGTTCCACTTAAATTCAGGACGGCACAATGAGGTATGGAAAGAAGAATGATGGATGTAACGCTAACGGGGGATAAGAAGAGAGCAGATTGGGTGCGGGAACAAACGCGAGGTAATGACATCTTAGTTGAAATCAAGAAAACAAAATAGGCATGGGCAAGGAATGTAATGAGGGGGGAAGATAACCAATTGTCATTAAGGGTTACGGAGTGGATTCCGAAAGAAGGGAAGCGTAGCAGGGAGCGGCAGAAAGTTAGGTGGAAGGATGAGATTAAGAAGTTTGCAAGGACAACATGGCCACAATTAGCACATATGACCGGGGTGGTTGGAGAAGTATCGGAGAAGCCTTTGCCCTGCAGTGGGCGTAGCGAGGCTGATGATGATGATCATTATAATAATTTAGAAAACATTCCACTTACTAATTTTGCTGCCAGTCGGACAATCAGAGCCTGTGTTACCGAGCGAAAACAAACATAGCGTGACGTTTCTTCGAAAGGCGTTCCGCATTTATCGTCACGACGAGACAAGCTTGTCGGATGCCACAGCGTGAACCTGCACGATAACAAAAAACCTGCAGTCACACCTTTCGCCAACGAATGCAGTGCGTTCTGTCACGCAACGTTTGAAATGAAGCGCACACCACTTTTTGAAGAAACACTCCAGGAAAAAAAATCAGACAAAACAGCCGCGTTCAACTGAGCAACGCCATTCGTCACGATGTAATAGCTGGTTTGCACAGCTTTGCCAAGTCTTGCGCCAGAATCGCTGGTTGGTACGAGTCGCCGAGAAAGAACTAATAAATTGCGCAATACAAAAGAAATTAGCATTTTTCTTTTAGTGCAAGAAAAATATTGAAACAGAAAAGTTATTCGTATGCCAATATTCTGATTCCGAGTTTCAGTGTTTTCCCCCTCCCCTTACCACGTCGTGCTGCAATCGTCTAACACTAACTGATTTCCTTGGCGATTGATTTTGGCGCACTTTTCGTTCCAAGCTTCGCGACCTATTTAAATGGACCTTGATCTCTGACGCGGCTGTAACATTAAACAGCATGCAGGCCTGCTCTGACTCGTCACTACGGTGAACAAATGCAATTAATTTTCTTGTTTTCCTTCGGTGCGTGGCGCTCAGACATGTGACCACCCTTGCAACTCAAGATCCCACTCAGACATGCAAAAAAAATAAAAGTCACACAGCCGAGAGGATTCGAACCTTGCGTCAAGATCGCAACGGATTTCAGTGCATCGCCGTAACCATTCGGTTACAACGGTCACTTTTTTATTTATTTATCGGTTACAACGGTCGCTGATGGGAATACCCCTTCTTTGAATGCTCCCTGCTCTGAACAAATTAAGTTGCAGGTTGCTGTTGTTGTTTTCCCTAGGCGCGTGGGGGTCGGGCAGGTGACCAGCTTTAAAATTTACGCGAAGTCACGCAGAACATGTGTTAACTAAATGTGCTACGCACATTTGCTTCCTCTACAAAAATGCACAAGGTCCCACTCAGGCTTACAAAAATATTACTCACGCCGTGGACACTATTTCAGCCTGTGTGGGAAGAAGCCAATGGATTTCTAAGCCATCGCCCTTCTAATATCCTGTATATTTACCTTCCGGCCACGACTGCTTCTTTGTTTGTGTGTGTTTCGTGCTATCATTATGATTTATTTTACGGTGAAGAGCTTTTTTTTGTGCTTGTAGACGCTGCTATGACTGCTTTAGCCGCTATGTGAATAGCTTATGAAAGTGTCTGTATACTCGGCAACGACTTCGCAGCCAGCAGTACCCCTGCTCTTCTTCTTTACTGCAAGTTGCTTCTGTACACTGCATGCATTTCAAGTTGGATTCGCAAGTAGCTCTTCTTCTTAGTATGTGCCTGGGGCACATACCCAGTAGTTTATATTGACCGACATTTTGTAGGCTGGACTATGCCCGGATTCGGCTCACGTAAGAGGCTAGAAACATACCCCATATGAAAAGACTACCCATAAGAAAGACTTCATGTTTAAATGTGCACCCTTGTAAACGAACAAATATTCATACGATGGGATGAAATATTATTTTATTTTCAAAACAATACGGCGAGGTGTTCCCGGCGTACCCTTATTGCCATTCCGTCAACATCCCGACATCGTGTCACACTGTCGTTGCAATGCTATCGTGTTCGCTGCATGGTTGTCATTCCATCGTCGACATGCCATTGTCGCACTATGGTTCTCATACCGTCGTCATCATTCGAGAATCGTAATAGCATTGCTGTGATGCCGTCGTCATCCCGCCATGGTTGTCATACCATCGTCGTCATTCCAGTGACGTCATGACATTGTCGCTATACTATCGTCTCTTTGGATCGTCGTCATTGCATTGTGGTCATACTGCGAGGCTTGGGCTTAACGCAGGAAGACTCGCATAGTAGGGTAACGGTTTAATGTGGGTTAAGGTTACATTTAACACACTCCAGCGGCAATGGCTTGACTGCCTCGCCCATCGCGGGCAAACATCAAAAAACAAGCGAGGCTCCCGGAAACGGAAGCAGGACAAGGTAGGTGACGATGTCGCTGCGGCTGCTTGTTGCGCAGGTCACGTTGCACCATTTGTAGCAGCCCACACCAACTGGGCAAAGCACCATCACGTCGCTCACATTCCATCCCCGTCCAGATGACCAAGTCCCTTGGTCTAACTTGGCGACCATATAGTCACTCAAGCACGAAGTCTCGCAAATGACGGGGAAGGTGGCGCACACGCTGTTGGCGCTGAGGCTGTGTTTGGTGGATGGCAGTTTCATCATCAGGGACTGTAGTGGCGGATGTTTCGCCTTCAAGGCTGGACGAAAGGTGTGCCACAGGAGATGACGGAAGCACATACAACTTAATTTGCGAAACATGCACAGTTCTTGGCTGGTTAAGCAGTCGAGCTGTCATTCCTGACACACGCAAAGCCTTGAATGTGGATGCAGTCAACTGCTCAGTGAGACGGTAGAGCCCTCTGAAGCGCGGTGCCATTTTCTCGTGGGGCGCTGGCGCTTGACGTTTGATCCATACTAGGTCACCTACTGTGAAGCTATGAGAGCGATGGGTACTATCATAGTGGCGTTTGCGGGAGGCTTGAGCTGCTTCTGAATTGGCAGATTCCTCTGAACGTTGCGCTGTTACGTCAAGGACGCGCTCAACAAGGACGGTTTGTTGGAGCGACCGTTGTTGCTGGAGAGGAACCTTAGGCACGTAGCTGAAGAGTAACTGGAATGGCGAAAAGCTGGTGCTAGAATTCACCGAAGTGTTGACCGCAAAGGCTGCTTCATGGACCTTTGCAGGCCATGATATAGGTTCCAAGGCACATATTTTTCGTAATACTGTAAGTAATGTTCCATTGCTTCGTTCAACGAGGCCATTCCCTTCAGGTCGGTAGGCTGTTGAATAGTGCAGCTCAACGTTATGTAAATGCATGAACCGTTTGACCTCGGTCGACTCAAAGGCCGACCCATGGTCTGAGAGACAGTGGTCAGGTGCACCATAGCAATAAAATACTTTATGCAATGTCTGAATAACTTCGCGTGCCGAGGTTGACAGAATGGCTCCTGGAGCAATAAAACGAGTTGCAAAATCAATCACGTTCAGTACGTACCGTGATGAGTTGCTGGGAGGCATAGTTATGTGGTCGATAGCAATGCTCGAGAATGGAAGATCTGAAGTTAGCATTTTGCCAAGAAAACCAACACTTCTTGAAGTTGGATGGTTATACTGCTGGCAGCATTGGCAGGATGACACGTAGCTCTTGACTGCCTTTTCCATATCTGGCCACCAGTAGCGGTCTTGCACTTTGTGTAAAGTCCGCTTGTCGTCAAAGTGACCTGCACCATCATGTAGTGCCTGGAGAATGGCGGGACGCAGTGACGATGGTGCTACAACGGCATATGTTCCTGAAGGTGTCCGATGGTATAGCACGTTGTCGATTAGGTTGAACTCGGCCGGGGCATCTCCATTAGCAAGGCTTTGAAGAATTGCACTGCATTCGGGGTCTTTTTCTTGAGCGGTAACCAGCGCTTGAGCGGAGTGTGTGACTGCACACGAAAGTCTAGACAAATGGTCAGCTACAACATTTTGCCGTCCAGGCAAATGCCTGACCGAGAAGTCAAATTCAACCAAGTCCATGAGCATGGAAGTAAATCTGCGAGATGGTTTCACACACTTCGTCAAGCAAGCAACAGTCCAGTTATCTGTAACTAGGACGAACTTGATTCCGATTAGATACTGACGAAATTTCACTGTTATTGCCCAATGTACTGCGATGCCTTCCCACACGTTACTGTGAAGCTTGCGTTCGTCTAGCGTCAGGGATCGGCTAGCATAGGCAATAACACGTTCTTTGCCATCCTGAAATTGTTGATGATGATGATGTATGGGGTTTTTCTGGCGCAAGGGCCAGGTTTGGCCAAAGAGCGCCATGTCTGTGCTAATGGGTTTGCAGTGTACTTATGATTACTATAAAGTTGGTGTGGCGTGGCTGTAAAGGGGCCTTAAAATATACGCACTAAAGTGCGTAAAATCTGCATGATAAAATTATGGCGATGACGTATGACTTGTACTATGAACATTTAGATGCATTTAAAAAGAATGATACGATAGGTAAAATATAGCAGATTACAAGAAATGCTAGAGCACTACTGCCTCCTTAGGGTCCTTGAAACACAAGGGCCTGGAGGCATGTGCTATGCAAAACAATTATCGCCGTGGCATCCTCTGGAGAGAGGAGGCGCTACGAATGCACGGGACTAATAACATGTAAGACCACATCTCTGATGAAACCTTGGACTGTGTCTGTATTAAAAAGTGGTTCTGGACCAAGAAGCATTGCAGGATGAAGAGGAATGTGCTGTCGGTATGCTAATCAAAAATGTCTCTTTCTCTCATATTCGGCTTCCCGGCACTCCAGGAGGACGTGGAGTACGGTCAGCCTCTCCCCGCATCTACCACAGGTTGGAGGCTCACTTCCGGTGAGTAGAAAATTATTGGTGCCAAACGTGTGTCCTATTCTGAGACGACAGAATAGGACATCTGTTCGGCGCGATTTTGTAGTAGAGGGGCAGAATCCTCACTGTGGTTTTATCAGGTGGAGCTTATTATCAGTTTCCGCGTCCCACATGCATTGCCAGTGGTCTCGCAATCTCCTTCGCAAGAAAGGTCTCAGATCTGTGACAGGCACCGCAGCGGTAGGGTTAACGGCTTGCGATGCTATAGACGTGGCCATCTCGTCCACCAGAACGTTGCCCTCGATGCTCCTATGTCCAGGCACCCAGCATATAATGATATGCTGGTTAGATACGTACGCTTTACACAAGACGTTGTACAGTTCGTTATGTACTGGATTTTTGAGCAAAGGGACCCCACAGGGCTCTGTGCTCTCGCCGTTTCTTTTCAATGTGGCCATGATCAAACTCCCTGAAAGACTGGAGGCTATTGAAGGACTAAATCACAGCATGTACGCTGATGACATTACGTTGTGGATAGCTAGGGGCAGCGATGCCCATATAGAGGAAACCCTCCAAAGGGCTATCCAGGCAGTTGAAGGTTATGTCGGACCTAGGGGACTTAAATGTTCACCGCAAAAATCGGAGCTGCTTCTATACCAGCCGAAAGGCAGGGCCAGTAAGGAGGAACCGCAAATCTCTCTCACAGCTGGGGGGATCCCCATTCCAAAAGTGGACAAAATCAGAGTTCTGGGACTTTTTATTCAGGCCAACGGTTTTAATGGCGAAACAATAAGGAGACTAGACGGCTGCGCACTGCAGACCATGAGGCTGATCCGCAGGATCGCCAACAGGCGGTCCGGGATGAGTGAAGCGAATCTAGTTAGGCTAGTCCAGGCCTTCGTGATAGGTAGAATAGCTCATGTTGCTCCCTTCCTCAGTTTTAGGTCATTCGAGAAGAAGAAGATTGATGGCATCATACGTAAAAGTATAAAACAGGCGCTGGGGCTTACCATCCGCACTGCAAATGAAAAGCTTTTAGCTCTAGGGCTCCACAACACGCTTGAGGAGATTATTGAAGCAGTGAGGATTTCGCAGTATGAGAGACTTGCGGGAAGCCCTACGGGCAGGAAAATCCTAGCTAGGCTAGGCATAAACTATGAGGGGCAGGAAGGCATCAAAGTAGACCTGCCGCGAAGCGTGTGGAACCGACTAATAATCCCACCACTACCTCAAAACATGCACCCAATCCATCACAAGGAACGCAGACAGAAACGGGCCGAGGCTCTTGAGAAGCGTTTCAAAAACTCGAAGGACGTGCTCTACGTTGATGCTGCAGACTATGGCAACGGCCGCATGGCCCTAGCTGTAGCGAGCGCTGAAACTAGATTGATAGCCAGTGGCACAGTTCCAACGGATTGCTCTCAAATTGGAGAAGAATCTGCCATAGCACTTGCAATTGCAAGTACTTCAGCCAAAATTATAGTCAGCGACTCTAAGGTTGCGGTGATGAACTTTGCCAGAGGCAGAATTTCTCCCGAGGTGAACAGAATCCTGCAGACCTGCAGAGATAGCAGGAAAATTGAAATAATCTGGGCACCTGCGCACGCCTCCCTCGCTGGGAATGAGGCGGCCCACGAATTAGCTCGAGGACTCACAGTCCGAGCTGGTGGGCTAGCCGAAGGCTTCACGGGGCGAGACCGCTTAGTGTGCTACAGAGAGATCACACAACACTACAGACTAGGGCGGGTTAAATATCCTCCGGTTGATGCATCCCTAAACAAGAGCCAGGCCTCCACTTGGCGTCGCCTGCAAACCAACTCGTTTCCAAGCCCGGTGTCGTGCAGCCTCTACTACCCGGGTCAGTACTCTAGCCAGTGTAAGCTATGTAAAGCCAGGGCTAATCTTAATCACATTCTGTGGGAATGCCCACAGGCTCCCTCTGAGGGAAGAATAACATCTTTAGAACAGTGGGAGACCTTATTACTCAGCTCCGATCCGGAGATTCAACTGAAGACCGTCCAACTGGCCGAAATCGCCGCTAGGGTCCAAGGACTCCTGGCCGTCGTCTAGGTGGGAAGACTTAAAGCCTTCCCTACATCTGTTGGACAAATAAAGTTTTACAATCCAAATCCAAATGTGTCTATAGAGTGACCTCAAGGCCTTCACGACGCTTAGGGAGTCTGTACATATCGCTCATTTTTGAAGTTTTGATTTTCTTATATGATTTACAGAAGACAATACTGCGTAGGCCTCGGCCGTGAAGATACTTGTTTCCGGATGTAGTACACCAGATTCTGAGAAGGATGGGCCGAAGGCAGCATAAGACACCCCGGCATTTGACTTCGAAGCGTCTGTGTAGAACTCTGCGCAGGAGTGCTTGTGCTGGAGTTCTAGGAAATGGGTTCGTATTTCGATCTCTGGTGCGTGCTTTGTTACTTCTAAAAAGGATATGTCCCATTCTATGACCTGCCACTCCCAAGGCGGTAACAACTTGGTTGGATGCATTAGGCGAAGCTCGAGGAATGGGACACGCATTTCATTACTAAGCTCCCTCACTCGAAGCGAGAAAGGCTGTCTTACAGAGGGACGGTTATGGAAAAGTGTAGCACATATCATATCGTTAACAGTGTTAAAACATGGATGTTGATGATTGGAGTGTACTTTTAGGAAATATGTAAGGCTGATGTAAGTTCTCTGTAGATGGTGGGACCATTCATTTGACTCCGCGTATAAGCTTTCAATCGAGCTTGTTTTGAAAGCGCCAGTGGCTAAACGGATACCTAGATGGTGGACAGGATCTAGGATCTTTAGTGCACTCGGAGCGGCAGAGTTATATACGACGGCACCATAGTCCAATCGTGATCGAATTAGGCTCTTATAGACATTCATCAGACGCCTCCTGTCGCTACCCCATGTTGAGTGGGATAGAATTTTAAGCAAGTTCATTGTCCTTAGACATTTTTCTTTAACACATTTAATGTGCTGTATAATAGTGAGCTTGGAGTCAAGTATAATACCTAAAAATTTGCGTTCTTTGTTGATAGGTATTTGATGTCCACTCAGTTGAACACAAGGATCTGGAACCAGGCCTCTCTTTCTAGTAAAAAGAACACAAGAGCTTTTGTGGGGATTGATTTTAAATCCGTTTTCGTCTGCCCACTTGGAAACCTTGTTCGAGCCCTGCTGTACCTGTCTCTCACATACTAGGAGGTTGCAGGATTTGAAGCCTATTTCTATATCGTCTACGTATACGGAATAAAAAATGGACGGTGGCAGTGAAGCACGTAGTGTGTTCATCTTAACGATAAAGAGAGTGCAGCCGAGCACGCCTCCCTGGGGTACACCAGTTTCCTGCGTAAAGGGACGTGACGGTGCGTTACCGACTTTTACTCGGAAGGTACGATTTGACAAATAGCTCTCAATTGTGTTCAGCATATTTCCACGGATGCCAATTTCCGACAGGTCTAGCAAGATCCCGTAACGCCATGCCGTGTCATATACCTTCTCTATATCGAGGAATATCGATAGGAAAAACTGTTTATGTGTAAATGCACCGCGGATATTTCCTTCAATGCGCACAAGTTGATCGGTAGTCGACCGCCCTTCTCGGAAGCCACACTGATAAGGATCGAGCCTATTGTTGAGCTCAAGGAAATGTATAAGTCGGTGATTTATCATTTTTTCAAAAAGCTTACAGAGACAATTTGTCAGAGCTATCGGACGACGGTAACTTGCCGCCAAGGAGGGGTCTTTTCCCTGCTTCAGGACAGGAACCACACTCGCCTCTTTCCATGTAGATGGAAGGGATCCCGCAGCCCACAGAGTGTTGAAAAGTGTAAGTAGTGTAACTTGTGTGTCAGTATGTAAGTTTCTGATCATGTCATACATCACTCTGTCAGGTCCCGGTGCGGTGCTTTTGCATGTGTTCAAGGCAGCTCTCAACTCGGCAATACTGAAAGGCTGGTTATAGGGTTCATTCTGTCTGGATTTTCTATTTAGTGGCTTACATTCTTCTGTTTGTTTATATTTGAGAAAGGACTGAGAATAATGGGTTGAGATCGACACGCTCTCAAAGTGCTCCCCAAGTGAGTCTGCCTGATCTTGCAGGGTATCGCCTTGTGTGTTTACCAGAGGGAGTGATTGTGCTTGTCGCCCTATTATTCTAATAACCCTGTTCCAGGCTTTGGCCTCATCTGTATAGGAGTTCATACTGGATAAAAACTTCTGCCAACTCTCTCTTCTGGCTTTTCGGCGGGTTCGCCTGCCTTGGGATTTTACTTTTTTAAAATTGATAAGATTCTCCGCAGTGGGGGAGGCGCGTAGCAACCCCCACGCTTTGTTTTGTTTCTTACGAGCGATCCTACAATCGTCGTTCCACCACGGGACACGCCGTTTGCATGCCAATACATTTACTTGTGATATACATTTAGTTGCGGCATCTATTATAAAGGCTCTAAAATATTGCACAGCCGAATCAATTCCTAACGAGGACATGTCATTCCATGAGATCCTGGTGAGAGTTCGGAATTGCTCCCAGTCGGCTGTATCAATTTTCCACCTAGGAGCCTGTGGTAGACATTCGTTTTCTTTAAATGTTCTTAGTAGTATAGGGAAGTGGTCGCTCCCGTAAGGATTGTCGTTAACTTCCCATTCAAGTTCAGACAGTAGTGATGGGGAGACTAGGCTAAGATCTATTGCAGAAAATGTTCTGTTTGCAAGAGAATAGTATGTCGCTTCCTTCTTATTCAGAAGACAAGCACCAGAAGAGAAAAGGAACTGTTCAACAAGACGTCCTTGCACATCTATACGAGGGTCGCCCCACAGGTAGTTGTGTGCATTGAAGTAGCCAAGAACAACATAAGGTTCTGGCAATTCATCTATAAAGAACTGGAATTCGTGTTTAGTTAATTTGTAATGTGGGGGTATATAAAGCGAGCAAATGGTGATGAGTTTGTTTTGCAGAACAACTCGCACCACCACTGCTTCAAGGGGCGGTCGTAGCTGTAAAGGTTGACATGCTATACTTTTATGAGTGAGAATCGCAACACCACCCGATGATGCGACGGCATCATCGCGATCTTTGCGAAACTTAACATACGTACGGAGAAAGTTTCTGTGTTTGGATTTTAAGTGTGTTTCCTGTAAACACAGCACTTTTGGATTATGTTTGTGGATGAGCTCTTGCACATCATCAAGGTTTCTAAGAAGACCTCTGACATTCCACTGAATTATTTGTGTATCCATTTTTATAGTAAATTGGTGCTGTGTTTAGGGAAACGGCAGTGATGCCTTAGATTACAGAACCCTTTCGAGGCCCTGTAACCGGGATTTTGCCCTTTCTGGAGCGTTCAAGGGATCCTCGCTGCTCTTTAGGCATTTGGTGTGCCTTGAGGACAGGTGTAGTGTCCATTGCCTCTAGTGAGGCTCCGGACACGTGCTCTTGCGAGCGAGAAGTTTTCAGAGAGAGTCCCGCCTTGGAGGGCAAGACCCCTGCGCCCAGCAGCCCGGAGGTCGATGGGGCTCCCTGAGGAATTTGGCTCCGCCGGCTGTTGCCAGCGCTGGAAGGGGCGGGGGAGGGTGGGGCAGCCTCAGCGGCGCCCACCTCCGGGGTCGGTGGCCTCGTCTGCTGGGTAGGCGGAACAGCGCTAGCTGCAACCGCCGCGGGGGGCAGATGGCGTAACTGCCGACTCACGGCTTGTGGGTCGGACAGCCGCTGGAGGCCGTTGTGACGCTGCCCCCTGACGCGCCACTTCGGCAAAGCTGGCCTTAGCAAGGTATGCAACCCGCTTGCGTGCCTCTTTGAATTATATGTTTTCTTTTACTTTAATTGTTACTATTTCTTTTTCTTTCTTCCAAGACGGGCATGACCGCGAGTATCCGGCATGCTCGCCATCACAATTTACACAGTGGAAAGAATTCTCACAAGCTTCAGAGGAGTGTTCATGCGTGCTGCATTTCGCACAAGTTTGGCGGCCTCGGCAGCTCTGCGAACTGTGGCCAAAACTCTGGCACTTGAAACATCGGGGGGGATTTGGCGCGTATGGTCTTACACGGAGCTTGATGTACCCGGCCTCGATTGACTCGGGCAGGACCCTTGAATTGAAGGTCAGTATTAGGTGTTTGGTCGCAAGTTCTTTACCATCTCGCCTCATCTTAATTCTTTTGACATTTATAACATTTTGTTCACTGAAACCCTCCAAGAGCTCAGCCTCAGTGAGCTCCAGCAAATCATCGTCCGAGACAACGCCGCGGGAGGTATTCATCGTGCGGTGCGGGGTTACTACTACTTGGGTCTCCCCAAATGATACTGGCTGTGGCAGCTTCTCAAATTGCTTCTGGTCGCGGAGCTCCAAGAGGAGGTCACCGCTAGCCATCCTCGACACCTTATATCCTGGGCCAAAAACTTCGGTAAGAGACTTAGATACAAGGAACGGGGAGATTGTTCGTAGTTGTTTAGCTGGTTTTTCTGCGTGCATGACATGAAAACGAGGAAAATTGTGGACTTGGCGTCCGAAAAACTGAAAGACCTCTTCTGTGCGCCCTCGTTTCTGAGGGCGATCAGGGAGTTTAGGAAAAGCGTTTTCCATAAGTACAGTTGGGTTTTCGGCCGCGATGCCGACCACCCACCATGGAGCTCAACAGGGGGACGTGACAGCAGCTCCTGCTATAGAAACCCTGCCAACGCCAGCCGTATATCGCTGCTATAACCAAATACAGCATAACCAAGGCTGGCTAGCTACACAAGGTTAACCCTTGCCGCCGGGAAACTGGGAAGTGAGAAGTGATGAGAAGACAGGAAAGATGAAAAAGACGAGAGAGAAAGACGAAGATTGGAGAGGACGACAGGAAAAGGCGACTGCCGATTTCCCCCGGGTGGGTCAGTCCGGGGGTGCCGTCTACGTGAAGCCGAGGCCAAAGGGGTGTGTTGCCTCCGCCGAGGGGCCATAAAGGTCCAAACACCCGGCATTGGCTCAACCCCCAGGATCCCCTTTTCCCCGGACACGGCTAAGCCGCGCACGGCTACACGCGGGAGGGTCCAACCCCCATGTGCTCGGGTACGTGGTGTCGCAACACACCAAACGCCTGCTTGCGCAGACGCCCCTGCGGGGATCCTGAAATTTTGACAACACTGCTCCTATCGCTTCACCAGAAGCATCAGTGGTTACTGTTGTTGCTGCATATTGATTGAAATGAGCAAGTAGTGGTGGCTGTGTAAGGGCTGAGCGAATAGCTTGGAAGGCACTTTCGCATTCTGGGGACCACAGAAATGTGGACGACTTGTCAAGGGCTTGAAGAGGGGCTATCACTTTAGCGAAGCCTTTGATGAATCGACGGTAAAAGCTGGCTGTCTGTATCCAGGAAAGGACTTCCTTTTGGTTTCGGGGAGTTGCGATACGGTACATGGCAGCTGCTCTATCTGGATCCGGGCGATGGCCTTCGCTTGAAATGATGAACCCAAAAAATTTGATGCAAGTGAGACCGAAGGAACATTTCTCAAGTGAGGCCTTAAGTCCACTGGTATGCAGCAACTAGAGGGCCTCTTCCATCAAGTCTGCAAATGTGGCGAATGACTCTGCACATATAAGGATGTCATCGAGATATACTCGTATGCTGGATTTATCCGGGCGAGGCTGAAGGTCTTGGAATACCAGTTGTGCATGGCTCGCTGAAATGTGGACGGCGCATTCGTTAATTCGAATGGCATTCGGGTCCGCATGTAAGTTCCGTGGTGGGTGATGAATGCGGTTTTCTCATAGTCCTGGGGTCTCAGGCTGACTTGCCAGTAGGCGCACTTAATGTCCATTGTGGTGAAGTAGGCGCAGCCAGTGATGTCCTGAATGATGTCATCCACCAGAGGTAGGGGTTGCACAACCTTGATCGTACGTTCATTAAGTGGAATGTAATTCACACACAAGCGTTTCTTTCCATTGCGAGACACCACAACGACTGGGAATGCCCACGGGCCAGATGCAGGGAGGATGATATTTTGAGCAAGAAGCTTTTTAATTTGCCTTTCGAGGAATTGCCTGTCTTCTAGCGTATATCTGTAAGGGCTGCGGCTGCACGGCACAGTATTGGGCAGCGAATCAATGCGATGTTGAGTGTCGGTGAAGTGACCAATGTCATTTTCATGGCGAGAAAAGACGGCATTATTCTTGGCCAGTATGTCAGCAATGACAGACTGCTGTTCAGGGGAGAGCTGGCTGCCTAGGCTGGCTGGTGGAAGTTCGGGGTGGATGGTCACAAGCACCGTAGTGCAGGCTTGTAGTGTGGCAGTGCCGCTTTCCAGCGGCACTGTCTTCGCCGCCAAAACTTGCCAAGGAGGCTCTTCTGGCGAAGGTAAGGGTTCTCGTTGTAGACAGTCTTGCGATGTTGCTTCTGCCGGCGCAAAAAGTTTTGATCGGGCTAAAATGACGGCATTGGCCATTCGCGGGACCAGACGCTGAGCGGCTAGAAGCGTTACACCCGTGGCTAGATGTTGTAGCTGAGTGGGCTCTGGCGTCTGGAAGATCAAGCGGGCTCGTGCTGCCAAAAACCAGTCTTCACCCAGAATAAGGGGTAGGACGTTCTCCACAACTGCTGCCTCAACCACACCAGTGATGGGGCCAATAGTTATCTTAAGGAGGGCGGACCCAACTGGTACCGCTGTACCACCTCCAACGACGGCAAGAGGGAAATCAGTCCATGGCAAGATCATTGCTGAAGGTAGCCTTTAGAAATCAATGTCACGTTCGAGCCAGAGTCCGGATATGCTTCATGTTCTCCGACTCCTGCACTGGCCGCCATGAAAAATGGACATTCATGTTGGGAGCCTTCAAGTTTTTCAGGCATAATGTGAAAGGCCCGTGGCTGTTGGCCATCAGAGATGGTTGACGGTGGTGCCCTGTTGCTACGCGAGGGACATGCCGACGCCAAATGCCCTAACTCTTTGCATTTGTAACAGGTTGCTTGTGCGATGTCTTGGCCGCTCCGGAACGCTGGAGCCCCATACTGTACAGAAATGGCTTCGTATCTTCGTTCCTGATGTTCCTTGGGCAACTCGGAAATGCGCTGTCTTGGCTGTGCTGTTGTAGCTGTTGGCTGGAAGTTATATTGCTGACGTTCTGAATTGCGACGTTGAGATGAACGAGGGGGTGGCTTCTGTGGAACCAGCGGTTGCTTTACGCTTGCCCTGTCATGGGCACGTTGAGTGCACTTTTCTAGGCTTAAGCACGTGGACATGAAGTCACGCACTGTTAACGGCCTATTAGCCGCGATGGCCGCAATGACATGTGGTTCTTGAAGACCTTGTAGTAGGTAATCAATCTTCTGGGCGTCGCTAAGGGTGACGGGGCAGCTTTCAACCACACGCAGCTTTGCGTAAGCGTACTCTTGTGGGCTCTCGCCTGGGCCCTGTCTGGTCTTTATGACGCGTTCCTGCCATTCCATGAGGGTCAGCTCCGATGAAAATGTTTCCTTCAGGGCGGCGCTCCATGTTTCCCAGGTTAAATGGTGATTTCCAAAAGCAAGGTGACAATTACGAGCTGTGCCTTTTAGTTTGCTTGCGGCAATGAGACGGGTGGTGGCGTCGTCCCATGCGGCAAGCTGCTGTACCCGGCGGACGTCATTGAGCCAGACATTAACATTTTGTGCTGGAGACTGATCGAGGTAAGTAATCGATGACGACAGGTCTGGCAGTGTGGTAACTGTTCTCGAGGGGCGTGGCAGCTGCTGAAACAGAAGTGCCAGACTTTCGAGCGTCGCTGTATCAAGGGTCAAACCTGAGTTGCCCGTGGTAAACGCCCTCTCCACGCTTGACCGTGGCGTTGCCTCACGACGTTGGTGAATGTCGGCTTCGAGGCGCTGAATGAGCTCTTCCTTACAGCCGGTGCTCTCTAATTCGCGTCGGGCCAATTCATCGCGGATAAGGTCGACTCCGAGACGCGACATGGTCGTTTAGTCAAGCTCCTCCCAAATAATTCCTGGCATGATGCACCGCAAAGTAAGGCTGGGCGCACGCGAGACTAGGCGAGTGAGCGCTAAGCAACAGGTTATGCGCGGGATTCAAGTTAGTTCCGGGCTAGTTGTGAACATTCACGGCACTCTTCATCTGACGGCCGTGCTTTTCTTCTTATGCGGAGTGAACACAGACGAGCGGTAAAATGGCAGAAGTATCTTCAGGCGTGAGTCTTCGGCGGATTGAGGGCGCGACTACAATGACGAATGCGGCTGAAGAGGCGTACTGACCGTCGTTCTTGCGCTGTCGTGACTGAATGGCTTGGCAGAGGTTCGCGGTCGACTGCGCCAGATGTGAGGCTTGGGCTGAACGCAGGAAGACTCGCATAGTAGGGTAACGGTTTAATGCGGGCTAAGGTTACATTTAACACACTCCAGCGACAATGGCTTCACTGCCTCGCCCATCGCGGGCAAACAGCAAAAAACAAGCGAGGCTCCCGGAAACGGAAGCAGGACAAGGTAGGTGACGATGTCGCTGCGGCTGCTTGTTGCGCAGGTCACGTTGCGCCATCTGTAGCAGCCCACACCAACTGGGCAAAGCACCATCACGTCACTCACAATACATTGGGCGTCATGCAGTCGTGATGGTTTCACCATGGTCACGCCGTCGCCCTCACGGTGTCGTCGTCATTCCGCCATCGTCATTACTTCGTCGTCAATCCATTATTGCCATGCGTGGGGTCCACTTGTTCGAGCGTTAGGCCTGGCTCATTCTAGGCATAAATATAAATGTTTCGGGATTTTAAAGGTGTGGCATTTGTGTTGAAAAAACAATCTACAACAATAAACAAGACGACAATAAACACCGTTGTAAGTTGTTGTGTAGCCTTGTTGTTGCACAATCTTTGCATGATTGTATAGCCTTTATTAACCGCCTGCCTAAATCTTCGTTTCACGAAGACTGCCACAAGTACTAACATAACATAACTATGTTACTAACATAACCATGTCTGACATTGGTTTCGTGAAGTGTTCTAATTTTTCTGAAGTCCAGAAGTTCTTTCAGCATCACACAGGCAATTCATTTCAGTTTACTCACGTTAATATTCGCAGTATACGGAAGCATTGGGACCATTTTTGTGCGCTGATTCACCCTTTTCATTCTAATTTTGACGTTGTTGCTCTCACGGAAGTGAACGTTTCGTCAGATGTGTTACCAAATTTCTCGCTGCCAGGTTACCAATTACATTCTTATACTCGTCTACAACGAACAGGAGGAGGAATCGCAGTTTTTAATAAAGATTCTTGGTCCGTTTCCGAAATTAGTATTCCATTTACTCAAGCAGAAGTAGTTGCGCTCCGCCTAAGTACACCTTGGTTGTCGTTGATTCTACCCGCAATTTACCGCCCTCCGTGTTGTAACGGTCGAATCTTTTTAGCTGAGCTTGATTCTGCAATATCTTCGTTTTCCAGTGAAGAACACGTGTGCATTATCGGGGATATGAATATCGATATTCTACGCCCAACTGTGCCAACGGTCGCAGATTATCTTGACACTTTATCAAAGTGGGGACTAGAGACTAGAATCCACAGCCCTACACGTGAGGAATACTTATCTGGGCAGCTAGTGTCGTCTTGCATCGACCACATAAACGTGCGTTCTCAAAACCTGTTGGTGCGGTCTGCTGTTGTTGAACTCAAGCTTGCAGATCACTATTTCGTCTGCTGCTCGTTAACGGATGGTTCCAGCCACCATGCACCTTTGCGCAGCCACCAAAGCGTATCAGTACTTGATTATAAGCGTTTCGATGAAAGAATAGCAAAGTACGATTGGGCTTCTTTTATTGACAATGTGTCCCCTGCAGACTTATATGACAGTTTCGTCGAGGTTTTTCGTTCACACAAAGCCGAATCTTCACGCATGGTGACCATTAAGCAACGAAATTTAGACAAGTGGATGTCACCCGTAATACTGGAAGCCATCAAAGAGAAAGATCTGCTCTGGGCTCGATCAAGACGTGCTCCAAACTGTTCTGAACTACGACTGCAGTTTAAACATGAACGAAACCGAGTTAATGCCATGATCCGTGTGGCCAAGCGCAATCACTTTAGGTCTCAGTTTAACGACGCACGTTTTAACAGCAAGAAAACATGGTCATTGGTGAATAACCTGAAAGGAATGAGCGCTGCTATCTATAATGATACATATTTCATATCTCATTTCCATAAAGATGGACAGAGCATTGCGAATGACTTTAACAAACTATTTTCTCTGGTCTCTGGTGCATCTCGTACCCCGCCTAATGACTGTCCTATGCCTCCCAGTGTGCTGGAATCTGCTTTCCTTCCTGACATTACCGAAAGTGATTTAAGGTGTATACTTTTCAGTCTTAAACGTAGCAAGTCTCCTGGTCATGACGGCCTCACTGTTTCTGAATTGTGCAGAAATTTTGAAGCGATTAAGGGTGTCCTACTAGTTATGCTTAATAGTATCATTTCCAGAGGTATAATACCGACTTCAATGAAAACTGCTAAAGTTATACCTTTGTATAAGGGCGGCTCCAGAAACATGATGAGCAATTATCGACCTATCTCTATTCTACCATGCATTGGCCAAATTTTTGAAAAGCATCTATTACTTACCATGACTAATTTTTTGAATACGCACAATGTCCTATCACCTTGTCAGTATGGCTTCATACCAGGAAAAGGAACAACAGATCTTCTTGAAGAATTCTCTGACACACTAAATTCAGCTTTTGATAAGAATGAAGTCGTATGCTCTCTTTTTCTTGACGTAAGCAAGGCCTTCGATAGCATCTGCCACGTTCTTCTGCTTGATAAACTTTCTGCATTGGGATTTCGAGGTTCGTTTCTACACTTACTTACTAACTTTTTACAAGATAGGCGCCAGTATGTGTCGATTTCAAGATTCCATAGCGATTTCACGGCAATTACTTCCGGAGTCCCACAAGGTTCTATATTGAGTCCTTTGTTATTCAATCTATACGTTAATGATCTTGCTAACAATGTGCCTGTTTCATTGTTTCAGTATGCCGACGACACTGTCATTGTGGCGCGCGCAAAGAAATACACTGATGCTGTTACTGCATTACAGATGGCAGCAATTAAAGCCATGGACTGGTTTAAGTCTAACCTTATCAATGTTAATACTTCTAAAACGCAACTTATATGTTTTCATAACCCTTTAAAAAAATTGAGTTGAGTCATCCTGTTTATTTGCACACTTCCTCCTGTTCTCATTGTAACTGTGTACCAGTAAAATATGCGTATTCGGTCAAATATCTTGGCCTGATCTTTGACAGTGATCTGTCTTGGAACTCGCACCTTTCTTTTGTTTGTCAAAGACTTCGCGCTGTATCTTGTGTCCTGTATAATATTAGATACTTTATGCCTTTTTCTGTCCGTAAATGTGTTACACACGCTCTAGCTTATAGTGTGCTTAGATACGGAATCACTATTTATGGTCACTGCACGGTTCGTTGGCAGCGCAGGGTGAATTCGCTTCTACGTTTACTTTTAAAGAATATTGCCTACGACCTGCCCATTGGTAATAACATTGATATTTTTAGAAGATTAAAGGTTCCAAATTTTAACGCTCTATTAACAGAAACTATTGTGCTTAAACATTTCTGGTACAGTCAGTTCACCATTCCATATGTTCCTGCACGTGATTTAAGACCTAAATACCGTTACTGCATTCCTCGCTCCTCAACCCGATACGGAAAGCGCACGCGTCAATACTACGTACCTGCCTGTTTCAATAGTATGCCACCTAGTGTATTCCGTATGAGAACAAAATACACCCTGAAAAAAATGTTGCGGTATGTCTCCGCGTTACTTCCTGCCCCATAATGATTTAATCGAGTGTTACTCTCTTAATTTCGCATTACTGTCATCCTTTTGCTGTTGTGATTATGTTTCTATATCTGTCTCTATGAGTTGTTAATTTTTTTTTTGTTTGTTTGTCGAGTTCGTTGCAACCATGTCTATTTTCCTTTGTTTTGGTAATGTTCGCCGTCTGCCAGGCGCTGCCACTCAAGCCCTTGGTGAGGCTTTGGTAGGCCTGATTTTGGTGTACGAGAATTGACATGAATAAAAGTACTATCTATCTAAGTATTTTGGACCAACACTGCATTTTTTCTAGAAATTGATGGTTTCGCGAACGCTCTTCCAGTCAGGAATCATCACGACATAAGTGTGTAGTCAACACGGACACCAACCACAAAAATACTAAATTTTTTAGGAGAGCAGATGATGATCGTCAGCAAGGCTGCCCTGTAGGAACCACAACGTCTTTTGTTCTATTAAGCTACTAGTATTCTTGTTGTCGGAGTCCATGTTTTTACGCAACTCGTCCTTTTCTTTCTTGTCTTCGTTCTTGCAATATTCCAGAGCCTGTTTTCCGCACAGCATTTCGCGGGAACGCCGAAGTTTTCACACCGGTGCTGGCCATTTGGGCTGTGACAGTGTGACGCCAAACGTGTGACGTCATCTCCAGTTGTTATCGGAGTGGCCCCTTACACCGATGTAGCCTTTTGCAGCTACATCGGTGTAATATTTTGCAGGCACAATAGTTACCGCGCACGCTACGTACCACAGTTGCTTGTTAGCAAGGCTCAAACCTGGTGTGGGACCATTCTGGCTTCACAGGGATGATACCGTCTTTCTGGTTTTCTACTCGGGTTAAATACTAACGTGTGGACTCATCGACATATCGGTCCTGCAGTCGCTGTTTTGTCAGGCGTCTGCGCATAATACAATGCTGCAACATCCATGCGTGCGTTGCTAATTAGAATGTTTTCTGCTTGCCAACTCACAGAAAAATAGCGGCGGCCGGTACTTTTGACGTGGGCACTGATATGGCAGCAACGCCTTTTGCGAATGGCCAATAGTTCCCTGCAGCGCAAGAGCTCCTTTATCATGAGATGGCCAGGGTCTCTTTAAAGGGCTGATACGTTCTTTTAGGCCCAAATACTAAATTAGCCTCGCTTTCATTGATAGCGAGGGGCACTCGATGTGCATAAACACTGAGCACAATGTAACACTGCGTGTCACTGACCGCACCGTTACTGTGCAATATATATGTTGCGCTATTGTTTGTTAATGGAAGGCGAGAAGGTGACACAGATTTCCACAGACTTATATTCACAGGTGGATGACATTGCACAGCAGAGTGCAAAGGAAGAGACCGGTATAAATAGCACTGCCAGCCGCTTTGTGCAGGCATTCGTATCTTTTGAGAGCAGAAGTGGCAGAAGGACAGCATAATGGCCAGTGAGCACAACGAGAACTCGAACAAGGAAACACGCGCGGAATCTACTAAGCGCGACCACCACTTGTGTTTTCGTCAAGTTACCGTACGAACGCTGCGAAATCGATGCCACCGCGGCGATCGCGATTCATCACCCAAAGAGAAGAGTTGCCTCGTTCCCTCTTCTTTGCCTTCCTCTTCGCAATACCCAGAGACTGATGGTGCTCGCCACATTCCGTGCTCTGACTCTGAGCCTTCTCAATCAGGTGTAGTCACCCCCTCGCCACCATACGTGGGCTCTAGCCTGGAGGGCGAAGAGCACGCAGGGCAAACGAACGTCGCCGCACTGTCCAAGGACGTTCGACAGCCGTTGCTGAAAAGCCCTGAAGTTATGAACGACTTGGAGGATGACTCCGCGCGGGACTGCGTCTCTCCCGATAAGCCAAGTGGTGACCTAAACGGGGCTGTGAACAGTGGACCCATCTGCCGAATCTGCTATGAAGGCGACCAGGAGGATCCACTCGTGTCCCCCTGCAGCTGCACTGGCACCATGGCCTTCGTGCATGTGTCCTGCCTGGAGCACTGGCTGAACGAGCGGAACGTCGACATCTGCGAGCTCTGCGGTGAGCATTTCCCGATGGCGGCCCAACCCGGGAGCGCGCGCCGGTTCTTCCACTATGTTTGGCAGAGCGACGGGCGGCTGCGACAAGCGCTGCTGATGGACCTGTTCTACTTCGCCATAATCACATCAGCCGCCTTATTCTCCTTCGTCAACCTTAGGAGAGCGTTGGAAGCGCGTGATTGGAGCGGTCTTGTCTGGAAAATCGTCGTGATTTTCGCAACCGGCGCCTTCCACGGTAATTGCTTGATTTGTTTGTCCAACAGGCTAAGCAGTCGGTATCATTCGTTCATGGCGTGGCAGTTGGAGAACCCGGTGCGCCGGATAGTGGCGGTGACGTCAGTCAGAAAAGTGACTGTTGGCGGGACATAACCCAGTGACGCACGGGCAGCCGGAGAAATATCGACGTCCTGTGGGCGTCGTACCCGCTAGAATCAATGCGACAGAGGATATGCCTACAACAGGCCGTCAAAATAGAGGCGGCTAAAGAACGCCGTTGGAAACGCCGTCAACACCGCTTTGCCAGAAGACCTGCTATCTAGGCCTGCAGGAGACCAGCTTCGTGTTTGAGGCTCCCGCAGACTGTGTAGTGGTAGTGTTGAATGCATGGAGGTGTTGCTGAGGTTTATTGATCATTTTAATGCTGGAGTTTGTTGAAGACGAGCTATTCATTTTGCAATTTCTTTTCTTCACCTGTGCTTGAAAATCATAAGTGTCGTATGGCTATTTTGTTCCATCATTTTTAATAGTCCGCCTTCATGCAAATAAAATCATGACTTTTATGTATAACACATGGTGTAATCTCCGGTTCGATTTACGCAGTTTATAATTTTGTGAGAGTTAATTCAAGTGTACGTCATTTTCAGGTATAGTGAACCGCAGAAAGAGCATTAGCTGGTAGCAATACGTGTTCTACGCGCTCTTATGACCGATATTTTATTTATTTATACATCCTGCAGACCAGTTAACGTGGTAGAAGCAGGAGGGGAATTTTTTTAACAAATCACATTGCGTATAAAGGTGCACATACATTGTGTTTTATATCCAGAGACAAATAAATAGCAAAAATGAACACAATGGCTAAATCTACACAATGCTACATGATGGCAAGACGATCGCGCTCTGGTACAGACTTCCATTGAGACACTGTGTGCTGGAAAAAGGAAAATTTATAAGCATCTGTTTTTGCGAAATATGGCTTTAAAGATCTTGGTTGTTGATGTCGTGTATGTCTTGTTGATAGGGGGATAAATACAATGAAGAGTTAATAGTGAATTTGTGGCCAAGGAGAGAATTCAGGAAGCCCCAAGCGAAATCGCCTTCGAAATTTAGAAAAGGTAAATCTAACAGCCTTTCATTGAATTGTTTCGAATTTATCAATGGTACGTTTTGTGTAAGAGTCCCATACTATGCTTGCATATTCTAGCTTTGGTCTTATGTATAATTCATAGCATAGACGTTTTACATTTGGTGGTGAATTACGAGGCTTGTGTCTCAAAAACACAACTTTCTGAAAGCAGAACATAAAAGGTTATCAACGTGTGAATTCCAGGAGAGGTTCACAGTGAACGTTACACCTAAACATTTGTAGCTATCGACATGATTAACTGTAGATGAACCTAGGGAGTAAACATAATGAAAGGGGGATTTTTGTTTAGTGATAAGAAAGGAAACAGTTCTTTTTTTTGTGTGCATTTATGACCATGCCCCACTGGTTGCACCATTGGTATATGTAATCTATATTTTTGTTTAGTTCTAGTTGATGATGTATGCTGCAAACTTCACGGAATAATATACAGTCATCTGCGAAAAATCGAATTTGAACAGTTGGATCAATTATATCCACGATATTATTTATATAGCACAAAAATAGGAAGGGCCCTAGCACACTGTCTTGGGGCGCACCCGACCTGACTGGTAGAAGGCGCGAATTTAGGTCCTCGACTGTGAAAAACTGCACCTAATGTCTCAAATATTCAGCCACCCAAGCGACCAACACCTTCGGAAGACCAATGTTGTTGAGTTTATAGATTAGTTTTTCATGAAGGACTTTATCAAAGGCGTTACAGAAATCTAAAAAAAATTGTGCCTATCTGAATATTATTATCAAGACCTTGTAACGACGAGTTGCGTCACGGTCGAATACTTCTTTCTAAAACCGTGCTGAAAACTTGTTAATATGGCGTGTTGGTCAAAGAATTCTGTAATCTGAGTGGTTATAATATATTCTATGAGTTTACAACATGAGGACGTTAGAGATATCGGTCTGTAATTAGATAGTAATGATATGTCGCCTTTCTTGAAGATAAAATTTACTCAGGCCGTCTTCCAGTCACGCGGCAAGGTTGCTGTTTACAAGGAACTATTAAAAAAATAATAAAAAGGAACTTGGCAACGCATTCGCCATATCGTCGAAGAAACACGTTTGGAAGATCGTCATTACCGCAACAATTTTTCGCGTTTAAGTTTATAAGCATAGAAACCAAACCAGGATATGAAATAAAATTGACTTCGCATGGTTAAAATTAGATTGCGTTAGGCATACATGGTCCGGATACTGAAAACACGCTATGAAAATCAGCGTTAAAATGATTTGCTATATCTTCATAATTTGTAACCATGCCACCGTCAACTGATATCTTCGAAACTGCTTTCTTGCTTTCACTAAGATAATTATGGGCGTAGCCAGGAGGGGGGGGGGGAGCTTATAAGGCTTCAGGCCCCCGCTCCCTGAAATTCTTTCGTGCTCTCATGCACCGCGGACCAAAACATGTACTGTCATGCACCGCGAACCGTCAGGCGGAGCCGAGGTAGGGGGGGGGGGGGGGGGGGGCCTTAGGATTCTGTGTATCTGCGATTGCGCAACAGGTTTATTTCCCTTCTTTGGCGCATTATACACAGCGACTTTTTCTTAGATACGTAGATTTATTGGATACCTTTACGTTTATTTAAATATCTTGTTGCGAGGTTTTTTGTATACCTGCTGTCAAATTTGTTTCCAATGACACTCTTTTGCCCTTTATCAAGCTGAATCTTCGCATTTCTAATGTACGAGAGCGAGTCAAATGAAAGTGAGCCTACCCATCCCGCGCAAAAATGGTTCGCTTCATTATCGGTGAGGCATGCGCGTCGCACACAGGCATCTCTTATTTGCAAAAGTGACATACAGTTGTGAGGATAAATGTTCCCCAATGCTCTCATACACTACGTTGAGCATGGTTGTGTGACATAATGGACGCTCCAAAAGTTGAACAGCATGGTGTAGTGAGGTATTTGACAGCTGAAGCTGTTTCTCAAAAAGAAATTAGTCACCATTTGGCTGCCGTGTACGTTGAATATTGGATTTCATTGGGCACTGGGAAGCATTGGAGCAAATGGTTCAAAGAAGGAAACGAAAGTTCCAAATACGACCCAAGACCGGGCCAAAGCCACCTCGCAATCACCCCCAACACAATTGCAAAGATTGATGAGCTGATTAGACAAGAACCGAGGATAAGCATCGATGAACTCGCACAGTGGGCAAACATCAGCCACGGTTCGGTTCACACCATATTTCATGAAAATCTCGGTTATCGGCTCTTGTGTGCACAATGAATGCCCACGATTTTGAACCACATCCAGAAGACGGAGAGGTTCGGCGCTCCCTTGACTCATCTGATCCGGTATCACAATGAGGGTGACGACTTCTTGTCTGCAAATATGACTACGGACGAATCATGATGCCACTACTACGAGCCTGAAACACGCCAGGAAAGCTTATAGTGGAAACATTCGAATTCACCACTTCAAGGAAAGCAAAGGCATTCATTTCCACCGGAAATGTGTTGGTGACTTTTTTTACGATCGTCAAGGTTCATCACTGATCGAATTTGCTAAACCTAGAGAGACTATAAATCGTTTCCGACATTGTGAAATGGCGGATCAGCTGCATGACCAAATCAAGAACAAACGACTTGGAAATTTGGCGGATGCGGCCATCTTACTCCATGGCAATGCCAGTCCCCATGTCACTGATGTGGTTAACACAAAACTGGCAAAGTTCAAGTGGCAAACGCTGCAACGTCCGCCATACAGCCCAGACCTGTCGCCTTGCGACTTCCAAATTTTGGGGCAACTGAAAAATACAGCTCAAGGGAACAAGGTAATTGTCTGACGATGACGTGAAACAGTGATTTATAGACTTTTTGAAGCAGCAACTCAAGGAGTTCTATGAGACATCAATCACGCGACTCGTTAGTCAATGGAACAAATGCCTAAATAGTCATGGAGACTACTTTTAAATAAAGCACACCGTTTGTCCTATATTCGCATCCGCTCACTTTCATTTGACTCGCCCTGGTATATCTTGCAGAACTCCTGCTTTTTATATGTACTCTCTGTTCCGACTATAATTTCGGTGCAATTACTTACAATACACGACCGGCGAAAGCTGCTCCTGTGAAATACATTGGAACCAAGAACAACGTCATTGATATTTTCCCCTGGTCGTTGCATTTACAAAAATGTAAGCAAGCTTCTTGAATGACAAAGATTCATTAAAATATTTGTGTTCAACTTGTCCATTTGATGGTCTTTCCATGTTTTATATCAGCGGCACGCACTGATGTGCTGGTTTCGAAGAGGTATAGTTCTAAAGCTGGTGTGATATTTTCTTTACTTATTAAATAGACAAAAACGTGGAAGCATTCATATGAGTTATTTCGGATGCAATTTTTGGGACGTACGATGTATATTCTTTCATGACAAAATAGATATTTTACTTGTCTTCACAGGGCGTAGCGTTCAAATTCATTTGCAGCATATTTGGCAATGACAATGTAGTTCTTCGTGTATTTGATCCCTAGACAAATTACATAACGAGGACGCTGAGCTGCAACGTTTGCGTTCCGCTAAGGTAAACAAAATGTCTTGAAAGGACGCGCACCGTAACGTCCCGCATAGGTGATTGCGTTTAACGTACGTAGGGTGACAAACACTGTTCTAAAACTAATAGATGTCAGTTTTACATGTGAGTCTGCCCAATCTCTCTCTTTAATTGAAGCGAGTCCTTAGAGGTCGGCTGTGAAAAATAGCACAATGCTGTCTTTTCAGGTGGATTATTTATGAAGAGGCAGGCATTGCTTGCAATTTGCACGACAAATTTAATTTGCCGTCTAGCTCACACGACAAATGCACCAATGAAGCTTTTCAATTTCTGTCATAGTCAGTTTGTGAAATTAATACTGTTACGTAGCGAAGTCATGTCTGTCTAGTAGAATTCGTTAGAGTAGAATCACTTTCGAGTTTTTTGTCCCCAAAATACACTAAATTATTCATATCGGCATTCCAGATGTTATCGTTCAGAACTCTTCCACGGAGGCTCTCGTGAAAGTTAACAGCAGCGTCAATATTCTTCATGACATATTTTGGTTACCCTTATATTGTAACTGCTGCAAATCTTAGTATTTCCGTTGAGCATGGATGACTGCACAATTTCAACATGTAACCAAAAGAGAAGGATGAAAAAATAAATTGTGGAATATTTTCACATATAGCTGCTTGCACGTTGAGGTTCACTGTGAGAGTTACGCCAGCGATCTCTGGTAACCAACCTGAGCAGGCCGAATTGCGTTTTGAAGGCCAATTATGTTTTCTCACAAAGTAAAATAAATAAAATCGCGACATATGGCAAACACGCCGGAATCGAACCTAGATATAAGATTTCACACCCGATAACCAAGGAGGAAAGTGGGGCAATGAAGAGCCCACAGATAAAGGCGGTGTATTGTCCGCTCTAGTCCAGTGGCTGCGCAGTTTCTTATTTTCTTTCTTTTTTTAGTCGCGAACACGGCAAATCTATACGTAATCCGTCTATTTGCACGTAAGGCTTTGGGCATTACGTAGCAGCATATATTAGCACTTGACGGAACAAAAGCAAACATTGTCATAGAATCGAGAATCATCATAGAATTGGTGCGATGCTCTTGTCATCACACCGTCGTCCTCACACAATCGCCGTCATTCAAGCGTCATCATCCCATTGTCCCTATGCCGTCGTCTCATTCCATCGCCGCCAATGCACGGTTGTCGTACACTGGGTGTCATGCCGTCGTGATCGTTTCATGATCGTGCTGCCGTCGTCGTCACGGCGACTTCGCAATTGCTTCGTTGTCGTTGGATTATTGCCATGCGAGGGATCTGCTTGTTCCAGCGTTAGCCCTGTATCCTTCTTCGGCGTAAGTATAAACATTCCATGATTCTAAAGCTGCAGCCTTGGCGAGGAAAAAACAAACATTGCATGGTATTACACATTGCATAGGATGAAAGTAAACATAATTGTGAGCATATCTGGTGGTAGTATTGTCTTTAATTAATCGTGTACCAAAATCTTTGCTTCACATATACTACCACATCTGTTTTAGATGTGCACAACTATTACCGCGAAACTGTGCATAGCTGTAATCTGGCCGTGGTCGATGTCCCTCCGTCTACGCGTCGCGTCAAGACGAAAAAAATTTCGTCTCCAGTTTTTCGCGTATGTTCTGTCACTGTCATTCTAATATAGGTATCTTGGGGGAAAAATCATATTTAATTGGCCGCTAAGACTGCTCTGTCATTACGCCAATTTTCGTTTACTTGTCATAATTGGTCAGTCCACTGTTAAGTTGTAAACGTCACAAAATTCCAATCTGCTGTCAATACATGGCTGTCTACGGGGGAGTATCATTACAGAAAACGGCAGTAGCTCTTGTTTTATCGAAACTCTCCCGAAACAAATTATATGACAATTAGCAGTTAAACCGATTCTAACAATACGCTGAGTTCCATCTACTTTTCATGTTTACATAGTTCACAGCAAAGTTGTAAATGTTGTGGAATTCCCGTCTGCCACGCAGCGGTACTTGCACACATCACTACTTCATAAAAAATAAGAATAAATAACTCTACAGTCAAAAGATGCATTCAGTGTCTGCGTCCTTCAACAACAAGAACAACAACAACAACAACAACAGCAATAATAATAGTAATAATAATAATAATAATACCTACATATACGAAGATGCGTCTAATGAGGTAAAACAGACCACAGCTTCGCTGCTCGTCCTTCACAGATTGAAAGGGCTGATTAATTTTTTATCTAGAAATCTGTGGTTTGCCGAAAGCTCTACTTGTCGGTAATGATCATGGCATAGTTGCCTATTAAACATGGACACCGGCCACGTAAATACTAAAAGTTCAAGAGAGAAAAAGTTGATCGTGAACAATGATTGCCTGTAGGAGCAGAAACGTCATTTGTTCTTTTAAATTTTTAGCGTTCTTGTGATCGGTGTCCATGTTTTTACGGAAATGTCTCTCTCCCTTTTTGCAGCGCGAAGCAGTTGCACAGCCGGTTTTCTTCACTGCACGTCACCGCAATCCCTCAGTTTCTGCGCCGGTGCACGCTATATGTGCTCTAACCTGGTGATGCCACAGGTGTAACGTCATCTTGCAGTGGCCCCTTCGAGAAAAGCGCGCGCGTTTTTCTTTGAATTCCCAGGTGTTTTTGCAACTTCGTCGGTGTAATATTGGTGCAACCGCACTTGCTCGTACGCAATGCTCACACCCGGTGGGGGGCCTGTCATTCGCCTGTGTTGGCTGATTCGGAAAGTGCTGCAGCCGTCTTGATGTCTCTGAATGCGAGTAACTGTCTTCCTTAATGCGATGGTAATTCAGATCAGGAATACACAACATGGAGATGACTTATCGATAGAGCCCTTCCGCATCGTCTGCTTCAACGGAGTTGCCAGCAGCGTCGTCTGCTCGGCTGCAGTTGCATGATCGTGCAGTTGGCCAAGCTTTCTTTCTGCGAGATCTGATTAACTATGCATACATTTATGCGCTTGAGGCAATCTATGAAAGATACTATACTACGTCTAGTACGCTATACCTTGTTTTATTAAAGACGAGTATCATATTTGTGTCGCGCGCTACCGCCATATATTGTGTCACATAGAATAATTTGTGATCTCGACCGCCATGTGGCTTTAGCATACCACAATCGATATGATTGTAATGAAGTCATTTACTCTGTTTGGCAAGCTCCACGCAGCCACAGGGAAAAGCTTTACCTTTTAGTATTTACGTCTGAAATTTCTTTCTTTGGCCCTTCTACCATCATCAGCGTACGGTAGCCAACCGAACTCTTGTCTGGTTAACATCCCTGCCTTTCTTATGTCCCCTCGCTCCCTCTCTCTCTCTCTCTCGACACGAAGGAAATATGAGCAGTATTTAACACTTACAACGACATATTTAGACGCACGACCAATAAGTGGGCTAGTGCAGTGTGCACGAGATAGATGCACTAAAATTTTATATCACCTGTGCTGACAGTTACAGGCGCTTTATTATTTTAACGCGAAAGCGGTAACGACTCCTCGTCGCAGAAAATCGGGTGTCAGCGTCGGCGTCGGTGCCCCGCATGCAGAGTCGGACGTCGCTTCGTGAAAAAAAAAATTTCGAACCACCTTTACCCAGGCCCTCCATGTGTCGCAAGGAAGTAACTGAACTTATTGTATTTCTCAAACTAAAATACGTAAAAAATTGTAAAGTACGACTTACACACAACCTATAGACACGATGGCGTCAGATTGTAATTTGAATATACAAGAAAACATAACTCTGTTGCGCCAAAACGCTAACAAACCCCTTTTTCCAGCATTTCTACTATTTAGAGACCTGCCACGGCCTCCGCAATTTGCGCGTGCCTGCACGTGAATATCTTGGAGTCCACGGAGCGGCGCGCCCATTTCCTTGAAACACCTCCAGATGGCGTTTGCCTCCGCCGCATCGCGGCCCACGCAAGCGGCCGCGTTTCTAGCAGCAAGCTCGCTTTCGTGCATAGTGTTCGCCCCGAGCGTTTCCCGGTAAACATTACGTTTACATACGCTGCAGTTGCCAGGAAGCATGATAAGCAGTCAGGTATCTTTGAATGCTATCGCGTTCCACTCTTAAAGGCGAAGATTAGGCGTACTCTAGATTTTTTTTCCCTCGCAGGCAACAGAGAACAGAGAATAACTAAATTTAATATTTGTGTACGTGATATCAGAAGGTGGCAGCAGTTCTGTTGGGAACGGCTGAAAATGTTTCTCGCGTGGCCCCTGAGTGTGAGCATTGCACAATTCAATCAATTCAAGCAGCCATACATTGCGCATAAAAAACCAGTCAATCAACTGAGGCATTGACGCGTGCGCAGCCATGTTTCTTAGGACGCTAGTCATACATTGCTTCCTCTTTTTCGTGCTCACCAGTATGAGAATTCGGCTCATTCATGTGCTTGACACACACAGGACGCGAGAACCGACAACTTCCGTGCAGTTTATTTATTTGCCGTAACGCAATTATCAGTGCGCAAAATGACGAAGTCGACACGCACACCCGAAAGGTTTCTGCTCACCTCTCTTCTGTATCCAAAACGCACTTTTGAGCACGGGCTTTTCGTACGTAAAGTCAACCGAGCAGACCCAAAATAAAGAGGCCGAAAAGTATTACACGGTGCTGCAGACCCAAAATAAGGAGGTCGACAAGTATTACACGCTGCTGTAACGCTTTCTGTCACAGGCCCGCAGCACGGGAAGGCAAGACGCCCACTGTCTTGTAGTTCGCGACGACAAAACGAACGCCCACCTGAGAGAGCTCACCGAAAACAAACACTTTTTCTATTCAAAGCGGCTATCCTATCATGTCGTTTTGCAGGCCCCGCAGGAACCTTGTGTGCACAGCGAAGGCACTACACACGAGCACAAAATTCTTATGTCTCCATGAACGTCGATCACAGTAATCTTGCGTGAGCAGCTTACTCTTTCCTTGGTTGTTGGTGCCGCCAACGACGGCATACTTTTCCTCGGACCAATAACCTGCGTGCATACCGCTAAGAATACGTCGAAAGCAAACACTTCAGCAGATGCGGCAAGAAGACGTCTATAACCACAACAAAAGTTGGGAGTTACATTAGCGTACCCTAAACAGGGTGAAAGCGAAAGCCTGCGCGCTCACGAGACATTCATTAAATTATTCTGGCAAGCTCATTCGAAGGCGTTGTGACTTCTCATTACTTGTTATATTTTTCAGTCAACTAGACATGACCACGGTTTCTGCGTGGTTAATGGCAAGTTAGAAAGGTCGTGGCAAGTCAATGAAGATAATTAACACACATTCTCATATTCACTCAATGAATTTTTTTTGCACTTTAGTCAATCAGAGTAGCTACATCCCTTCTACTTGTTTGTAGCCCAGAGAAAATGAGAGGGACACGGAAATGCAAATAAGACAAACAGATACAGTTAGCTTTCAACAACAGCTTTATTTACAGTTTTCGCAGGCGTACTTATACTACTCAAAAGGTCATGAAACACGGCAAATACGAACAAAACCAGGAAAACCGTAATGAGACACTTTTGTGGATATAGTGATTATTTAGAAGCGTGTCCGTTTAACGCCAACAAAGATAATCAAGGTCTTTGTTTTATTATTGATAAAGAAATACTGGCGCATTCACTTGAATTTTGGTGCCACAACGCCGGACCGTGAAATTTCTGACCCATGAGCCATCCAAGGCTTGCGCCTTATTATGTGAACAAGCACCGCACGCGCAGCCACTTTCTCCCGTCTTCCGCTGTCCTCCCCCACCCCCCGGAGGCAGCACCTGCATGGGGTCGAGATAATCGGCGCAGCTGATACTCGCTTACGAGGCTATCGAAAATCTTGTCTATGTCATGAGATGGCCGGCATCAATTAAAAGCGCCGAAACAGTCCTTTGGGGTCAAACATAACATCAATCTCACACTCGTTGATGGTGGATGGCCGCTAGATATCCATAAACATTCTGCTGAATGTAACACTGCGCGTCACTCTCCCCACGATTGCTGGACAATATATACGCTGAGCCATTGTTTGATCACGAAAGGCGAAAGGGTGACACAGGTTTCTTGAGACTTGTACTCTCGAGTGGATGACATTCCACTCCAGAGTACAAAGGAAGAGACCGGTACGAATAGCACTGCCAGTTGCTTTGCGCAGGCATTCGGAACTGCTCAATCGATACCGCCGCGAAAACGACGATCAGGATTTAGTACCCGAAGAGAAGAACTTGCTCGTTCCGTCGTCCTTGTCTTCATTTTGATAGAGCCCAGAGTCTTACAATGCTCGCCGTATCTCGTCCTCCGACACTGACCCGTCACGATCAAGTGCAATCACAAGCCAACGTGCATGCGTGGACTCGAGCCTGGAGGGTGAAGTTCACGCAGGGAAAATTAACGTCACCGCATGGTCCAAGGACGCTCAACTGCCTTCGCTGCGACGTTCTGAAGCCATAAGCGACTCTGAGGATGAATCCGTTGATTACCTCGACGAGACTGGAAGCAGTAGACTCACGTGCTGGATCTTCCATGGAGGGGACGAAGATGATTCACTCGTAATCCTCTGCAGCTCCTCTGGCACCATGGGCTTAGTGCATGTGTCTTGTCTGAAGCACACACAGAACGAGCAGAATGTAGGCTACTGCGAGCTCTGCGGTCAGCCTTTGCGGGTGGCGGCCCAACCCTAAAGCATGCGCCGGTTCTTCCACTATGTTTGGCAGAGGGATAGGCACCAGCGACTTGCATTGCTGAGCGACCTATTATACTTGGCCATGATGATGTCAGCCATAGTTTTCTCCTTGGTCATGCTGGTGGCAGCATTGGGAGGGATTCAGTCGGAGGGGGATGCCTGGCGATTCACCATCGTAGTTTTAGTAAGCAGCGCTTTCCTTGCTTATTGCTTGCAATGTTCGTTCCAAAGGCTGCGCAATCAGTACTATTTGTTCTTGACGTGGCATTTTGCATACCCAGTGCCCCGCGTCATTGCGGAGCCTTCGGTGAGAGATGTGAGTGTTGGCCCGACAGAACGCAACGACGTGCGGGAAGCCCGAGAGCCATCGACGTCTGGTGGGTGTAGTCGCCGCTAGCATCAACAGGAGGACCAACCTTACCGTTACGAAAGATGGTGAAGATATGGGCGGCTAATAAATGCCGTTAGAACCGCTGCAAAGGTGCTTTACCAGAAGACATCCCACCTAAATTAACCGCCCATCTAGCCTGTAGAAGAATTGCTACGTGCTTGAGACTCTAGCAGACTGTACCGAGGTAGCGTTGAATGCATCGAGGTGTACCTCATGCTGCCTGGTAATTTAATGCTTGAATTTGGTGATGGCGACATGTTGATTATGTATCTATATTGTACACATGTGCTCGATAATCACATTCCTCGTATGCGAATTGGGTTTTAGCATATTTAATACTCTACCTTCGTCCAAATATATTCCTGGTTTTATGTATCATAAAAGATGTAATGTGCGGACAGAAATTCTTTCATTTGGAATTTTTCAAGAGTTAATACTAATGTTTTTCGTATACATATATAGCGAGCCGAAGAATCAAGCATTGGCGGGTAGGAATGTACGTTTTCTACGCGCTCTCTTCGGCACTATCGTATTAGCTGGAGCAAGAGACGCTTAAATATTGTTACGTACGAAGACGCAGACGACAAGCTATGTACAAATATATTTACAAGGAAAATACGCTGCGCTTGGCCAAGAGGCAACAGCCCGCGCTAGCTTCTAAATCGTCGTCGTCGTCTTCACACTGCCGGCCTTTCGTGATCGCACATATTGTGCCGTAGCACTACCCCCGGCTGCAAAAGCGCCGTCCCGGAGCGACTAAAGATCGGACTCGGAAGCAGTGTAGTAGGCCTTGAGCCTACTGACGTGTACGACATCACTAGATGCCACAGGAGAGGACGAGCTTGAGCCCACAGGAGCAATTTCGTAAGTCACAGGCGTCACCTGGCGCAGCACGCGGTAGGGCCCTGTGTATCGCGAAAGAAGCTTCTCTGAAAGTCCGACGTGACGAGAGGGCGACCACAGGAGCACGAGCGCACCAGGTGAAAACTGTACGTCACGATGGCGGGCGTTGTACTGACACTGCTGAGTGGTCTGTGAGGCCGTAAGTCGAGCACGGGCAAGCTGGCGTGCATGGTCGGCGAGGGCGATGGCGTCGCGCGCATACTCGCTTGTTGAGACCGCAGCAGGAGGAAGTGCCGTGTCTAGGGGCAAGGTAGGTTCGCGACCGTACAGAAGATAAAAGGGAGAAAATCCGGCGGTGTCGTGCCGGGAAGAATTGTACGCAAATGTTACGTAAGGAAGGGCAATGTCCCAGTCGTGGTGGTCCTTGGAAACGTACTTGGCCAGCATATCGGTAAGAGTACGGTTTAACCGCTCTGTCAGGCCATTGGTTTGAGGATGGTATGAAGTAGTCAGTTTGTGTTGAATGGAGCAGGAACGCACAATGTCAGCGATAACTTTCGAGAGGAAGTTTCGACCACGGTCAGTAAGCAGCTGTCGCGGGGCGCCATGAAGCAAGATAATGTCACGCAAGAGAAAGTCCGCGACGTCAGTGGCGCAGCTGGTAGGGAGAGCCCGAGTGATAGCGTATCGGGTGGCGTAATCAGTCGCGACGGCTACCCGTCGCACATATTTGGTGGAGGTGGACGTTCCCTGTACCTCGTCACGGAGCTTCGCAGTGGACGGTACGTCGAGCCTACCTTCATGGCTCCCGGCGACGCCAACCCGACTCCACCGGCTCCGACACCTGCTGCCACTTCGACGACCTACATCACCCTCTCCGCTCCCCGTGATCCTGGCGTATTCTCGGCAAAAGATGGGGAAGACGTCGAGGACCGGATCAGCCTTTACGAACACGTCAGCCGCAATCACCGGTGGGACCCAACTATCATGCTCGCCAACGTCGTCTTTTACCTCGGTGGCACTCCTCGAGTTTGGTATCGGACGCACGAAGATGAGCTGACCAGTTGGGATTCGCTTAAGCAAAAGCTTCGAGACTTATTCGGCAACCCCTACGGTCACCAACTTGCCGCGCAGAAGGCGCTTTCCGGTCGTGTGCAGACGTCAACGGAGCCCTACGTCACGTACATTCAGGACGTCTTGGCTCTGTGCCGCAAAGTTGACACCCACATGACTGAGTCAGACAAGGTTTCCCACATCCTCAAAGGCATTGCCGATGACGCCTTCAACTTGCTCGTTTGCAACAACGTAGCCACGGTGGATGCTGTTATAAAAGAGTGCCGCCGCCTTGAACTCGCCAAAAGCCGACGTATTGGCCAGCAGTTTGCCCGTCTGCCCAACACCCCAGCGACATCTTCCTGTGCCGACGCTCCTCGTCCCAACAACACTGCCGATGTTACCAGGATCGTCCGGCGTGAGATCGAGGCCGCCTATCCGGCTGCCTTCGACTCCAGTCCCACCCCCACATCTGCAGTCACGGTCTCACTGATCCAGGCAGTTGTCCGCCAGGAGTTTGAAAACATGGGTCTTCACACCATCTGCTCGGCCCATCGCCCTGATACCCGCCCGGCTTCTTCGATTACGCCCCGTCCCGCATCTTCTTACCCAGCACCTCCACCAAATATGTTACGTACGAAGACGCAGACGACAAGCTATGTACAAATGTATATACAAGGAAAATACGCTGCGCTTGGCCAAGAGGCAACAGCCCGCGCTAGCTTCTAAATCGTCGTCGTCGTCTTCACACTGCCGGCCTTTCGTGATCGCACATATTGTGCCGTAGCACTATCATGGCTACGCAGAGACTCCAGTTCATCAACAAATAAATGGTATTCGAGCACTTGGCAAGAAAAACATTCCCTGTGTCGCTTGTTCTTTCGGCTTGTTAAAACACTATGGGGAACCAGCGCTGGCCTGGAAGCCCCACGATAGTTTTCATGTGCAACTAAAATATGCTGACACCGTCGGGTAGGGAGGCTACGAAGATGGCACGACATATATAACGATAAGAAACACGTGCCTGTATGAAAATTTGCTCAGCCCGATGCGCCCAGCCAAGTTCTGTCAATGGCTATGCGCGTTCCGCTGAGCGCATGCGCTGCTACGCCCTAGCATGTAGGTTTCCTGTCTTGTTAGGAGCCGTGAAAAATAGGTCTCAAGACAATCGGTGAGTTCGCTGACATGAAATCACTGCATGTGCTACTGTAAACAGTGTCTACCGCTCGCTGTGCTGTGTGTGATGGCACGTGTGTTGTGCTGTGTGCTGATGGCACGGGAAGCTTTAGCGCTGGTTGCCCATAGGCAATCGAAAAGAGATCAAGAGTGTCTACGGCCGCTACAGGGCGTCATCAGCCCGATGTGCGTGACCAGCTCATGCTGCAATGATTCGCGCATTGCGTGGCGTCAGGAATGGATGTCAATTCTACAGTTCAGTCTGTATATTTTGTTTTCTCATTGACAGGTCTTTCGGGATTGCCTGTGAAAACATGACGCAATTCGGTCTATTTAGGTAGATTATATGTGACGGCGAAGCTGCGCACTTTTCGTCCGTATCATTTATTTCTGTGCTCGACCTTTTCTACGCGCATCTCTTCCTAACATACGCGAAACCCGCCGTGGTTGCTCAGTGGCTATGGTGTTGGGCTGCTGAGCACGAGGACGCGGGATCGAATCCCGGCCACGGCGGCCGCATTTCGATGGGGGCGAAATGCGAAAACACCCGTGTACTTAGATTTAGGTGCACGTTAAAGAACCCCAGGTGGTCAAAATTTCCGGAGTCCTCCACTACGGCGTGCCTCATAATCAGAAAGTGGTTTTGGCACGTAAAACCCCATAATTAATTAACATACGCGAATATGAAGACACGGTCCTTCCTTGCAAGTTGCGCGACAAGTTTAACTTGCCATGTAGCTGATAAGAGAAATGCGGCAATAAAGTTCCACAGCGAAACTTTAAATGGCTAGCCGATTCGTCTATCTGTCGGTCGCCTGGACGCCGAAAACTCCTCCGGCACCACACCGTGCGCATGCGCGACAAAAAAGAGAGAGGCACGGAATTAGCCAAGACCACCTAGGTAGAGCAAAGCCTATTTACTCCCATCCATGAAGTCATGCTGCCTGGCCCGAAATTTCCAGGGACAAGGCTGGCGTGACGAAAGCAGTGACGTCAGAATCACTGTCGCCTACTCGGGAACATCCCCATTAGATTCTATGGCAGTCGGGCCAGGTATAACATGACATCATGAATCATAGTGAATAGGCCGTGTGCTATCTTGGTGGTGTTGGATTAGCTCTGCCAGTATTGACGTCGTTGCTCTCCGTCGCAGCCGAGCGCGCGCGCGGCCCTTTCTCTCCGGCTCCGTAATGGGTAGGCCACGCGCCATACCTACTCCTTATGAGCAGGCAGCTTTCAACCAACAACGCCGCGAGCAGAACCGGGAACGAGCTCGTCTACGCGGTACCTGGGCACAAGAAAAGGCTCGTGCACCCGAGCGCAAGCAGCAACTTCATACCCAGGATCAGGCAGCCTGCCAAGCCGTCGTTTAAAGAACCTCGGGACTAAATAGCCCAACCAGAACCGCCAGTATACATATGTTCATTATCACTGACTTTCGCTAACATTGGTACCCTACTGCCTAAGCGCGGTCTGGTTTGCTCTTTATTTTAAGATACCTGTTCCGACTTACTTTTACTAACTGACACGTGGCTGCGTCTCGATATTACAAACGACGTAATTTGTTGTTGTAAAACTGTATTTTGCATACGCACATGGCCTCACCAAACAAAAAATGGAAGTAACGTCTTAGTGGTTATCAAAATGGCTGTTTGTTGTTCATGCCGATTGTGATCTGGAGATTCTCCGGGTTGCGCGTTCGTCCCCATTCGTTGAGGCATTACGCTGTGATTGCGACCGCTCATCAGATCAGGACCACATTTTCGTTCAACAGCTGCGCCACAATATTGAAAGTGGTATCGAGCAATTTCCCGCGAATAACATTTATATTTTCGGTGATTTTAGTCTGCCGGATATTGATTGTTCCCAACTGTCTTCTAACAATAAAACTTCGACAGGGTTTGTTAACTTAGCTTTAAATTTTAACCTACATCAGGTAGTGTCTCAGCCTACACAAAGCTCGAATGTCCTCGATGTCTTATTGACTAATGGTCCCGAAACAGTGGGCCCCATTTCTTGTCTGGTTACTGCGCTCACATGTAATATTCTGTTACCATTTGCAGGCGCAGCTGTCAAAAAAAAATATCCGTGATTATTACAAGACTAACTATTTGGATATGAACACGGATCTAACTCAGTTTTCTAGAGATGCATTCCTACCCTCTTTATCCTATCGTTCAGGTAATGAAAACTGGATGCTCCTTAAATAAAGTCGTTTAGCGTTAATTGATAAGTATGTTCCCTTCATTACAATAACTAATAAGTCTAAAGCCTGGTTTAACAATTGTTTTCGTACTTCACGTAACGGAAAAAAATTTACTGTATAAACCTGCAAAAATTCGAGCTGTCCTTCTGCATGGACTTAAAAAGATTACCTGAAGAATTACTTCGCCGAAATAATCTCAGTTAATACAAGTATTACTCACATGATCTACCCTCCTTTCTTAAGGTAGACACGAAAAAGTTTCGGTGAATGATTGCTCCTGATCGTCTCACCCACAACGTAATGTTACTTAATGATGACCAGGCAGTGATGCCTGATCAGCAGTGTGCGTTCGAGTTTAACAGCTACTTAACATGAGTATTCGCCATTAACGATCATTCCCGTGTACCCATTGTTTCCGATCTCAATTTTCGATTTTTGGCGCCTATTAACATTAAAGCAGAAGTGATAGCAAAACTAATCTCAAATTTCAAAGTGTCACCTTCCACAGGCATAGATAACATAAATTCCTAGATACTAAAAATACCTTCTCCATCTCTAGCCAAATCCTATGCATTAATTTCACGCAATAGTTATCATTAGGACTGCTCCCGAATTACTCGAAAGTTGGCAAAATAGTTCCTGTGTTCAAAAGCGATAAGAATTCGTCGGAAAATTACCGCCCTATCACTCTAACCTGTGTGGGTTATAAATTGCTTGAAGACGTAAGTGCATCTAATATTTTTAACCACTTGGAGTCTGACAACTTCTTTGCCGAGTTTAGCAGGGGTTCAGGAAGGTATTTTCGTGTGACACACAGCTATTCGAATTCACAACCGACTTGCATTTTAACAAGGATCCAACAAGGACCCAACACGGATCCAACAAGGATTTAACAAGGACCCAACCTTGAAACTTATCGTATGTTCCTAAACTACTCTAAAGCATTCAATTGTGTTGCTCACTCTCGGCTCATTGCAAAATTATTTGCTCTTGGAGTTGACTCACAAGCGCCAGCTTGCCTTCGGAATTTCTTTAGATTTATTAGGCAGTTAACAGTAGTAAACTCTACTTCTTCTCTTTCTGATCAGGCTTCTAGAGTACCCCGACTTTTTCTAGTGGACATTAACGACTTACCGTCCAACATTGCCTGCTAGCTGCATGCGCCTATTTGCCGACGAGTGCATTGCATATAGACCTATTAAAAATCCTGATGACCACATCTGCCTTCAAAACGATCTTAACCTAGTCTATTCATGGTATTATAATGGGTTAATTAACCCCAACTCCTCAATGTGCACAATAATTTCATTTTTTCGTAAACAATAAATTTAAAACTTTTCCTACTCAATAAGCAACTCTCTGGTTGCTCGGGCGCAGTCATATAAGTACTTCGGCTTAAATTTTACGTCTAATATTTCATGGAAAACCCATATCATTACCATATGGGCTAAGCATCAAAAACACTAGGTTACTTACGTCAAAACCTACGACACGCACCTGCTAGCGCACGCAAATTAACTTATGTAACCTTCATCTGTCCGCACCTTGAATGCGCCTCGACAATCTGGTCACCTTATAAAGATTACCTAATTTCAATGTTACGTATAAGCAGTACAAAACAGAGCCGCCTGACTCATTTGATCCAACTACAACCGGTACTCTAGTGTCACTCGAATTAAAGCAGACTTATCCATTTAAGCATTATCCACCCGTAGAACAATCGCACATATCCTATACACAAATACATTCACCGCACAACACAACACAAATTGCCCCTTGTAACCCCACTACGTACTTCTAGGCATCTTCATAATAGTCTCAGCCTTAAGCGAATCTTTGCTACAACCAAAGTTTTTAATTCCTTAGCGTTGCCACAAGCCATTCCACTCTAGAATGAACTTCCTGATATCCTTGTCTCCATCACTAACAGTGAAACATTTCACGAGAATTTGTACACTCACTGGATTTGAAGCTGTGTGTGAAGTATTGTATAAAATTTTATAGTCATTAAGAACGTGTTTATGCTTTACGTATTCTTGTAGTACTTCCTCCCTTATCACTCAATGTTCCTATTGGAAGCTGTGGTATATTTATGAATGAATGAATGAATGAATGAATGAATGAATGAATGAATGAATGAATGAATGAATGAATGAATGAATGAACCCAGTGATAAACACCGGCGCCACACGTTTCAGCTTCGCTGGTTAACCATCTGTACGGAGTGCTTGGGCCATGATATTTTGAATTATTCTCTTAGTCAGTTTGTGAAATTAAAACCGATATGTAGCAAAGGCATGACTATCTAGCAGAATTCGTGAGAGTAGCATCACTTTCGAGATATCCGTCCCCAAAGTGTGCGAAATTATACATATTGGCGTTGCAGTCATTCTAGTTCCGAGCTCATCGAGGGAGGCTTTCGTGAAACTTAACAGCAGCGCTATTATATTTCATTACAGATTTTGGTTACGCTTATAACGTAATAACTCCAAATCTTAGTATTTCCGTTGAGCATGAATGACTGCACAATTTCAACATGTAACCGAAAGGGAACAATGAAAAAGTTAATTGCGGAATATTTTCACATACAGGCTTGAACGTTCAGGTTCGCTGTGCAAGTTACGTCGGTGATCTCTAGGAACCAACTTGAACAATCCGAACTGCGGATTGAAGCCAATTAAACATTTTCACGATCTCATCATCATCAGCCTGGTTACGCCCACTGCGGGCCAAAAGCCTCTCCCATACTTCTCCAACTACCCCGGTAATGTACTAATTGTGGCGATGTCGTCCCAAAAACTTCTTAATCTCATCCGCCCACCTAACTTTCTGCCGCCCTCTGCTACGCTTCCCTTCCCTTGGAATCCAGTCCGTCACCCTTAATGACCATCGGTTATCTTCCCTCCTCGTTACATGTCCTGCGCATGCCCATTTCTTTCTTTTTATTTTTATTTATTTATTTATTTATTTATTTATTTATTTATTTATTATTTATTATTTACTTAAAAAGAAATAAAAATTTCTTTTTCTTGATTTCAACTAAGAGGTCATTCACTCGCATTTGTTCCCTCACCCAATCTGCTCTTTTCTTATCAATTAACGTTACACCCATCATTCTTCTTTCCATAGCTCGTTGCGTCGTCCAGAATTTAAGTAGAACCCTTTTCATAAGCCTCCAGGTTTCTGCTCCGTAGGAGAGTACTGGTAAGACACAGCTATTATACACTTTACTCCTGAGGGATAATGGCAACCTGCTGTTCATGATCTGAGAGTGCCTGCCAAACGCACCCCAGCCCATTCTTATTCTTCTGATTATTTCCGTCTCATGATCCGGATCCGTGGTCACTACCTGCCCTAAGTAGATGTATTCCCTCCCCACTTCCAGTTCCTCGCTACCTATTGTAAATTGCTGTTGTCTTCCGAGACTGTTAAACAATACTTTAGTTTTCTGCAGATTAATTTTTAGACCCACTCTTCTGCTTAGCCTCTCTAGGTCAGTGAGCATGCATTGCAATTGGTCCCCTGAGTTACTAAGCAAGGCAATATCATCAGCGAATCGCAAGTTACTAAGGTATTCTCCATTAACTCTTATCCCCAATTCTTCCCAATCCAGATCTTTGAATACCTCCTGTAAACACGCTGTGAATAGCATTGGAGAGATCGTATCTCCCTGCCTCACGCCTTTCTTTATTGAGATTTTGTTGCTTTTTTGATGGAGGACTACGGTGGCTGTGGAGCCGCTGTAGATATCTTTCAGTATTTTTACATACGGCTCGTCTAGACCCTGATTCCGTAATGCCTCAATGACTGCTGTGGTTTCGACAGAATCAAACGCTTTCTTGTAATCAATTGAAAGCTATATATAAGGGCTGGTTATATTTCGCACATTTCTCTATCACCTGATTGATAGTGTGAATATGGTCTATTGTTGAGTAGGCTTTACGGAATCCTGCCTGGTCCTTTGCTTGACAGAAGTCTAAGGTGTTCCTGATTCTATTTCCGATTACCTTAGAATCAGGGTCAAAGTAAATTAAATTACGGTAGATTCCAAACGCGCCGGAATTCGAGCTGGGTACAAGGTTTAAGGCCGGAAAACCACGCAGGACAATGGGATAATGAAGAGCCTACAGGGAAATATGGTGTATTGTCCCCTCTTGCCTCATTTTTCATGCATTTTTTTTCTTCGCCAACAATGTAAATCTTTGCGTTATGTGCGTATCTGCACGTAACGCTTTGGACTTTAGGTCACAGCATAAGCTAGTGATTTTCAGGACAAAGGCAAACATGGTTGTGCTTCTGGAGACGTTCGAACATGTCTTCCCTATGCAGCTAGAGACTTCGTCGCCCATGGTGGCATGCGATAGCCCTCTGCAACGATCGGGTATTTTCTGCTCAATTCTTTTTGAAGTCCCATTCTTTATCGTAACTGAGCGGCGAACCACAGTGCGGCGAAGGCTTCCCTGGTGTTGCTAAAGCATTTCTTCTCAGCACTCTCTCTTACCTCCGACGCGACCTACGCAGCACAGCTCCAGCCACGTGATCTCTCATGCCCCGTCACGCCGGCAGTATAGCGTTGCTCTTTCCATTGGCGGCGCTCGTCCCGTCTGCTGTTAGTACGAATAGCTTTAGCGACATTTAAAAATAATTGTTAGGAAATAAAATGAAGATTCCTTCGGAGAAATGGCGTCGTGGGAAGGCGCGGTGGGTTGATAAGAGTTGATGAGTCAAACGTAACAATAAACTTTCAAATGTTATTTCGGTGGGTTCAACGCAATCGGATATTGAACCGAGCTCGCCACGAAAGCTGCATGAACATGGATCTGGAAGAAGACGGCGTGCTGCTTCGCCGCTTTCCTTCCTTGCGCGTGCGAGATTGAGCCGCCGTCGTCGGCTCCTTCTGGCAGGCTTTCACTCACACATACAGCATACGGCGCGCGGCGACCATGTTATCGGCCTTGTAGGTTATGCAGAACATGACGGTGACGCCGATGGCGGCGACGACGGCGGAAATGCGCCGGGAATGTCTATGTAATTGCTGTCACAATGCTACTGCGATTACCCGCCGAACTGTGGCACACCGTCAGCTGTCGTACGAAACCGAAACTGGGAGGTCTCGGCGCACGCGTAACCGCCACCCTCTATAGCGCGCTACGACTCCGTGATACACGCTGTCGTAGCGGGGTACTATTTCAAAGCGGCGTTTAAACATTGCGAAGTCTTTGTAGAAACACTGCATAGACTGCCTAGAGTGGCGCATGTCAACGGAGCTGTCAGTGGATGGCGCGCCGTTTTAGTCGCTCGCAGTGACGTGCTTTTATTGTCAGCGTTCGTCTAAAACGAGGAAACTTCGTGGATGTTCGTTCGAAAAACGAGGATGTTCGTTTTGTACTTCCTGAGGAGAATACAAAATTCGTTTCTGCAGTGAAGACACAGTTCCCGAGTGCCTATCGGTGAAATTCGTCGTCGAATTAAAAAAAATATTTCTCGCCTAAACAATATCTAATCAAATTAAAATTTCGTGATCACAAGCTAAAGGGGTGGCACGTATAATGAGCTTTCTCAAGTATTTGTTATGTGGGGGGCCTCAAAGCTTAAATTATGCCTGAAAGTTGTCTAAAGATTACGTTTTTCCAAATCTGGAAGCAATTTTTTTTAAATACTTGATTTCATGGGTAAACTAATTTTACCATAAGCTATGTAGCAACCGGCAAAAATAGTAAAAATGAATGTAGTGGCTGAGACCCTAATGATCTCTATGCAAAAAAAAAATTAGAATGTGTTGTTTCTTTTAATTTTTAACTGAGCGAATTAAAAGTGGAAAAATAATAAATATGTTTACCTATGACACCCCTTGAAAGAATCACGCCAGTAGAATATTTTCAAACAAGACTTGTCATTGCACCTAGCATCGCACTTCATTAAAAAAATTACCTCAAACGAACTTTTACTTCTTCGCGGAAATGTCAAAGAGCGCTTACGTCATCAAAACCTCTTTTTTTTTACAAGATAAATACTTTTGTGAAACCTCATTCACACAATCACCAATAAGCCTAACTTTTTCCACAAGAATCGGCTATGGTCACTTTCAGGGTCTAGCACGTTTCGCGTGGAATAACCCAAATGCGTTGCGTAGGACGCTGCGCTTTGCATAGCGCGCATCTGCATAACGCAGCACAAATAGTACGTGATGCATATGCGGCCGTTGCGTACGTACACATCCGATTCATGCGCACATAGGGGCGGGGGTGAGGGTGGGGGGACGCTTCGCGCGCTGCTCTCATGGTTACCGTTTCATCGACACAAGGGGGCGGTTCATCGTTTTCACAAACTGAGGGCGTCAGAGGGTACCACGAGGAAGGCTATTTTTGCACGTCTTAGATTAGGCTTTTTCTGTGCTAAGTCAAGGCGCAGAACTCATTTCAGGATGGTGATGTTTTTCGGGTGCCGAATTCCAGTGAGGCGTTTTAGCGAACGCACGTTTACAACCGGGCTACTGTGGCGTAATCTGGCTAGGAATGCGGCTAGCACGTTTGAATTGGCTTGTCTTCGTTGTAGACAACAAGCGCTTTTATTTTTACCATCTAAGTTGCACAAGAGCTGTACGTATCTTTAAGCACGTGGGCATTTCCAATGTACCAAAATTTCTGTCATGACAAGCACTGCCACGTTCCGTGAAGTGCTTGTGTTCTGCGTACGTATCATCATGGGGCAGTACTAAAACTCTCTAATGTGAGTAATGTTCCACAGAAAACGTATTGAAGCTAAAGAAATTAATATTTATGTGTAATTATTGACAACGTCGAAAGATCGCGCAGCAGGTTGCAGCAGCTGCAGTACGACGTTTAATCGTTGTGTGCTCTTCATGCAGTGCCTCGCCTGTTTTGCACATCGACACTTCTTGGCCGTCCCATAGCATGGGTTAGCTTCGCTTGACCTTGCTCCGTCGTTTCTGACCGGGCACATGAACGCCACCGAGCGCTTACTCTGGGAATACCCTATCACTGCAATATGTAACAGCTCTGACTGGTCCCTCTTGAATCTTCTGGATGTCAGTCATCCCGGCAACATGCCTTTTGATCAGCCCATTAACGACGACTGCCAGACAGTGACGCCAGCCACCAGGAATATAAATTTCCTGCGCAGCGATCCATTCTTCAGTGGGCCAGGTTGCAGCAACACCAGTAAGATGTTTAAGCGTTGCTTGCTCTTCAGCAGGTACGCTATTATTCCAACGCTTTATGTATCCGATCTGGCGATCGCTTTTTGCTGCTGCTTCCTTGCCCACATAGTCGTGTACACTTGTGTTTGCACGTTTTATATTGGAGAACGTGGCTTATCAAGAGTGGTGATGTGACACTCACTCTGGTTCCCCAGTCCAAGTCAGCGAATGCCAGGAAAAACAATCAGTCTGGCAATGAACCTGGAGCCCGGAATGCGATTGGTTCCATCTCCGCTCTCGATGAGGCTCTTGATGCACATCCTCCTTCTGTATGCTATGCCGCTCATGATCTTTCTGTATCCGAAATGTTCTCTCAACTACAGACTGGGCAAAATAAGTTGGGGCAAGACATTGCTGACATAAAGTCAAGTCATTTCAACAGGCCATCGCCTGCCGTTTTGATGCTTTGTAGTCGCGTTTTGGTGCATTAGAATCCTCACCTAATGACTCAAGTTCTATTTGTGAATTACGTGCAGAAATCAACTCCATATCTTCTCACAGTACCAAGCTGGACTTAAGAAGTGATGACCTAGAGAATCGTTCTCGAAAAAATAATCTTGTAATACAAGGTATTTTGAAAAACACCGATGAAAACGCTGCCATACTGTTGTCCCACGTTACGTCCGTATTTAGTGATACCTTGAAGCAGGCACGTACGCAGGATTATTTTTTTCGGGGGGGGGGGGGGCAACCCAAGGTAACTTTTCTATGCAAATGAGGGGGAGGGTGCTTTTACAAGTACAAATGTGCCTAATGCCCACCATTCGCCATATAGACGCGTAAGCCCTGTTTGGCTGTTGCCTTCGCTTTCTCCCTTAGTAAATCGCTTAATTTCTAATCTCCTTGCGACTCTTGTTTCCAGTTGCCAATTTTGCACGAAAAGTGCTGTACATTTAGGGAAAAACCAGATGAGGTAAGGGGTGACAGTTCAGTTCAGTTCAGTTTATTGTCCTTAAAGACCCCCGGAGGGGGTATTACATAAGGGGTGGGTTTAACATAAGTTCCACATTTGGTACACTTCATAAGTTATATTCAAGGTGATCAATCACACGCTGTAGGAATGATGACAGGCAAGTGATGCTAACAATGTCAGCAGGAAGGCCGTTCCAGTCTTTAGCTGCTCGAGGAATGAACGAGGCGGAAAAATGAGTGGTTCGGGCACGTGGCCGTGCGACTTGCTGCGGATGACTGGTGCGGTGAGGGATGCGTGCTGCAGGAACGATGTATGGCGCATGATGAAGGGTACTGAAAAAGAACTTGTGATAGAGCTCAAGACTAGCAATGCGTCGGCGATTAGATAGTAAGGTTAGTCCGGATTGTGTTTTAAGTGCGGAAATACTGACATCATATGAATATTGTGAGTGAATGAACCTAGTAGCGCGGTTCTGAACAGATTCAAGTGAGGTGATAAGATATGTTTGATGCGGGCTCCAGATGGCAGATGCATGGTTTCAGTCATATTGCTTATGGGTTGAACAGTTATTGCAGGGTCTGATGACCGACGCTGTTTCGCAATATCTTATTTCCCCCTTATCTAAACCATCTCGCCGACATATGGTTCCGAGGATCTGCCAGCGTCGCGGCGAGTCGTCACTCGAGGAAATAATGAAGCAAAAGGAAAAGTTAAACGCAATTGGCGTTTTCTCCGGCCACAACGCGTTCCACTAGCATACAGACCAGCTGACTATGAACCAAAAAAAGGTTGCTATGAACCGAGTCTCTTTCCTGGCCCCTGGATCATTCTAAACAGAGAAGGTTGAACTAACGTAGCAACAGCTACGCGCTTAATCATTGAATAGATGGTGACATAAGAATTGTATCGGGCATTTAAAATAAAATAAAATATAATTAAAACAATCAACTACGCCCTGCCTGCTGCAATAGATAGTCACAACTGAATTCATCATGAGTTAATCGCGCGGGCACAGAATCGATGAGAAAACTGGCCATCACACACCAGGAGAAGTCTATAACTACCGCTATCGAAAAGGAGTGAAAAACTTCACAACAGTTGGACGCTGTGAAGATGAAATGCAGTGAAAGCTGATCACAGCCACACCTCTCAAACGAATACCAAAGTGTTTCACCTTCGCAGCGGATCGGCCGACCCGCCGCGGGCCGACCCGCCGTGGAGGTGAAGCAGGCATTAAGAACTCCCCATACGTAAGCCGATTCCGAAGATAGTGCAACACCGGGCCCACCCGCAGCGGAGGTGAAGCAGGCATTAAGCGCTTCCCATACGTGGGTCCGTCCCGAAGGTAGTGCAATGCCGGGCCGAAACGCGGTGAAGGTGAAGCAGGCATTAAGCACTCCCCATACGTGGGCCCATCCCGAAGATTCTGAAGGGTGCGTTATAGGTTACCGAGTCCAGAGGCGTATGCGCCATTGATCTTGGACCCTTTTGGCACGATCACCGGGATCGGCCCACATGATGAGTTTTTCTGTTAACGGACGCCGAAAAAAACTACCGAAGTTGGTCATACACTGCTTTCGCTGTAAAAGGTAGAAAAATGTTGACCGCCGAGTGGATTGATTTGTCGGCGCTTTAGGAATGTTTGAGGAATGGTGGCGTGGGGTGGATGGGGGGGGGGGCTAAGCCACTCAATTTCGAGGGGGGGGCGGGCCCCCCCCCCTTGGGTACGTGCCTGCCTTGAAGATCAGCTGTCCTCACATTGAACTCGTCCACTGGCTTGGTAGAGCGCGCACTGGACACACTCGTCCTATTAAGGCTAAACCTCATGAGCGCGATATTGTGCACGACAGCAACGAGCGACGGCTTCGAGCGACGGATCGGGCCGTTGCTTGTACAGATCGCCCGGTATTGTCGCTCGATCGCTCGGATCTGCAAATCTAGAATTTGTCGCTCGTCGCCAGGAAGTGCTATGAGCGACTAGCGAATATCGCGAAGCCAAAACTGGATGTACATCCCTCAAGTACTACTGATTGTAGCACCAAACCAGCAAACGATTGAAGCATAAGAAGCTACTGCAAGACCTTCAGAAATAATTTATGCTGCTTTTTACAGTAAAACACATCGAAACTTATATTAATAAAGCACCCGTCAAGCTAGATATGGCACGCATTTGCTGCCCTCATGCCAGAAACACCGAGGAGACGTCGCCGTCGCTCAAAGTCGTCGCTCGCATGGGGTACAACTTGTAGACGACCAGCGAACGCGACAGCCATCACTATTGCGTCGCTTGTCGCTGTCGCGCGCAGGATCGCTTCCATGGGGTTTATACTTTATTCTATGGCTTTCTGACTTAAACGGCAAAACCATGGTTCTAAAGAAACAGTTATGAACTTAAGGGCTCAAATCTCCACATTATACAACATTTCTCTGCAAGGATTAGATCTATTGCGAGAATAATCTGGGAAGCATAAATTCTTTTCCGTAACAATAGTTCTGTCGCAAAGTTAAAGTACGATCGTGCGTTCATTGAAAAGGTTCGGTATACGTGGGATGACAGTCCAAACACATTAGCAAAGGTACCTAATCAAGCATTACCTTATGTGCCTGTGTTTTCGACTGCCGGCTCATGCACTGACATCGTTCTGGTCATCTCGATAACCTCGTCGGTGTTCACATTAACGCTCGCAGTATTGTCAAAAAACTTCCAGACTTACTACCTCTTACTTCTATTTATTCCCCTCATGTTATAGGCATCACTGAATCATCGCTACATAGTAATATTTATGACTCCGAGTTTACTGCGCCCAGTTTTATCGCCGTGCGCTTAGACAGGATTCCCTGCACTGGCGGCGTCGTCGTACTGCTTATCCGTTCCGATCTTCGTTTCTCAGTTTTGCCCTCGCCCGTGGATAAAAAATCCGTGTGGTGCAAAATTTTCCTGAATAATCAGTGTATTGTAATTAGCCCTATATACCGTCCACCCGGTTCTTCCCTTGATGTCCTTCATGCTATTGCAAAATTTTATGTGCCTGGCCAATATTGCTTCATCACGATTTGCCTGATTGGGCGCCTTCAATGCTCCTGGCATCCACTGGCTATCACTAAATACAATAGGTCGTGACGTGGCAATATGTATTTAATAAATAAATATTTATTTGTCCTTTGGGCTCACTCAACCTGTTGCTAGTGCTACTGGGTTAAATTCCATCCTCGACTTAGTTTTCTTAACTTCTGATCTAGCGAAACATGGCTACTCTTGCGATGTAATCCAGGGACTCTCAGATCATAAAGGCCTTTTGTTATCACTCTCTTGACCAACCTCCAAATCACCCTACACGTTTACTAGTTTCCCTGACTTCCCTTGTGCGGATGACAGTTCCAATAATGGCCTCTTAGTAGATAATTTCGATACCTTTTTCTCTCTGTCAGACAGTCAGGATGTAAATTATCTTGTTAAATACTTTGAGGATATTATCACGAAATGTATCCAACGATTTGGGCCCTTTATAGCTAAGAAAAGTAAACCGAACCTTCCCTCGATGACCCTCGATATCTTGCATTTATCTCGTCATGTCCGTAGGCTTAGGCGTTCTAAACAAACCAACTACCCACCTAACCCTGGACAGGCCTCACAAAGCAAGATATGGACTTAATGTAAAACTGCATAGGCCTACAGATGTCTTTTTTCACGTTCATCTGCCTGAGCTGCTAAGGTTTAACCCTCGTAAATTTTGTTCTTCTATTTTACCTCACAATGCTTCACCTTCTTCATTCAAAATTGATAATGACGTCATCAGTGATCCGTCAGTAATATCCGATGATTTCAACAAGTATTTTCAGCCCGCATATCTACCCGATAACGACTTCATTCCTTCTCTCACCAATATCGTTTTTTCTTAAGCGATAATGGACATTGAAATAAAGAATGAAGGCATTCTTAACAACATATTTAAATTGGGTACCAAGAAATGCACCGGACCGCACGGGATACACAATGAATTTTTGGTTCGTTAATCCTTGTGGTCATCAAGGTATCTGACGGTCATATTCAACAAATCTTTATCATCTGCCACAGTTCCTCAAGGAAAATAGCTGAAGTGCTTTCTCTTTATAAAGCCGGTGATAAACAGTATTTGTCGAACTATAAACAGACTTCAATACCATCACAGTCTTTTAAAATCTTAGAATATATCATTCATAAACACAATGTGCTTTTCCTGGCATCACATAATCTGCTAACATACATCATGGGTTTAGGCACGGTTTTAGCATGACAAGCCAGTTAGTTGCGTCTACGCATGAGATTTTCCTTAGCCTTGATGTTGGTATCCATGTTGATGCCATTTCTATAGACTTCTCTAAAGCATTTGACACAGTAGTGCATTCTAAACTCCTTGCTACACTTAACGCTGTACTAAATGATCATCAACTGCTTAACTGGATTTCAAGCTTTCTATTACTTCGCAAAGAAATGGTGAGGCTAGCATTGCTGAATAACGGCCCTGTCCTCTGCTATTGAGTTGTCCTAGATATAAAGCTATACGGGGTAGGATTTCTAATCCATGAGGATATAGCGAGCAAGATTGACGAATTTTACATTATTAATGAGAGTGTAGCAGTAGTGGTAATCAAACTTAGTAAGAGGTATATATTAAACGTTGTACAAACCTACGCTCCAACATCCAGTCACGATGATGATGAAGTAGGTCAGTTTTATGAAGATGTTGAATTAGCGATGAGAAATGTGTAAACTCAGTATACTGTAGTAATGGGTGACTGTGGAAAAGTCAGGCTGGTGAACAGGCAGTTGGCAACTACGGCGTCGATTCTAGGAACGCTAGAGAATAGGTGCTGGTAGAATCCACGGAAAGGAATAAGCTTCGAATAATGAACACCTTTTTCGGGAAGCGTAGCAACAGAAAGTGGACCTGGAAAAAGCACTAATGGTGAAACAAGAAACGAAATTGATTTCATACTTTCTGTAGATCCCAGCATAGTGCAGGATGTAGAAGTGATATGTTGCGAAACGTGCAGTGATCATAGGTTAGTGATGGCTAGGATTCGAATCAATTTGATGAGAGAAAGAGTAATATTCGTCAATAGGAAACAGGTCAACCTACAGGCAGTAAGGGTAAAAGCAGACAAATTGAGGCTGGTACTTGCAAAGAAATATACAGCCTTAGAACAGAGAGATGAAGATGACATAGAGGTAATGAATGAAACCGTAACTAGGCTGCCTTCAGAGGCAGCAATCGAAGTGGGAGGCAAGGCACCTAGGCAACCAATAGGCAAGCTCTCCCAGGTAACAAAATACCTAATAAAAAAAACGACAAAGAATGAAAGTGTCCAACTCAAGAGATAAGATAGAATTCGCAGAACTGTTAAAACTGATCAAGGAGGTGAAAATAAGTGATATTCGAAACTATAACGCGAGAAAGACTGCAGAAGCCGTAAAATATGGATGCAGCTTGAAATGAATGAGAACGAAACTTGGAATAGGGCAAACCAAGATGTATGCTCTGAAAGATAAGCTGGGTAATATCATCAGCAATCTCTAAGGTATAGTAAAAGCAATCTCTAAGGTATAGTAAAAGCAGCGGAATAAATCTATACTGACCTGTACAGTACCCAGAGGAATCAGGCAACCTCCAATAGAAACAGTAAGGAACAGGATACAGAAACTCCTCCTATAACTAGTGATGAGGTCAGAAGGGCCTTGCAAGGCATGAAACGAGGAAGAGAGGCAGGAAAAGATTGAATAATAGTCGATTTATTCAAAGATGGAAGAAACATACTGCTTAAAAAACTGTTGGCTCTATATTCGAAGTGTCTATCGACTACATGGGCTTCAGAAAACTGGAAGAATGCAAACAATATACTAATATACAAAAAGGGAGACGTTAAAGAGTACGAAAATTATTGGCCCACTAGCTTACCCCCAGTATTACATAAAATATTTGCCAAAATAACTCAAATAGAATAGGGGTAACACTGGACTTTAGTCAACCAAGGGAACAAGCTGGCTTCAGGACGGAATACTCCACAATGGATCACATCCATGTCATCAGTCAAGTAATCGAAAAATCCGCAGAGCATAATCAGCTTCTATATATGGCTTTTATAGATTGCGAAAAGGTATTTGAGTCAGTAGAGACAGCAGCAGTCATAGAGACAATACGTAATCAAGGATTACAGGCGGCTTACGCTAATATCTTGCACAACTACCTTGATTCAACCCAAAAAGGTAGGAAGATGCCTATTAAGAAAAGCGTCAGATGAGGCGACATAATCTCTCCAGTGCTATTCACTGCGTGCTTGGAAGAAGTATTCAAGGTATTAAATTGAAATGGCTTAGGAGTAAGGATCAACGGCGAATATCCCAGCAACCTTTGGTTTGCAGATGGCATTGTCCTGTTCAGCAACAGTGCAGACGAGTTACAACAAATGATTGAGGACCCCAACAGAGAGAGTGTAACAGTGGGGTTGAAGATTGTTTAACAAGCAGAATACAAAGATTATGATTAATACATTGGCAAGGGAACAAGAGTTCAGGATCGCCAGTCAGCCTCTAGGGTCTGTGAAGGAGTACGTTTACCCAGGTCGACTAGTCACAGGGAACCCTAATCATGAGAAGGAAATTTATAGAAGAATAAAAATGGGTTGGATCGCATACGACAGACATTGTCAGCTCCTCACTCGAAGCTTAACATTATCATCGAAAGGAAGGTGCACAATCAGTGTATTTTACCGGTGTTAACATATGGGGCAGAGACTTGGAGATTCACGAAGAAGCTTAAGACCAGGTTATGGACCGCGCAAAGAGCGATGCAACGAAGAATTTTAGGCTTAACGTTAAGAGACAGAAAGAAGGCGGTTTGTATCAAGGTGCAAACGGGTATAGCCGATATTCTATATGGCATTAAGAGAAAAAAAATGGAGCTGGGCCGGCCATGTAATGCGCGGGTTAGACAACCGTTGGGCCATTAAGGTTACAGAACGGGTACCAAGACAAGAAAAATGCAGTCGAGGACGGCAGAAGAATAGATGGAGCGATGAACTTTGGAAATTCGCATGCGCTAGTTGGAATTTGTTGGCGCAGGACAGAGGTAATTGGAGATCGCAGGGAGAGGCCTTTCTCCTGCAGTGGACAAAACTTAGGCTGATTATGATGACGAACTGCTTTAATGATCATTTCCGCCTCCACGTGTAATTTGCTAGCTTTAGCACTCGGTGCAACACCTGGTAAATGAGCATTAACTGTAACAAAACTGTCCTTATGTCCTTCTGTAAAAAATTTTCTCGTTCTCTTTTTTATTATTTCTTCAATGACTGTGTGTAGGGTATCTGTGTTTAAGTAGCTCGGTGTCATTTTTACGCATAACATGTCATAGTCTAATCACATTGATTACACTTGCAACAAACCAATACAAAAATAGGTTACCTACATCGTACACTATTCAACTATCCAAAAGCTACTCAGCTACTATTACATAAATCGATAATCTCTCCTGTTCTTGACTATACGCATGTGTCGTTTGCACCCCTTATAAGCAGTGGGAGATGAACAGGCTAGAATCAATTCAGAAAAAAGCTTTAAGATTTATGTCGCCGTTATGATCGCGACTCTTCACCCTCTTTTGCACTTCGTTCCTTCAATTTATTTTCGCTCCATTCACGTCACTGCATAGCATCATTAGATTTCTTGCACAGCATCGTCAATTCTTCCATTACACTTTCAAAATATATCTCTACTATCCTCGCGCCAGAGCGATCGACGAGAGGACATCACAAATTAAACTTGATGCCCTATTTTCCACGTGCTAATATGTTTAAATTGATCTTTTTCCCTCGTTCCATAGAAGACTGGAATTCTTTACCTGGGTCCGTTCGAACATGCCCATCTCAAAATGTAGGGTCTGTGATCCAAGATGGATGGCCTTACCTTATCACCCTCATCGTTGTATCGTATTTTTCATTGTACAATTTTCCACTGTTAACCCCCCCTCCCCGCTATAGCGCTTATTGCGCTGAAGTATGTACAAATATATAAATAAATAAATGCATAAGTAAATGAATAAACAAATATATAAATAAATAAAGTGTTCAAATAATAGATATTGCAATAAAACACGCCAAGCGTCGCAACGCTCTCGCTTGCCTGCGAGAAATTCATAAGGGCCTTCTAAGGAGCTTGCCGGTGCATTCCTGCCTTGCGTAATGGTTTCAATATCAGGCTTCTGTTCTATGGGGCCTCTGTTGGGGTCCCACCATTGGACGATTGTAGTAATGCTTATTAATTATTATATACGCAATGCTTTGTCGGAACTGACTAGTTGATAAAGTCGCGAAGCCGTTATTTAAAGCCCGAATAATGATATTTAGGCATATATAGATGTACTAGCCTCAATCCCGTGCCGGCTGAACTGCCCCGCTTGCAGCTCCCGTAGACACTAGTGTCGGAGTTTTCTCCAGTAATTACTCTGTGAAACTGTGCGGCCCAAGCGATAGCTTATTCAATTCGTATCAGCCTACATCGCCGCTTGCAGCGCTATAAGTTTCCGAGCCGCAGGCTCTGCAGTCGTTCAAATGGAGCATGGTTCGCTACACCAGCTTGCACCGGCTTGCACAAAGTTGTCAGCCTGACTTAGCGATGACGCCCACCACGATTATGACGCCTACGACAATGTGCAACACATTCGCGACTTCCCGACGCATTCCGCAACTGCAAATACCAGAGGTGCGATCCTCAACGTCTCTAGTTAGTAAGCCCGTACATGTGATCACTAGTCAGGTCGGTTGCGACCGCCACGGTGCGGTGCTTGGCTAGCTACGTTTTTGACGCGTCTATTAAAAGGACGCCAGGGATTATCCTTATTAAGGACCTTATTACTAACTCCTTCTCATGCACGTCGTAGAAATTACGGTTTCATTCGGTTAGTGTTAGACACGTATCAACTAAAAGCACAAAAGTCAAGGACAGCAATTTTACTTCCAGTGTACCTTTATTGCAGCAGCGCATTAACGCAGGGGTGGTAGGTCTACCGCCCCTGCATTAATGACTACTCTTCATTATCACTTCTGGGTGGGCTTGCTGCTTGCTTTGCTGTTTATGCGGATGTAAATTGTCTTGCCATTCACTTAAATAGTGACCAAATCTAAATACCATAAACTTGCCTTGTGTGAGATAGAAATCTTCATCTCGAAAATTGTCGCTCATTCCGATCAGATCGATCTTCAAGTTTCGAGAGGCGGTGGTTTACTCACATTGATATCAACCAGAACTCCCCATAAGGCAAACATACCTTTAAAGCTGCAGTCCTTCGAGTTTGAAATACTAGAGTTAGACGTAAGACTTACGGCCTGTCGGTCATATTTCGTAGCCAATACATATATTCAAATAGGCGTTCATGACAAGTGCTCTTTGGATACTGTAATTACTACTTGCGGAAAGTATATTTTACTAGCGGGGGAGTTTAACCCATATCCTATTACGTGGGGTTTAAAAACAGATCCGAGTGGCACTGCCTTCTGGGATTAGTCCCAGCGGAACAACCTTACATGCGTAAATTGAGGACGACCTACTTTCGTCAGAGGTCAGGCTGCTTCTGCGCTTAACTTTACTTTCAAAAGCTCATCGCAAGCCTATCCCTGTCCGCCTGTCAACTGTTGATTACGCCACAAATAGGGACCATATGCCGGTAATTTTTTCTATTACATGTCCAGTAACCTGATCAGTTTTTATTGTGCGTAAACTTTCATAAAATACAACGCATTTCAAAATTTCTTGCGATACTCATTGCCTTCTCTGAGTGATGCAAGTCTCAAATCGGAAAGATTGAGCATTTGTTCTGTTTTAAAAGATTCCCGTAAAGGATCACATTTTGTGATAGAATCGGTTAAAACGAATACTTATCTTAGGTGGAATGATTGTTCGTCTGACCACAGGCGATGGAAGGCAGCTTGGCAGAAACTATTACATAATCAATGCCCTCAGAACTGGGTCAATTTTAAATTAGGCACAGGTGCTTTTAGACACACAGTGTTGAACGCAAAGGATGATATGACATTCAGTATTTTTAGTTTCCTTTCAAATCAAATTATAGGCGCGCACCGTGCGCCCGTGCGCCTATTTCCGCGCGCCAAGAAAATAGTTACGCGCACGAAAATACCGAATCGGCTCTTATGTCTCCTGAAGAAATAGAGCATTCAGTGGAGGTGACAGCTTGAGGGTTAGAGGGCTTGCCAACGTCAATAAGTTCCATTGATATCACCAGTTGAGAAAAATTTTATGGAAATCACCAGGTCTGAATTATCAGATGTTTCACTAAGCTTTCCACCATCGGCACCGGGTACCAATGGATTCACTTCGTCCATGTTGAAAATTTTATATAAAGAATCGCAAGATTATTTACTAGACATCATCAATTATTCAGTCAGAAGTGTATGGCTTCTATTGGAGTGAAACACTGTAAGGTCATACCCTTGCTTAAATATCCGGGTGATGGTAATGTGTTGGAACATATTTGGCGCATCCCGTTATCTTTAAATTTTGTAAAATTCATTGAAATTGTTATAAATATTTGTGTGAGAAGTTTTCTTAAAGAATTAAGATTAATCCTGAGTCCGAAAAAATTGATTTCAAGTCAGAATGCTCAATATGGCAGGCTCATATTGACCTTGAGAGCCGTATTAAATACGGCTCTCAAAGGCAGTATGCGGCATTAGTCACCCTTGACATCTCCAAAGCATATGGTAGTGGTGACCATATGATATTGATGTGAAAGCATTAAATGACCCACTGAACGAAAAAGCCGGCGTCTGTCTCCTGTATAAGTAAAAAAAAATTGGAGGACGCTTAAGCTTCGCCTTCAAGAGTGGGACGCGACAGCGTTCCCGTCGACCCGCCAAGGGGTATAAGACAATGCGCTACGGCACAGCAATCACTTACGATGCGCCCCGCATCGGACTTAGCGCCCACCTATCACGCGGTGGGCGCCGAGCAACGCAGCGTTCGGCGCGGCAACGAAACGTGCGCCTGAGCGAACGAAACGAACCAAAGAACTCGGTGTCTCGGAGGGGAAACGATCTACGCCAGCCAAACGTCGTGATCGGCACGGGCAGAGAGATAGATAGTAATCTAAACCGGGAGCACGGCGAAGCGTCGTCAGGGGAGAGGGAGTCCCGCGACGCGCCTGGCAGCGGTCCCAATGCGCGCGCGGCGCGCCTCCTGTCGGGGCAGCGCCGTACATTGAGAGGAGGGGGTCTTCTGTGTTTGCCGCAAGATGGCTCTGCGTGTGCGGAAAGCGCAGAAGAAATGCAGCGGAAACGCACTTCGCAACTCGTGTAATTGTGACTTCTGTACGTTACATGTTCATAATTACCGATATACACCGCAGTATAACTTTCCACGGCTCGTTTCGAAGGCAACACCGCATTCACTAGAGGCGCGTTTGCACCGCTTGAAAGCATCGAACTCGTGGCTGAGTGGTAGCGTCTCCGTCTCACACTCCGGAGACCCGGGTTCGATTCCCACCGGGCCAATCTTGGAAGTTGCTTTTTATTTATGAAGCGCCTGCCGTGATTTATCGCTCACGGTCAACGCCGCCGACGCCGACACCCGACGCCGACAACACCGGCTTTTCTGCGACACGAGCTCCTTAACGCTATCGCGTTCAAACGGCACCTAAATTCCCATTTGCTTCGACGCCGCGCAACGAGTGAACTTCCACGGAGCACAGCGAGCGAAAGGGAGCAGCTGCTGCCGCACCGGCACGGCAGGTGAGGTCATCAGCGCGACACCACGTCACCCTTGTTCTCAATCTCGCAAGCCTCCGCGCATCCGTTCGTTAATTATGGCCACTGCCTTTTCCTACAACGAAGCAAAGTTTGGAATTGGAAATATTTCTCCTATTTTCGATTGTTCGTTTTCTCTTTCTAGCGAAACGTTTAGCTGTAATTCTAGAACTCCGTAAACTAAATATATCAGCATGTTCCACAGTGTTCGTGACGGATTTTCTGTCTGTGTGCTCCTCCCTCACTGCTTTTGAGGATTCGCAGGTTATGCGAAGTTTCAAATCGTTAGTCCCCCTCATTTAGCCTTGACTGGATTCTTTTCGGTGCCAGGCCATAAGTACCTATTGCCAAACGAAACGGCAGATTCGTTGGTGAGAGTGTCCCTGAATAGCCCGGTAATTCAAATTCTACCGGCATCAGCTTTCATCATACACTCTTAAAGAAAACAAAATTTTGTAATTTTCACTTACTAAATACTAACACGTTACTTGTCCCAAAAACTGCCGCCTTCTTAGGAAATGCTGGTAGTAAAATTATGCTTATTACTTTCACTACCTGCTGGAGCTAGCAAAAAGCACTGACTTAGTACTAAGTAAATACAACCTCGCTAGTGCAGTTAATAACGCAAGGGAAATATAATTGCCAGCAATACAACGAAGCCTATTACATTCATAAGTGCCACTTGCATTGGCCTGCGCAGTCGATAGTATTGTAATAGCACAAGAACGTAAAAACAAAACATATAAGAAAAAAAGAGAACTGCGTCCTTTCGCTGTATATTAATGCATCAATTAAGCGCAATATAGAGGTAATGTTTACCAGGGACATAAAGGCGCACTGACTCGAGTAAGAATGTACTACATGTGTGGTAGCATACTAGAGGGACCGTGTATGGGTTTATTGGCCAGTTGCCTTCACCCAAAAAGGTCACGTACTCGTGACGCCTGCGGCAGAAAGGATGTCCCACATCCGCCGCCAAGGTTTGTGTGGGGTGGCGCTGGCTAACACTCCCAAGGTTAGTTGTAGTAGTAAAACATAAATACCCAAGAAAGGGGATGGGGTAACGGCGCCGCGGTAGCTCAATTGATTAGAGGAACGCGCTCGTAATGCGAAAACGTGGGATCGTTGCCCACCTGCGGCAGCTTCTTTTTCATCCACTTTCCTTGCCATAAATTTATTATTTCTTCAATTCAATTAGAAAGTAAAAGCAATTTCCCCTATCTTGTCCTTGACGGCGTTGTTTGTTGGCTTCTCATAATGTGATCAATAAAAATCGGGCCCTTCGGTTAACCCTCTTTCTTCTCGTTCCTACTTCTAACAAGCGATGGTATGCAAAACACACATACAGAATGAGATAGGCGCTACATGTCACTTACTCAAAAAGCAACTTCAAGAGTATTTAGAGCCCCAATTTGAGAGAGCAGATACTCCACCGGAGAGCACCTATGTATTTGGTTAAATGATCAAAGTTTTGTGCACAAATTTCTCAATCCTACTGTTTTTATATATGTGTGCTACGACGTCGCACTTAACTGTTAGTGCAACATAATGAACAACACTGCAGTTTATCTTACTTTTTCATAAGGCTTTCACAATCACAGCATAATATGTCACGGCCAGACGAGGTAGTTGTGGCTTAGTAGTTACTTAGTAAAAATTACTAAGCCTTTCTTGTTGTTAAAGGGAGCACTTACTAGCTTTACGATAGCCGCCGGCTAGTACAGAACTAGTGAGAAGGTAGTAAAATACAGATTAATCTAAGAAACATGTGCATTTACTAGCTATTTACTAACCTTATTTTTAAGATTGTAGGGGCTAGAATGCGGAGAGAAATGACGCTGCATGAATTTCACACCCCTTCATTAATTAGCTCGTCTGATTTTCAGCGCTTGTAGCAGTATTCGAATAGGAAACTGTCAAGCGTGAGCACTTGAAGTCGCTATCACTAGACCATACGCTGCCGAATTCTATTTCTAAATTTTTACCTCCACAGAGCTCGTCTGATCTCCCGACAGAACTCTCCCTCTTCTGTGGAACATGAAACAACAGATTATTTTCTTATTGATTCTCAAAGAACTTCCGATTTTCGAAAAAAGAACTTTAGAGAAACCGTTTCGCCTTCTTATCTTTGGGGGCTTCGACCCTTGAACACAGCGACAGAAAGGTTGGTGCTGCCATTTAGGAGTTTATCGCAGGGCAAGAGAGATTTCGACTATAAATTACAACTTAATGTTTAGTATCTTCCTACAAAATCGATCTCGATTACCTGTATTTTTGTTTTCATTTATTCCTTTTTCTATTGAAATCATAAGCTACAATCTATTAATTCTCGCATACCTATTCAAGAATATTCTTTACAGTATTCTATGTTTCTTTTTTGTTTTTGTTATATTGAACTATCTGGTTTTTCGCCAATCCCCCAGAGTGCGTATGTGCCACTAACTACTAGGCTCCACATCTACATGTGCGTAGAGCGGCACTCGCACGCTGCTAGTTCCGACGCTTGCTCGTTACGCCTGTATCATTATGCAGCTTGTTATGCATGTCGGCTAGTGGATGTTGTGCGTATGATTGTCATTTTCCAAATAACCTGGCTGGCCCTGGCGAGGGAGTGTCATTGCAAAGTCGGCCGATACCGGAGACGCTGTTGTGACTGATTGACAACTCCAGAATCGGTAAGTTGTGCTGGCCACACTGTCCAAATAAAGAAAGGTGTAGAAGAATTGACATTTGAGCAAGTCGGCATTGTTTGATCATCATGAAGGGGCACCGCAAGACGACTAAGATGAAAAGTAGGAAAGACAGATGACAGCCCTGAACTCACAACTAGGTTTATCAGAAAGCAGGCACATACTTCAGTACTACCGTCTATACCCATGTGCGCTCTCCCATCACTGGCGTCACTATCAATGCACATGTAAACAGCAAAATTCTGCAAAATGAGGTTATACTTTGAAGCGGTTGAAAATGCAAATTCACGGTCATGCAAAGTTGGAGATACCACGATTCTTTCCGCACAATGCAATCACACTAGGAGGGAGATTATTGAGGCCTACCATAACAGAAAAAACAGAACGCGTTGTGTAAGCATGCTTTCATGTTGCATGACAGTGAATTTCATATTTTAGACCACTTCATAGTATGCGTTAGATTACAGGGTTTTGCTGTTTGCCTGTGGCATTATAAGGAGACCATCGACGGGAGAGCCCGTTCGTATAGGTGATAGTACTTATGCGCATGCTGTCTAATAAAGTTAGTTGCCAGTTGAACATTGTCCTGTGTATTTCCTGCCGCTTTCTGTCTTAGTCGTATTGCGCTAGCCCTTCAAGATGTTAAACAGAGATGGCTACGGCACCCAGGTTCACGGCGGCTCTTTCACTTGTTGCTGCGCTCTGGCGGTCCTCGTTCGTAGCGTCAAATGGAGGTGTTTCTAGAAGCCGAATGGGTCCGTGATGCCGATTACCTTATTTTGAAAGGTTTAAGGAGTTCAGCCAAAAAAACAACCGCCGTGGTGTCTTACTGGCTATGGTGTTGGGCTGCTAAGCACGAGGCCGCGGGATGGACTCCCGGCCATGGCGGCCGCATCGCCATGGGGGCGAAATGCGAAAACACCCGTGTACTTAGATTTAGGTGCACGTTAAGGAACCCCAGGAGGTGTAAATTTCTGGAGTCCCCGGCTACGGCGTGCCTCATAATCAGAAAGTGCTTTTGGCCCCTAGATCCCCATACTTAATTTTTTTCAGCCAAAGAAACGCTGAAGTCGTCTCGCTGTGCGTGCAAACGTCCGACCTGCTCAGGGAGCCGCATCACATTGCTTTTTTAAGACAAAGAGCCTTCCAAACAAGCCCGAGGTTTTAAAAGAAAGGGGGGGGGGGGGGGGAGGTGTTTGTGAGTAGCGGGCCTCCGAAATGTGTAAGCATTCCTTTGCGGCGTTGGTCCACTGGTACAGGTACCGCATCAGACTGTTTTCAACATCTATAGGCAACATCGCACTGCGCCTCGTGTTGTAGTACATCGCATAAAACATCTCACTATGTACCGGGTGTTTCACGTTAGTTGAACCAAACTTTAAAAGTGTGCAAATGCCACGTTGCGGGACCAAACCAAGATAGTATTGTTTGGCGTCGCTTGGAGATACTCAGATTATATTTTGCATTTCGTTCTTCATTAATTATTGAACTTCTAAATTGTTATAGTTAGATTAAAAGTGTCAATGCGAAAATTGTAGAGCAGCATGAGAAAGTCCCGATACAGCTTTCTTTTGCTCAGTAGTTGCTCAATATTCTTTTCCGAGCCTGATAAAAGCCCTCGAATACACGCTAACTGCCTGGAGATGCCAGTCGCGCGGCTATTTTAGGCAGCATCATCTGTGTTGGTATTAGAAGCTAAATATGGGTGCTCTGAACTGCGGCTAAAAACTGAAACGTTATACCTGGTCAGTGTGTCTCGAGATAAGGACAAATGAGAACGCCGTTTATGAGTCGGGGCCCCACCTTCGTTTTTATAATTAGCTGAAACGTGTGAAAAGATCGTTCGCGTCCAATGATTGGGGCTTCTTCATGCTTGCAGTACGTAGTGTTGGAGGTAGGGTTCGGGCGGGCGAACACGCCAGACGCCCGCTGCCCGTAGGAACTCTAAACCCTAGTGAGACGCGAGTAGTGAATAACAACCAATTGGACCAATCTGAAGTTTCTTCCAATAGGTTTGCAAAATTTAGCGAGGGTTTCCCTTTGAGCAACACCACTTGTATTAGGGTAAATTAATGACTTGGAAACAAAATAAACCAGTTGTAATAGAATCTGGGTGTGCGTACAGTGGCGGAAAGCAAACTAGCGGGGCTGTGCGTAGGTGGGACGCTCAATAGCTGAAACGAGCGCTGTTTGCTGTTGCTGCTAAGTTTCTTGCGAGGAAATAAACTGACAACTCGACGCGTTTAGTGAGAAAACAGCACCTTCTGCTTGCACCACTAAACTAAGGTATGCTATGAAAATGATATGTCGCCTCGCGGCATAACATGTATCATGATCAACTTCACATATTACGAGACAGTTGTCCCTCATGCTTCCGTGCCTCCAAACAAAAGTACATGAGCGAGTATATTCTCGTTGCTTAAAGCGTTAGTAACACTCATACTGGGGTACTCTAAAAACACAGTTCCGGAAACTCTCTTCGAGGGAGTAGTTGCTTGTCCCATATTTCCCTCCCTTTTCGAGAATGGATCGACTCTCTTTGAGAGAGGCTAGAACTCCCTCTGGCAGAGTTTTTTTACTCCAGCGCAAGCGAGTGCTAGTAGTCTTCACAGAGTACTGATACTCTCCCCAAAAGGGCAAGAATACTCCCCAAGACAGAGTGCTTCTCCTCCAAACTGAGTACATCTACTCCTCAAAACCGAGTGTCTCTACTCCCCCCAGAATGCTTCTACTCCTGAGCGAGAGATTGCACTCCTTCAGAACGGTGTGCTAGTACTCTTCCCAATAGTGTAAAAGCGCTCACGATGTAGAGCCATTAAAATTAAATTATGGGATTTAACGTGCCAGAAACACTTTCTGATTATGAGGCACGCCGTAGTGGAGGACTCCGGAAATTTCGACCACCTGGGGTTCTCTAACGTGCACCTAAATCTAAGTACACAGGTGTTTTCGCATTTCGCCCCCATCGAAATGCGGCCGCCGTGGCCGGGATTCGATCCCGCAACCTCGTGCTCAGCAGCCCAACACCATAGCCACTGAGCAACCACGGCGGGTAAATGTAGAGCCATGGCCATGTTAGAGGGGATTCGCAATACTTACATTTGAGGAATATTTGATTCCTTCATAAGGAGCTCCTGAACTTTTGCTTGGTGAATTGGATGTAATCTGTAGACGCTGAGTTACTCAAATGAGGCATTTTTTCTCCTAAAAGGTCAAAATCTTTATTGATCAGTCACAAGACAAACTGCATAATAATTCGATAAACATACCCGCACACACATAAAATCAGATTACAGTGATGCCCATGAACTTTACAACACATCTTGTTATAAAACATAAGTACATTCTATAATGTTTCACCAGTATTACAGTGTAGAAATATCTTTTATTTTTACCTCCGTCCATCTTTTCAAAAATAAAGAGCTCAATGGAAAGTTAAACATAGAACAAACGTTGGCAAACTCACAAGGTATTCACACTACGATCGAAGAAAAATATGCGCCAAATTACTGGCCAGCAAGCGCATTCCTAGCAAAAAACGCATGCACTTATATGGAAGTGGTTCGCAGATTAACTGCTAAGTGGTAACATAAATCGGGCAAGGACGTTTTTTTATGCCATATTCTGAGGCAGCAGCTCATTTGATAACGTCCTACACAACATATGCATGTTGCTGGCTCAGTAGAGTTCATTTAGAAATGTCTCCTATATTCTTGTGTGAGGCTGCAGGTCTTGCTTTGGTTATGAATATTTCACATAAGGTCACTCATGTATGTGCTGCACCCCACTGTTTCTAAGTTTCTTGTCGCAGTTCTGCAGCAATATCCCGCACAGTCCCAAAGCGGTACAGAGGCGTATCATATTGTTACGCGAACGAAGGATTAAGGACTGGAGACTATTTACAAAGTATATTTACAAAGGTTAATGCAGCGCTGGCCAGTTCAGACGACAGCTCGAGAGCCAGAGAGCATCCTCGTGGCGCCTGCGTGCATCGTGCACAAGAAACACGCAATATGCATGTATCATTATCCCCGGCGGCGCAAGCACCATCCCGATGCGTCTAAATATCGGGGATAACAGAAGCGTAGTAAGGTTGTGTGCCGCCTTTTCCTCTCACACCAAATCCGGTTCCGGCATTTCCGGTTTCAAAATTTCCGATTCCGGCGTTTCCGCTTCCTGGAGTTCCGCTGCGGGAATCTCCGCTTTGACGCTGTTAGACGATGGTGAGATGTCCGCGCGTGCTTAGCAGAGATGTGGCAGTCACCATGAGAAGAATGCAAAGGGGACAAGCTGTTGTATTCCGCTGAAGTAGCAGTTCGCGGTCGCTGTTTTCCAAACGCATGAAAAACGGCAGTTGTCTCCAAGCGCCCAGGCACTACATTCCACTGTACGTTGTCGCTCGTGGCACAACCCGTCGCAGGTTGACGCGAAGCAGTGAACACGATCAGATTACAATAGGTGGTGGTTCTTGGATGGAATTGCATTCACAGTTTAAACTGCACCTGGTGCAATTAAAGCCTCTCCATCGACGCGAAAGTAAACAATGCTAAAAAATATAGCGTCACTTCCACTTGGAATAGGAAGCTGCAGCTACGTAAGTTCCGCTTGACGCCAGAAGCTAAGGCGGTGAGTGTGAGAGGAGCGTGGAGGAGGAGCGTAGGTTGGCGGTATTTAACCTGGTCAGCGGAAACGTGTATGGAGGGGCTTTATGTGTACCGTGACAGGATTTTTTCTGACAGGCCAACGTGACGAGTCGGAGACCACAGGAGTGCCAGAGATCCAGGCGAAAAGTGGACGTCACTGTGTTGGCGATCGTACAAACGCCGTTGCTTCTCTTGCGAGGCCAGGAGGTGAGCGCGGGCAATTTTGCGCGCTTCGGCAGCACTGGTGATGGCGTCAAGTGCATACTCGCTGGTCTCTGTTGCGGCGGATGGAAGAGGTGCGTGCAGTGGCAATGCGGGTTCTCGGCCGAACAACAGAAATAACGGGAAATAACCGGCAGTGATGTGACGCGAAGAATTATATGCAAAAGTGACATAGGGTTGGGCAAGATCCCAATCGTAATTGTCGGACGACACATACATTGCAAGCATGTCTGTTAGGCGGCGATTCAGACGCTCCGTGAGAACATTAGTTTGTGGATGGTAAGACGTAGTTTGCTTGTGCTTGGTTGAGCAGGACTGCAGGATGTTGGCGATGACTTTAAAAAGAATTGTACTGCCACGGTCAGTGAGCAGTTGGTGTGGAGCGCCTATTCGGCTGGCGTCCTCACGAATGTCGATTCCTGGTGCTATTGGGTATTATACGTGATGCTTGGGTATTATTCCCAAGAAAGTCGATGGGGAACGGCATGGCGGTCGATCAATTGCTTAGAGCATCGCACGCGTGAAGGCCAGAATACATGGAGCGAATATGCGACGAATAGTCGGCGTTCGACGCCCGGCGGCGTGCGCGCGACGCGGGGCGGCGGAGAAAACGTCGTTCGCCGCCGATCAAGCTGGCGCAGAAAAATTCGTCGGGCGTCGACGATACCGGAAGCGGCAAACAAGCGGCACCTCAAAGTGAGCCAATCAGGTCTCACTATTTGCCTGGACTTCCGACTAGGCTTCCCGCCCAGTGTTGCCACAACGCATAGCATCGCCGCTTTCTTTAAACTAAATGGGCACATGAATGTCTCAAACACATAAAAAACACTAGAAATCATTTCTAAACAAAATTTTACGCGTTTTTAGAGTGTTCTGCAATGCAAAAGCGATAATAGTTGTCGTTAAAGTTTTTTTGTGTGTCATGTGTTTCACTACAGCGCATTTGCCTGGTCTAGCCATACTGATTACAACGCAGCGACTCGCCGGCGGCGGCCGCCGTGTCTTCGCTCCATGTAGCGCAGCCCGACGATGATACGGCGTCGCGCCGCGGCAGATTTTCTGCCGCCCGAACTTCATCGTGAAAGTTCGCTCCATGTATTCTGGCCATGATGCGATGTCGAATCGTTCCCCACCTGTGGAACGTTGTTTTTTCATCCACTTTAATTGCCAAAAATTTATCATTTCTTTAATTCAATTAGTAGGTATAAGTAATTTCTCCTATGTTGTCTTTGGTGTCTTTCTTTCTTGGCTTCTCATAATATGATTAATAAAAATCGGGCCCCTTGGTTAACCTCCTTTCTTGTATTTCTTACATAACAAGGGTGTCGAATCCGGCAAGATTGATGCCTTCAGGTAGCATGTTCGGGTTTACTGAGCAGTTGCCTTCACCCCGAAAGATCACGTGCTCGTGACGCCTTTGGAAGAAATGATGTTTCACATCTACTGCCAAGGTTTGTGAGTGGTGGAACTAGCTAACATTCCCAAGGTTAGTTCTAGTAGTAATACATCAATACCCTAGAAAGTCGATGGGGAAATGGTGCCGCGGACAGTCAATTGCTTAGAGCATGCCACGCGTAATGCGAAGACATGGGATCGTTCCCCACTTGCGCGAAGTTGTTTTTTTTTATCGACTTTCATTGCCATTTTTATCATTACTTCTGTTCACCAAGTAAGTACAAGTTTTTTTCCCTATGTTGTCCTTGGTGTCTTCCTTTGTTCGCTTCTCATGACATGACATAGTTGTGTAATCAGCCCGGACACCGACAACGAAAATGCTAAATGTTTAGGAGAGCAAACGATGACAGCGGACAGGGCTTCCCTGCAGGAACCGCAACGTCTTCAGAGCCTGTTTTCCTCACTGCATTTCACGGGTACCCCGGAGTTTTCACACCACCGCTGGTTATATGGGATCTGACAGGCTGACGCCACACGTTTGACGTCATCAAGGGTCTTTTTCGGAATGGTCCTTTCAATAAGGATACGCGGAATTTTCATTGAATTCTCACCTTTTCTAGCGACTACATCGGTGTATTATTTTGCAGACACAATAGGTACCGCACTATCTAGGCACCACAGTTGCACTTTTGCAAGGCTCAAATCTGGTGCGGAACCCTAGAGGCTTCACAGTGACGGTACCGTCTTCCTTGTTCTTTGGTCGGGTTAAATACTAGCGTTTAGAATTTCCGACATATCGGTCATGCAGTCGCGGTGTTGTGAAGCGTCTGCGCATAACACAACGCTAGAACATCCATGCGTGCCTTGCTGATTAGAATGTTTTCTGTTTAACGTATAACTGGAAGATGGCGCAGGCCCTTTGAAGAGTACACTGATATGGTAGCAACGCCTTTTGAGAATCGCCCACAGTGCCCGGTAGCGCAGCAGCTCCTTTATCACGAGATAGCCAGTATCGCCTTAAAGTGCCGAAACCTTCCTTTGTGGTTAAATATAACACCAACCTTGCATTCCGCGGCGGCGGCATTCCGATGGGGGCGAAATGCGAAAACACCTTTGTACTTAGATTTAGGTGCATGTTAAAGAACCCCAGGTGGTCGAAATTTCCGGAGTCCTCTACTACGGCGTGCCTCAGAATCAGAAAGTGGTTTTGGCACGTATAACCCCATAATTTATTTTTAATTGCAACCTTGCATTCGTTGATGGTGGGTGGTCACTCGGTGTGGAAAAACACTGCGAACAATTTAACCCTGCGTGTCACTGGCCGCACCATTACTGTGCAATATTTATGTTGTGCGATTGCTTGATAATGGAAGGCGAGAAGGTGACACAGATTTCCAAAGACTTGTATTCATGAGTTGATGACATTGCACTCCGGAGTACAAAGGAAGATAGCGCCATAAAGAGCACTGCCAGCCCTTACGCGCAGGTATTCGTACCTTTGGCGAGTAGAAGTGGCAGAAGCACAGCACAATGTCCAGTAACCACTACAAGAACTCGAACGAGGATGCGCGCGTGGCATCTGGTAAGCGCGACCATCACTCCTGTTTTCGTGAAGTTAACTTGCGAACACTGCGGAATCGGTACCGCGGCGAAAAATACCACCAGGATTCAGTACCACAAAAAAACAGCTGCTGCTTTTCCTCATCTTTGTCTTCTTCGCAATACCCAGAGACTTACGGCGCTCGCCACATCCCGTCCTCTGACACCGAGCCCTCACCATCAAGTGCAATCGCGCCCCAGTCTGCATACGTGGACTCGAGCCTGGAGAGCGAAGACCACGACGACGCTCGACTGCTGTTGCTGCGAAGTCCTGAAGCCATACGCGACAATGAGGATCACCCCGGGCGGAACTGCGTGTCTTCCGATAAGCCTACTAGTTACCTTAACGAGGCTGCGAGCAGTGGACCCATGTGCCGGATCTGCCATGAAGAAGACCAAGAGGATCGACTGGTGTCCCCCTGCAACTGCTCTGGCACCATCTGCTTCGTGCATGTGTCCTGCCTGGAGCACTGGCTGAACGAGCGGAACGTCGACATCTGCGAGCTCTGCGGTCAGCGTTTCCCGATGGAGGCCCAACCCGGAAGCACGCGCCGGTTCTTCCACTATGTTTTGCTGAACGAGGTGCGGCTGCGAAGAGCGTTGTTGAGCGACCTGCTCTACATCGCCATCCTGACATCAGCAGCAGTATTCTCCTTGGTCATGCAGGCGACGGTGTTGAAAGCGCTTGAGCTCAAGTGTTTCGTCTGGAAACTCGTCGTGCTTTTCGTAACTGGCGCCTTCCATGGTTGTTGCGTGACTCGTGTGTCCAACAGGCTGCGCAGGCGGTATCGTTTGTTCATGACGTGGCAGTTGGAGAACCCGGTGCGCCGGATCGCGGCGGTGACTTCGGTAAGCGAAGTGCCTGATGGCCGAACATAACGCAACGATGAACGGGCAGCCGGAGAGCCGTCGACGCCCTGTGGGTGTTGTCCCCGCTAGCATCGACAGGACAGAGCAAATGGCTGCAAGAGAGCGTCAAGATAGAGGCGGCTAATGAACGCCGCTGGAACCGCCGCCAAAACAGCTTTGTCAAAAGAATGGCCATCTAGGCCTGCACAAAACCAGCTACGTGTTAGAGGCTCTCGCAGACTGTGCAGTGGTAGTGTTGAATGCATTGAGGTGTTGCTTGATCATTTTAATGCGTGAGTTTGTTGAAGACGAGCAATTCATTTTGCAATTTTTTTTCTTCAAATGTGCTTGAAAATCATGAGCAGCGAACGCCAATATTGTTTTAGTGTTTTTAAAGCTCCATCTTCGTCAAAATAGAATCCTCACTTTTATGTATAATAAAAGGTGTAATATCGGTAGATTGTTCTATTTATTTTGAGTTTTTTCGAGAGTTCTTACTAGTGTTTTTTTGTTTTCAGGCATAGTGAACCGAAGAAAAAACATAGGCTGGCACAGATCTGTTTTCTACTCGCCCTTCTGGCCGCTATCATATTACGTGGAGCAAGAGACTCGAACCTACTCGTGGCTACGCAGGCGCTCCAGATCATCAAAGAACAAATCCTATTCGAGTGCTCGGCAAGAAATACATTCACTTTTGCGCTCGTAAATTCGACGTCTTAAAACACTGTAGGTGATCGAAAAGCAATAAGGCGCACACATGACCGCTACAGGGCCCCATCAGCTCGACGTGCGTGGGCGTGTCATGCTGCAGCGATTCGCGCATGGCGTCTCATTAGGAATAGATGTCAGTTTTGTAGTTGAGTCTGCCCAATTTCGTTTAATTGCAGCTAGACTTTCAAGGTCGCCTTCGAAAAATAACGCGATTCGGTCTGTTCAGGTGGATTGCATATGACGAGGCAGGCATTACCTGCAACTTGCATGACAAATTTATTTACCACGTAGCTGATAAGAAAAATACACCAACAGAGTTTTTCAATTTTTGTCTTATTTTTTGTGAAATTAAAACTTATATGCAACGAACCCATGTCGATTTAGTAGAATTCGTGAGTGTAGAATCACTTTCGAATTATCCGTCGCCAAAGTATGCTAAACTATCATATGGGCGTTGCAGGCATTACCGTTTCGAACCTTTCGAGATAGGCTCTTGTGAAACTTAACAGCAGCGTCAACATATTTCGTAGCACATTTTGGTGAAATTTATGTCGTAATTGCTGCGAATCTTATTATTTCCGTTGGGCATGGATGACTGCACCATTTCAACATGTAACCGCAAGGGAAGAATGCAAATGTTATTTTCGGAATATTTTCTCGCATGGTTGCTGGCACGTTGAGGTTCGAGGTGGAAGTTACGTCAGCGGTCTGTGGGAGCGAACCTCAATGGGCTGGATGGCGGTTTGAAGGCAATCAAGAAGTCTGGCAAACTAAAATAAATAAAATAGCTGTATATTGCAAGCTCGCCGGAATTGAAGCTAGGTATATTTCCCGCCATAACACGATGGAGCACAGCGGAGCAGTGAACTGCCTACAGATAAAGGCTGTGTATTGTCCACTCTTGTCCAGATTTCTGCGCAGTTTCTTTTTTTATCGTTTTAGCCACGAGCATGGTAAATCTATTCGTAATGAATCTACTTGTACGTAACGCTTTGGCCGGTTAGGTGGCAGCATATATTAGCATTCGATGGAACAAACGCAAACATCGTTGTACGATCGTTTCTGGGGTCGTTACAAGATACCTTCGCTATGCAGCTAGAGAGTTCGTCGCCCACGTTGTCATGCGATAACCCTCCGCAATGATCGAGTATTTTCTGTTTAATTCTTTTTGAGGTCTCGTTGTTTATAAGAACTGTGCGGCGAACCACAGAACGACTATGGCCTTCCCTGCTCAAGCTTTTCTTCACAGCCCACACTCACTTCAGACGCGGCCTACGCGGCACAGCTTCACCCAGTGATCTCTCATCCCCCGTCACGCCGGCAGTAGCGTTAGGGTTACCAGTGCTGGCGCTCGCGCGAATTGGGCGTTTGTACGAAGACGTTCACTGGTATTTAAGTATGGCTGTCTTGAAATAAAAGGATGGTTCACTCGTAGACGTGCTGTTTAGCGGTGGTGATCATGAGGTGATGGCTAAAACGGGGTAATTAGTCGCTAAATAATGAAAATCTAACGTAAACCTGTAACTTTATCTCAGTGGGTTCGGCGTTATTGGGATATTGAAGAGAGCTTCCCGCGAAAGCTATATGTCATCTTTTTGATCTGGAATAATGCGATTACCCAACGAATTTCTGCTGTCTGAGCGCGCGAAGCCGAAGCTGGTTGGTTGCAGCACGCGCGTAGCGGCGCCCCTCGAGGCGAGTCGACTTCACCCAGCGGGGGGGCAGTCAGCGCCCTGCGGCTCCGCTGTGCTCGACGTTGCCGCAGCGTGGTGTTAATTGAGAACGGCCACTTTCAGACGTTGCTAAACGTCTTCTTGTACAAAAACGCCCGGTATACTGACTCGAGTGCGGAGTCGCAAGTGGTCGGCGGGCCTTGTGAAGTCTTCATCGTACCCGCCGTGGTCGCTCAGTGGCTATGGTGCTGGACTGCTGACCATGAGGTCGCGGGATTGAATCCCGGCTGCGGCGGCCGCATTTCGATGGGGGAGCAATGCGAAAACACGTGTGTATTTAGGTGCAGTTTAAGGTCCTCCACTACGGTGTGCCTCATAATGAGATAGTGGGCTTGGCACGTAAAACTCCATAACTTTAAGTCTTTATCGGACGCGGTGACGCGCTCTCATTCACAACGTTCGCTTGAAACGAAGCAATGCCGCGCACAGATGTTTCTTTTGTACTTCCTGACGAGAGTACGAAATCTGCTGAGCGTACTATCCGCCTCAAATGTGAGCTACCAATTGCGACCGCTTTACTACGGGCTTTCGCGTTGTACGGCTTATACTGACCGCGATAATCGATGCAGGGTCTCTGGATCCGGGTGGAGCTTACGTGCCGCTCACTCGCTCGCGCATACCCGGCCCATGTGTCACAAGTCGTCGTGTGTGAGAAGTGACACGGGCATGCATCGTGCGGCGGGGGGCGCAGCAAATGGTATCAGGTTTTCCTGCATGACTCGTCGCACTCCTGTGCGCGCCATTAGTAAAAAAGAGGGGGGAGGGGATGGAAAGAAAAGAAAAATGAAAGACAAGGCAATTCCTGGAAAACGATTTAACTTCCACTTGAAGTTGATCAAAGACAAAACCTTGCTGAGCGAGTGGGGGGTGAGGTAGGGATGCAGTCACTGCGTACCGTCCTCGAACACGTCACCACTCAGAGGGGGGCGTAGGAGGAGTGTCGCATTGTAAACTTTTAAAAAATTATGGGGTTTTACGTGCCAAAACCCCTTTCTGATTATGAGGCACGCCGTAGTGGAGGACTCCGGAAATTTCGACCACCTGGGGTTCTTTAACGTGTACCTAAATCTAAGTACACGGGTGTTTTCGCATTTCGCCCCCATAGAAATGCGGCCGCCGTGGCCGGGATTCGATCCCGCGACCTCGTGCTCAGCAGCCCAACACCATAGCCAGTGAGCAACCACGGCGGGTACATTGTAAACTTCGTTTCGACTGCACGGTCTTCGAGACCAGCCAACAATTTTAACTGCACTATGTTCGGGATGGGCTTACATTTACAGCGTGCACTATTTTCCGGATCCGCCCTCATTTTGATGTTTCATGGTGCGGTAGTTGATTTAAATGATTTTTCGAGCTTTATATGCCAAAACGGCGACGTGTTTATCAGGTTCGCCGTTGTGGGAGATTAGCGCCAAGGGCGCAATGGCTACGCAATGGCTTCGGGGATAGGGGTTCTCTATTGAAATCTGGTCACAGGGCAATTTTATATATTGATAATTTTTATTAAAAAACAGTTCAACCGTAAAGGCAAAGCAATGAATGCGATATCAACAGCTTAGGCTAATACACGAACTACAAGGCTCGTAGCTGCACTGACAGGTATGAATTGGGGTACGCATAAGCTTACTAAGTAACCACGCTTGGTGCTGCGTGGTAGACGCATGAATAGAGGGAGCTCGATAACCGTAGAGCAGTATGGTTAGGAGTACAATGTCTTGTAGGCGTTGTCGCCTTGCGTTCTCCCCACGTTCCCATACTACGGCATGCTCACGATGGGTGCAACAGCTTCGCGCTTTTGAAGCGCAGCGTTTCATGGACGCTGTCGCTTATCCTCGGCCTCCTGTTTCTGCAGCGTCATGCCTCTACACCTCGAGCTTTGAACTTAATCGTGCGCCGCACGCGCACATGCATCTGCACCAACTCATGCAGTGGTCTTGGCGCGCATGCGGGTGCGCCTTGCTTCAGTGCGATTAGCGTTTCGCTGGAGCTTCTCGGCCGGCGTTCTGAAAACTGACGGGGTGATGAATGCGTGATGTGAGGGACGCGGTGTTTGCTGCGGAAGCCACGCACCAGCACCTACTATTCTAGCGACCCTACCATTGGAAAACCCTGGCACTAGCCGACAGAATCTGCACGGTCGGCATACGCGTGTTGCAATTAGTTCCAGCAAGCACGTCTGTCTAGCATGTGGTCTTGAATCCTGCTTGTTCTCTGCACCAGTCTGCGATTGCAACACGAACACGCCTGGACGTCTTTCGCTACCTGGCGTTCAAATGCTGAAGCAAAGGGAACTCGTACAGTTGATGTGAGTAGGGTTCTTCAGACAACATAATAAAACTAAGGAAATCAATACTTTATGTGTAATTATTGACGACGGCGGAAAATCACGTGGGGTGTTCAAATAATTGATATTGATAAAAAACGCGCCATGAGTCTCAACGGGCTGCGTCTTGCAAGGGGAAAATTCTTCAGTATGTTCTATTCCGCTTCTTGAGGATCGCGCCTGGGGTCTAATGTTTAGAGTAGTGGGCCTATGTGCTAAAGGCATTCTGTTATTTATTATATGTATGCGTACTATATATAATATAGATATAAGGAACATTACGGTGACCGGTGGTCCCTGCGGGACATACACAGTAGCACATATCGGCCCGCGAAAGTGGCTAGAAACAAGGCCAATAAGGAAAAGTGGGGGTAACTCGCTAAGAAATTCTTCATGTTTAAAAATGCAACTTTGTGTACAAATACATATTGACACGTTCCAATGAAATGTTATTTATTTTCAAAACAAAACCGTGAGGTGCTTCTGGCGCACCCGTATTATCATGCCACCGACATCATGACATCGTATCATACCATGGTCTTCATTCCATCGTCGTCATACTAGCTGCATCGTCCCACTGTCATCGCACCTTCATTGTCACGCCGTGGTCGTCATATACTACCGTCATCGTTCGGGATTCGTCATAGAATTGTTGCCATACCCTCGTCATCCCGCCTTCCTCATCACACCATCGCCGTCATTCAAGCATCATGATCCCATTGTCCCTATGCCATCGTCTCGTTCCATCGTCGCCAATGCATGGTTGTCGTACATTGCGAGTCATGCCGTCGTGATCGTTTCATGATCGTCTTGCCGTCGTGGTCACTTTATTGTCGTCATCCTACGTCGTTGTCCTCACGGCGACTTCGTCATTGCTTCGTCGTCGTTGCATTCTTGCCATGCGTGTGATCTCGTCGATCGAGCGTTAGCCTTGTCTCCTTCTTCGGCGCAAGAATAAACATTTCAAGATTGTAAGGCTGTGATCTTTGGGGCAAAAAAAGAAACAATGCACGGGAATACACATAATAGAATATCTTATGCTAGTGTTGCCTTTGATTAGCTGCATACTTAAAGCTTCACTTCATCCGCCGTGGTTACTCAGGGGCTATGCTGTTGGGCTGCTGAGCTCTAGGTCGCGGGATTGAATCCCAGCCACGGCGGCGGCATTTCGATGGAGGCGAAATGCGAAAACACCCGTGTACTTAGATTTAGGTTCACGTTAAAGAACCCCAGGTGGTCGAAATTCACTACGGCGTGCCTCCACTACGGCGTGCCTCATAATCAGAAAGTGGTTTTGGCACGTAAAAGCCCATAATTTAATTTAAAGCTTCGCTTCCCATACACCGCAACATGTGTTTTGCATCTGCACAACGTTTATAGCGAAGTTGTATATATATCTACTATGTCCGTCCATCTACACCTCGCGTCGACACGAAAAAAGTTTCGTCTCTACTTTCTAGCGAATGCTTTGCAGATCTCAATCTAATATAGGTATCTTCGGGAAAAAAGTGATAGGGAAATTGGCCGCTAAGAGTCATCTATCATTATGCCGAGTTTCCTTTAATTTTGATAATTATTTCACAGCGAAGTCGTAAGCGTTACAGAATTCCCATCTTCTGTCAATACATGGCTGTCTACGCGGGGAGTATGGTTGCAGAAAACGACTGTTGCAAGTCTTGTTTTACCGAAACTATATCAAAAGAAATTATATTTCAATCAGCTGCTAAGATAGCCCTGAGATTACGCTAAGTTTCATCTACTTTTCGTATTTACATAGTTCACAGTGAAGTTGTAAATATTGTGCGATTCCCGTCTGCCATGCAGCGGTACTTGCACACGTCACTACTTACTAAAAGAATAAATCGCTCCTCAATCAAAAGATGTATTCGTCGTCTGTGTTTTTCAGCAACAACAACAACAACAACAACAACAATAATAATAATAATAATAATAATAATAATAATAATAATAATACGTATATATACATAGATGCGTTGAATGAGTCAAAACACACCGCAGCTTCGCTGCTCGTCCTTCTCAACAGAGGGGAAGGGCTGATGGACTTTTTTTCTTGAAGACTATGGTTCGCCGAAAGCTCTTCTTGTCGGTAATGATCATGACATAGTTGTCTAGTGAACATGGACACTGGCCCCGTGAATACTAAAAGTTGAAGAGAGCAAAAGATGATCGTGAACGAGGATTCCCTGTAGGAGCGGAAACGTCTTTTGTTCTTTCAATTTTTTATCATTTTTGTGGTTGGTGTCCACGTTCTTACACTCTAAAACAAAGAGAGTTCCGGGCACTCTCTTTGAGGGAGTATCGTCTTGTCCCAAATCTCACTCTTTTCGATAGTAGATCGACCCTCTTTGAGAGAGAGTGGGACAACTCCTCCCCACAGGGTTTTGTTACTCCACCGCAAGGGAGTACTAGTACTCTTCCGCAGAGTGCTAATACTCTCTCCACAGGGGTAATAGTACTCCAACAGACCGAGTGCTTCTATTCCTCCAAGCCGAGCGTTTATACTCCCCCAAATAGAGTGCTAGTACTCTTCCCAATAGTATGAACGAACGATGCAGATCCGCGGTCCCGTTAGAACGGATTCCTAATACTTACATGTGGGGAATATTTGATTCCTTCATGAGCAGCTCCTATATTTATGCTTGGTGAATGCGATGTAATCTGTAATCACCTGGTTAATCAAATGAAACATTTTCCCTCTTAAAAGGACAAAATCTTTTTTGATCCGTCAAAAGACAACCTGAATAATTTGAGAAACATACTGACAAACACATAATATCAGATTACAATGATGCCCATGAACTAAAACACATCTTGTAATAGAAAATAAGTATATTCTCAAAAGTTTCTTCAGTATTACAGTGTATAAATATCGTTTATTTCAATTGGCTCCTTCTTTTCAAAAATAAATTACAGAATAGAAAGTTAAACATAGAACAAACGTGTGCAAATTCACAAAGTATTGACACTATGATCGAAGAGAAATATGCACCACATTACTGGCCAGCAGTCGCATTTCTGGCAGAAAACGCGTGCACTTACATGGCAGAGGTTACCAGATGAGCTGCTAAGCATGGGGCTGGTAATGTAGATAAATTGTTCAAGAAACCTTTTGTGTGCCATATTCTAAAACAGCAGCTCATTTGATAAAGTCCTGTACAGCTTATGGATATTCCTGACTGAGAGTACCGTGCATTTAGAAATGTGTTGTATATTCTCATGTGAGGCCGCAGGTCCAGCTAGCTTTGCTTATATTTCACATAAAGTTATTTATGTATGGGCTGCACCTCATTCTAATTGGGATTTGTTGTGGTTCTGCAGCAATATCCTGCCAGTTCTCATAGCAGTAAAGAGGCGTATCATATTTCCTATTCGGTTGGCCTTCTCACGAAAGTATTTTTCTGGTGCTGTTGGGATTGATCCGTTACACTTTCTCACCAATAAATAAAATTAAGTTTACAATATTATCGAGTGTGTAGCAAATGAGTATAACACTGCAAGGAGCATTGGCATTAAAATCTTGTCCATCAAATTTCTTGTCATATATGGTAGCGTTTCATTCCCATTACGGTAAGGATGCTATACTTCTGAGGAGCAGCTTGCATAATTACATAAGCAATTATTGCGACTCGTTGAATATGCAATCTAACTAAAATAAAGTATGGCATGACTTCAGATGGGTGAATGAAACATCAGATGTGATGAATATGATGCATCAAAGGCGACATAAGCATAATTACAGGCAGGGAAGTGCACTAAAAGACGCAAATAAGCAAAGCCTAAATTGAGAATGGCACCATACTGTTTCACATATCCCTACCATGCACGTGGATTTCGCATGCGACTATCTATATAATTGCACAGTGAACCAACAACCTGAAACCAAAGCTTCTTTCCTACTGAAGGAGTTAAGATGCGCTAAAGTAAGAAAAATATCGCACTTCACAGACTCTTCGTCTCAAAACAAGAACATATGTGTCTGGGCAGACAAATACATCGCCTCACGGCGCATTTAATCTTAAGTCCAGAAATTTACCATGTGCAAAAATGATTTAATTTGATTTTGCCTTATATAAAATTATGTCTACAGAAGCCATGAAACTAAGGGCCTTTTGCTTAACACTATATGTTCACATGTGCCAATTGATGAACAAGTGTTCTACTCAGATGCTTTCAGTTCTTTGCATTGAACGCATGTCTACCTCCACTAGCATACTTGGTTGGCAAGTAGATTGAGTCACCGTAATCAAAATATCAAATGCCTGCCAGAAGCTATCATGTGACTATTTCACAGGAGAAACCATAATTCTACATTTTAAAATTAATTTTCAATTCCAAGTGACTCTCTAGCTTCTAAAAAATAAGGTGTGCACCACCGGGTACACAGTTAAAAGCATTAATTACTCCTTGCTTTCGCTTCGGGACGCACGAGCGGTTCTAATGAACTGGTTTCGTGAGCATGCACTTAAACGATAATGACATCTTAAACATGGATTTCTAGCTCTTCCCCCAATGCTTCCCTTTTCTCGAACCTAAAAGGAAGCCATACTTCTAAAATTGGGTGTAAAAATAGATAAAAGTGAAGACATGAAAATCTATAAATTGGGTGTAAAAATAGATAAATGTGAAGGCATGAAAATCTGTCTGCTTCATGTCAGCATTTAAAATACAGAATCAATGTGGTTTGTATTTGCACCCTTACGTTTACGTACTGCTAAATGTAAGCTATTAAAGCTGTTATGTGCGTAAGCACCTAACCAAACATGAGCTGTTGCTTTTTATAGCGAACAGAGGCACCGTACTCATTGCAAGTATGTATCATGTCACTAAGCAAATATGCAATTTCATTGTACCACTATATTTTTTGTCACATGGATATGTCTGCTGAGAGGCAAGACACGAAGCAGTCACTTCCTACAAAACTAATCTGCTTTCTTTTTTACACATTTCTAACTTTTCAGTAACACTTGCTCCTATGTGTTTGTCTCCAGAGAGCATACTTGATTTTGACTTTCCCATCAGAGACATTACATAAATATACCATGTTAAGATGACTGCCTAGAGCACGTGGGAATTTTCACCTTGGTGTGACATAATGTATTTTCATTTTGTTGACATTTAGTCAAATGATATACCCAATATACCCACATTCTAGTTTTCTCGTCCGGATTGAATGACAGTGTATTTTGATTCTTTGGCATGCGCTCCTCTGCACTACGTGGAGTTACGCTGGGCTGGTTCTTTGACATCCCTGTGTCCTCGCAGCTGCCTTCTTTCGTTATATAAAGCGGGTGCCTGAAAAATATCGCGTGCAAATGTCAACACGAGTACATGGTGTAAGACAACATCAAGACAGTCAAGGTCATGGCACTAAAAAAGTTTTAGCTCTGTCTTCCTACTGAAATGCATGCGAAACATCGAAATGACTGCAACAGTCAACTGCTAAAACGACTTCAATTTTTAGATTTAGACAAAAAAGAAATAACCGACAGTTCATCCTCGTTCTGCACCAATGTTAAGATACTCCAGTTAATAAATAGAATATTGGTCATTGCCAGATGTCATAAGGGTGTCATTAGTCTGGTGTGTCGCAAACACCACTTGTGACACATGCTAAGCACGTGCCCATTGTGCCGCTGCAGCATGTTTGGTTTTGACACCGCTCAAGCCAAAATTTGAGGAATATATCTGCAAACATGATGCTCAGTAGGGATGAAAATATGGTCCTCCAGTTCAATAGATATGACTGGATGTGCCTATAAGAAAGGGCAACAAGGCTTGTTATGGCAAGCTTACCCACACTTCAATAATAACACGAAGGTTCACTGCCGCCTGCATCTATGCTTACTAAAAGGCGTGAACTTATTTTCATTTATGAGCTGCGCAATAGAGTTCATTTTTGACAGCCTTGACTACTGCTGCAGTTTGAAATCTAGCATTTTACATTCTTGAAGGCATGTAAAAGTTGTAGTTAGACCACAGTTATTAGTTTATTAGACCAACTCTTTGTTTTGTGTACGACAGACGACTGGTAGCACGGAACTGAGCAACGTTTTATTTTGATACTTTATTTCTCCAATAAAAATATTAAAAAGGTAAACACACTTTTATATGCCATGCAGTAGCAAGATGCACACATTACGCATGTAACACCCAGAGGAAGGGTGATTTAGCTGTTCATATGACAGAACTCTGAAACATCAACTCAAATAAGCAAATGCTCAGGCGTGTCAAAAACAATAAGCATATGCAAAGCAACGCTGCAACTGTAATTACACACAGCAGCCGTTATATTCGATGCCGATGCATAACTCGCCGCTTGACAATTCACCGAGTTCGTAGACAGAAGCACCCTTTCAGATTCTCATCGTGCTCTAAAACCGCAATAACAGACATAAAATCAGACATATAATCACACCATTCCAATATATGAGTCTAAGGGCTAAACCCCATGAGAGAGATTTTGTACGCGACGGCGACGTGTGATGGCTTCGAGCGACAAAACGGGCCGTCACTTGAACAGATCGCTCGGTTCTAGAAATCTAACATTCGTCGCTCGTCGCCCGGAAGTGCTATGAGCGACTAGCCAATAGCGCAAAGCCGCAACTGGATGTACAACGCTCAAGCACTACCGATTGTCGCGCGGAACGAGCAAACGATTAAATTTTTATACGTGGACGGATAAGAACCTACTGCAAGACCTTCGGAAATATGGTATGCTACTTCTTACAGTAAAATAGATCAACCTAAATTACTAAAGCACGTGTCACGCTAATTTCAAGATAACGCGCCCAACTGACCTCTTGCAGCATGCCGCTCAATGCCAGCTGAAAGTTTCTAACTAGCACCTGCGCTGCACGTAATTTGAGTGGTCGCAGAATACCCATGGACGAGACACCGTCTAGCGCGCGGCTTATTTATAACACAAGCATGCCGCCAGCAATGACACCTTCTGTTATGTGACTCCTTATTTCAACAGCGTTCCGTACACAGTAGACTGCCAAACTGAATAAACTCAAACACACAAAACACACGCCAAGCTTGCTCCGCATAGGCTCGGGATCATGGTCTGGTGAACAAACCGTTTTAAGCGCCCTCTCGCCTCACGTCTCATTGAACATACCATGGTTCTCGCAGCGTTTACGATTTTCAAAGCACTTACGGATAGTGACAAGTGAAATAATCACATGCAGTTATCGCGACGACTGGCTTTTTTGATTGACATCGAGAAACACAGCAAGCTTGCCTAGTCCGTCGTCTATGCCGTCGACAAAGCACCGCGACGACTTCCTTGCGATAGCACGTCGTATACGCAGAATGTGGACCTAAGTTAGAATTCACTTAGCATGGAGGATTTCTTGTTATATCCTACGAACGACGAACGTCTGTCTTGTTTTCGCGGTGACGCTAGATGGCTGACACACGACCTCCCTCGGATGGCATTCGTTGCTGCTCGCTGGACGGATCACCCTTCTCCAGTGCTGTGCTGTTCCGCGACGTTGAGCGGCGCGCGCTGGAGCAACTCCGAGTGAAAAAGAAGAGCGCTCGCTCCGCGTTCCTTTGACCTGTCGCTGCGTGTTCTCTTAAAAGCAAAACGGTATCTTCTTTGCTCAGCGTGCGTGAATTATTCATCGCCATGTTCGGGGCCAGCCTCCTACAATTGAAGCAGAAGTTTAGGCTACGTTTTGTTCTCTACTGCCGCAAGAGTAGAACGGGCATTCTACTCTCTCTCAGAAGGGCAGAGTGAAAATCACAATTCACACTCTCCTTGGTGAAGGAATGAGCAATGCATTTCATTCCACTCGACATTTTGCGAGAGTAAAACAATGCCTTGAAGAGTAAATCTGCCGCTTCACTCATGCGATACCCTCCCTAGATTTTAGACTGTACGCAAATGTCTTGTCTACCTCATTACAGCGCAAAGCAGTTGCACAGCCGGTTTTCTTCTCTCTGGGTCTCCGGGATCCCTGAGGTTTTGCGCTGGTGCTGGCTATATGTGCTCTAACCGGGGATGTCACAGGTGTGAGGTCATCTTCCGTGGTTGTTGGAGTGGCCCCGTCGAGAATACCACGCGGGTATTTCTTTGAATTCCCAGATGTTTTTGCGGCTTCGTCGGTGTAATATTGGTGCAACCGCATTTGCTTGTTCGCAATGCTCAAATGCGATGTGGGGCCCTTCAGGCTTCACAGCACTTCCAGCTTCTCGTTGTCTGGTCGGGTTGAATACTGATGCGCCGAACCTTCGACATCCGCTTATGCAGTCGTGGTTTTATCATAATACAACGTCGAAACAGGCATATGTGGGTTGCGGATTAGAATGTTTTATGTTTACCGACTGACAGAAAGATGACACCGGCTTGAAAAGACTGCAGCACTAAAAAAGAAAAAGAAACAGAACATGCACAGCGACGAGGCAACAAAGACGACCACCGGTACTTTTGAAGTGGGCACCGATATGAAAGCAATGTCATTTGGAAATGGTTTATAAATTCCTGTAGCGCAGCAGCTCTTAAAGACCAGAATTTCCAGCGCCTGTAGGCGGCCGCCATGTTTTTGTTAATGATGATGATGATGACGATGGTGAGAGGAACTGCGGGAATAGCGCGGGCGATCACGGGCCACAGTGCGTTTGTTGTTGTCAGTCGCCTGCGGTGACTGTTTCGGAAAGCGCTGCAGCCGTATGTCGTATTCACATGCAGGCAACTGTCTTCCTTAGTGGGATGGTAAATCAGATCACAAGAATATACCATGCAGATGATTTATAGAGAGGACCCTTCGGTACCGCCTGCATCAAATGAGTTGCGAGCAGCCTCGTCTGTTTCACTGCAGTTGCAACATCGTGCAGTTAGCCAAGGTTTTTCCGCAAAATTTGCCTAACTATACATGCTTTTGGGCGCTTGAGGCACTGTACGAAATATACTACACCACATCTAGTATGCTATACCTTGTTTTCTTAAAGACAAGTACTTTATTTGTGCCTCGTGCTAGAGTCATGTGTTGTGTCACATAGAATGTTTGCATGTGATCTTGAACACCACGTAATTTAAGTATACCACAATCGATAATAGTACAATAGATATTTTCTATGTTGGGCAAGCTGCACAAAGTCACAGGGCAAATCTTGAGCTCCTAGTATTTACGTAAGAGATTTATTTCACTTGCCCTTCTCCCTTCTCCTAGTGTAGGGTAGCCAACCAGACTCGTCTCTGGTTAACCTCCTTGCCTTCCTTATGCCCCTGCTCTCTCTCTCTGTCTCTCTATCGACATGAAGCATGTGTGAGGAGCATTTCAAACTGACAACGGACACACTTGGCAGGATGACCAATTAGTGGGCCAGTGCAGTGCGCACGAGATAGATGCATTAGAATATTACGTTACCTGTGCTGCCAGCTCATCATCATCATGAGCAGCAGCAGCAGCAGCCTGGTTACGCCCACTGCAGCTGAAAGGTTTCTCCTATACTTCTCCAAGTATCCCGGTCATGTACTAATTGTAGCCATGTTGTCCCTGCAAACTTCTTAATCTCATCCGCCCACCTAACTTTCTGCCGCCCCCTGCTACGCTTCTCTTCCCTTGGAATCCAGTCCGTAACCCTTAATGACCATCGGTTATCTTCCCACCTCATTACATGTCCTGCGCATGCCCATGTCTTTTTCTTGATTTCAACTAAGATGTCATTAACTCGCGTTTGTTCCCTCACCCAATCTGCTCTTTTCTTATCCCTTAACGTTACACTCATCATTCTTCTTTCCATAGCTCGCTGCATCGTCCTCAATTTAAGTAGAACCCTTTTTGTAAGCCTCCAGGTTTCTGCCCCGTACGTGAGTACCGGTAAGACACAGCTGTTATACAGTTTTCTTTTGAGGACTAATTGGAAACTGCTGTTCATGATCTGAGAATGCCTGCCAAACGGATCCCAGCCCATTCTTATTGTTCCGATTATTTCAGTCTCATGATCCGGATCCGCGGTCACTGCCTGCCTTAAGTAGATGTATTCCCTTACCACTTCCAGTGCCTCGCTACCTATCGTAAACTGCTGTTCTCTTCCGAGGCTGTTAAACATTACTTTAGTTTTCTGGGGATTAATTTTTAGACCCACCCTTTTGCTTTGCCTCTCCAGATCAGTGAGCATGCTGCGAGTTACAGGCGCCTTTTTATTTTCTCCGTCGCAGTCAACAGGGAGCAGATAATAAATAAATTTCATATCCATGTATGACATCTCTGAAGGGGGCAGCAGTTCTGTTAGGAACGGCTGAATATGTTTGTCGCGGGACTGAGCGTGAGCATCGCACAATTCCAGGCCGTTCAAGCACCCACACATTCCGCGTAGGAAAGAAAGGAATGAATCAATCAAATGAGACATTGACGCGTGCGCAGCTCTGTTTCTGTGCACGCTAGTCGTACCCTGCTTTTTTCTTTTTCGTGCTCACGAGTATTAGAATTCGGCTCATTCATGTGCATGAAACACACAGGACGCGAGAACCGACAAGGTCCATGCCGTCTTGTTTATTTGCCATAACAGAACAATCAGTGAACAACATGACGAAGTCGACAGACGCTCCCTAAAGCTTTTTGCTCACCGTTCTTTCGTATCCATCACGCAGTTTTGAGTACGAGCTTTCCGTACGGAAAGTGAACCCTGCAGGCCCACAATAAAGAAGCCGAGTAGGCTTACACGGAGCTGTAATGCTTTCTATCGCAGGCCCGCAGCATGGGAAGGCAAGACGCACACTGTCTCGTGGTTCACGACGACAAAACGAACACCCACCCGAGAAAGCTTGGCGGGCAAGAAGCAGCTATGCTATCATGCTATTTTGCAGGCACCGCAGGAGCCTTGTTTGCGCAGTGAAAACACGTCGCGCAAACACGAAGTTCTTCTGTCTCCGTGAACGTAAGATCGCAGGGCTCTTGCGTGTGCAGCTTCCTCTTTCCCTGGTTGTTGTCGACGCCCACGACGGCATGGTGTCCCTCGGACAAATAACATGTATGCATATCTCTAAGCATCCGTCTAAAGCAGATACTTTCGAAGACGCGGCAAGAACACGTCTAAAACCACAACACTAGTTGACAGTCACTTTAGCGTACACTGAAGAGGATGAAGGCGAAAGCCTACGCGAACTCGAGACATTCATTAAATTACTTTGCCATTCGCATTCGAATGCATTGTTACTTCATATTCCTTGCTTTCTCCTTACTTATCTTTTTCAGTTGTCTAGACATGGCGACTGGTTGTGCGTGGTTAATGGCACATGAGAAAGGTCACTCAAATCAATGAACACTATTAAGACACATACAAAGGTTAACTGAATGCATTTTTAACACATTAATTGATGAGCGTATCTGCATGGACATGTATACATACGTATCGTGCCTTCTATTTTTTATGCGAAGCATATTACTAGAGCTCAACCCAGCTCCTCAGGCGCGGCGGTGTCGCCTTCAATGACCTTGAGTACTCATGCCATACCACGTGACACCATGACGTCACGACAGAGGAGAAACGGGGCTCCAACTCGCGCCGTCGCTCGCGGCGTCGCGGCGGTATATAAGCAGCTGCGCTTGCCTCTGCTAGACACTCACGACGTGAGATGCCTCCTGGAGACAGAGCTGCTCGTTGGAATGAGAAGCGAAGGTTGCGGCGTGCTGCAGAGACTGATAAAGAGCGGGAAGAACGTCTGGCCAAGCAACGTGCTCAGTATGCGGCTCGGCGACAAGTTACTTACCAAGTTTAGCCACCAATATGCTTCGCATCTGACTAGGCTTAACCAAGCTAAGCCTCAGCCAATTTTTTTCAGCGCAAGAAAAATGAAAGAGACATGGAAAGGCAAATTAAACAAACACACACCGCTAACTGTCAGCAACAGATTTATTTCCAGTTTTCGCCGGCGTACTTAATTATACCACTCAAAACGTCATAAGACATGGCAATTATGAAGAAAACCGGTAAAACCATACGGAGACACTTTTGTGGCGACAATCATTATTTCGAAGAGTACCCGTTCAAGGCGAACAGAGATAATCAATATCTATTGTTAGTATTATTGATAAAGAAATACTGGCGCATGCGCTTGAATTTGATGCGACAACGCCGGACGGTCAATCTTCTGACCCATGAGCCATCTAAGGTTTGCGCCATATTAAGTGAACAAGCCCCGCACGCACAGCCACTTTCTGCCGTCTACCGCAGTTCTCGCTGGAAGGCAGCACCTGGAGTCGAGAGTAGCGGCGCAGATAATACACGCGCTACGAGGCTATCGAAAATGTGGTGTATATCATGAGATCGTCGGTATCACTTGAAAGTGCCGAAACTTGCTTTTGAGGTCAAATATAACATTAACGTTGCATCCGTTGATTGTGGACGGCCACTTGATATGCATAAACAGTCTGCACCATGTAACACTGCGTGTCACTGGCCGCGGCTTTGCGGTATGACATATATGCTGACTTATTGCTTGATAATGCAAGGTGAGAAAGTGACACAGGTTTCTACAGACTTGTACGCACAAGTGGATGAGATTGCACTCTGCAGTACGAAGGAAGAGACTAGTATAAAAAGCAGTGCCAGTCACTTTGCGCACACATTCGTGGCGTTTGCTAGCAGGAGGGGCAGAACAAGATCGCAATGCTCAGTGGCCAGTACAAGAACTCGAACGAAGAAACGCGCACGGAATCAGGTAAGCGCGACCACCACTTCTGGTTTCGTCAAGCTAATGTACGAACACTGCGGAATCGATGCCGTCTCCAAAACGACGATCAGGATTCAGTACATCAAGAGAAGAGCTGCCACGTTCCCTCGTCCTTGCCTTCCTCATCGCAGTGCCCAGAGACTTGGAATACTCGCCCTATCCCGTCCTCTGACACTGAGCCTTCACAATCAAGTGCAATCACACGTCAGCCTGCATACGTTGACCCAAGCCTTGAGGGTGAAGCTGACCCAGGAAAAATTAACCTCTCCGCATGGTCCAACGACGCTCCGCCGTCGTCGCTGCGAAGTCCTGAAGCCATAAGATATCCTGAGGATGACTGCAATGGTTACCTCAGCGGGCCTGGAAGCAGCAGACTCACGTGCTGGATCTGCCATGAATGCGACGATGAGGACCCACTCGTGTCCCCCTGCAGCTGCTCTGGCACCATGGGCTTGGTGCATGTGTGCTGCCTGGTGCACTGGGTGAACGATCAGAACGTTGACTGCTGCGAGATCTGCGGTCAGCGTTTCCACATGTCGGCCCCACCCAAAAGTGCGCCCCGGTTCTTCCACTATGTTTGGCAAAGCGAGGGGCGGCTGCGACGAGCGTTGCTGAGCGACCTGTTTTACTTGGCAGTATTTGCATCAGCCATAGTCTTCTCCTTGGTCATGCTGGTGGCAGCGTTGGGAGCGATTCAGTCGAAGGGTGTCGTCTGGCCAATCGCTATCCTGGTTTTCTTAAGCAGCGCCTTCCTTTCGTATTGCTTGGAATGTTCTTTCCAGAGGCTACGCTGTCGGTACCATTTGTTCTCGATGTGGCACTTTGCAAACCCAGTGCGCCGATTCGAGATGGAGCCTTCGGTCCGAGAAGTCAGTGTTGGCCAGACCGAACGTATCGAAGTGCGGGCAGCTGGAGAGCCATCGACGTCCGGTGGTCGTCGTCGTCGCCACTAGCATCAACAGGCGGGCATATCTTATGGCTACGAAAGAGTGTGAAGATAGAGGTGGCTAATAAATGTGGTTAGAGCCGCTGCCAAAACTGCTTTCCCAGAAGACCTCCCATGCAAGCCTACGGACTGTATAAGACCAGCTACGGCGAATTTTGCGGACTGTACAGAGGTAGCGTTGTAGTCTTCGAAGTGTCCTTCATGCTACCAGATCATTTTAACGCTTGAATTTTTTTGATGGCGAGCTATCTACTGTGCAATATTTTTCTACATATAGGCTCTATACTCACCAGCGTCGTATGCCGATAGTGTTATCATAGCATTTCTAATACTTAACCGTCGTCGAAATAAAATCCTGATTTCATGTATCATAAAATGTTCAACGTACGGAAAGAAATTCTTTTACCTGGAATTTTTTAAGAGTTAATACTAATGTCGTTCATATACAGATATAGTGAGCCGAAGAAAAAAAGCGATGGGTGTTAGGAATCTCCCTTTTCTTCGCGCTCTGATGTGTACCATCGTAGTAGCTTGAGCAAGAGACGCGAAAAAAAGTCATGGCTACGAGTCGCTCGAGTTCATCAACGAATAAATGGTATTCGAGCACTCGGCAAGGCAAGCATTCGCGTTCTCGCTCATTCATTCGACTTTTTAAAGCACTCTACACAATCGAAAAGCGATAAAGCACGCCTGTGGCCGCTGCATGATACCATCAGCTCGACGTGCGTGGGCGTCTCGTGCTACAGCGATTTGTCCATTGCGGTACATTAAAAGTGGGTGTGAGTTCTACAGGTGAATCGGCAAATTTGTAATTTTTCTAATTGAATAGTCTTTCGGGATGGCCTGTGCAAAAATAACGCAATTAAGTGTGTTCAGGTGGATAACTTATGATTACGGAATTGTCCTATTTTGTCTACTTCGTTTACAGCTGTTCTCGTCCTATTGTACGCGCAACTCTTCCTAACATACGCGTATATGAAGAGGCAGGCTTTCCTTGGAAGTTGCGCTGCAAATTTAACATGCCATCTAGCTGATAAGAGGAAGTGAAGGTAAAGTTTCACAGCGCAGCTGCATATGCCTAGCCGATTCGTCCGTCTGTCGGTTGCTTGGACGACGAAACCTCTGGTGTAACCACATGCGCATGCGCGAAAAAACAAGAGAATTAGAAGTGCGCGATTAGCCAACGCCACCTAGATAGCACGAGGACTCTTTACTCCAATGCAGGACATTAGGCTACCTGGACCGCAACTACCATAGGAAAGGCTGGCCTAGCGAAGCGGTGACGTCAACATTACTGTTGCCTACCCGGGAGCATCCCCATTAGATTCTTTGGAAGTCGGGCCAGGTAACATGATTTCATGGATCGGAGTGAAAGGTCCTTTTGCTATCTAGGTGGTGTTGCATTAGGTGCGCCACTAGTGACGTAGCTGCTCATCGTCGCAGCCGAGAGCGGCAGTTCTCTACGGCTCCGAAATGGGTAGGCCACGCGTCATACGTACTCCTCATGAGCAGGCAGCATTTGGTCAGCAAGGCCACGAGCAGAGCAGGGCACAAGCTCGCCTACGCCGGGCCAATGCTGCAGCACGAGAACAGGCTCGTGCAGCCGAGCGCAAGCAGCAACAGCATATCGAGGATCCGGCAGCCTGCCAAGCCGTTTAATGAACCTTCGGGATGAAAGAACCCAGCCAGAACCGCCATTATGTTCATTATCACTGCCTTTAACTAACATTCGCATCAGTGCGATCTGGTGTGCTCTTTCTTTGAAGATTCCTGTTCTGATTTGCTTTTTATAACTGAGACATGGCTGCATCCCGATATTCAAACAACGTAATTTTTTCGGTAACACTGTGTATATTGTGCACAGACATGACAGAACAAAACAAAAATATGGGCAGTTTGCTTTAGTGGTGCAAGGCTAGGTCACAGTGGAGCTAGTTCCGTCTTTTGATATGTATTGCCAAGTCTTGCGAGGTTATGGCTTGGCTAGGTTCACACGAAGCGTTGCTAGCTTTTGCTAAGTTTTACGAGGTTATGCATGGCTTAACTATGCTCATACTAAGTGTCGCCAAGATTTACTGCGTTTGGCCAAGTTTTTCGAGGTCATACACGGCCAGGCCGGTAAGCTACACAAGTCCTAGCAAGTCACACTCATACAAGCCACAGTACGTGCATAACAATTTATAATCTACAGTGGTTCAGTACCAGTCATCATCGTCCATCCGGTCCTCGTCCTCGAGGTCCGACAATCGTCGTGGTCGTCGTCTTGGTCGGTGGCGTCGGGGAAGGCTTCGGGAAGCACATGCAAGGCAGAGCTCTTCTGTTCAAAGCTCCGCCCAAGCTCACCGTGGAGAGATTCACGTCGAACCAGAGCCACTCGCAGACGCGGCAGCTGTGCCCGAACTCTATGCCGAGGAATTCGCGCTGGAAGCGGCCGTTCGCACCTCCCATGGATTCGCGATCTTGGCGTTGGAAGCTCTCGGTGACGCGCAGGCCCGGAACCGATTCTCGGCGGCGTCGAGCATTCAGTCGGCAGCGCCCCATTGTCTCTGGCCCGAAACGCGGGATCCTCGGCTCGGCGACGGCGTTTGTGGGCAGGCGGCGTCCGCGCGATGGGCACGATCGGCTCCCCTTCGTCGATCGTAGTCCCGCTGAGCCGCGCGCCGAGCTTCCTTGTAGGCAGTGGCGTAGCTAGGTCATCTGGCACCCGGGGCCCAGCGGTCGCGGCTGTGACCTACAAGTTGTAGGTCACAGCCGCGACCGCTGTGCCCAAACTCAATAAATAACTATTCCTAAATAATCCTCAACTAGTTCATTGGATTTCAAGCTTTCTTTCACTTCGCTCCCAGTTTGTCTCTTACAGCTCGACTGACTGTGCTGCTATTTATGTGATATCTGGGGTACGCCAAGGCTCCATTCTTGGGCCATAATTTTTTAAAATCAATATAAATAATTTGCCTATTACATCCCTTCTAACATTCGTCTTTATGCTGATGGCTGTGTTTTCTATGAAGTTTGAACTCTTCCATTGATCATTTCTGCCTCAAGAAGTCATTTGTTTGGTTCAGCACTCGGTACAACACCTGGCAAATGAACATTAACTGTAACAAAACCGTCCTTATGTCCTTCTGTAAAAAATATTCTCGTTCTCTTTTTTATTATTCCTTCAATGACTGTGTGTAGGGTGTCGGTGTACAAGTAGCTCGGTGTCATTTTTACTCATAACATGTGAGGGTCTAATCACGTTGATTACACTTGCAACAAAGCAATATAAAAATAAGTTACCTACGTCGTACACTATTCAACTCTCCAAAAGATACTACGCTACTATTAAATAAATCGTAAATCTGTCCTGTTCTTGATTACGCATGTGTCGTTTGCAGCCCTTATAAGCAGTATGAGATTAACAGGCTAGAAGCAATTCAGAAATAAGCTTTAAGATTTATGTCACCCGCCGTGGTTGCTTAGTAGCTATGCTGTTGGGCTGCTAAGCACTACGTCGCGGGATTGAATCCCAGCCACGTCCGCCGCATTTCGATGGGGGCGAAATGCGAAAACAACCATTTACTTAGATTGAGATGCACGTTAAAGAACCCCAGGTGGTCCAAATTTCCGCCGTCCCCCATTACGGCGTGCCTCATAATCAGAAAGTGGTTTTGGCACGTAAAATCCGAATAATTTTTAAGATTTATGTCACCGTTATACTCGGGCCTCTTCACCCTCTTCTGCACTTCCTTCCTTGAATTTGATTTCGCTCCATTCACGTCACTGCATAGCATCATTAGATTTCTTGCAAAGCATCATCAATTCTTCCTTTAGACTTTCAAAAAATAACTGTACTAACCTCGTGCGTCATCACAACTTAAACTTGATGCCATACTTTGTACGCACTAATATATTTAAATTGATATTTTTCCCTCACTCCATAGAAGACTGGAATCCCTTTCCTGGGTATGTGCGCTCATCGCCATCCCAAAATGATGTGTCTGTGATCCAAGGTGTATGGCCTTACCACATCACCCTCATCGTATTTTTCATAGTAGAATATTCCACTGTGAAACCCCTCCTGCTATAGCGCTTATTGCGCTGCAGTATGTAAAAGTAAATAAATAACCAAATAAATACATTAAATAAATATTTATTAATAATTAATCGTTCAAATAATACATATCGCAATAAAAAAGGCCAAGCCTCTCAACGCTCTCCTTTGCCCGCGAGAAATTCATAAGGGCGTTCTATGGCGCTTGCCGGTGCATTCGTCCGTGGCGTAATGGTTTCAATATCGGCCTTCTGTTCTAGGGCGCCTGTTTCGGGGTCCCGCCGTTGGATGAATTTGACAAAATGACAAGTTCATAATGTCGCGAAGCCGTTATTTAAAGCCCGAAGAATGATATCAAGGCTTATATAGATGTACTAGCCTTAATGCCATGCTGGCTGAACTGCCCCGCTTGCAGCTCCCGTAGACACTAGTGTCGGAGTTTTCTCCAGTAATTACTCTGTGGAACTCTGCGGCCCAACCAATAGCTGATTCAATTCGTATCAGCCTACATCGCCGCTTGCAGCGCTATGAGTTTCCGAACCGCAGGCTCTGCACTAGGTCAAGTTGCACGTGCATGTTTCGCTACACCCACTATGTACGCGGTTCCGGCTTGCAAAATGTTGCCAGCCTTACTTAACGATGACGAAGATTACGATAATGACGGTTACGATATAGTGCAACACATTCGCGACTTGCCGACCCATTCTGCAACTGCAAATACAACAGGCGTGCTCCACGACGTCAATGGTTAGTGAGCCCGTACATGTGACCAGTAGTCGGGTCGGTTGCGACCGCCACGGGGCGGCGCTCCACTACCAAGGTTTTTGCCCCATGTTTTGAAGGAACGCCAGGGTTGATCCCCATTAAGAGCCTTATTATGATCTCCTTCTCATGCACGTCGGAGAATTTAAGGTTTCATTCCCTGAGTATTAGACACCTGTCAACTCTTAAAAGCACAAAAGTCAGGGGGCAATTTTGCTGTCAGTGTTCGTTTATTGCAGCAGTTCATGTATAGAGGGGCGGTAGGTACCAGTCTTTGTTACCACTTATTTGCGCACTAGCTGCTAACATAAAACATAAATACCCAAGAAAATGGATGGGGACATGGCACCGCGGTAGCTCAATTGGTTAGAGTATCGCACGCGTTTTTCTTTGTTTCAATTTGTATGTACAAGTAATTTAGCCTACGTTGTCGTTGGCGTCATTGTTTGTTGGCTTCTCATGATATGACTAATAAAAATGGGGTCCCTTGGTTAACCCCGTTTTTTCTCGTTCATTACATAACGAGGGTCTGGAATCCGGTAACTATAATGCCTTCAGGTAGCATGTGCGGGTTTATTGAGCAGCTGCCTTCACAAAAAAAGATCACGTACCCGTGACGCCTTCGGAAGAAAGGATGTTCTAGAATTCACCGCCAAGATTTGTGAGTGGTGGCGCTGACTAACCATCCTAAAGTTAGTTGTAGTAGTAAGACATAAATACCCTAGAACATGGATGGGGAAACGGCACTGCGCTAGCTGAATTGGTTAGAGGATCGCACGCGTAATGTGAAAACGTGGGATCGTTCCTCACCTGCGGCAAGTTATTTTTTCATCCACTTTCATTGCCAGTAATTTTTCATTTCTTTAATTCAATTAGTAAGTGCAAGCGATTTCCCCTATGTTGTCCTTGGCGTCTTTGTTTGTTGGCTTCTGATGGTATTGTTAAGGAAGGATGAAAGAAGAGTAGAAGATCGCGAGACGCTGGCTGCTGCGTGTTGTTGATGGTCAGCCATCTTAACTACTGTGACTAATTTGTATGTATATATTGTAAATACAATTTTCTATACTCCCAACATCCCCGTAACATATTGGTAAGAGGTGTGGGGTACCGCAGCGGGAAACGGAGCTCCACAGTGGACGTCACATCACCGTCCGCACCATGAATGACGGTGAGCACTCGGGATCAACGTCGTTGCCGCCTCCTACGTTACAGCCTCATGCTACGTCGCTGTCACCTTCGGTTGTCGTTGAGCAACCCAAGGATCCTGGAACTTTCTGTGGGACCGATGGTGCCGACGTTGAATAGTCGGTGGCCCTGTATGACGTGTGAGTGGAATCAACAGATGCGATCCTACGCTTATGCTAGCTAACCTGTTGTTCTACCTAAGAGGCACGGCAAAGGTGTGGTGCGAAAACCACGAAGAGGAGCTAACCAGCTGGGACCAATGCAAAGAGAAATTGACAGAGTTGTTTGTCAAAACAGCCGGCCGTAAAATTGCCCCAAAGCAGGAACTGGCCTCCCGTTCCCAATCCCCCACGGAGTCCTATGCCTCGTACATCCAGGATATGCTGGCATTTTGTCGTAAAGCCAATCGCGACATGACAGAAGCTGTGCACATGCTTAAGGCACGTGCTCGGCTTCTGCACGTTTATTCTCCTCATGTGCAAGAGCTGCTCTACAGTTGATGCAATCATTAAAGATTGCCGACAATTCAAGCTGGTCAAAAGCCGACGCGTCTTGCAACCATTCGCCAGACTTCCCAATACTGCCGCAACGTCGACGTGTGAAGATCAACCCGCACAACAGCATGCACGGCCATCAGAGGACGTGGTGCGAATCGTTAGACGTGAACTGGACGCGATGGCGCCCGCAGCTTTCTGTTCGCGTAGCCCTCACGCTACCACATTTTCAGTTCCCCTCGTATAAGCCATAGTTCGCCAGGAACTTGAAAACATTGGTTTACAGTCTGTGTGTGCTGTCGCCAATCGCAGAGCTAACGAACTCCCTTCTACTATTTTCGCTCCACCCCAACGCTTCTCTCCGCGTTATCGCAACCCGACTAAGCGGAGAACTGCGGACTACCAGCCGATATGTTTCTCCTGTAGCAGCACGCGGACCAGCCTGAGCCGTTTTGATGGAAATTCCCTCTATGTTTCGCCGACCACCGAGTCTAACAGCGCCGATAACTCTGCTCGGAACACGTGGTACAGCCGCTCACCATCGCCGCGCGGACAACAGTCTCGTTCACCGCAAACACGTTACCCATCTTCCCGTTCGCCGCAGCCACGTGGCCTTTTGTCCGCTGTTGCTTTTGGCCGCACGCTTTCGGAAAACTAGGACATGCATCCCTCGGAGGTGGTGCTGCGTTGCCGGTTACAGCAGCAAATCCTCTGTCTGTGCCCACAAGGAGAAATGTAATTGACGTTAAAATACACGGCGTACCTGTCCAAGCACTCGCCGACACTGGAGCCCACGTATCTGTGATGGGTGCTAGCCTACGTAGACGTTTAGAAAAGGTCCTCACCCCAGCAGCTGCCCGAGTGCTTCGTGTGGCTGACGGTGACGTGCTGATTGTTCTTGGAATCTGTACTGCGCGTTTAAATATAGCCGACCGCCCTACTTCTGTTCTCTTTGCTGTGATCGACACCTGCCCTCGCGACGTTATCCTTGGATTGGACTTTTAGCCAATCATTCCGCTCTCATCGATTGCGCAACCGGCGTTCTTCACTTGGAACTGCCTCAAGTCGCCGATGCTCCGAGCACCACCCCACCGCACTTGTGCTCGCTTCATGATTTGAGTATGTCACCCGAGGCAGTTACTTACGTCACTTTGACCGCCCTGCCACAGGTTCCTGACGGTGAATATGTGCTTCGCCCCATCATCGACGTGCTTTTGAGTAGGAACGTTGCTATTCTACGTACGCTGGTCACGGTTACTAGTAACGACGTCGTTCTACCACTTCTGAATTTAAGCCTGGCCCCTTAAGTGACTCCGGCCGGCATATTCTTGGCCAGTGTTTCTAGTGGTTCCGAATTTGATATTGAGAGTCTGAAGTCCGAGAGTGGTTTCTTAGCGCCAATTGAAGCTCACAGCTCTGGTTTATCAACGGCTGACTTCACGAAGATGATTGCACCTGACCTCACCTCGGCACAGGCCACGGACATGTGTCTCCTCCTCGAATCGTAGCGTGACATCTCTGATTTTGGCGACAGGCCTTTAGGCCAAACATCTGTTGTTCACCACCGTATAAAAACTGGAGACGCGAATCCTATTCGTCGGCGTCCCTATCGTGTATCGCATGCTCAGAAATCAGAAAGGGGCAAAATGCTGCGAAAAGAGGTCATCAAGCCATCAGCCAGTCCTTGGGCTTCGCCTGTCATCCTTGTGAGAAAGAAAGATGGCACCTGGCGTTTTTGCGTCGATTATCGCCACATAAACAAGATCACGTGAAAAGACGTATAGCTACTACCACACGTCGATGACGCCTTGGAATGCTTGCACGGAGCTAAATACTTCTCGTCCATCGATCTTAGATCCGGCTGCTGGCAGATTTCAGTTGATGAAATGGACCGCGAGAAGACGGCCTTCGTCACGCCAGATGGTTTATATCAGTTCAAAGTCATGCCCTTTGGTTTATGCAATGCTCCTGCGACATTTGAACGTTGATGGACTCTCTTCTGCGAGGTTGCAAATTGACCACTTGTCTCGGTTACCTTGACATTATTGTTTTTTTTTTCTCCCACATTCTTCAGCCACCTTACCCGACTCGCTCCAATTTTTGCGGTCTTTCGAAAAGCTGGCCTCGAACTGAACTCCTCGATGTGTCAATTCGGGCGCCGTCAAATTACCGTGTTGGGACACATCATTGACGCATCCGGTGTCCAACCAGATCCGCAAAAACTTCCCGCCGTACGCAGTTTCACTGTGCCACGTTCTGCTTCTGATGTGCGCTGCTTCGTCGGCCTGTGTTCTTACTTTCACCGTTTCGTACAAAACTTCGCCGACGTTTCTTGGCCTTTGACAGATCTTCTAAACAAGAACACGCCATTCTCATGGGGACCGCAGCAGGCTCCCGCGTCCGCCGCTCTCATCGGGTTTGACCACCCTTCTCATACTTGTCCACGTTGATCCATCTGGACCGACCGAAGTCAACACTGACACAAGCGGCCACGGCATCAGCGTTGTTCTCGCCCAACAGCAGAATGATGCTGAGTGCGTGATGGCTTACGCCAGCCACCTCCTGTCACCCGCCGAGAGAAATTGCTGCATCACCGGGCGGGAGTGCTTGGCTTTAGTTTGGGCTGTCACCAAGTTCCGGACATACTTGTACGGCCGCACGTTTTCGGGAGGGGGGGTGTTACAGACCACCACGCACTCTGCTGGCTGTCTTCCCTCCGGGACCCGACAGGACGGGTTGGTCGCTGGGCTTTGCGGCTCCAGGTTTTTTTGTTTGTTCTCAACTATAAGTCTGGATGGCTGCACAAGGACGCTGAGGGCCTCTCTCGTCACCCCGTGGATTCCCCTGAGTTTGCTGCGCATGATCCGGTGACCTGCGTGATGGCCTTTACTGACATGACCGACATGCGCGCTGAACAACGCGACAAATCCTTACACTCCATCATCGCAGGAGTGTAATCTGGCAGCACTGACGCGACGAGCCGCATGTTCGTTCTGCACGACGGCATCCTCTGTCGCCGCAGTATCAACTGTTACGGCCCTGAGTTGCTGCTTGTCCTTCCTCGTCATCTGCGATCCGTCGTTCTCGAACTTCACGATGCACCGACGGCGGGTCACCTTGGCAATTTCCGTACACACGACCGCGTACGACGCCGGTTCTTCTGGCCGGGTCTCTACCACTCTGTGCGTAGTTATGTCGCAACTTGCGAATTGTGTCAGCGTCGGAAGAAACCTCCCTTGGCACCTGTCGGACAACTCCATCCAATTGAAGTTCTCACTGAACCGTTCTTTCGCGTAGGTCTTGACCTGCTTGGCCCTTTTCCGACGACGAATACAGGGAATAAGTGGATCGCTGTCGCTACTGATTACGCGACACACTAGGCGATAACGAAGGTGTTGCCGACTAGTTGCGCAACAGACATCGCCGATTTTCTCCTCCACGACGTCATTCTCCACCACGGTGCACCTCGACAGTTACTTACAGACCGCGGCTGCTCGTTCTTGCCTCGAGTTGTTGACGACCTCCTTCGCTCCTGTGCCACGGAGCACAAGCTGTCCACAGCCAACCACCCACAAACGAACGGTCTTACGGAACGTCTCAACAGAAGAATCACAGAGATGCTGTCGATGTACGTCTCCAACGATCACCACGACTGGGACGCCACGCTGGCCTACATGAAGTTCGCGTATAACTCGCCCCGACATGGCACCACAGGATATTCACCATTTTACCTTTTGTATGGTCGCGCCCCCATATTGCCGTTTGACACCATACTCCCTTCTGTGCCACGTGTTGCAACTGAGTACACTCGTGAAGTCATCGATCGCGCTCACATGGAACGTCAAATCGCCCGGCACGTCAAATCGCCCACATAAACATGCAGGGTGGCAGAAGAAAGGAAAAGTGGGCAGAGATTGAGGAGCAGTTACATAAAGAACAAATAGGGGTGTATGCGGTTACAGAAACGCACCTTAGAGACTCAGAAGAGCCGCCAGTTATTGAGAATTATGTTTGGGAAGGGTGCAACCGAACTAAGTCGGAAAGAAAGGGAGAGGGAGTCGGAATGCTCATCCATCAGGGAGCTAAATGGAAAAGACTAAATTCACAATGTCAAGAGCATATTTGGTTTTCAGGTACAATGAGTGGGAAAGAAACTTGGCTGGGCGTTACGGATTTGTGGACCGGAAAAAATTGCACAGAGAAGCATAAAGAGTTAGTGGTGTGCATAGGCGCGGATATTAAGGGTTTCGGGAATGGTGCTCAATTTGTCCTATTAGGTGACATGAATGCCCACATACAGGGTTTAGATGGCTATACTGACAATAACGGGAAGTCAATGCTAGACCTTTGTGAGCAACATAACCTCCTTATCGTGAATATAGGGCCTAAATTTGAAGGACAGATCACGTGGGAAGTGGGAAACCGGCAATCGACCATTGATTACTGTCTGATGACAGAAGAAATTCATGATAAGTTGAGAGAAATGGTCATCGATGAGGAAGGGTTTAGCAGCATAGGGAGTGACCATGAACGCATCATTTTGAAAATGGGATATGTAGTTGGGAAAGAAAGCAAGGAGAGCAAAATAGCCATTCCAAATTTGAACGCTGAACAAATAGCGTATATGGTCACTAGAGTTGAGGAAGAACTTGGCAAATGGTCAAGAGTGGGAATATGGTGAGCTTCTAAGTGTAATAACGACAGAAATACGGAAAGGGAAACAACATGTTCGTCGGAAAGGAAAAAAGAAACCGAAAAGCTGGTGGAACAAGGAGATACGAGAAGCGATCGCCGAACTACAGAAAGCATCTCGAGAGCACAAGCAGGCAAAGAAGGCGCAGTTGCCGCTGGATGAAGTAACCAGTAAATGGGAAATATACCGGGAGAAAAAGTCTATGGTTCAAATACTGGTGCAAGCAAAATTAAAAGGTGAAAGCGAACGTTGGTTGTCAGAAATACGTGAGAAAAAGAAACTCGCACCTAGAATATTTTGGAACCACATAAAATTATTAGGCAGGAAATCAAGAACAATACAACAACATATCCTAGACGAAGATGAAAACAAACTGGAAGGAGAAGCGGCAATAAATTACATCCGAAAAGTAGCAGCTGAATCTTTCCATGGCAATGACGAGGTTGTATTTGAAGAAAAAAAGAGCATGAAAGAGACCCAAGTGCAAAAGGAGCTGATGCTGACAAATTTAAGCGGGAAGGAAGCGGAAGAGAAAATTCCTAAGCGCACAGCCAAAGGGCTAGACGAGGTTCCCGTTAGGCTGATAAATGAACTAGGACCAAGAACTAAGGAAACTCTGGTGAAAGCAGTGGAAAAGCTTTAAAAGATAGACGAATACCAGACAGTTGGCGACAAAGTAGAATGAATTTAATTTATAAAGGAAAGGGGGAGAAAGACAGAATTCACTCGTATAGACCGTTGACCATTACATCGGTAATATACAGACTAGCAATACAGGCAATCAAATTAAAGCTTCAGGCATGGGCAGAGAATAGTGGCATTTTGGGAGAGCTTCCGAATGGCTTCAAAATAGGTAGGCGTTTGGATGATAACTTGTTTGTTCCTACTGAGTGTATTGAAATATCAAAAGCAGAAAGCAGACCGTTGTATGTGGCCTTTTTAGACATTGCAGGAGCCTACGACAACGTAGTCCGCAACATTTTGTGGGGTATTCTCAAAGACGAAGGCTTAGATAACAATTGTCTACAGCTTTTGAGAGATATTTCCCCAGAAAATACCGTTTGCGTTGAATGGGAAGAGGAGGAGCGAGGAGAAAGTTCATATCAACAAGGGACTGAGGCAGGGGTGCCCTTTATCCCCGCTGTTGTTTATGATGTACATGGTGAGGATGGAGAGGGCGCTAGAAGGAAGTAATATCGGCTTTAATCTCTCATATACAAACAGGCGGGTAGAGTAATAGAGCAGCAACTCCCAGGTTTATTTTATGCGGACGACATTGTGCTGCTAGCTAACAAGCAAAGTAATTTGCAACGTCTGGCTAATATCTGTGGACGGGAAGGCAACAATTTAGGTTTGAAATTTAGTGTTAGAAAATCAGGTGTTATGGTATTCAATGAAAACAGTGAACAGACAGTTGTGATACAGGGCCGAGAAATACGTCGGGTAACAGAATATAAATACCTTGGCATATGGATAAACGAAGGCAATGAATATATGGAAACACAGGGAAAAAAACATAACAGTAAAGGGGGAAGAGACGCGCAGCCATAATGAAGCACAGAGCTCTATAGGGATACAATACGTACGAGGTCCTCCGAGGTATGTGGAAAGGTGTAAAGGTTCCAGGACCTACTTTTGGAAATGTGGCTGTTTGCTTTAAATCAGGGGTACAATCAGGATTCGACGGGAACCAAAGGTCAGTGGGTCGTCTCGCATTGGGTGCTCACGGGAAGACTACAAATGAAGCTGTTCAGGGTTATATGGGCTAGACTAGTTTTGAAGTGAGGGAAGCTCACAATAAAATTCAGTATGAAGAACGGCTGAAGAAAATGGAAGAAAGGAAATGGGCTGGGAGAGTGTTCAGGTATCTGTACAGGAACAACATTGATTCACAGTGGAGGAAAAGAACTAGGAAGCTTACTAGCAAGTATGCGATCTGTATAGGGGGCAACACAGCAATAAAGAAGGTCAAGCGGAAAGTCAGAGAGGCTGAAATAATCTCATGGGTGGCGGCAATGGAAAAGAAATCTTCCATGAGTAACTACTTAAGAGGAAAAAACGAAATCAGGAAAGAAACCATTTATGATATCTCAAAGGGAAGCTCATTACTTTTCGAAGCGAGATCGGGATACCTTAGAACACGCACCTATAAAGCGAGATATAAGAAGGAAGAAGAAGCATGTGCTTGCTGCGGCAAAGCTAGGGAAACGATGGAGCAGGTTTTATTAGAATTTGAAGCGTCTACCCAGCGGTCGATTTAGGCAACACTGGCCTCCTTGAAGCCCTTGGTGTCAGCGGGAACAGTGGTAAAGTAAACATGTCCGCAATAGGCATTAGTAAGAGGCGACTGGAGGATATGTGGAAGAAAACTAGGAAAACGTCAAAAGGCATACAAAAGCACACTTCGCAATAGGGGATCAGAAAATTTGGGCGCGGTAGTTCATATTGTTTTTTTTTTTTCAATGTTTAACCTAGGTAGGACATTAGGCAGTATAATAGCGAGAGCTTGGTGGCGCAACCCACCGCCCCTTCCCAAAGGGGACGCTCATAACATCCATCCATCCATCCATCCATCCATCCATCCGATGGAACAAACGCCAACATCGTTGTGGGAACGCTTTTGGAGACGTTCTAAGATACCTTCGCTATGCAGCTACAGAATTCTTCGCCCACTATGGCATGTGGTAGCGCTCAGCAACGATTGAGTATTTTCTGCTGAACACCCTTTGAGGTCTCATTGTTTATTATAACTGTGCTGCGAACCACAGAGTGGCTATGGCTTCCCTGTTGTTGCTCAAGCTTTTCTTCGCAGCTCACTCTTACTTCAGACGCGGCCTACGTGGCACAGCTCCACCCACATGATCTCTCATCCCCCGTCACGCCGGCAGTAGCGTTAGTGTTTGCAGTGGTGGCGGTCGCGCGCATTGGGCATTTGTAGGAAGACGTTTACTCGTATTTAAGTATGGCCGTTTTAAAATAAGGGACGGTTCATTCGTAGACGTGCTGTTTAGCTGTGGCGATCATGAGGCGGTGGTTAAAACTGGGTAATTGGTCGCTAATTAATGAAAATCTAACAGTAAACCTGTAACTTTATATGAGTGGGTTCAGCGTTGTTGGGATATTCAAGAGATGAATACAATTTATTGATAGGAAAGACAGAGAGGTCGACCTGAGCTAGTGCGCTCTAGTCTGCTACTCTGTACTGGGGAAGAGGGAAGGGGAGTGAAAGTATTGGGATGGATGATGATAAGAGAAGTGGTGAGTGCTTATGTACATGAGACAGTTGCCTCGCTAGAGCCGCTCGTCGAGCTTGGTGTCCTGCAGGAACTTCAACAATACTTTTGTGGCACGCATTGAAATTGCAGTGTCAGGCCATGGGCCGAGAATAGCTTCCTCCGACAGTAGTTGTCTGCCAACGCTGGCTAGGAAACTGTCTAACGTCCTTCGCTCCAGCATATATGCTGGGCAGTCGCACAGTACGTGTTGCAGTGTTTCGGGCATCTGGCAGTGTACACAATCAGGGCTGTTCGATTGGCCGATGAGGTGTGCGTAGCGACGGGTGAAAGCAACGCCGAGCCGAATCCTGTGTAGCAATGATGTTTTGCTCCGTGTAAGCTTCGGGGGCAAACAGAATTTACCGTCTGGGTCAATCATACGTAGACGTCTGTGAATGTTATCAGAGTGGGCTCTGTAAGCCTTTGTAAGGTCCTGCATGAGTGCCTTGATCATGGAGTTGGTGTCAGGTCGCGAGTAGGCAATCCGTACTTCATCACAGGAAGGGGAGGCCGATCTTGCCTCACTGTCAGCGAGTTCATTACCAAAAACACCACAATGGCTAGGCACCCATTGAAAGGTGATCACGTGGCCACTTAACTCGGCACTGTGATAAAGTTCGACGATTTCCAGCACGAGCAGATAGTATGGTCCTTTGTTTAAAAAGTATTTTAGCGCCTGTAGCGCTGATTTGGCATCGCACAATATTGTCCATTTATGGGGTGTCGGCGTTGTCATAAAACGGACAGCCTCCCGTATTCCCGCAAGTTCCGCTGCCGTAGATGTCGATTTGTGGTCTAATCGAAATCGTTGAGTAATTCCAAGTTGTGGGATGACAAATGCGGCCGTTGTGGCAGATGGTGTGACCGAACCATCGGTATATACTTCTACAGTCCCACTATATAAAGTAAATATATGGGACAGGGTGAGCTGCTTCAAGCCAGTGGAGGAAACGTGAGATTTCTTCCTAATTCCAGGTATCTGAAGCCTCACTAGTGGTCTTGGCAATGTCCATGGAGGTGTCGCGGGGATGTCGGTTACCTGGAATCTTGCAGGTACAATGCTTGCGTGACATGCAATAGCTTTAGAAAAAGCACAGTCAAGGTTGATGCTTGGAAGCGTTGATAGTGGATGGCGTGAGTGTCTGGTTAGCAGGCGAAGATAGGTTCGCACAGGTTCACAAGACCTGTGTATGTCGATTGGACAAGCCCGTGCTTCCGCTATTGCGCCCTTAGTTGACGTGCAGCGTGGCAAGCCAAGACATATCCGTAGTGCTTGAGCCTGAAGGCTCTCCAGCGTGCGTATACAAGATGACCCCATGTTAGATAACACAGGCATGCTGTAGCGTATGTAGCCCACAAAAAGTGCCTGGTACACTTGGAGCAAACTTCGCTCAGAGGGGCCCCATCTCAGTCCTGATATTACACGAAGAACGTGTACGAAGTTGGTCAGTTTAGCCCTAAGCGCAGTAACATGTTTGGTCCAAGAAAGACTGCGGTCTATTATCACGCCAAGAAATCTGTGGTGGGTGACTAAAGGGAGCGCCGTTCCGTCGACAACGATTGGATAATTCTACATCGATTTGCGCGTAAATGCCATGACTGCACACTTAGTAGCTGAGAGTTGCAGGCCTCTACGGCGCAAGTACTTCGCCGTTATGGTAACCGCACGTTGAAGCCTTGCACGCACTTGCGGACGTGTGACCCCAGATGACCAAATACAGATATCATCCGCATCCGCGTATTCAAGAGAGCTTTCCGCGAAAGTTATATCTCAACTTTTGGATATGGAATAATGCGATTACCCAACGAATTTCTGCTGTCTGAGCGCGCAAAGCCGAAGCTGGTTGGTTGCAGCACGCGCGTCGCCACGCTCCTCGAGGCGAGTCGACTTCACCCAGCGGGGGACAGCTAGCGCCCTGCGGCTCCGCTGTGCTCGACGTTGCCGCAGCGTGGTATTAATTCAAAACTGCAACTTTTAAACGTTGCTAAATGTCTTCTTATACAAAAACACCCGGTTACTGACTCGAGTGTGGAGTCGCCAGTGGTTGGCGCGCTGTTGTGAAGTCTTCATCGCTCGCGGTGACACGCTCTCATTAACAACGTTCGCATCAAACGAAACAACACCGCGCAGAGATGTTTGTTTTGTACTTCCTGGCCAGAGTACCAAATTTTTTGAGCGTGCTATCGAGCTCAGATAGTAGATGCGCGATAGTACATGTTGGGTCACCGGATCAGGGTGGGGCCTACGTCCCGCTCACTCGCTCGCGCACCCGCCCCATGTGTTCCAAGTGGTCGTGTGTGACAGGTCATACGAGCACGCGTAGTGCGGCGGGGAGCGCGGCAAATGGTAGCAGGTTTTCCTGGATTACTCATCGCACTCCTTTGCGCGCCATTAGTAACAAGAGGAAGTGGAAAGAAAAATGAAAGAAAAAAAATTGCTGGAGAATGATTTAACTTCTAGTTGAAGTCGATGAAAGAAAAAGTCTTGCTGAGCGAGTTGGGTGTGAGAAAGCGAGGCAGTCACTGCGTATACCGTCCGCGGACACGTCACCACTCGCATTGTAATTTTTTTTTCGACTGCATGGTCTTAGACACGAGCCCACAATTTTAATTGCACTATCTGCGGCATGGGCCTAGATTTACAGAGTGCAGTATTTTTGGGATCGGCCCTCAGTTTGATCTACAATGATGCGGTAATTATCATTACATAATTTCTCGAGTTTCACAAGCTTAAAGCGCGATGCGATTATGAGGTACGCCGTTGTGGGAGATAAGCGCCAATGGCGCAATGGTTACGTAGTGGCTTCCGTGCTGCGGGTTTTCTATTTAAATCTGGTCACTGGGTAATATTTTTTTATTAATATACAGCTCAACCGTAAACGCGAAGCAATGAATGCGATATCAACACGTTGGACTAATCCACGAAGTGCAAGGCTCGTAGCTGCAGTGACAGGTATGAATTGCGGTGCACGTAAGCTGACTAAATAAGCACGCTTAGTGAACATGAACAGATGGAACTGAACTGCCCTGTGTGGACCTCACGTTCCCTTACTACGGCATGCTCACGATGTGTGCGTCCGCTTCGCGCTTAAACACACCGTCACGCCTATACACCAGAACACCGTGAATTCAAAGGGCGCCGCCATATTGATGAGCGCCGGTCGCGCCATCTATCCCAAGCGCCGCGAAGTAGCAGGCCTGGGCTGCCACGCCGGGAGATGCGAGCCGGCGCGAAAGCGAAACTTGGGCTTTTTAGCTGGGCGGAAGGCGTGTTTCACGTTTTTTCTAACCTGTCATTTTCGCTGTCTGGATTCAATCAAACTTCAAGACCTCGTGCAAGTCCACAATGGACACACTGAGTGCTGTGCAGACTGCAGAAGCGAATACATCGGGTAGGTGCGCTATTACGTTTGTACAAACCGCGCGCTATATGCTAAAACACCTGTGAGCTTTTTGGCACGTAACCTGTGAAGGAATTTACAGCACTGTGTTGGTGCCATATATTATTAAAGCACGCAGAACACTGTCATCTGCACTTTCAGTTTGGTCTTGTTTGTAATGGTCTCTACTGGGTTGGCCGCGCTTGGCAACCAACTGGCGAGGTCGTTTGACTGCCTGGTTAGCAGACGCCTGCCCTTCACCACCTGCACACTGAAAACAAAATATATGTTATAGTAAGAAGGGCTGTAGTTCTTTCCCATGCCATCACTTTTGCGAAGATATAAAGTCCTCTCAAAATGAAATAGAAAATACACCAGGCCAATTGTATCGTGCAACCACTTAAGAGTACAACATTCAGAACAAAAGCCTACAGCACTCGAACAAGCAGCATATGATGCTAAACCTGCACTCACTGGAAAATGAGGTACTACAGTAGTTATAATGTTCAACTACATGTGCAGTCAAAGCCCGTATAACAGGGCGAGCATGACAGATGCAGGTGTTGTACAGTTGCACAAACCATGACAGGGCACGTAAAATTACCATCCCTACTTAAAGCTGCATCATCAGGACCCCTTTGGTACAAGACAACAACCGCACCTGCATTCCAAGAAATTAGCCCCACCAACTGCAGCTACCTGGTACCAGACCTGTTTCGCTTGTGCGAGGCCATCGGATTGTTGGCGCTCCCTTAGAAAAGAAAACAGTAAAAAAAAAAACTAGTGAGAACGATCAAAATTTTCTTACAAAATACAAGAATAATTAAGCACCTTAATTTCCTCGCCATATGAACGGAAATATTTTGCGCTTTGCCCCGCATAACAGCCCGCACGCAGTTTAGAGCTCAGGAGGCTCAAATGAATTCGTTACGAATGATACCTGCAACACCAGCTCGTAAAGGTAGGTGCGCTGCAAGAACACCTTCGGCGACGAGTAGTTGTCGTTTACGTTTTTGTGGACGCATGCTACGTGACGAGCAGACTTCGGTTTACTTTCATTAATAACGCTCACCAGCAAGGCCTACAACTTGTCGTTCACGCTTAATGGTCATTCCGTGCACCAGCTGCAAGTATCGCTAACCGCAAACTCAACTGTTCCGCTTAACCGTCGGGAGCTCTGCCTGAATGAAAACACGAAAAGGCTTGCCTTTTTGTTATAGCCAAGGCGAAGCACCGGCGCGGGATTCTGCTCTGTAGGCTTGTTGCCCAGAAAGTGCTCGGAGCAAACCTGCGTATTACGTTTGTAGGGCGCAAAGTTGAACGTGACACCAAAATATACACAGATCGAATACTCACTCGTGCATTTTCACTGGGTTGGTAGTTCTTCCTATTCACTGCAGCTATCCACCGGCGGCGCAGCTTGGCGTTCTTCGTTGCGGATGGAAATCGGCGCAGGCTGAAAACACCGCACCGGCACGATTCCCTACGTGTCTTGTGCTCTTCGCAAACAGCGCTAAGCAACCTGCTCCTTTTCCGCTGGTTGTTTTGGCATCCAAACACGACGCAATGATGCCCAGATGACTTCTTCTACTTTGGATCCGTGTGAACGGGCACATTTCCGCACTTTGGAGCCCTAGAGCTGGCGCTTGCCATGTCTACTGGTCGCCGGCGAACACACTTTGGCAGCCCAGTACAAAATAGCGCCGGTCGACCGGGCAACCCGGGTGCGAGAGTATGCGTTCGGTTAGTCTGGGTGCGAGACTAGCGTGTTCTGGTCTATACACCTCCGGCTTTGAGCTACAGCGTGCGCCGCACAGGCACATGCATCTGCACCGACGCACGCAGTGGTCTTGGTGCACATGCTGGCTCGCCTTGCTTCAGTGCGATTAGCGTTTCGCTGGAGCTCCTCGGCCGGCGTTCTGACAACACGCGAGGTCATGTCTACGCGATGTGAGGGACGCGGCATAGATAAAGAAATTTCAAGAAGAGCGGACACTCCCATAGAGCCCAGTGGCCGAATTGACAGTTGCACACCAAGAGGATGGTATTAACACCTTCCGGTTTCGGTTTTGGGGCGCGCGCGTTTTGAACGCCGGCTGGTACACGCCGAGCCGGCTCCGCTTTTTTTTTTTTTCGCTTCTGCTGAACCACACGTGGCCTTGGCGTGGAATCGTATCATTATTTAGTAAAAATGATTGCGAACGACCTTTACAACACTCCGCCGAATCTGTGAGGTGCAATTTCATAAAGAAAACGCAAGACGTTTTCTGAAATGATGAAATATTTATTTTGCTCTATATAAATGCTCGTTCCGGGCTTCTGCGTTCATCCAAAGTTTTGGCAACTGGTAAGCAGCAGTCGTTGGCGTACGATGCCCTACCGGTTACCATCAGCTGGAAGAAAGTAAATTACAAGCATGTATCCCTTTGGTATATTTCGCAGCAGAGACTCCTCCCAAACAATGCCATAAAATCTGAAGAAAACATCCGATTTCCAAGCATCCCTCCCTTCCCAGGGATTTTCTGCTCCTTAGGAGCACAAATACACACGTGACTTCGCCCTTCCAAAACAACTAGGCCTCAGTCGACGCGATGGTACGCCAAGTACACAGGTGGCTACAATACAGGCTCAGCCAGACCATGTTACACGCTCGCAGAATGCGTTCTAGTCGCACTCAAGACAGATTCGTGGGTGCAAAGCCTGTTTTCAGTCGCTCAGAATACATAAATGTGAAGTTCTTGAGCTCCTCCGTGTTATCTTTTACGCGTCCTGCCTGCGCAAGCAACACACCCGTGTTATCACTCTCAGCAATCGCTCGTCGCGTTCTCGACAAGCGCGAGTACCGAAATAAGGTATGTGGTGTTGCAGGGCCATAAAAAGCGTCACAAACTTGTGCCGCTAAAATTCAGTACACGCAAAACTAACTCACTATGGCCGGCTTGCTTTTTTGCTAACAGCTTCACAACCCCAGGCGCGGCGAGCATGCCACAAAAGTATCCCAAAAAGTTACCAAATGAATTGCAATGCTTTTTGGGGTCAGAGATTGCATCACTAACTTCTATCAGAAAGATTCAGTGCACACAAAACTAACTGCGCCACACAGCCGAGCTGCTTTTCGCTAACTGCGCCACTACGCCGAGCGCGGCCACTGTGCTTGAAAAGTACCCCAAAAAGTAGCGAAATTAGTTACAATAATGTCTGGGGTCAGAGAAAGCGCCAAAGCTTGTCCCGGTAAGATTCAGTACACGCGAAACTGCGTCACACGGCCAAGGTGCTTTTCGTCACAAAGCCAGGTGCGGCGAGCGTCCCCATAAACTACCGAAATAAGTTATACTTATGCTTGGCCCATAGAAAGCGTCGCAAAAACCTCCCAGTACGAGTAATTAACTCAAATTAATTAGGCTTGGATGGGGGAGCTGTTTTTCGATAACTGTGCGTCACTATATAGGTTCAGTTTTGTGCAGTAAGCCTAAATGTGCTTGAAGTGCGTCGCAGACTGTCAAACCATATTCCTCACCTTGCTGTAGTCCAGTAGTGCAGCGGTGCCGTGTCGAAATGCAGACGGAACACAAGAGAACGCCGGTAGCCCAAAAAACGGGCTACATCCAAAACAGACGGGTCACCGAGCACGCGAGCTTCCCATGCGCAGCCGGCCTCGCTCACTCCTGCGGCTTGTCTGGCGCATGACATGTACACGCGCGTCTGGTGTACCGCTAGCTTGTTGCTAGGCAACGCAAGAAAAATTAGTCGCAAAGTATAAGTTCATTTACACGCAAAACTTTTTTAGTTTCAGTGGGAAAGAATGAAAAAAATAGAACGTTGTCTGTGTGTTTATTTCACATTCTTTTTTTCTGATGCTCGCGTCAACTAACGGATGGAGTTGAAACTGGGTGTGACGTGTTTCCTGTTGCCAGTTTTTGAAGTGTCCCCCCTCTTGTTGAATTTCTTTCTCTATGGACGCAGTGCTTCGCTGCGGAAGCCACGCACCAGCAGGTACTATTTTAGCTACCGTACCATGGATGCTATGTGTGGGAAAACCCTGGCACAAGCCGACAGTATCTGCATGGTCTGCATCCGCTTGTTGGAATTAGTTCCAGCAAGCACATCTGTCTAGCATGTGGTCTTAGAATATAGCATGCTCTGTGCCCCAGTCTGCGTTTGCAACACGAGCACGTCTGGACGTCTTTCGCTACCTGGCGTTCAAGTGCTGACACAAAGGGAACTCGAACAGTTAATGTGAGTAGTATTATTCAGACAACATAATAAAACCAAAGACATCAGTATTTTATGTGTAATTATTGACGATGGTTGAAAATCGCGTGGAGTGCTCAAATAATTCATATTGATATAAAACGCGCCATGCGTCTCAACGCGCTGGCTTGCATGCGGGAAATTCTTCAGTATGTTCTATTCCGCCTCCTGAGAATCGTGGCTGTGGTCTAATGTCTAGACTGGTGGGCCGATATGCTAAAGGCGTCCTGTTATTTATTTTATGTATGCCTATTATATATATAATATAGATATCAGGAACATATCATATATATCATATATATCATATATCATATCATATGATATCATATATATCATATCATATCATCATATATATATGATAGATCATATATCAGGGCAGTCAGCGGCAAATACGTTCCCGGAGCTAATCATTTCATGCCTTTCGGCAGGTAGTGCATGCGGTCATCGGACGCTTCACTGAGACACGGGCAGTGCAGCCGCTGGCATCGGTGAACCTGGATCTGCGCAGGGTCTGCGCAGACAACGTGCTTCCGTCTGCAGTTTTCGTCAGCAAGCTGTCACCTTCTCGTCAGCACATCACCTAGCCTGCACCCCAGACGCTTGGGAATGCCTACTTAAGGAACAGCATCGCTCGGCTTCTTTGCAGTCAGCGGTAAATACGTTCCCGGAGCTAATCATTTCATGCCTTTCGGCAGGTACTGCATGCGGTCATCGGACGCTTCACTGAGACACGGGCAGTGCAGCCGCTGGCATCGGTGAACCTGGATCTGCGCAGGGTCTGCGCAGACAACGTGCTTCCGTCTGCAGTTTTCGTCAGCAAGCTGTCACCTTCTCGTCAGCACATCACCTAGCCTGCACCCCAGACGCTTGGGAATGCCTACTTAAGGAACAGCATCGCTCGGCTTCTTTGCAGTCAGCGGTAAATACGTTCCCGGAGCTAATCATTTCATGCCTTTCGGCAGGTACTGCATGCGGTCATCGGACGCTTCACTGAAGACACGGGCAGTGCAGCCGCTGGCATCGGTGAACCTGGATCTGCGCAGGGTCTGCGCAGACAACGTGCTTCCGTCTGCAGTTTTCGTCAGCAAGCTGTCACCTTCTCGTCAGCACATCACCTAGCCTGCACCCCAGACGCTTGGGAATGCCTACTTAAGGAACAGCATCGCTCGGCTTCTTTGCAGTCAGCGGTAAATACGTTCCCGGAGCTAATCATTTCATGCCTTTCGGCAGGTACTGCATGCGGTCATCGGACGCTTCACTGAGACACGGGCAGTGCAGCCGCTGGCATCGGTGAACCTGGATCTGCGCAGGGTCTGCGCAGACAACGTGCTTCCGTCTGCAGTTTTCGTCAGCAAGCTGTCACCTTCTCGTCAGCACATCACCTAGCCTGCACCCCAGACGCTTGGGAATGCCTACTTAAGGAACAGCATCGCTCGGCTTCTTTGCAGTCAGCGGTAAATACGTTCCCGGAGCTAATCATTTCATGCCTTTCGGCAGGTACTGCATGCGGTCATCGGACGCTTCACTGAAGACACGGGCAGTGCAGCCGCTGGCATCGGTGAACCTGGATCTGCGCAGGGTCTGCGCAGACAACGTGCTTCCGTCTGCAGTTTTCGTCAGCAAGCTGTCACCTTCTCGTCAGCACATCACCTAGCCTGCACCCCAGACGCTTGGGAATGCCTACTTAAGGAACAGCATCGCTCGGCTTCTTTGCAGTCAGCGGTAAATACGTTCCCGGAGCTAATCATTTCATGCCTTTCGGCAGGTACTGCATGCGGTCATCGGACGCTTCACTGAGACACGGGCAGTGCAGCCGCTGGCATCGGTGAACCTGGATCTGCGCAGGGTCTGCGCAGACAACGTGCTTCCGTCTGCAGTTTTCGTCAGCAAGCTGTCACCTTCTCGTCAGCACATCACCTAGCCTGCACCCCAGACGCTTGGGAATGCCTACTTAAGGAACAGCATCGCTCGGCTTCTTTGCAGTCAGCGGTAAATACGTTCCCGGAGCTAATCATTTCATGCCTTTCGGCAGGTACTGCATGCGGTCATCGGACGCTTCACTGAGACACGGGCAGTGCAGCCGCTGGCATCGGTGAACCTGGATCTGCGCAGGGTCTGCGCAGACAACGTGCTTCCGTCTGCAGTTTTCGTCAGCAAGCTGTCACCTTCTCGTCAGCACATCACCTAGCCTGCACCCCAGACGCTTGGGAATGCCTACTTAAGGAACAGCATCGCTCGGCTTCTTTGCAGTCAGCGGTAAATACGTTCCCGGAGCTAATCATTTCATGCCTTTCGGCAGGTACTGCATGCGGTCATCGGACGCTTCACTGAGACACGGGCAGTGCAGCCGCTGGCATCGGTGAACCTGGATCTGCGCAGGGTCTGCGCAGACAACGTGCTTCCGTCTGCAGTTTTCGTCAGCAAGCTGTCACCTTCTCGTCAGCACATCACCTAGCCTGCACCCCAGACGCTTGGGAATGCCTACTTAAGGAACAGCATCGCTCGGCTTCTTTGCAGTCAGCGGTAAATACGTTCCCGGAGCTAATCATTTCATGCCTTTCGGCAGGTACTGCATGCGGTCATCGGACGCTTCACTGAGACACGGGCAGTGCAGCCGCTGGCATCGGTGAACCTGGATCTGCGCAGGGTCTGCGCAGACAACGTGCTTCCGTCTGCAGTTTTCGTCAGCAAGCTGTCACCTTCTCGTCAGCACATCACCTAGCCTGCACCCCAGACGCTTGGGAATGCCTACTTAAGGAACAGCATCGCTCGGCTTCTTTGCAGTCAGCGGTAAATACGTTCCCGGAGCTAATCATTTCATGCCTTTCGGCAGGTACTGCATGCGGTCATCGGACGCTTCACTGAGACACGGGCAGTGCAGCCGCTGGCATCGGTGAACCTGGATCTGCGCAGACAACGTGCTTCCGTCTGCAGTTTTCGTCAGCAAGCTGTCACCTTCTCGTCAGCACATCACCTAGCCTGCACCCCAGACGCTTGGGAATGCCTACTTAAGGAACAGCATCGCTCGGCTTCTTTGCAGTCAGCGGTAAATACGTTCCCGGAGCTAATCATTTCATGCCTTTCGGCAGGTACTGCATGCGGTCATCGGACGCTTCACTGAGACACGGGCAGTGCAGCCGCTGGCATCGGTGAACCTGGATCTGCGCAGACAACGTGCTTCCGTCTGCAGTTTTCGTCAGCAAGCTGTCACCTTCTCGTCAGCACATCACCTAGCCTGCACCCCAGACGCTTGGGAATGCCTACTTAAGGAACAGCATCGCTCGGCTTCTTCGCAGTCAGCGGTAAATACGTTCCCGGAGCTAATCATTTCATGCCTTTCGGCAGGTGAGCCTTTTGCTCTTACTTATTTTATTATTGTAATTTTTTGCCGCTGACTGCACAGAAATGCCTTCTGATTGTGCTGCTTGCTCTAAGCCATTACCTTTGGATGCGAAATTTTTAACATGTTCGGCTTGCAAGAAGGTTTCCACCTTGGGAAACGATGCTCTACAGTAGTTGAAAACAGCTACGCAAAAATGAGTTCAGTTAAACGTGAAAGCTGGCTGTGCCAAACATGTCGACCGGAAAAAAGCACACAAGGAGACTTCACACAGACAGCAAAAGAAGAATCGTTTGCACAGCAATTTACTGCTGTAAATGAAAAACTAGACCGACTTGCATCTTGCGTAGAAATACTCGCCACGAAAGTACAGGAACTTCTTACATTTAAGGACTCAGTTGGAAAGATCGAGAACTCGATACAGGTAGTGCAGACTTCAATAGAATTTCTTTCCACAAAATATGACTCGGTATTGGAGACAGTCAACAAAAATCAGGCGGAGGTGGCGGAATTACGTTCCAAGGTTGACTCGCAGTCTTCTACCGTGGAGTTCCAGTCAGACCTGATCGACAAAATAAGTGAGCAAATGAATGAAATGGAGCAGTATAGTAGGAGAAAGAATTTCGAGATCCACGGGTTTCCCAGCAAGCCAAAGGAGAACTTGCAATCCTTCCTCAGTGATCTTGCGCAACAACTTGAGGTACCTAACTTTGCGGCAACTCAAGTCTCCGCTATCCACCGTCTACCCAGTAGGGACAATACTGCACCAGCTATTCTTGTCCAGATGTGTTCCGTTGAAGCGAAGGAACAATGGCTTCGATCACGTAAAAACTTTCCAAGATTGGTTCAGAATGATTTTCCACGGTTGTATTTCAATGACAACCTCACATGGGTTAATCGTGAGCTGTTCTGGCTAGCTCGCACTAAAGCAAAGGAAATGTCCTTCAAATACGTCTGGACAAGAAATGGCAAGGTGTTTGCAAGGAAAGCAGACGGCGCTCCACTCGTTCGAATCAATAGAAAATTGGACATTGAGAGGCTTACCTAGTCATGGCTACTACTTTCAAGGTTTGCAAAGACCTTTTAGAAGTTTCGCGGTTTTTTTGTTATCCGGGTAACGACGCTTTCCATGTTACTCACGTAAACATCAGAAGCATTCGTAGGCACTGGGACTATTTAGTAGCCATTCTATCTTCTGTTCCACTGCTTTTTGATGTCATCGTACTCACCGAGATAAATATCTCGCCAGGTCTATTTTCTAGTTTCGCGCTACCGGACTATAAGTCATTCTCCTTTTTTCGTCCGGTCCGGAAGGGTGGAGGCGTGGCTGTCTTTGTAAAAAACACTTGGTCAGTCTCCGAACTACACTTGCCTTTCGACCATGCCGAAACTGTTGCTCTCCGCTTATCTAATCCTCGATTTTCATTAGCCTTGCTTTCTGTATATCGTCCCCCATGTGGTAACAGGCGTCTTTTTTTGGATGAGCTCGACTACGCGTTATCACGTTTAGGAACCGATGAATGTATTTGCCTCACAGGTGACATTAATATAGATACGTTACGTCCAACAGTAGGAATAGTTGCTGATTATTTAGATACACTATCTAAATGGGGAATTGAAATGACAATCCATGCAGCAACTCGCGAAGAATTCCTATCTCAACGTCTTGTTTCATCCTGCATTGATCACGTAAATGTTAGAGCCCATAATCTGGAAGTAAAATCTACCATTGCACAGGTTAAGCTTTCTGACCACTACTTCGTCTGCTGTTCACTGAAACAGACTGTGAATCCTTTGTTATCGGAGGCTATTAACTCTGTCAAACAAATTTGTATAACTGACCCAAGGCTTTTTGATAAACTAGTCCAGAAAAATGATTGGGATAATTTTTTATGCACTGTGTCACCGGAAAACATGTACCGTGAATTTGTAGCTGTGTTTGATGCTTTTAGGCAGGCGGCAACACGCATTGTCAAAGTCAGGCAACGTAACCTGAGCCAGAAATGGATGACCAGCGAAATCCTAGCTGCTATAAAGGAAAAAGATTTGTTGTGGACCAAGGCCAAGCGGTCGTCAAACTGCAACGACATGCGCTTAAGATATAAATGTGCCAGAAACAAAGTGAATGCAATGATCAGACTTGCGAAGCGCATTTATTTTAGAAAGAAATTTCAAGAAGCTCGATCTGACATAAAGAAAACATGGTCCCTAATCAATAACCTTAGAGGCGGCAACATTTCAGCGCCTAAACAGCGTCTTGCATCTTATTTTTCTGCAGACGACGAAACTGTGGCAAACTTATTTAATCAGTTCTTTTCAAGTGTCTCGGGATCGAGGACACGGCGACCATCGGTGTGTACTTTAACAGATAGCTTGCTAGATTCCGCATATCTTCCTTTACTATCGCTTGAAGAATTAAGGTCCATTGTCTTTAATCTTAAGACGAACAAATCACCTGGCTTCGACAAAATCTCTGTCAGTGAACTTCAGAGAAATTTTGACGCGATTAAACATGTATTGCTATCCCTTTTAAACTTTGTTTTGGATGGTGGTGTGATTCCAGTTGATATGAAAACCGCAATTGTAATTCCGCTTCACAAGCAAGGTGCACGCAATAGTATTGAAAATTACAGACCTATTTCGATAATTCCCTGTATAGCTCAAATATTAGAAAAACATGTGGCTCTTACGGTAACACAGTTTCTAGATAATGTACTGTCATCCCATCAGTATGGATTTGTAGAGGGGAAGGGCACACAAACACTGTTAGAAGCTTTCTCTGATCTTTTAAACTTGACACTAGACCGTAACCGCGTAGCATGTGCCCTCTTTATGGATGCCTCTAAGGCATTTGACAGTGTTTGTCATGAGATTTTGTTGCAGAAACTGTCTCTCCTAGGCTTTCGTGGGTCATTCTTGAATTTACTAACTAACTTTCTGCAGGATAGACGACAGTGTGTAAAGGCGGGAGATAGTTTAAGCGTTTTTACCAGTATTCATTCTGGAGTCCCTCAGGGCTCAATATTAAGCCCCCTGCTTTTTAACATTTATGTGAATGATTTGTCCAATATAGTAGGTAATTATATATATCAATATGCCGATGATACTGTTCTTGTATCTTGTGCAACTAATTACTCTGACGCAATCAGCTCCTTACAGAATGAGGCAACTAAAGCTATGGACTGGTTTGCGGCTAATTTAATAAGCATAAGTATAAACATTCCATGATTCTAAAGCTGTGATCTACGTGCGAAAAAAAATCATAGCACGGGAATACACATTGCATAGGATGAAAATAAACATAATTGTAAGCATATGTTATAGTAGTATTGCATTTGATTGGCTGCATACCTAAATCTTCGCTTCACATAGACTGCAACATGTGTTTTGTATCTGCACAACTTTTACAGCGAAGCTTATAGCTACACTGTCCGTCCGTCTACGCGTAGCGTCGACACGCAAAAACTTTCGTCTCTAGTTTCTCGCGAATGCTCTGTAGATCTCAATATAATACACGTATCTTCGGGAAAAAAATTGGAGGACGCTTAAGCTTCGCCTTCAAGAGTGGAACGTGATAGCGTTATCGCATCCCGTTCGCACCGCCTACTCAAACGCGCTACGCCAGCCAAACGTCGCGATCGGCAGAGATAGCCAGGCCCTGACCAACGCCCCCTCGATAGCAGGCCTGTGCACTCTGCCTTATGACGTCATGCTACTTGGACCGAAACTTCTCCTGTCAAGCCCGGTGTGATGAAAGCGGTGACGTCAAAACCACCACAGCTTACTCGGGAGCCTCCGCATTAGATTGTATGGCAGCCGGGCAAGGTAGCATGACGTCATGAATCGAAGCGCATAGGCCTTGTGCTATCTAGGAAGCGTTGCCCTGACGCGCCATGAAGGTGCACGCGGTCATGGGGCGAGTGGCGCGCCACGTGTCGGGGCAGCGCCGTACAATGCGAGGAGGGGGTCTTCTGTGTTTGCCGCAAGATGGCTCTGCGTGTGCGCAGAGCGCAGAAGAAATTTAGCGGCAACCTACTTCGCTACTCGTGAAACTGCGACTTCTGTAAGTTACATGGTCATAATTACCGATAAACACTGCAGTATACATTTCTACGACACGTTTCTAAGGGAACACCGCATTCACTAGAGGCGATTTTGTGCCGTTTAGAAGGAACGAACTCATGGCTGAGTGGTAGCATCTCCTCCTCACACTCAGGAGACCCTGGTTCGATTCCCACCAGCCCATCTTGCAAGATGATTTTTATTTATGAAGTGTCTTCTGAGATTTATCGCTCACGGCCAACGCTGCTGACGCCGACACCAACGACACCGGCTTTTCTGCGACCCGAGCTCCTTAACACTGTCGCGTTAGAAATCATACTGAAATTTGCCGTAAGAGAGCTCTATCATTACGCCGAGTTTCCTTTACTTCTCATAGTTAGTCAGTTCACAGCGAAGCTCTAAGCGTTACAGAATTACCACCTTCTGTCAATACATGGCTGTCTACGCAGGGAGTATGGTTACAGAAAACGGCTGTTGTAACTCTTGTTTTATCGAAAATATTCCAAAAGAAATTATACTACAATTAGCCGCTAAGACGACTCTCAGATAACGCTGAGTTTCATCTACTGTTAATATTTAAATAGTTCACAGTGAAGTTGTAAATATTCTGGAATTCCTGTCTGCCATGCAGCGGAAATTGCACAGGTCACTACATACTAAAAGCATAACAATGAATCACTCCACAGTCCAAATATGTATTCGTTGTCTGTGTCGTTTAATAATAATAATACCTTTTAGTGTAATCAAGGAACCCGTACGGGTCCCGAAACATCTCTGTGTTATTTTCACCTTGACTTGGTCAGTGACCGCAATTTCTTCATCAATAATAATACGTATATATACATGGATGCGTCGAATGAGGCAAAACACACCACTGCTTTTCTGCTCGTCCTTCTCCACAGAGGGGATGGGCTGATGATTTTTTTTTCTTGAAATCTGTGGTTTACCGAAAGCTCTTCTTGTCGGTAACGATCATGACACAGTTGTCTTGAAAACACGGACACCAGCCCCGTAAGTACTAAAAGTTCACGAGAGCAAAAGATGACCGTGAACGCGGATTCCCTATAGTAGCTGAAACATCTTTTGGTCATTTAATTTTTTATCATTTTTGTGGTTGGTGTCCATGTCTTTAGGCAAATGTCTTGTCTACATTATTTCAGCACGAAGCAGTTGGTTTTCTTCACTGCGCTTCACCGCAATCCCGGAGTTTTCGCGCCGGTGCTGGCTTCATGTGCTCTATCCGGGTGATGTCACAGGTGTGAGGTCATCTCCCGTGGTTGTTCGAGTGGCCCCGTTGGGAAGAGCGCGCGGGTGTTTCTTTGAATTCCCAGATGTTTTTTGCGGCTGCCTCGGTTTAATATTGGTGCAATCGCACTTCCTTGTTCGTAATGCTCAAATCCACTGTGGGGCCCTTCAGGCTTTACAGCGGTTCTAGCGTCGTGTTGTCTGGTCGGGTTCAATACTGATGCGCCGAACCTTCGACATCCGCTCATGCAGTCATGTTTTTATCAATCGTCTGCACATAATACAACGTGGAAACAGCCATACTTGTGTTGCTGATTGGAATGTATTTTGTTTACCGACTGACAGAAAGATGACACCGGCTTGAAAAGACGGCAGCTCAAAAAAAGAAGAAAAGGAAAAAAAACACGCACGCCAACGAGACAACTAAGACGAACACCGGCACTTGTGAACTGAAGCGCTACTCTCGGAACGCATGGCAGCTGCACGGCCGCCATTATCCGCCATGTTTACTCTCTGATTGGCTGTCGAGAGGTCACGTGCTTTAAAATTTGTGCCGGGAAGCGGAAGTTTTGCAAAATGCAATTTTGCGTTTTCATCAAGATGACGAGACGTGACGACGAGCTGCAAATGTTATGGACTAATACATTTTTTGGTCCTTGGCAGCTATATTGCGACGTTAGTGCTTCAAAAAGAATGTGAGCGGTAGCATACAGAAGCCAGTGCAACGCATCTGCAATTTCGCCAATATGTGGTGGCGATCCAAGATATGCGCCATACCAGCTTGCTGATTGGCTGACGGAATATCCCGTGAGAAGCGTCACAGGAAGGGCCGTTTCGTAAACGTCTTTTGACGATGCGTGACGTTAATCTGGGCCGCCATTGCTCAGATTTTCCGCCATAATTTTTGTTGCGACGAGCCGCGCGAATTATGCAAATGAGCAGCCATATACAATGGCAGCCCGGAGGAATGCGTATCGCCACATTTTCCCCGTCCTTTGGCGCCATGAAAATCTTTTGTTCATAACGCGTACTCATAGTATTTGCATCGCTCTCGGGTGGTGTTGGCATTTGTGTTTGGGGCCACCATTTTTTAAAAGAACGCGTTTATACGAAATACTATTGGTTGAATATAGTAAACGTTCGGCAAGTTTGTCCCCTTTTCACTGCTGCATTTGTATTGTAATCAAGATTAATGCTTTTTCGCACAATCAAAAGTTGACAACCGCGTCGCTATAATTTATAAAAAGAAATGTACGCAAGGCGGCACCTTGAAGTTTCCTCCCGCGGTGCGAGTAACTAGCGAAGTGAACAAGAGGTGGCAGCGCCGGCGCTTGCTTAGCGCTAGTGGATATCTCTGGCGCCCGCAACGCTATCGGTGATATTCGGCCGTTTCTCAGCCAGCCGAGTCGGGCTGAGTCACTTGCGTTTCACGAGATAGCGATAACGTGGCCGAGAACGTGCGCGCATCACCACTGGTATGTGGCGTATGTTATCTTAAGCAAGAAAACAAGCGCGTTGGCACCAACATTCGATGACTCATTCCATTTCCCGGGGACATGAATCCTAGCTATTAAAGCAGACGACGGCTTGTACGCAGGAGACGACGAAAGCGAGAAGCGTTTCAACGGAATAATCATGTGGTTTGAGCTAGCTGCTTTATTTTTACTCGTAGTTCACGATGACAAAACGAACACCCACCCCAGAAAGCTTGCCGGGCAGGAAGACTTTTTCGATTTAAAGCAGCTATCCTATCATGCCGTTTTGCAGACCCCGCAGGAGCCTTGTGTGCACAGCGAACACAAAGTCCCCACGAAGACAAAGTCGTACTCTGATGGTGCTGGGACGACCCTCTACCGTTCTTTCTCCTACCCTCTCTCTCTTTTAATCCCATCTCCCCCACCCTGCTGGCGTTGAGCCGTGCTCCCGCATGAGTTGCAGAAGATAGTGCCAGCCTTTCCTCCTTTCCCACAAGAACCACTTCTCTCTCTTTCTCTCCGTGAATGTGAGATCGCAGGGCTCCTGCGTGAGCAGCTTTTTCTTTCGCTGGTTGTTGGTGAAGCCCACGGCGGCATAGTGCCGCTCGGATGCATACCTCCAAGAGTTCGTCTAAAGCAAAAGCTTCCAAAGATGCAGCAAGAACACGTCTAAAACCACAACAAAAGTTCACACTCAGTTTAGCGTGCCCCAAAGAGGAAGCTTTAGCTCGGCTGCTCCTATCTAAATACATGTTTTAAAGGAGAATTCGTAATTCAAGGCGACCGCTGCATCAAATTTGGCGAGGTTTGTTGCCTTTAAAACAAAAACTTCAAATCAAGTGACTCGGTTTCGAATTTTCGATTTAGGCTGTAAATGTTTTACTAAGAATTGGCATTTTTTAACACTTTAGTCGATGAGGGTACCTCCATCGAGTTGTATATGTAGATATCGCGCGTTCTACTTTCTTGCAGCGCAGGGAAAATGGAAGCGACAAGGAAAGGCAAATTAGACAAACACACACTGCTAACTTTCAACAACATATTTATTTCCAGTTTTCGCAGGCGTACTTAATTATACTACTCAAGATGTCATAAGACACGGTAAATATGAAGAAAACCGGGAAAACCATACGCAGACACTTTTGTGGCGACAATCATTACAGAAGAGTACCCGTTCAAGGCGAACAGTGATAATCGAAATCTATTGTTAGTATTATTGATAAAGAAATACTCGCGCATGCACTTGAATTTTGATGCGACAACGCCGCACGGTCAATCTTCTCACCCATGAGCCATCTAAGGCTGGCGCCTTATTATGTGAACAAGCCCCACACACACAGCCACTTTCTGCCGTCTACCGCAGTTCTCGCCAGAAGGCAGCACCTGGAGTCGAGAGTAGCGGTGCAGGTAATAGAAACATTTAGCTCAGCGGGTTTACGGTTCGCTCCGTTCGCGGTTTCCACCGTTGCGCCAGCGGAGCGGCGCGCGAAAGAGTTTTAGCCCGGCGGATCACTCAATCGCTCGAGCGGAGTATCAAGGGCGTTTTACAGCGGAGTAAAGCCCCTTGATAATTTAAAAGTAGCGACACTCTCCTCCTCACGGCGCTTTCCTCCTCGATTCTCCTCGCCCGCCGGCTGCGCACGGCACGCTATTCCTCCTGGGCTCCGCGGACGGGCCGCAGGATTCTATGGAGGCGTGTTATATTGGGCCAGTTGCGCGCCCCAGTGGGGTTGAAAATTTTGAGAAATGCTAATAACGGCATCGATAATGCTGTAGGCAACGTTTATGAGGAGGTTGGTTTTTGCTTAAAGCCGTATGAATGGGGTATACTGATTTAAAGGGAGCTTTGAGGCGAGTTCTATACTCCAGACAATTTTTCTGCCACATGATCAGATGCTTTACTTCGTGCGTCTGGTCTAGTATTGCTTGTGACACATCCCTTTGTGTATGGCTTATTAAGCGAAAGCCTTAGACCTCTGTTTCAAGGGCCCGTTGTGAGCTACAGAAAATATCACGTGACCGAAGGAAGACGGGAAGCGAACCAAAGCATGTGCAGCCGCGTATAAGAGATGATTAATGATTACCAAAGTAATGATTGATTAGTGATTGGATTGTTGTTCATGCACCCTAATCCACCCCAATCGGTCTTGATACCCTTTGATCAACACTTCACCTTAATCCACCATAATCCGCCTTCATTCTCCTCCACGCACCTAAATCTTTATTCATGCATCTTAATCCTTCGTAATGCACTCCAATCCACCTTAATCTTCTTTAATACACTCTAATCAACCTTAATCCTCCCTAATCCACCTTATGTCAACCACTAATGATTCATTAATTAACTTGGGTAATCATTCTCTCATACAGGGGTGGAGATGCTTTGGGTCCCCTCTGGCCTTCCTTGGGTCACGTGATACTTCCAGTTTAGAACGCGACCTTGAAACAAAGATCTAAAGGCTTTCGCCTTAAAACTTAAAAAAAAGGTCAATTTTGACTAGTGAACGCTCATCACCTACAATACTACGGGGGTACTTGCCACTAATTTTTTCAGGGCGCAAAGCAGAATCAATAATACTGCGCTTCCGACTGAATAACAACAGTTAGCGACGTGCGAAGTGATGGAGCCACCCCAGAATATTAAGCATACTGAGGACAACCGCAACAAAAACGCTGGTGAGCAGGCCGGAAGAATGATAAAAAAATGCAGCATTACGAGATGCTTTGCTACGAGCTATAAGAAAGACTCCTCAGCTCGCAAACAACGCTGTTCTTTGTCAGAACAAAGTTGCTTCGGCCAATGTCATGCAGCCACTGCTTCCTACGAAAGCCGTTACGCTTTCGTTGTGGTATCATAAAAACGGCATAACCATCTTCAGGCTTCTTGCTGCAGTTATATGCGCAACAGCCCGGCATAGCGCTAGCACATAGACCAGAAACACTGCGCACAACGTTCGCTACGCCGAGCTAAAGCACCGAGCCAGCCGTGCTCAGGAGGAAAATGGCGCGAACGGAAAAGAAAAACACAAGCAAAACTCAAGATCCGCGCATTTCCAAGGGCAACGGCAGGGAGACCAATGGTCGTGCAGAAAAACGGGGGCAAAACTGGTTGCCGCGGGGGGGGGGGACACGCAAGGGGCGAGGAGGAGGTGAGGAGGTCGCGCGGCGGTGGCAGAGTTCAAAGAGTGGCGGTACCATATGGCGGTACTTTCAAATTATCAAGGGACTTCACAGCGGAGCGCTCTGCTGCCCCACCTAGTGGTCAAAATAGGAGTTACTGAGAAATGAATTTGAATTACGCTTGTTTTATAATGCAAGAGATCTTGAATAAAGATATATTACATGTTCTCAGTACATTATTTGTTAATAGTGGCGTTTCCGATGTAACAGTGACGACATTGTATTACCAAATATGTTAGCTACTGCGTCTGCGCGGTCAAGCCGGAACCGTCGAGCAAGCCTCCTATCGAGCAAGTCCCTTCATCGTTCGTTTTCACAAATGGCCGCGGCTTCCTGCTGTGTACGATGCCGAAGAGCATACTACAGGACCCCCTACTCCTGTCACGACTGTCACGACAGTTCCTACACTTCGTGGAATTATGCGCGGTTCGTAGTTAATCACCCGGGCATAGTCGGGGAGATCATGCAGTATCTGCTCTTTCTCAGCATATTGCTCCTCCAGACCTGAATAAAGGCAAAAAATCGTGCACGTCACGTTAACAAATGCAGAAGCATGCACAGCATTTTGGTTGTATCAGAAAGCAAAATACTAACTTTTTAAGGTTCTTGGTGTCCTGTTGTCGCCAGTACCATATTAGGAGATCCACACGATCTTTCGCGCCGCACAGCGCGAGCTCGCGGCCCACCGCTTGCTTGACGTTCGCGATTACTGAAATCCATTGAACATCATCGCCAAATGGCCTTGTTACTGGAGGTCTTGTTGAGCCGTGAAACACCTTCGGGCCTTTTCTGCTCGCAGACGGGTCAGCGCCGCAGCCGCCATCGTCGATGCAGAGCTGCCGGTGTTCATGTTCGCGGCTGCCACCTTGCATTTCCCATACACTTAACGTTACAGCGCAAACACCTAAGACGAACCACAAACTGAAGACATAAACAAGAAAGGGGCTGGCAGATGGAATGGCACACTGTGGTATAAACTTTTTTAAAACAGGGTTGAAGTGCCTCAGACAGGCTGGCCAACGTTTCGATAGGTGGACCTATCTTCGTCAAAGGCCTTCGGACCTATCTTCGTCAAAGGCCTTCGCCTTTGACGAAGATAGGTCCACCTATCGAAACGTTGGCCAGCCTGTCTGAGGCACTTCAACCCTGTTTTAAAAAAGTTTATACCAAACTGAAGACATGACACACACTGGCGCTGTTAAGTTCAGAATGATGTACAATCGCCCAAATCTTTAACTGGTGTGCAGGAGCGGCGACTTTTCCGTGCGTCAGCGCCGTTTGACGGGGCGAGGCTGGAAACAGTCTGAGGCTAAGCGCATGCGGACAAAGCGCGCTCAGCTGGGCCCATCGTCTACTAGGCTGTTTCCAGCCTCGCCGCGTCATACGGCGCTGACGCCCGGAAAAGTCGCCGCTCCCACACACCAGTTAAAGATTTGGGCGACTGTACCAACTAGGCCCAAATGAAATTTTACCGGATTTCCCATACACGCCTGCGCGCGCTTAGGCACGCTTGCGCGCTGCGTATACCCTCCGCTGGGGAGGGCTCTCCAGCGGGCGTAAACGCTACTCTGTAAAACCGCCGGCCGCCTCAGCGTTGTGCGCATGCGCAGTTGCGTCTCCGCTCGTCCGGTCCGCTCCGCTGGCCATAAACCCGCTGGGCTAAAACTCTTTAATACTCGCGCTACGAGGCTATCGAAAATCTGGTGTATATCACGAGATGGCCGGTATCGCATGAAAGTGCCGAAACTTGCTTTTGGCGTCAAATATAACGTTACCGTCGCATTCGTTGATTGTGGACGGCCACTTGATATGCATAAACACTCTGCACCATGTAACACTGCGTGTCACTGGCCGCAGCGTAGCTGTACGACATATATGCTGACTTATTGCTTGATAATGGAAGGTGAGAAAGTGACACAGGTTTCTACAGACCTATATTCACGATTGGATGACATTGCACAGCAGGGTACAAAGGAAGAGACCGGTATAAATAGCACTGCCAGCCGCTTTGTGCACGTATTCGTATCTTTTGAGAGCAGAAGTGGCAGAAGGACCGCACAATGACCAGTGAGCACAAGGAAACACGCGCGGAATCTAGTAAGCGCGACCACCACTTGTGTTTTCGTCAAGTTAACGTACGAACGCTGCGAAATCGATGCCACCGCGAAGACGACGATCAGGATTCAGCACACCAAGAGAACAGCTGCCACGTTCCCTCGTCCTTGCCTTCCTCATCGCAGTGCCCAGAGACTTACAATACTCGCCGTATCCCGTCATCCGACGCTGACCCTTCACAATCAAGTGCAATCACACGCCAGCCTGGATACTTGGACGCGAGCCTTGAAGGCGAAGATCACGCAGGGAAAATTAACCTCGTCGCACGGTCCAACGAGGGTCCGGTGCCGTCGCTGCGAAGTTCTGAAAAGATAAGCGACTCTGAGGATGACTGCACAGGTTACTTCGACGGATCTGGAAGCAGCAGACTCACGCGTTGGATCTCCCACGAATGCGACGAAGAGGATCCACTCGTGTCCCTCTGCAGCTGCTCTGGCACCATGGGCTTCGTTCATGTGTCCTGCCTAGAGCCCTGGCTGAACGAACAGAACGTTGACTACAGCGAGATCTGCGGTCAGCGTTTCCGCATGGCGGCCCCACCCAAAAGCGTGCACCGGTTCTTCCCCTATGTTTGGCAAAGCGAGGGGCGGTTGCGACGAGCGTTTCTGAGCGACCAGTTCTACTTGGCCATGGTTGCATTAGCCATAGTCTTCTCCTTGATCATGCTGGTGGCAGCGTTGGGAGTGATTAAGTCGGAGGGTGTTGTCTGGCCAGTCGCCATCCTGGTTTTCTTAAGCTGCGCCTTCCTTACGTATCGCTTGCAATGTTCGTTCCAGAGGCTGCACTGCCTGTACAATTTGTTCTCGAAGTGGCATTTTGCGAACACAGTGCGCGAGTTCGAGGCGGAGCAATCGGTCGGAGAAGTGAGTGTTCGCCTGACAGAACGCATCGATGCGCGAGCAGATGGAGAGACATCGACGTCCGGTGGGCGTCGTCGCAGCTAGTATGAACAGGACATATCTTATGGCTATGAAATAGTGTGAAAATAGACGCGGCTATTAAATGCGGTTAGAGCCGCTGCCAAAACTGCTTTCCCAGAAGACCTCCCATGCAGGCCTACGGGCTGTAGAAGACCAGATACGTCGACTTTTGCGGACTGTACAGAGGTAACGTCGAATGCTTCAAGGTGTCCCTCATGCTGCCTGATCATTAATGCTTGAATTGGGTGATGGCGAGCTATTATGCAATATTTTTCTGCACATATGCTCGGTAATCACCAGCGTTGCATGCCAATTGTGTTACAGCATTTCTGATGTTGGGCCTTCACGGAAATAAAATCCTGATTTTATGTATCCTACAATGTGTGGACAGAAATTCTTTTTGCTGGAATTCAGCAAGAGTTAATACTAATCTCTTCCGTATACAGATATAGTGATCCAAAGAACAAAGCAATAGGTGTTAGGAATGTCTGTTTTCTACGCGCTCTTATGTACATCATCGTAGTAGCTTGAGCAAGAGACGCGAAAAAAGTCATGGCTACCGAACGCTTTAGTGCATCAACGAACACATCGCATTCGAGCGCTAGTCGAGGCAAACATTCGCTCTCTCGCTCGATCATTCGACTTCCTAAAACACTATGAGCAATCGAAAAGCGATAAAGCGCGTCTGCGGCAGCTACAGGGTAGCTCGACGTGCGTGGGTGCCTCATGCTACAGCGATTCGTGCATTGTGCTACATTTAGAGTGGGGGTGAGTTCTACAGGTGAATCGGCAAATTTGTAATTTTTCTGATTGAAACATCTTTCCGGATAGCCTGTGCCAAAATAACGCAATTAAGTCTGTTCAGGTGGATAATTAATGATAACGGAATTGCGCTTTCTTGTCTACTTCGTTTACAGTTGTTCTCGTCCTATTGTACGCGCAACTCTTCCTAACATACGCGTATATTAAGAGGCAGGCATTCCTTGCAAGTTGCGCGGCAAATTTAACTTGCCATCTAGCTTATAAGAGGAAGTGAAGAGAAAGTTTCGCAGCGCAGCTGCATTGCCAAGCCGATTCGTCCGTCTGTCTGTTGCTTGGACGCCGAAAACTCCGGTGTAAACCCGTGCGCATGCACGAAAAAAAACCAAGTGAATTAGAGGTGCGCCATTAGCCAACGCCACCTAGATAGCACGAGACTCTTTACTCCTATGCAGGACACTGGGCTACCTGGACCGCAACAGCCATGGGCAACCAGCGCTGAAGCTTCGCGTGCCGACAGCAGCGCCGTAACACACAGCCTAGCGAGCGGTAGACACAGTTTCCAGTAGCACACGCAGTGATTTCGTGTCAGCAAATTCACCGATTGTCTTGAGTCACACTTTTCACGGCTCCTCAAACGGCAGGGAACCGACGTGCTAGGACGTAGCAGCGCATGCGCTCTACGCAGCGCGCATGGCCATGGACAGAACTTGGCTGGCCGCATCGGGCTAGACAAACATTGATACAGGCGCACGTTTCTTATCGCTAAATATGTCGTACCATCTTCGTAGCCTCCCTATCGGACGGTTTCAGCATATTTTAGTAACGCATGAAAAATGTCGTAGCGCCTCCTGGCCAGCGCTGGTTCCCCATAGGAAAGGCTAGCCTGATGAAAGCAGTGACGTCAAAATTACTGTTGCCCACTCGGGAGCATCCCCATTAGATTCTTTGGAAATCGGGCCAGGAAACTTGATTTCTTGGATCGGAGTGAAAAGCCCTTTTGATATCTAGGTGCTGTTGCATTAGCTGCGCCACTAGTGACGTAGCCGCTCTCCCTCGCAGCCGAGCGCGCGCAGCAGCTGTTTCTGGCTCCGAAATGGGTAGGCCACGCGTCATATTACTCCTTATGAGGACGCAGCTTTCGATCAGCAACGCCACGAACAGAACTGGGAACGAGCTCGTCTACGCCGGTCCGATGCTACAGCCCGAGCAAGAGAACAGGCTCGTGCAGCCGAGTGCAAGTAGCAACAGCGTTCCGAGGATCCGGCAGCCTGCCAAGCTGTTTAATGAACCTTCGGGATGAAAAAACCCAGCCAGAACCACGATTATGTTCATTATCACTGTTTTTCACTACCATTCGTAGCGTGCTGCATAAGCTCGATCTGGTTTGCTCTTTCCTTGAAGATTCCTCTGCTGATTTACTTTTTATAACAGAGAGATGGCTGCGTCCCGATATTCAAACAACGTAACTTTTTTTTCGGTAACACTCTGTATATTGCGCCAAGACATGACAGAACCAAAAAAAAAATGTGTGCAGTTTACACTAGTGGTGCAAGGCTGGGTCACAGCGAAGCTATGTCGACTTTTGCAATATATTATGTTTTGCTAAGTTTTGCATGCCTTGAATATGTTCACACTAAGTGTTGCTAGGTTTTGCTTAAGCGTTGCGATGTTATGCATGGCTTCGCTAGGCTCATACCAAGCGTTGCTATGTTTTCCTAAGTCTTACGAGGTTGTGCATGGCTTAAATGTGCTCGCACTAAGTGTCGACTAGGTTTTCTAAGTTTCGCCAAGTTTTTGCGAGGTCATACACTGCCATGCCGGTAAGCCACACAAGCCACAGCAAATCACGCGCATACAAGCCACAGTACGTGCATCACAATTTATCATGTACAGTGATTCAGTACCAGTCCTCATCATCATCGATCCGGTCCTCGTCCTCAACGTCCGGCCGTCGTCGTGGTCGTCTTCTTGATCGGTGGCTTTAGTAATGCACGGTGTTATATCAAAAGCGAAAAAAAAGAAAGGGGAGACAGAGTAAGCCTTATTGGTCTCCACACTAAGGCTGCCGGGAAAGGCCAGTGCATGACGACGCATGGTTTTAGAAATAGAGGCCTCCAGATTGACGGTTGCCATCGGCCCTGCCCGCGCGCGCGCATGCAGGCACGCGCACATGCCACCGACGCTATGGTTTGGCTAATCGTCCGTTCAGAATCCACATGCGTCCTCTCTCCGACTTAGCTCGGGGAAATCCACATGGCTAAGTTTCTGGACAATATACAGTTCAGGGCCACGATTTTGTAGCGAAGCTTTTCGCTCGACTCTGTGCTGCTCGTATTATCCACCGTTCACGGCCGGCTTATTTTATTGATAAAGTAGGCAGAGCATCACTATGACCACTGACGATTGTAGTGCGAAAAGGAATAGCATCGGAAAAAGCACGCTACAATGTCGCGGTCCAGATTCAGCTTCGTGTCTTACAGAATCTTAACTCTCTAATCCCGCTGTGTGGCTCAGAAGCAACAAATATTATTTGTGAAGCACCTATACTGCCTATACTCGGCGCTATCTGCAGGTTTAGGCGGAGTTATTTCAGTCTTGTAGAATGTATTGCAGTATCGTAAGGTGGACATCACCGAAGAAGCTCTAGGCCAGTTGTTGAGACGATAGTCGAACTCTTACCCCGTCGGTTTCAAGGGCAACAGTCATGCATCGGCAAAGCTGTGAGAACATCACCGCCAGCTTGCGTTCTTGAAGGCATGCTGCTGATTCCGAAGCTATACCAGTAGCCCCCATCTGAGCCCGAAAAAGTGTTCTGACGACGCTGATGAAGCGTCAGACGACCATGAACCTGTCACCAAGTCATGTATCGTAAGGCGAGAAGTGCGACGACGACGCTGACCAAAGGCGCGAGTAGCAGAGACATCGTAGCTACATGCATAGTGCTGAAAGAGGCAGGGCTAGACCATCACGAGCGCAACATACCACACACATCTCAGCATTGTGTCCTAAGTCCCTCTCATTTTGTAGCTATGGTCAGAATTTTTCAATTCTGCAATAAGCACAAATTAGCAAAATTCTCCTGATAACGTCAGAATTTGGAAATTTTCGATTAGACCTCTGTATTCACGTGTTACTGTACGCTGACTTCACCTTTACGGGAGCTGCGGACCAAGCAAGCTGTTCTGCGAGCCGTGTCATGACCCCGGCCTTTTTCGCTCTGGGAAAGGAACTGGCAGTTTGGTAATTCAAGCTCTGCATTTTAGTTGTGCACGGTAGTAGGTTGGTTGGGTTGAAAGGAGGGTCGTAAAGTACCATCATCCCCGTCAATGAAATAAATCATGATGGCGGCAATGAACTTCCTTTGAATTTTCAGAAGAATAATAAAAAGAACGGCCAGGACTTGATTCGTTCTTCGGTTCCCATAACTCTATGCTGCGAACAGCAGTTCTAAGAAATCCCTGGCCATACGGCTCTCTATCCTGGCGCGCAATCGGGGCGATTCGTGCGACATACTGCACATAACTTTAGCCAGCGCGAAGTCTTTTTAGAGCGCAACTCCTACGCGCGCGTTTCGTGTTGAGCGTCGGTGTACCTCGGCGTCCCTCGGCATGCCTCGTAACTGACCGAACGAGCACAGCGAAAGATGAAAGAGCGAACGCGGAGCGCAGCGGATGATGAAAGACAGCGATAACGAAGAGAGCGCGAGGAGGAAAGCGGAGGAGAGTGCAGTGTAAACATGAGAGGGAACGCGGAGCAGGAGGGTATGACGAAAGCGTGAGAAGAAAAGCTTAGTACGAAGCAAGACGGGCTCTGCGGTGACGCTGACTACGAAATGGTGCCAGAGCAACGCGTGTCAGACATATGAAAACAAAGCACTGCATGAGCAGAGGTTTGTCTGCGGCGGCTATTGTGAATCGCGCCCATGCGTCACCCATGCGCTGCCTCTCGGAATATCCAGATTAGCGATGCAGTCGCGGCACACTTCGCTCCGTTTGCAGCGCGCCACACGAGGCAGATTGTCCGCGCCAGCCAATACATCGCAAAATGAAAACCCGTTTAGAGCTGCACTCAAATTTCCCATTAAGCTGGTTAATGTTTTATTTTCTCTCTAATGCTAATTATCTAAGCCTATTTCTAAGCCTATCCTATCTAAGCCTAATTATCTGAGCCTGACACCCACTGTCCCGAAGCCCTTTCAACTAAGTATCGTTCTGAGCAGCTCACGTAATCTGCTCAGCCATTAAAGGCCCATACTCAGAACATTTCCTATAGCTTACAACAGTTGATTGCAGTATATGGTGGACGTTACATGGCTCGACTCGACGACGATAAACTGCGGCTTTATGCAGCACTCCACCGCGCAGTTACTGAAGCGAAAGCATCAAGTGGCCCATTGAGCAAAAAATCCGGCGTCTGTAGCATAAAACGGCACCTGAATTCTCGTTGGATGCGACGCCACGTCACGAGCGCGCCTCGACGCTGCACAGCGGGCGAACCGGAGCACCCGCACGCGCTAGCGCGCCAGGTGTTGCGTGAGGGGAGATCGCATCGCCGCGACGTCACGGGCGCGTCTCGACGGAGCAGATACGGCGAGGAGACGCCGCGGGGCGTTGATGGTTTGTCGTCGGTGGGGCAGTCGCGTGACTCGCGCTTGCGGCTGTCGCGTTCTCGCTCTCGGAACCAGGCGCGCGGTCGGTATCTCTCGCTCTCTCTCCTCCACTGGGATTAGCTGCTGCGCGCGCGTGCCGGCCTTGGTGGCTGCTGCTGCTTCCTCCGTCTCTCATCGCGCAGGACGTCGGTGGCAAACGGCGGCCTTGATTTCTCTGCAATATCTTCCAAGTGATCCCGGTCGACAGCCAACGTGCTAACGTAGAAACTGAACAAAAATTAACCACACCAATTTAATTGCAAAACTCGATAACATATCGAGCAGCAAAACTCGAGAACATTACTTGCCGCGCAAAACTCGAAGGACCGCTCAGCGCCTTTCATTTGGACATTAATGTTTTCGCATTCAAAACTCATAAATGATTAGGTGTCCTCGGTTTTTTTTTTATGTTGTATGAGAACCCTTTGATATTCTTGCGAATGGACGGATATGTTCAGCCCAGTCCCCAGTTCATAACTGCATGATATTCGCATGATATTCGCAGTAAAAGGGTGTCCGATGATCATGGTCGCTGTGCAGAACTGACTCCCGAACAGAAAGGTCGGTGAGTCGGTGACTCTGTAGTTCGGGAGTTCTCGCTTAGTCGACGCTCGGGAAGCAGGCAATGATTATGCGACGCGAGCAACGCCGGGGGTCAAAATCTTCCCTTAGAACGTCGATCCTGAGCCAATATCTAGCTGTAGAGCGGTGGTAATCCTTCCTGTGAGAAGATGGACATAGGTATATATGCGTCTGCTAGCTACTAGTTAACAAAGAGGTACTTTGTAATTGAGTTTTACAATATGACATCGGATTGTCCTCTATACCTGAATTAACAAAGTAACAAATCATGCCGACCAAGGAGAGTGATTCTTGGTAACAATCATATGAAGCCAACTAACAATAAAAAAACATCAGGGGGAATGAACAGTATTTTCTAAATTACATGTGAAAATAGAAATGCGGGATAAATCTACGATAAAGTTGACATTTTCATTTGTATTATTACGAATTTAAAGCTTGTAACAAATTTAATCCTCATCCATAATTATACGGGTCTTTCAATTGGCCTTTATAATAATTCTAGACAAAAAAGCCCCCCCCCACCCCCACCCCCTGAACGCTTGCCAGTTTTTGCATGGCCTATATTCTTGCGAAAAAAAAACACGTTTCGTCACTACATCCATCCCTCTGCCTCCACTGGCTGCAGATATCTTGCACTGTCTGTATTTCTTTGATGTCGCATAGCGTAAGCGTATGCGGTGCTGCTGGAACACCGCCCCCATCGCCCGTCGGCCCATAAAGCGGTGAAGGCACTTTTGTGCTTCTTAAGGCCGACGGGCTTGTGCGACCATCTGTGCCTATTAATGCAATTTCTGTAAGGCCACAGACGTCAGCGAACTCACCGCAATTTCCTTCTTTCCTTCCCTCCTCTCTCTCCCTGTTATCTTTGTTTTCCCCCTTTCCCATTGCCCCGGTGTAGGGTAGCCAACCGAACGTTATTCTGGTTAACCTCCCTGCCTTCCACTTATCTCTTTCCCTCCTCCTTTCCTTCACGCTGCCAAACTACAAGTGACAACAGATCACGTAATGTCATGCCAGCACGCGATGCCTATAGCCGTCGTGTTCTGCGTATGGCTTGCTAGACGAATTTATATTCCATTCTTGAGGCAAAGAGAGCGAAAAAAAATAACACGGCCGAAACTAAGATTGACCCGCCGCGGTAGCTTAGTGACAATGGCGCTTCGCCGCTGTCCTCAAAGTCGAGAGTTCGCTCGCGACCGTCAGCGGCCTCATTCTGACGAAATCGGAATGCAAGAGCGATCAAATGCAAGAACGATCGCGTACCGTGCATCGATGGCACATTTAAAAATTGCAGGTTCTCAAAATTAATGATGAGCCAACCACTATGGCATTGTGCTGTGCTATTTGGAGACGTGTAACACCCCAATCTGATTCTTTTTATTTTAAATTAAAAAAAGAGGGCACTGTGTCCGTCTTTCTCTTTATCGTAATATTTTTTTCGCATTGCTTGCGTCAACATTGTTTTTCGGCTTGTGCAGGGTTGTTTACATTATTCGTAAGCTTTGAGGGCTCTGTGCATGCTATCAAAGAAACTTTTGCCCATCTTTTTTTTTCTTCTTTCGTTTCTTCTTTCATTGAATCCTCCATTTTCTTTTTTTTGGGGGGGGAGGGGGGGAGTCGCTTACCCACGTGACCGTAAAGCAAGCGCTACTGCCGAGCTCGAAATTTGACCGCGACAGCGCTGAATGCGCGTCAACGCTTTCGGTCTGATTGCGCGCACGTGCGGGGCCTGTTTCTTTTATTTATTTATTTTTGGCAGCGAGGATTTGGACGACCCCTCTCCAGCGCTGGCGACCTTCCGCTGCGACTCCGGCGCCGAGGCACACCACGCGCGCGATGGTTCCACGCTAGTGCCGCACGCGCCCGTGCCAATGAGAGGAAACTGGACCGGATCTTTACCTAATTAGAGCGAATTAGCGGATCGCACAGAGCTGCCGCCATCCTTGGGCGCCCATATAACACGGCCGCGTCGAAGGGCGGGCGCGCCCATCCCGAAAGCTTAGCATGCTGCCGGGGCAGGAGGAAAATGGAGCGACGGTTTAATAACAAGAACTCCTTCGGCACGGAATGCTGCCCCCCTCGTGGCCGTTTGTTTTACTGTCTCGGCGTAAATCACTGGTGAGGGTCGCGTCGAAAACACGGGCCGAGACGGCGGAGGAGAAAAGCGTCGCGCGGCGAGAGGAGGAAGCACAAACTGAGCGAGGAAAAGAGGAGAGGCAGCCTGGAGGAGGCGGCGCTGTTTCGACCAGGCTCCCTGTCAAGTTGTGCGCGGCATATGGCCTCGAGCTCCACCACTGGAAAAGCTGGCGCCACCGTCGGCGTGACGTGCTAGGAGGGATCACGTGGACATAGCGGCCGCGTCGGCTGCTTCGGGCGCGCCGAAGCGAGCTGAAAACGAGTTTAAATTCCCTCGTACGCTGCGGTTTTCATTTAGTGGCGAAATTTACCCGCTTCGAGTGTCTCCTTTACAACGCTTGAAAGCACTACAATAGGTAGTGGCTGCCTTTGAAGGCGCGCGACATGGCTACTGCTCGGTGCCGCAGGACCGGACGCACGTAACGGAGGCCGGTGTCAGCCTTATTCACACGTAGCCGCAGGACAAGAAGCTGTGTGAAGCTTGGCTCGCGAAACATAAAACCGGGAAACAGTCATCGGCTACAACTCGGGTATGCAGCAAGCACAGACGCGAGGAAGATTTCTGCTACGGCGCCCGGTCTGCGATGTTCTGAAAACACGCACTGAGACGCACGCCCGGGTCCGCTGCCCGACTAATGTCATGACGGTTTGGTCTATGAACTTGTCGATACTATAGATACTGCCAAGTTCAGTGGAGTGGAAAGGCAGCGGTAAGAAGCACATTTAAAGAAAGCATGGCATATGGTCATGTTTATGTTATGAATTAATGCACTGGATTACAAAAAAGGAGAAGCGGGAAATTGCACGCTGAGAACGCCGATAAACATACAGTGCGACGCAACTCGAGAAATAGTATCGAAAGGTCAAAGAATTTAGAAGAAAAAAAAAAGATTGAATCGTCGCGACGGGACATCACAGTCCCCGTAGGCGTCGAAGTCTCTACAATGAATGTATTTTTGAACAGCTCTGATAACGCCCACGCAACAATGGTTGCTTGTATACTGTCAAATGCTCATATTCTGCGGCCTAAAGCTCATGGCACGGTACGAAAACGCGCGCGCGGAGAAAGTGAAACAGTGGGAGGACAAGCATGCAGACGCGAAGTCGGTCGCTGCGAATCTGCGCGATCGCTGCATTGAGGCTTCGTTCTGTTACGCTCCATTTAGTTATACAAACACTATAAGAACATATTTCACATGGTTTGCTCTCAGCGTTTACCTACCTTTCACGCAAGAAGCCGGTTCGGGAGACTCCATCGCGGCGACCGCCGCGCAGTGGCGTTCACTGTACGTATTCGGTAAAGAGATAGCGGCTGTAAACGATTGTGTGCTTTCAGTTTGCCCAACATTATTATTTAGACTGCAAGAAACTTCTCTTGTTTCGAAAGTACTTGCAGAAATGTCCGGGAGAGCTCACGCGTGGTGCTTTCAGTGAGCGCTGACAGCAAAACCTATGAGGAGCGCGCCACGTGATCCCTCATACTACGCCAGCGAGGCGCTTCCGATAGAGGGTGACTCCGTAACTCCTCGCCGCCAATATAAGTGCACGACGCCCGACGCAAGGAACAGGCCCGCCGACGTCGGCGGGAAAAGCGGCGCACCACACTGCGCACCCCCCAGAAAGCGCGGCGGGTTTGATTGCAGCCATTAGCCGTATCCTGCCTAAATAAGGGTCCCGCCAGCGCGGCGCCCGCTCTCTTAGCCGCGCCAGCGGTGGAGGCCTCGGCGACATGCCCGGCGGTGAGAAGAGAGTCTCGAATCTCCCGTGAATGCAGGCGCCGCAGTTTGTCGCGGAACCGCGTGACGCGACACGGCCACCGGTACCCGTGCAGCGTGCTCCTTAGCCGCTGGCCCACATACGGCCAGGGCCACGTCTCGTCCTTTCCGGCACCCTGCTTCGGGAATCGCTAAGAGCCCCGACGGGGCTCTGCGCATGTCTAAGACGGTGGTGACCGGCGACTGCAGACAACCAGCGCGGAAACTTCGCGTACTAACAGCAGCGCCATAACACACAGACTAGCGTGTGGAGAGAACAATCGTTAACGGAAATGCATTCATTTTGCGTCAGCAAATTAACCGATCATTTTGAGGCGTCCAGCGTCTCGCGCCCCTGGGCACCGGCGTGCTAGAACGTATGGGCGCATGCGCTCCTCGGAATGCGCACTGCCACAGACAGAACTTGCCCAGACACGCCGTGTGTTAGCCAGTGTTCATACCAGCGCACGTCTGTCATGATTCAGTATATCGTACCATTTTTGTAGCGCCCATATCGGACGGCGTCAGCGTATTTTAGTAGGACACCCAAACTGCCGTAGCGCCTCCTGGCCAGCGACGGTTCGCGATTGGAGATGGCAACGTATGTTGCTATCTGCTGTTCAAAAAATTTCGCATAGTTAGCATGTCATCGCCCTATGGATTTAGACTAGTCGCGTTCATCTGTTAAATACCATAAATAATAGCACCATAACGCAATTAGCTCAAAATACAGCGAATATAATAATATACAACACTCCCGGACCGAACATTGACATATTATCTGTTGCCGTACGAATTACGGGAACCAAATGCTCCGATTTACAATGCTCACACTTCTAAATCAGCTTATGTGTGATGATGACACTTACGTTGCTTTTATTTCCTTGAAGAACCTACGTGATATGTCCGTACAAAATTCTTTTGAAGATTCCGAATGACCGCTTGCTCTTTACCCGTTTTTATTTTGTAATAAAAGAACTGTGCTTTCTATACATTATTTACCATTGCAGGCGAGCAATTGCGCAGTTTTCTGCGCTCGCATCCGTACATGCTGTTCATTATTCTTATTTATGTCTACCTTCCCGAATACTCCAGTGAAGCGGTGATTGTGCTTATTTCTGTTTCTGTAACCGTTGTCACAAGCTGCCAGTTATGTGGGTGGCCACCTGCTCAAGCTGCTTAGTATAGCATGCTTTATGTGGGGCTTCTGCCTTTTAACCAGCAAAGAAGAAAGGGAGTAAATAATAACGCAACAACTAAGATAGCCTCATAGCACCTGATAAATAAGCGTGTAGCGTTAAAAAGAAAGAACAGAGAAAGGAAAACGAAGGCATGGCAGATCGTTTTGGTGCCGTGTGCAAGGCTCGCCTTCGCTGTATACGTATATAAATATCTAGAGCAGCGCTTCTGAAATCACGCTGCCAACTGGTTGGCCGCAGATTTCCAACTACAAGCTGCGTCCGTCACCAGTAGCGCTATAGGCAGTTTTCGCGTGAGATCACAAACGTCACAGCCTCTGACCTTGCTGGTACCCACCATGCCGGCCACGATGACGATATTGTACCGTATCATCGCCCGTACAATGCTCAGCGATCGAAACATGAGAAATCAGCCCGCATGGTGTCCACGGCGCTTCTTGCGCCTCCGGTGGGCGCTGGGTGATAACCGGGGGGGGCCAAGTGCCGTCATAGTGCGTCAGAAAGGCCCCTCGCTCTCATCGTATACGGGAAAAGCGCCTGCAAAACTTTCTACAGCGAAAGGAAGAAACACATAAATTGTAGGCCTCAGAATCATTTACTTTTCCTATTGATCTACTTAAGTACAGCCGTACTTCCACAGTAAAAGAATTCTCATGAATTGGGCACCACAAAGTTTAATATCGATCAGCAATGTTGTGGCATACTGATACGTATATGTTTGCGTGTGGAGAGTGGTTGGAGGGAGGAGTGGAAGGTGATGAGGTACGGTATCAGGCTGCTGGATGCTATTCAATTGAATGCTATGACATTATCTTCTTTTGTTGTAGCACAAGCTGAATAACAAGGACAACAGTAAGGCAGATCTGACACACGCAGCGCTAACGTACTACAATAGATAAATTTCCAGTTCTCGTCGCTATATATACACCTTCGAAACGTTAGACTATCTAATGCTATCGCGAAAAAGTATGTCAGGCTAAAGCCGGATATTATATTTGGAAGCAGGTCAAGTTCCACGCAAAAAAGAAAAAAAAAAGGGCTACACATCGCGAGGGGTACTAGCGCGGTATTACGAGGAGATATTTTGACATTGGCGCCAAAACAAGCATTTAATTTCGGCGACTATAGCTACGCAAACGCTACCGCACCATGAGAACGCCTGGTGTTAGATATGGAGCTGTTTCCTGCGCCTACTTCAAGTTCCCCCGGACCATATCGAATCGCAGCACATTCCAGAGGAGCGCACGAGCCAACAAGTTTGTAAGCCGCCGGTAGCTATTCTCTGCTTGACTCTTCCAGAAAGCGAGGGGGTAGCACGGCATTGTTGGAAGTAAAGTGGGTGCCAAACCAAGACGGCGGTAATGCGCCGTGACAGCCGGACGGCTGTGACGTACCGAGAAGGCCTGGCAGCGTCGCACCAGTAGCCTTTGAAGAAGGCATTTGCTACCACAGCGCAGCCGTACCGCCGGGACTATGTGGGCCCTCGGACAATGGAGCATGAGCGCCCCCACTTCTCCTCCTTTGAAGAAGCGCATTGCAAGTCTGCGAGGCAAGACCGCAGAGAGCCGCCGGGTGTGACAACACGATACGGGCGCCAACCATTGGCTGAAAATGGCGTCATCTGAGCGGACTCTCCCATTGGTCCAACATGACGCGACTTCCAGTCCTCGAAGGGTTTAAAAGAAGCATTCCAGAGAGAGCGGAGCATTCCCTGATTCACCTCTCTCGAACTTCTTGCCGCGGGCCGCAGCGTCCGAGTTGCTGCCGGCCCGTAATGACTGTACGACTGTTACTTGACTCTCACCTCTCTGTATATAATGTAAAATAAACCCTCCCAAGTTTGGTTTTCATCCCGAAGTCCGTCCTCCAACCCCTACATCTGGTTGGCAGCGGTGAGATCGCCTCCGAATGCATCAGCTGGTGGCAGCGCTACGGATAAACCTTCGTCGAGAGAGATCCCAAGGAACCGGGAAGAGCGAAGAAGAGAGAGCCTTCGTCGAAAGAGGTCCGAAGAATCTGGGAGTAGCGAAGAAGAGCGAGCCTTCGACCCAGGGAGTCCGGAGGAACCGGGAACAGCGGACAAATGAACCGGATGGCAGGGTGCTGCAACCGTAAGTGAGCGCGTGGTTTTTTTCCTTTTGATTCGCCAGACTCAAATGTTGTGTATTCATTTTGATAGTTCTGGGAATCGGGAGTTTGATGCACTGTGTATTTGCACAAATTAATTAAGGAAAACAGTCCTAACCACCTGTCGGGGCAGCTGCCATGGATCTTAGAAGGTTGACGAGGTTAGATTTGTTGTTGGTGTGCGACGATTTGGGAGTTGAGGCGGACGAACGGATGAAAACGCCAGCTATCATAAAGGCGATTAACGATAGTAGCAATGATGACAAAAGCATTGAGCTCGCTTGGGAGGTGATACAGGAGCCACGGGAGCGTGAGCGTCGTGAACGTGTGCGAGAGCGTCGTGAACTTAAGAGTGAGCGTAAGCGTCAATAACGCGAGAATGAACGGAAGCATGAGCTTCAAGAACTTTCTCTTAGGTGTGAGCGTCACGAACGTGAGTATCAGGAACGTAAGCATGAGCGTGAGCAAAAGTATGAGAGAGAGAAGGCAGCACTGATCAAAGAGATACAGTATTGTGATCAGTTATTGGCACAGAGACAACGGCTGTCTGAGAATTCTGTAGGTAGTACAGAGCGAAAGAATGAGGCAGCATCGAGCGGATTTTCGCCAAAAGCCGACGAGAAGAGTAGTGCCTGTGAGATTAGCTGCAGATTCATAAGTGAAGGGAAAAGGCTAGCTGCTAACGATGCCTTAGTGGCAACAGAGGCCGTTAAAGGCCGTAGTGAGAGCGACGAGGTGCTGTGCCAACAGATGACTGTAGAGACAGCTAGGCCAGCTGCGAACAAATTGGCACAGTTACCGCGCCTGTGCGTCGCTTGTAATGTTAGCGAGGTTGCTAGCGAAGAAAAGGGTACTGCTGACCCGACAGACGTGAGAACCCATGTAGAGCCAGATGTGCGTGCAGAAGTGAAGTGCGAACTGGACGATGCAGTTGAGAGTAGTTCTCGGGATGGCGAGCTCCGTAGTTCACGAGAGAACTGCATTGTTCAGGGATCGGTGCGGCTCTCCGCCAGTCTAGATAGCCTAGATAGGGATGGTTCAGTTATTAATCATTCGGACTGTGCGCGTGAGACAGCGATCGATACCGACGGACTGTGTGTCGATGCACAGCGTGAGCTGGGCAATGTAGTAGAGGGCAGTTCGCAAGAGTGCGAGTTGTCTAACTCGAGTAAAGCCTGTTGCATTGTGCCAGAGTCGGTTGAGCTGTCCGCCAGTAGAGGCAGAGAGAATGTTGATTTAAAGGTAAATCACTCAGACTGTGCGGGTAAGAGACCGATCCGGGCCGACGAACTGTGTACCGGCCAGCACGAGGCACGAGAAGGCGACATGAAGGCGAGTGCAAAGAGAAAGCGCCGTAAAAAGAAGCGCGGTAAAGACCGAAAGACGGTAACTAATGTAGCGCCGCCAAAGATTGCGAGAAACCCATATGGGCAGGGCGCGAGGAAAAAGGTGCGGTCGTCACGGACGATGTTGACGCACCCAAAACGTTCGGACCACCGGTCAAAGGGGGACCGCGAAGCATGTTCTGCATGGACGCGGACAAAGGGCACGGGGCTGTTAAACTCCTCGTCGTTCCGTAGTTCTTTTCAAAGCTCAGCGTGCAGTTCGAAGAAGCGCAAGGTGGCAGGACGAGACCAGGTGGGGAGTAGCGACGCGGTCAATCGAGTTTGTGAGGAAAGCGGGGCGCCAGGACGCAAATTGGCAGGAGACCGTACCGTCTTGGGGGAGCTGATAGTGAGTCAGCCCTTTTGTAGTTCCTCGGCAGCCAGAGTAGCTTTGAAACCACGACCACCTCGGGTTCGACTCAAAGTATGAGTCAGACGTAAGCGTTTGGAAAGAGAGGCCAAGAGCGCTTCCGTAGAAATTAAGTGTTTGTTTTTTATTTTGAGCATCGGAAAGTTTTCGCGAATTGAGACTAGGATTTCTTTCAATGTGTAAGGTTTGAGCTTTGTTTGTGTTTTCGTTTGAGAAGCTCCGAGATTTGAAAGATGAGGTTTGTGTAAACATGTAGTCTCGCGAGTGTTAGTTAATGAGTAAATGGGCTTTCTTTTTTTTGTGTGTGTAAGTAACCTGAGTGTCAGGGTTATTGTTGAGAGGCCTATCGTAACGCGCGTGTGTTTTAGTTAACCTTCTTTCTTTTTAAGTGTTTTGAATTTTCTAAGGTTAAGCGCGTACGTTTTCAGTAAGTGCGTGATTTGCACGGAGAAGCGTTTTTAGTTCCGTTAGCGCGTGTCCTGTGTGGACGGAAGGAAGCAGATTTATGACTGGGTTGCTCGTGTGTGTTGAGGGCAGCCGTATTCTGACTTCTCTTATAAGCACGCGTGGAACTAGTTATTAGAAGACGCATTATTTTAAGGGTTCTGCGGAGTGTGTAAGTCCCGCAAGTTTAATTGTTCATTAAAGTCACGTGTCCTGTAGGACTTTCAGGGAAGAAACGTGGGTAAGCGTAAATGAAAAGTTTGCCTACAACGCAAGTACGCGTTCTGTTTAGTGACCACAAGGCTAGTGCGCTTGTGATTACGTACTTGTGAGGTTGACCAGATTGTTCAGTGGCACCAATACGTGCGATAAGTACGCCACTGCGATAGATTGGAAACATGCTGTTCGTGTAGTTAGGTCACTTAAGTTATGTTCGGCTGTTTTCATTTGTTGTTTGCATCGTCAACGACCCTTTTGTTTTGCAACAACCATAGTACTCTGGTCTTGTCGGCAATCGAGGAGAAATGGATAGCTGTTTGGAAGGGTGGTTGGAACTGTTTTGTCAAAATTGGGGAAATAAAAGATCAGGGTTCATTTTGACTCAGTAATAGCCTGGCGAGTCAGGGGTGAAGAGCCTGCGCTTACACGTGGGGCAGCGCTGTGTTGTTTTGTTTGTTTGACGTATGTTCTCCAGGGCCCAGGATCCCGAAGTTCGTCAACCGAGGCTCGACACCAATACCCTGCAGGTTCTTTCAGCGTTCCTCATGGCCAGCGAATTGAGTTAACCGGCCATTCAGAACAACCGGGGCGACGACGAGCTGTTAGATATGGAGCTGTTTCCTGCGCCTACTTCAAGTTCCCCCGGACCACATCGAATCGCAGCACATTCCAGAGGAGCGCACGAGCCAACAAGTTTGTAAGCCGCCGGTAGCTATTCTTTGCTTGACTCTTCCAGAAAGCGAGGGGATAGCACGGCGTTGTTGGAAGTAAAGTGGGTGCCAAACCAAGACGGCGGTAATGCGCCGTGGCAGCCGGACGGCTGTTACGTACCGAGAAGGCCTGGCAGCGTCGTACCAGTAGCCTTTGAAGAAGGCATTTAATACCACAGCGGAGCCGTACCGCCGGGACTAGGTGGGCCCTCGGACAATGGAGCATGAGCGCCCCCACTTCTCCTCCTTTGAAGAAGCGCATTGCAAGTCTTCGAGGCAAGACCGCAGAGAGCCGCCGGGTGTGACAACGCGATACGGGCGCCAACCATTGGCTGAAAATGGCGTCATCTGAGCGGACTCTCCCATTGGTCCAACATGACGCGACTTCCAGTCCTCGAAGGGTTTAAAAGAAGCATTCCAGAGAGAGCGGAGCATTCCCTGATTCACCTCTCTCGAACTTCTTGCCGCGGGCCGCAGCGTCCGAGTTGCTGCCGGCCCGTAATGACTGTACGACTGTTACTTGACTCTCACCTCTCTGTATATAATGTAAAATAAACCCTCCCAAGTTTGGTTTTCATCCCGAAGTCCGTCTTCAACCCCTACACTGGGCGCCACACACAAGTGCGCTTACGTACAGCTGCTTTTTCATAACAAGCGCTACTGATCTGGTCACTGGCTCATTGAAATTGGAGTGTCAAGTTGCGGATTTAATATTGCGCAGCAATGAAACAAAAGTGGCTGGTAGTGCTTGAAAACGATGCAAAATAAGTGGGCCCAAACGGAGTGCCTTATTGTGGCACTGTTATGAGGAGGGCATGTACTCGCGAACGCGATCGAACGCGAGTGTGTGTGTACCACCCCGAAACTTCGCGCGGGCACAGCCGGCGGCGCTCGTTGCGAGGTCAGGGCGGCGAGTCTCGTTACATCCATGCGCGCCGCCGCCGTCGCAGGCCAAACAAACGGTGACGGTCGATGGCCGCCGAGATCGCCTATGCTTTCATGCCACACCTCCATATGTCACCTTTGACTTCTTTCTTTATTTTAATCAGCAGGGGAGGGGATGTTGCCCGCAATGGTTTTTAGCAGTGGTTCCGCGCCTCTTCGCACCTGCCTAATTCTGCCCGCGTATACACGTTATCGCTCTTCTACTGAGCCACGAGCCCACGGGTTTGATGCCGGCCGTGGCGGCCGGTTTAGGTGCAGGTCAAAGGAACTTGAGGTGGTCGTGGGCGTTCGTGGAGCTCTCTTCGTCTCTGTCGCTGTTCTAGTAAAGACGCCTCTTCATTTCCGTCACTTTGTGAGGGCACAAAAAGTTGCTACGTCGCTGCGGTGGTTAAACGTTGGTATCGCGCCTGAAACAGTATGCACTCTTCGCACCTTGGTACGCCGCAGAGGCCGGAAACCCACCGCACTCGAGTTTGGACTGCGTGCACCGTGTGCAGCCCTCTGATTTAGGGGGCGCGCAACAGGGGCGTAGCCAGGGGGGGGGGGCTTATGGGGCTTCAGCCCCCCCCCCCCGAAATTTTTTCGTGCAGTCATGTGCCGCCGACCAAAACAACTCCCGGCGCCAGAAATCATGCTCGATTTTGTCTAGAATGTTCTTAATTCACGCTCGAAAAGACATTTTAGCGCGAACATTGCTAAATCGGGCTGGATTTCGGGGCAACGCCCATGCATAGGGAGTCACATATCGCAACGCAAGGAGCCCCACCAGGCACAAAATTTCAAGCGCGTTTTGAAGGCGAGCGGGGGTCGTCTCGGCATTTCGCGGAGGCTGCGGAATCTATGAAGCGCTTGGATTTCAATTCTGAAACGTTGTGGGTGTAAAGTTCTCATAACATTTTGATGCCAAGGTCCATTGACATTTTCAAAGTCGTGCTTTAGATTTTCGATTCCGGAACTTTTTGGGTTTAATGCCGTTGTAAAGATTTGACGCCAAAGGTGCATCGACTTTTCTAAAGTCGTACATCGGGCCATACAATGAGACAAGCCAAATCAACATACTATCAGACAAGTTGACAGAGCACGCAGCGAGGTCCAATGAGACAAAGCGTTCTGGCGGTTCATTTGTGCCATCAGGTCACAGAAAAGAATATAAACATTCTTTTTTCACCTGCGCCAAAGCATCCATGCCAAGACACTAAAGCCACCATTGTAACTAAGTTCTTATTTATTTTTCTACCTATACTTTTATTCGCGAGGATATATTGAGCCTCTTTCTCCTTTCTTTCTCATTCTTTTTTTTGTTCTCGCAACCCGCGGGCTTCTGATCCAGCCAGAGCGCATGCGTTTTTCTCGTGCTGCATCGATAACCGCGCGGCGCACTTGGATGCGCGTTTGTTTTTCTCTGGCCGACTGCATTTTCGCCTGGCAGAGTTTTGGACGCTTTCTGGCTAGCAGACTAGAAAAAGAAACAATGCATAGTCGCTCGCCGCCAGCACTGCGGGGACTCGATGGATTGCAACGCGTTCGCTTGAGCGCAACCACTCTGAAAAATTTTGTCTCGCCGGTGTAGGATACCGAGCCGTACGCGTATGGTTTTCTGTGGACCAAGCTTCACACGCTTTCTTCGATAATCGTTCGGTAGCCACACTAGGTGCCCAAAGTAGGCATTCGATTGTAGCCAACATGCTTTCCTTTGCGTTATACTTATTCGCCGCTCCCCGCCCACAAAAAAAAAAGAAGACATTATTGCGGCGCAGTGAATTTTCGCATGGTGAAAGTTCGATTTTGTTACTTCTTTTGCGGAAAATAATGGGCGACGGGATGCTTCAGTTGCCGGATACTATTTTATTATTGCGATAGCAGCTCTATGAAGACTCCAGGCGCATTCCTGTCGTTGCCCTCATGTTCCGTATAAATAAAGGCCAAGGGCGATAACATCGTGACCGCGCGCCGCATGCTCTATGTCCGAGTGAAAGCGTGCGGGGGGGAAGGGGAGGTGGTGAGCCGACGATGGTGGCTGAGTCTTGTGTGCGCAAGGGAGAAAAGCGGGGAGGAAGCGCGCCGCCTTCCGTCGCACGCGATACATTTTGGGAGTGGAGGGAGGGGGGGGGGGTGCTGTGATCTGTGAATCTGTGGTTGCGCAACCTGCTTATTTGCCTTATTTGACGCATTATATATAGTGGCTTTTTCTTAGGTACGTAGATTTATTGGAGGCTTATGCGTATATTTAAACAACTTGTTGCGAGGTTTTGTGTATATGCGCAGTTAACTTTGTTTCCAGTGACAATTTTTTGCCTTGTATCAAGCTGTATCTTCACATTTGTATATTCCATCGTATCTTCGCATTTCTAATGTACGAAGGCGAGTCAAATGAAAGTGAGACAACCCGCCCGGCGCCATAATGGTTCGGTTCATTATTTTCGAGGCATGCGCGTAGCACATACGCATCTCATTTACAAGTGACATGCAGAGGTGAGGTTAAATGTTCTTTAATGCTCTCATACACGGGGTTTAACATGGTTGCGTGACATTATGGACACTTCAAAAGTTGAACAGCTTGGTGTCGTGAGGTTTTTGACAAATGATGTTTGCCAAAAAGAAATTATTCGCCGTATGGCTGCCGTATGCGTTGAACATTGCGTTTCATTGGCCACTAAGAAGCGTTGTAGCAAACTGTTCAAAGAAGCACATGAAAGTTACAAAGACGATCCACGGCCGGGCCAAAGCCACCGTGCAATCCCCCCCAACACAATTGAAAAGGCCGTGGTTGCTCAGTGGCTATGGTGTTCGGCTGCTGAGCACGCGGTCGCGGGATCGAATCCTGGTCAGGGCGGTTGCATTTCGATGGAGGCGAAATGCGAAAACACCCGTGTACTTAGATTTAAGTGCACGTCAAAGAACCCCAGATGAGGGTAACAACTTCTTGTCTGCAATTGTGACCGGGGATGACTCATGGTGCCGCTACTACTAGCCTGAAACATTACGGCAAATCTTACAGTGGAAACATTTGAATTCACCGCTCCCAAGGAAAACAAAGGCCGTCAGTTATGCCGGAAAAGCGTTGACTTCTTTTTAGATCGTTAGGGGCCACTATTGATCGAATTTTCTAAACCTGGAGAGACTCTAAATCGTTTCAGATATTGTGAAAGATCGGATCGGCTGCGTGTCGCAATTAAGAACAAACGACGTGGAAAATTGCGCATTGGGGACATCTTCCTTCACGACATTGCCCGTTCCCACGTCGCTGATGTGGTTAATACAAAATTGGCAAAGTTCAAGTGGGAAACGCTGCAACATCCCTCATGCAGCCCAAACCTGTTGCCTTGCGTCTTCCACATTTGGTAAAATTTGAAGAAACTGCTCAAGGGAACCAGATTCGTGTCGAAAGATGACGTGTAGTCATTTACAGATTTTTGAGGCAGCAATCCAAGGCGTTTTATGATACGGGAATTACGCGACTCGTTTGTAGAACAAGTGTCTAAATACTCATGGTCACTACTTTTAAATAAAGTACCCGGTTTGTCATATATTCGAATTGGCTCACTTTCATTTGACTCGCCCTCGTATATGTTGCAGAACTCCTGCTTTTTATATGTGCTCTCTGTTGCGACTTTAATTTCGGAGCAATTACTCGCAATGAACAACCGCTGACAGCTGCTCCTGCGCAATACATTCTTACAAAGGAAAGCGTCGTTGAGATTTTCCCCTGTTCGTTGCATATGTAAAAAAATGTTAACAAGGTTGTTGAATGACACACAGATATATATATATATATATATATATATATATATATATATATATATATATATATATATATATATATATATATATATATATATATATATATATATATATATATATATTGATCCCTGGACTAATTTTATAAGGAGCTGGCCGAGTTGCAAAGTGAGCCCCCCCCCCCCCCGAACGAAATTTCTGGCTACGCCACTGGCGCGCAATACGGTCACCGTTTATTCACCGCCACCTGTGTGTTAGTATAAATATCCTCACTTGGGATGTATCTGCAGGTTCTTAGAGTGCGTCGGGCAACGTCTCACGGACAGCCAGCTGCCCTGCCGTCCTCTTGCGACTTCCCAACCTCATTACCCTTAGTGGGCCATTAAGCCATCCCTATATTAAGAAAGCATCATCATCATCATCATCATCATCATCATCATCATCTACTGTGAGTGAAGTGATGGTAAGCCACATAGTTCGTATTCTTGCAGTGCCGTAGACGAGAGTCACTGAAAAACTACGTGTCTGTCCACCATTACTTAAAACCCTCCGATGATTCAAGTGCATGAAGCAGCTGCGTGAGTAGGAAAAGATGGGTCAAAATATGCGGGTCTCTTTGAGCGGCCAGCTAAATTTGAGGTCACCATGGTCGGATTAGCTGTTTTATGGAATTTATTTATTTATTTATTTATTTATTTATTTATTTATTTATTTATTTATTTATTTATTTATTTATTTGTCGGCTTGTTTGTACCCTCAGGGTGGAACAATATAGAGGGGAGTAGGTTAAGAATCCAACAAACTTTAAAACCACCAACATCTGAATGCAAAAAAATACTTGCATCAAAATGTACCACTATAAGTCGGTATAACGCAGCAACACAAAACAGGGGCTGTGAGAGACTCCGCAGCGAATAGGCCCATTTAGCAGCTCCGCAAAGCTTGGCATAACGAACAAGACTGTAACTGCATACCGCCTCCAATGAAGCGCGTCCACAGCGAAGCGAAATCGAGCCCATGGCCTCGTTCTCAAAAGGCGCCAAGTCGGCCAGGAGATTAGGCACCGTGATGTGTCCGAGAGTCGCTGTGCAATAATAAATTCATGAGCAATACAGTCTAATTACGACCGCAGACGTCGCACCCTGCCCCATTCATTCATTGGTTGCAGACATTGTAGCCATTGAACCGGTCTATTGCAGAAGTCGGTACCTGGTACAAATGAACAGTGTCAAAGTAAATACATCTGTAAATAAATATGTATATCAAGGTGCAAATAGAGGAGGACGTTCTCGGACATTCAAAACCGTTGTAACTGTACTGACCGGTTTTTGAAAGGTATTCGACTATATAGTTCCGTTGTACGGGGGAAATTCGGACCGAGAATGAAAGAAGATATGTTTAGTTCGTGACTGTTTCTGGTGGATGATTATTTAGCCCGTGTTCGGCAACACGTATCGGGAGGAGTTCAGAGAGCACCGCCGATTCAGGGACTCAATGTTGCGTCCTTTAGAAACAAGAGTGAAACCAAACTGTGCTAGATAAGAAAATGGCAAAAAGTTGCTGATACCTCATTCATTTTTAGGGGATAATAGACTTGAATCAAAGTATGTGCGGCAGCGTTTGGTCCCTCACCCAGTCTGCTCTTTTCTTAACGTTAAGGGATAAGAAAAGATCAGATTGGGTGAAGGAACAAACGCGAGTTAATGACATCTTAGTTGAAATCAAGAGAAAGAAATGGGCATGGGCAGGACATGTAATGAGGAAGGAAGATAACCGATAGTCATTAAAGGTAACGGACTGGATTCCAAGGCAAGGGAAGCGTAGCAGGGGGCGGCAGAAAGTTAGGTGGGCGGATGAGATTAAGAAGTTTGCAGGCACGACATGGCCACAATTAGTACATGACCGGGGTTGTTGGAGAAATATGGGAGAGGCCATTGCCCTGCAGTGGGCGTAACCAGGCTGCTGCTGCTGCTGCCGCCGCCGCCGCCGCCGCCGCCGCCGCCAGATATAGTGCAAACAGCGGAGTTGCCCGTCTTTGCCATGATCCGAGTGGACAGCAGGCATTCAGAGGAAGGGTTACTAAGTTTATTTGTTACGAAGTGTAGTATGGTGCGTTTTAAGTTGTCCGTATTCTATTTTACTAATCTGGGATTGGGTAAAGAATGCCGAAACAGCGTCACATAGTCCTCCATTCTTTGATCGAATATAGCTTAAAGAGTCTGCAGCTGTGTGGGTTACCATTAACCTCTGGGAAGAAATTTCATGGAACTTTTGCGTTGCAAATATCCACAATCTTACCTTTCGGTGTATGTGGGCATGTACGGAAGTAGTATTAGTACGTGATTAGTACATGATTAGTACATGACCGGGGTTGTTGGAGAAGTATGGGAGAGGCCTTTGCCCTGCAGTGGGCGTAACCAGGATGATGATGATGATGATGATGATGATGATGATGATGACGGAAGGACTGATTAAACTATAGGGCAGGTTTGCATTTCTCTCTATGTAGCAAAAACAGCGTGGCAAGCGGGACAAGAAAGAGAGGACAGCCTGGACAGGTCCCATTTGTCACACTTTTTGCCCTCATGAAGCCGTACCAACAAACTCAAGCTCACACCCTTCTCGCATCTCTCTCTCTCTCTCCCTCTCTCTCTCTATCTCTTCGTGTGCAAGCCGCTAAGGAATACGCGGTATTCTAAAGATATAAAAGCTATGACATGTGAATCCCTAACCTGATCGTACTATACTTTGGTCGGAACAGACTTATCAACGACGGAGCTGGTGGAGGTAATGACGCTTTTGGTACATTTGTGTCCATGGTCGCTGGACGTTGTAAGTATTTTAGTCAGTCTATAGTGTCTCTTTAGAAATTAAAGCCATCATAGCACCCCATCGTTCGTGCTCATCAGGGAGTAAGTAGCGCTGAAACTTTCTGTTACCAGCAGCAGCTCTGCACCGCATGATCTGTAGCGAGTGGAGGAAGCACTTTTCAATAGCATCTGCGATTTCACGTGGCAAATGGATCGCTTATCTTTCGGCAGATGTTTCTAGCTTGCAACTTGAATCGGCACCGTCATGCTAGAACAGTGGAGCCCATGTGCTTCTCACAATGCGGATGGTCATGGACACGTCATGTACTGGTTGGAGGCATCGGGCTACAGCAAGAGTTACCCAAGCGTTGTGTATATCCACTCCGTTGATATACATGCTCACGTATACGTTATCGGTAAAGGTGACGAGTCATTTTCGCGACATGCTTACCGGACGTCGTCAGCATTATGGCACACTCAAAGAGCCATACGGCCGTACCCTCTGCTGGTCACCATAGGTTCTCCCTATCATCCTATGCGAACCCCCTTGGACTCGCTCAAGCCCTCCGTGTGCGTGCACGAACTCACAGCAGCTTTCCTACCCCTCCCTCTATCTCATCTTTCTATTCCCTCTCTCTTGTCCCCCATAGCAGGGTAGCCAAGTAGACGCATTTCTGGTTAACATCCCTGCCTTCTTTCTTTATTTCCTCCTCCCCCCTATCATTCTCGGTGCTCACCGGCGTGAGATTGCGCAGCAGGACACAACAACTCAAGCAATTTGCTCAGCTGATTACTTTAACAGGCTGGGTAAACTGCTTTCTAGCAGTGTAAAATAACCTTCCTTTGAAATCCTTGAGCCATGCAATGTCCTTGAACTTGTGAACGCACCACAGATGGCGCTTTGGCCACGGTGCAGGTAGGAATGCATACCTTAAGTCAGGCAATATAAATACCTGTCTGTATATGAACGACGAAAAGACCTACTCAAACATTCACCAATATAATCTCAGGATGAAGGGGAAGCGGAATGCAGCAATAACGATACAATTAGCACTTTGGGGCTGCAGTGAATGTAAGGGGGGTGCGAGGAATTTGGAAAGGAGTAATGGTGCCAGCGCTAACCTTAGCAAATGCCGTTCCGCGCTTAAAATCAGGGATGTTATCGAGCTTGAAATTTAACCAAAGGTGTTTGGGCCGATTGGCCTCAGAAGTCCACGGTAGAACCACGAACGGGGCAGTGCCGGGAGACATGGGCGGGACTCTTGAATTCGTAAAGCGCAGAGCAATATTAGTTTTGAAGAAAGACTGATCGTTATGAATTAAAAGAAATGGGCGCCTAAGGAGCACAAATATCTGTACCTCGAACGCATAGACACGAAATGGAGGAAGAGGTAAAAAGAAGTTGGCACCCTACTACAGGGTAATTGAATGTGTAAACTAACAGCCAGGAGTTATTAAAAAAAAGTGCTGGAAAAAGAGACAGTAAATTGGATGCAAACGATCGAAATATACAAGACTATAGAGATTTACAAATATGACAAGAAATACCTTAGGAGGCAAAATCTGTGGGATAAAAACAACGGGGAGTGCCTTGCTATTTTAGGTGCTAGCTGGTTACCCGAGGAAAAAAAAACATGCCAGAGTAAATATTCGCAGCAACTGGATGAGGCCTGTGTCTACTGCAGCAAAAATCCGCGAACGACTCGGTATATCATAATGGATTGCCGAGATATTTACCCAGCAACATCCGTAGGAATCGTCCGCTTTCCAGAAGCGCTGGAATTCAAAGCGGAGGGTAGCATTAACTGGTCAGCAGTTCAGATAACCAAGAAACGTTTAGAGCATTGGTGAAAAAAAAAAGCGCTGGACAGAAATCGATTGAACCGAAGTCGTCGCAGGCATAGGTAACGACACAATATAGACATAGATGTCTTAATGAAGAGAGAAAAGATCAAGGAAATATCGGCGGAATGCTAGACTGCTGTACATGTACATAATACCTGATTAGCTCGAGCAGGCATGCGAGACTTATTTGTCACCGCCCCTCCTTGAAGGAAATGCCAATAGAAATAATAATTTATCATAATTATCGTCATCATCATGAGGTGCGATCCTCTGCTCGGACACTGCGATTTACAAGAAAAGAAAGAAAAGGAGAAGAGGAAGTAAAAAAGAAAGAGAGAGAGAAAGGTCGCACTAAAATATGGTGCGAAACCTGTCTACAGTTAGCCTGATCACCCCTTGAGAAGAAATTCCGGATATATAAGGAAAGGTGCGTTCACTTCATTTCAACAGCATCGTTGTTGCGACTGTTGCATAGTCTTCCTTTTTATTTCGACAACAGTTACACGGACTCTCGAGGCGCCTTAACAACACGCTCATGTCCTCAAAGTCGCATGCGCCGCTTTTCACTCGCGGAGAGTTAGGAGGTCTTCAGAGACGTGCAGTGGGTTTGGCTGCCAAAACGACGAAGCGAAGTGGACGCACCATCACGCTCCGCTTTATCGGTTCTGGGGCGGAGCTGGCATGAATTGTGCGCACGCGAACTGGCATTCTTGCCGAGCATCTGTGCGTATACAGCGGCCTGAGCGGAACGACTATATATATATATATATATATATATATATATATATATATATATATATATATATATATATATATATATATATATTTAACACCTCGAAGGCCCCTGATATATAAAGGGGTATTACACGAGGGGTGGGCTTCTTGTCAATGGATGTCTACAGATAAGAAATTCTTGAGAGTAGATAGGTTGCAGAAGGCTACTGTTGCAGGGAGCAATTCATTCCATTCCCTTGATGTATCTGGCGTAAAATTACGATAGATGCGCATATGTTCGGGTGGAGGTATAGACTGCGCATTGATGGCCCACGCGGGATGAGGTGTACGATGATTCAGTGAAATGATTGAATTACTTAGATTGGAGTTGTAAAATCTTGAAAAACAGACAAAGTAATGCTATTTTACGGCGAGATGACAGGGAAATGACGGTGGCTTTATATATTTATATTTCTTCGATATTGGTTTCAATACTGGTTTCCATATTGTTTTCAATATTGCCTGGATTGAGCGCTACAATTCGACGATGAATTTTTCGAACTGTGCATGATTTTCGAGATTTTCGAACATAGGGACGGCGGGAGGGGGGATTGAAATATGAATGCCTCCAAATTTGCCATGTAATAAATTGCCCCAAGGTTTTCGTAAGAAAGTTAATTAACAACATTTTGCTAACTATTCTTCTGAAACTCACGATATTACATATACCGGGTGTTTCAGCGAACACTTTAAATTTTTTTAAATATCCTTTGGTGAATAGCACAATTCTAGTCCATGAGCTTGTCTACTGGAAGAGGCGGACATGACTTGCACAAAAAATTTAAAGGCATAATCGAGTAATTAACGAAAATCACTAATTAAGTTTTTGACTAATTGCCTTATGGCACATATTGCAATTTACAAATTCGAGTGGGGTAGTTCTCAAGGCACATGCACTTGGAACGACTTCTCAGGATGACTCCTGTTTTGAGATATTAATTAACTAACTTTGCGGAGAAATGCATTGGAGTTCCAGTTATTTTGTGCTTCAGTGCACAAAACGATGTTATGTTAAGAAAGTAATTGGGAGGACAGCGCATTTTTACGGCTATTTTCACGTCACATATCTCGTAAATAAGAGCCGTGGTTGCCAAGTGGCTGTGGTGTTGGGCTGTTAAGCA